>NC_072482.1:74531324-75183199 GCF_027574615.1 Eptesicus fuscus | reverse complement strand
AGGGGTTGAGCATTGACATATGAACCATGAGGTCATGGTTCGATTCCTGGCACCTGGGTTGCAGCTCGATCCCCAGTGGGCAGCTGATCAATGATTCTCTCTCATTATTGATGTTTCTCTCTCTCTCTCTCTCTCTCTCTCTCTCTCTCTCTCTCTCTCTCTCTCTCTCCCTCTCTCTTCTTCTTTGAAATCAATAAAAAACAATTAAAAAAATAAACTCCTTGGCCTCGACAACAAGCCTCTATGCATCTACCATCCCAGTGTCTTTTTTCAGCCACTCTGTTTCTCACACATTGTATTCCAGACATGCTAAGCTTTAATATGCCTTGCTCTCCAACATTCACTTCTATTGTAAGCATGACTGTTCCCCCTCATCTCAAAGTCTCCACTGTAGTATCACCTGCTCAGCATAGCTGTCCCTGTGCACCTGTCTGAAGGCTCCTCCCACATGACTATCGTATCATTCTGTTTATTTCCTCCTTTAAGAGCACTTACTATACTCTATAATCATCCTTTGTGTTTCTTTCTTAATCTTCCTACATGAAAATTTAACTTCTGTCTCTTCAAATTTATTTGGGTTATTCAGTGAGTTTGATTTTCTTCCTGACTTCTTAAATTTGACTCTTAGCTAACTTTTTGCATTTCTTCCTTCTTTACATATGCATTTAAGGCTATAAATTTATCTCTCAGCACAGTCTTAGTTATATACCACAAGTTCTGATATATAACATTTTGGTTATTCTTTATTGCTAAGAATTTCATAATTTCTATTAATTCTTTTTAATTGATTTAGAAATGTGGTCTAAATGTTCTGAATGCACAGAACAATTTCATTGATCTATTTGTTGCATTATAGTAAGAAAATGTGATAGGTATGTTGCCAATCTTTCAAAAAAATTTGAGACCTTCCTTAAAGGCGAATATATCCAATTGATTTCCAGAGATGTCCCATGTGTGTTTTTAAAATATAAGTTTATGCCAATAAACCCACAAAAAGTTAGTTTCTATGCTGCCTGTAGATGTTTTTCCTGGCCTTCAAGGAATTCACAGATTTTCTTGCAAGTGAAAATTGCATTAAAAGAACATTTTTAAAACTACATTTTATACAAAAATTTTACACATGCTGTACTAGAAAGGCATCTTGCTTTTGGAAATGGAAAATTCCTATAATTTAACATGAATTATTTTCTCTCTCCTTCCAAAAATTTGACTTGATTATAATATGGAATATATTTATTATGATTAGATATTCAGAAATCTGTCTCCCTCGTTTGATATTAAACACCTTGGGAAGAATACCTGTGTCATGCTCATTTTATAAGCCCTTGCTTGCCTGGAACATAGTATTTTATTAATAGATTTTTCTGAAATTGGTAAAATTATTTAATAGTAACCCTGACCAATGGGTAAGCTCAAGGACAGAGACCTTCTTATCCATCTTTGTAATCCTGAACCCAACGTGGTACCACGCATAGTAAGGGCTCAAGAGTTTCATTGATCAAATGAGGAAAGTCACTTTCTCAAATATGCAGGGAGGAAATGTATATTACAAACACCAAAGAACACATATGAGTCAGCTATTGAAACATTTAATTCTGACATTTATTCATGAGTCCAAGGAGTTTGAATTTATTTCCTGAAAGAATTTTAATTGGGTTCAACTGTTTAACTCTTCCTGCCTCCCCAGTGACTTTCACTTAAAATGTATTAAATAATTCATTTCTGGGTTTCTAGAAATAATTCTTGTAAAAATGGCCGCATGGAATCAAACTTCTGATGCTTGGCGCACCATGTAGCAATATATAATTTACAGATTTTTTCCCCCGGAGAGTCAGACCAAGGCATGACAGAATCTAAGTCAACTCAACCTCTGGTGCAGGGCTTCTGAGAACATGTCCAGTGAGATGTCACCTGGAGTCAGCATAGGTGGCTGATGCTCTCTTTCCTGAAGAAATGATTTAGTTCCCCAGAACCAGCTTCCAGAAAGAGAAACCTGATTTCTCTTTCAGACTTCCTAAGCCTAGTATAATTGAGTGCATACTCTACAAGACTCATCCAAAAACCTGAATACTTTCCTCATCAATTAAACATGTGTTGAACTCTTACTCTGTGTATAGTTCAGTGTGTCTTCAGTCAGCCATTGATCTGTCAGTGTGTCATTCTATCTTCTTGTTTGAGTTTCCATTACTCTTCTTTCATCAATAATATAAGAATGCTGAGGAGCAAGAGTGACCTAAGTCAGACCTAAGGATTTATAACTCAACAGACAGGAGAAACATACAAGGTATTTTCTGCAATTAAATGTGCTACACTTTAAATTTTATTTAACAGGTATAAGGAGCAAAAGTCTACACACTGGTCATGAAAGCCATGAAATAGAACATTCATGTCTATTTTAAAGGAGTATTTAATGAATGAATAAAATGCTGGTGTTTGATATCTTTTCTTGCACTCTTCAATATAGATGAACTAAAATTATATAAGGAGAAATGTTCAATCAGTAAGTATTTTTAAAGTGACAGCCCTCCACTCGGATTCAGAAAGGGATATAAAAAGTAGTGTTTGCACAGATTAAAAGTTTTTATTTAGGGCAGCTGAGATGAAGTGACTTACACCAAGGACAGAGAGAGAGAGAGAGAGAGCAAGAGAGAGAGAAATAAGCCTATATCTAATCAGAAAGCTATATTTATCATATGCTCATAAAACTATATAAAATCAATATCCCAAAACTAGTAACCTCAAAAAGTGTGTGTATGGGGGGCGGGGGCGGGGTTCAATGCATTTTTTTATGTTGAGTGAGTGAATTTGGAGTAAAATTTTTCTCTGCAACCATTAGCACAATATTATTCAATTAATTTCCAGGAATTTGTATTCCATTTATTCATCCTGTCCATGATTTCAATGCCAAGACAGCTGAAGAGGACTTTAGATTGTACTTTTTGTATTAACCTGAATTCTTTTTTTAATTCTATTTTCAGGCAGACTCCCCAGATGAGAATAGCATGAAATATGTGTTTGGTTTACATGTCCTAACATAATCACCTTCCTTAATTATTTTATCATAATAAGAAAGTCCTTTTTCTAGTTTCTCTTCTAACCCCAAATGCATTTTAGACTGGATTTTCAAATATAGCCATTAAAAGTGGGGAGAGAGATATTTACCTGCCAAGAAAGAATTTGCCACATCCTTTGGCCCTGGTTGGCTGTGGGCATTATTGGTCCTTTTTAAATTAGCAAACGCTCATGTTGCCTCCATCTGCGTGTGAGGGAGACAAGTGCTTATTAGCACTGCCTATGATTACTGAATCGGCATTCCAGATTGTTATTTTCCTGTCACCCTCCCTACCTTACAAACCTCAGGAAAAGATCAACACAGGGCACCAGACTGTAGCATCCGTGGGAGTTTGTGATTAGAGTACCTCTTGCTGGTCTCCTGAACTCATCTGGATTAGATTTCTTACTATATTTCAAAAGGTTTTCACTACCATGTGTTATCCATAGCAACCAATTATACAGCAATAGCAAAAACAACTATGATCTATATTAATAAAAGGGTAATATGCTAATTAGACCAGGAGACCAGCAGGGGAGGGCAGTTGGGGGCCATGAGGCCAGCAGGGGAGGGCTGTTGGGGGCCATGAGGCCGGCAGGGGAGGGCAGTTGGGGGCAATCAGGCCAGCAGGGGGGGGCAGTTGGGGGTGAGCAGACTGGCAGGCAGAGTGGTTAGGGGTGATCAGGCAGGCAGGCAGGCAGATGAGCAGTTAGTAGCCAGCGGTCCCAGATTATGAGAGGGATGTCTGACTGTCGGTTTAGGCCCAATCCGCCTAAACTGGCAGTCGGACATCCCCCGAGGGGTCCCAGATTGGAGAGGGTGCAGGCCAGGCTGAGGGACATTCCCCTGCCCCATGCATGAATTTCATGCACTGGGCCACTAGTTATTATATATTCAGAAAAGTCAAGACACATAATAAATTAAAAATGCATCCTCAAGAAACTCACCTGCCTTTTAGCTGCACCTGTTATTTTTTATTATGCAAAATGTTGTTAGAGCACATAGGTTATTGTCAAAATATTTACACTGAGCATTGATAACATGTTTAGAATCTAATAATCTGCTGTTGGCCTAATGGCAGTTACTCTGCAGTGCTAAAATGCACTGCTTCAGTCTCTGAATTACTCACCTAAAAAGCTGAAGTATGCGTTCTTAAATGAATACAAATAGTTGGAGCTATAAGTAGAAAGATCTTAAAAACATCAAGTCATAATTGCCAGGCACTCTGGTCTGGCTCAGAAATACTTACGTTTTCACTTTATGTTTCAAAATAATAACTTGATGGTGGTTTTAAAATATAATACATTTATTTGGATGAAAGCCATCTATTGTGTTGGTAATGTGTGTGTTTTTTATTACAAAAGTATTAGGTCTATTTATTTATTTATATTTACTGCAATGGTACATAAAAAGAAAACTTGTAATGTTTGCTTTCCCATATTCCACTTCCACAGTTTTTTACCTATCCCTATACATGTGCACCCACCACACTGTCACACCTCATTATAGATTTACTAGAGGCCTGGTGCATGAAAATTCATGCACTGGAGGGGGAGTCCCTCAGCCCGGCCTGCCCCCTCTCACAGACCCAGAGCAGGAGGTGACCTGGCGATCAGGGGAAGGTGACTCCCCCATCACACCTCTGCTGCTGCCACTGCTGGCAGCATAAGCCTCAGCTGGGCAGCTGCCATCCAAGGCTTGCCTGCGCCTCAGATGTCAGCTGGGCAGTCACCATCCAAGGCTTGCCTGCGCCTCAGGTGTTGGCTGGGCAGCTGCCATCCGAGGCCTGCCTGTGCCTCGGGCTGGCCCTGGGTGGCTGGAGGGCTGAGGGGACTGGGTGCCACCATCTTGTGGCTGTGGGCACTGCCATCATTGAGGGCATGGCAGTCAATTAGCATATCCCCTCCTTATTGGCTATGGGTGCCACCATCTTTGTGAAGATGTGATGGCCTATTAGCATATTCTCACTTTATTTGATAGGATATGTTGTGTACATGTGCATTCTCACATACAATATATGTAGACTGAATTGTTTTCATCTAGATGGAATTATGATGTCCATATTGTGCTATGATTGTTCCCACTTTCTATAACATGGGCATTTTTCTAAGTCAATACCTCAGTTTTCCTCAATTTATAAGTAATGTATAACATTTGTTTAAATGGACATACCATTATTTATTTAACTTGTTAAATATTCAAATTGTTTCCAATTACAATGAATACTGCAATGAGCCAAGTCATTCTTTTTACCATGAATATATTTAGCTTGGGGGTACTTATATTGTTTGACTTGTCCTGTCTTAAATAACAAATGAAAATTTCTTCAAGATTCTGGAGTTACTATATTGATGCAAAGTGTTGAAAACCAGTTTTGAACTGCCATGGGTATAGTCATATTGCAAATCAAAGCAGGTCATCATTAGAAATCATGCTTTCCAGTTGCTTCTCTCTCCCCTACATGAACACAGGAACTCTATACCTTGTTAAGGTTGTCCTCCTCAATGTTGTTATCACTTGTTTCCACTGTGTTATTAAATATTTTTTCTTGCAGGGGAAATCAAAACATAAGCTCTCTGTATCACCTAATGAAAGAATTGCTACATCCATTTCCTCACTAGAACTGTATTCAGGGTGTGATGTAAGCTCAGGAAATTAAGAACCCACCCAGTAAAGGTTCCTGAGTGGTGGGTGGGTTGGAAATTTCCAATACTGTAATGAATTTAGTCTAACAATTTGAATGCTCCCCTTAGAGAATATACTCAGGAATCAAATGTACAATGTAACCTGCCCAGCTCCTTAGAGAGAAATGAGCATTGTTGGTAAAGAGAATAGAGTCACATCTCTTCTTCACCCCACTATTTTTCAAAGGGAGGAGTAAATCTCTAAACATTAAAGGTTGGGAGAAATTTGATAAATATTTGCCATTTCTAATTCTATATTCTCTGAGGCTCTAAAATATTTTGTGAGTTTATTCCAAACAAGTACTATGTGACTTTTACCTATCCCTATACATGTGCACCCACCACACTGTCACACCTCATTATAGATTTACTAGAGGCCTATAGTCTAATGTGATGAATCAGTTGTCCTGTAAGAGTCACCCATCTTTGGTTCCCAGGTCTGTGTCCAATACCCTGCACTGCCACTTCCCCTGCCCTGAATGACATCATCAGGATAATGTGTCCTTTGGCAGCCACTGAACAAACCCAGGGCTGTCCCTTGCGGTCCTAAGAATGTGCCATTTTTCATTGAGCAGGCTGGCTTTTATCTTGCTAAATGAGAGATATCCTATAAACCATTTAGGATTTTTTCCCTACAGTCATTTCTCCTGGAAAATTGAAGGATTTCCCTGAAATGATATCCAGTGGGTACAATCTTGACTTCTACTTCCCCTGAGTGAAAACAACCGCTCAGAGTCAAGCAACAGTTTTCTTTACACCTGACAATATTTCAAGTCCCAGAGATGTTCTTAAGGGTGCTACTCTTACACCATGCTGATAATGCCGAGGCATGGCAGGCGGAAGGGAGCACTGGAGCTCTGGGAAGAGCTGAGGTTTTGCTAATATCCAGATCACATCAGCCAAATCAAGGCCAGCCCAGGCTATGAGCTCTGCTTGGCCCCGAGGTGCCTCTGCTGGGCTCCCCCCTCCGCCTGCATCACACAGACCTGCTGGGACAGGGGATGAGGGAGACCAGGGACCACAGCACCTGGACATATCCTGAAAGTGGAAGGAAGACCAGGAGTGGGTTCCGTCCCACCCCCTTCACTGCTCCTCTTCACCTCCCATACACTTGGCAGGTAGAACAGCAAAATTAATCTACCACTCTGCATATTCTGAGTGTAATTCTTCAGAAAATGTTGAATACCAACTGACCTCATCTTACCTCTCATTCAATCAATGCTTGCTTTTCAAAGACAGGGGATAGTATTATTTTATCTGTGAGACTATATGATTTAGGATCTATTATAATATCCTGGAGTATAGATTTGGGTAGGGTAAGGATTGTGTTATTCATACATTTTTAGTGATTAATTCATGAACATTAATATCATTAAATGCCAAGAGACACCGTCTGCTATTTCTTGCTTAGTGGGGTAAGTGTACTTATGGGCACGTAGGTGGCCAGGACAGTAGGTGTTGATAAACCACTCAGGAAAGAAAAGTGCACCCTGTCTTCTCTCTGGTGTCTCCCTTCTCTCTGTCCAGTAGTTCCCTCTTGTATTCACTCGTTCCTCTCATCTGGATGATTCAGCTGCTTCTGTACAACCTGTCATGGTTCCTCCAATGTAATACAACTGTCAGAATGATTTCTCCAGAACAAGCCCAGACCACGTGACTTTCCCCCCTGAACCCCTTTCCTGTGTCTGCACTGACACCAGGGAAAGCTGATGCTCATTAAGAGGTCACTCCAGCTCCCTCCCTCATGGCCCTGACTCACCTCCATGCTCATTACACTAAATGCTTAGAGCTCTCTCAACACACCAGGCTGTTTTTCCTACCTCCCGTGGCCACCACCACCATCATCACCACACCCCAACCCCAAGTCACCTGATGAACACAAAGTTAGTGATAATCTTTTCACTTTCCTGTCACACAGCGCCCAGCCCAGATAGCTCTATTCACACTTCCATCACCCCTACTAATGCTTACCTCCCCAACTCACATACAGAGACCAGGCCTTATTCCTCTACCTGCTCAGTCCTCAGCCCCATGATGGGAACATGGTGTTCACTAAACACACGAGCATTGACCTGCTGGCCCACTGCAGAGTGAGTTTGTGCTTCTGCCCAGTGCCAGGGACAGCCTAGGATATGAGCAAGCCATCTGCCTTTCCTGGCATTCTCCCAGCCAATGGTGGCTCCTTTGTTGCTGCTGAGAGTCACCTTGGGGTCATTCTCGGTTGCTGCAGGAGCCCCCGCCTCTGACCCGCACTGATGTCTCCATAGCCCTGCTGTCTCCATAGCCCTGCTGTGAAGCTCTGTGCTGTTCTAATATTTGGCATAGCAGTTCTCTACCTTACCTCTATTAGAATCACCTGAATCCCTTTTATAAAATACAGATGACCAGGCCCAACCTGCATCAATTAATCAGAACACTTGGGGTTGAGCTCAGGCATCAGTACATGTGGTTTTAAGGCCCTCGGGAGATGCTAGTACAGCCTGGATCAACCTACACCATGTGCTTCACCTGTTTCACTTAGTGACTCCAGAGGACTACCGTGTGTGGGACAAGGACTCAAGATGACCCATAATATTGCTCATGTGGGGAATGGAAGCACTCCTCAGTGAGTCCCGAGCAGAGTAAGAGAAAGTTTGGCTCAATAGTTTTCCTGCCACTGGGCTCCACTCGAAAGGAATGGCTGGTGTGATCTCCAGGTGGCTTTTGTTTTCTCAAAGCTCACAGCACATACTTCTGATGCATGGTCACAGCGTAGAGATTTCAAAATATACCCACACTTCAAATCACAGTTAACATTCTCCTAAAAATAGCAGTATAATTTCACAGACATTGCTTTTTAAAGACAGTATATGAGATTTATTTGTTTGTTTGCCATGTATCATTTCATCCAGCCATTTCATACACTAGATTTTCCAGAACAATTCCCAATAGCTTTACCGATACAACAAGGAAAGATTTAGTGTTAGATATAGCAATACCTTGGCTGAATTCCTCCTTGCCTCTTCCTACCACTCCATTCCCACCTCCACCTCAATATACACCCTCTGCATCTGCAATAACTGGGGTCATGGCTGCTGCAGGGTTTAGCCATGAAGGTGTCACCCTGTGTGCCTTTGAGATGAGCATCATGAGTTTAGAAAAGAAATCAAAGGCCTCCTTGAGGTGAAGGACTAATTCAATAATGCTCTTTTATTTACATTATGAATATAAATATGTTTCAAAACCCAGGAAGATTCCCCAGTGTGACTCTGATCTTGGTCTCCGGATATAGTCCTTCACAGATAAATAAAGTGAAATTGTCTTACTGGTTTCCTCCAAATGTCTGAAATGCTGGATTCAAGTAAAGTGATAAAACCTAAGCATCTTCTTTGTACACTGGCTGAGTATCCTGCGGGTAAAGAGGAAACACAATCCCTAGTCACAAAACTTTCCAAGGAGTCACTATTAAGTGAACTAAAAGACATGCACAACAATATTTCAAATCTGACTATGAAAGCAGGTATAATACAGGTTTAACAAAGTACAGTAAAGAATAGCGAAGATCCATTAATTTTGACTGGACGAGAAATAGACTGGACGAGATATAGTTTCTGAACAAATAAAGATCTTTTAAGGTAAGTTTTTTTTTCCAGGTTTATACAGGGGTTGGCAAAAATAGGTTTACAGTTGTGAATGAATATGCAAAACAGAGTTAATAAACCTATTGTAATAATCATAACCAGCATGTCTTTTTCCATATGAACAACTGTAAGCCTACTTTTGCCCTCGCTGTATATTCCTTTCCTTTCCTAACACACTCACAAATACATATCGCATACACTCATATATTTCATTTGAAGTAGCACTATTAAGAACTTGCCATGTGGGGGATGGTGGAAGGTTGGGGATTCAAGCAGATTAAAAATAATTTGAAAAGGAACTTTAGCCCTGGGGCATCTACAGGTGCCAGCACAGCAATCTGTTCCAAAAGGGAACGTTTATCACTATTTCCTGCCATCCCTGAAACATGTCTTCTAAAGGTACAAATCAGGATGTGCATTATCCTGTATGTGAAATGAATATAAAATAAATCTAGCTGAGAAATCACTTCGTGCAAGATTAGTTATCTACACTGTTATTGTTTATAAAGAATTGGAAATGTAAAATATCATTTAGTTTCACACAATTAGACAACATACTTAAATGTCCACGTATAACCAACTCTCTGTTAGACAATATTTGGGCGCAGATGAAATGATGATGTCACAGAGATGTGTGCCTGCTGCAAAGAGACAGGCTCCCTGTCTTGCATATTCAAATAACCAGCATAGCACAGTATCTAAGAACAAAGTACACAGGTCCACCAGCATATTTGTCTGAATTTGTGGAAACCCTTAAAAATATCCAGTTATTTAATAACCAAAGAAATGCAAAGGTAAGTTCTTCTATAATAGGACAATACTAACAGGAATGCAAGCCAGAGAAAATACGCTGCCTGGGACATGGACAGCATGGGTACCCGAAATACTTAACACTGTTTGCTTGTCATGACTATTTAATCACAAAATCTGAGTAAACCCAGTGGCTCTCTTGCTCTGGTTGGGCTGTATTCTTGAAAAGCCACTTAACATCCATGTTAACACTCAGAAGAGTATGAGCTTTGTGTGTGTGTGTGTGTGTGTGTGTGTGTGTGTGTGTGTGTGTGTGTGTGTTTGAAGATTTAACAAAAAACACTCTTGGCAATAGAAATAAGTGCTGGGGCTGCCTGCTCAGTCTGTAGAGAATCCACCAGTGACTTTTCCCCCATCTCCTTCCTGTAGTTATCATTCTTTTGTATTTCTCTGTTTATTAGTATGTATATTGTTAAGTCTACAACACTGTCTAAAAAATATATGAAGACAAGCTATTGTGTTTTTTTTATCATGGGCAGGGATAATTAAGCGCTGCTTAGTTATTTGGCTACCTCAATAAAATTATAAATGACTCTTAAAGACCTTGGAAGAACAAATGTATTTTGTTGATCACTATGCATTTTGTATACTTGACATATTTCATTTTAAAAGACTAAATTATAAATGCCTAGTGGGCAGAAATCACATCCCTTAGAAAACACTGCTGCTTCCTACAATAAATTCACACACTGCACACAGGTTAATACATCAGGATTTCTGAGATCTTGTCCTAATAATGAATATCTTCCCACTGAGCCTTCCCAGCAGTGGGTGACTGGAGCAGGCCTCTAGCTGTAAGGATGACAAGATGGCAACAGAAACAGAAAGCATGATACCCCTGTAGAGGCAAGACCAGCTTCTCAGCTGTTCATATGACTTGGCTTAAAATAGAGCTACATTAAACTTTTCAGCTTTTTAAATTATTCATTCATTGACTCAACTGGAGAGTGGGCGGGGGGAGAGAAATAGAGGAAGGGAGAATAAAGGCTATTTGAAAAGTTCAGTTTTGAGGTCAGGGGAATGATTTTGGACATTTTTGCTTACAGAGTGAATATATGAAGAGAGGAGATACTAATTCACAAACCTTTGGAAAGCTTTCATAATATATTTGGAATAACCAAATCGTTTAAAAAAAAAACTTGCAAATTTAATAATTAACCTACCTCGTTAAATACAAATTGGGATATTTTATATAATCAGAATGAATTGTATATTAACAAACACAGAGCCTCAAATATCATTTCAATAAATGATTATATTTAAGTTTAAAGCTGATACATTTTTAGTTTTATGAAAGCCTGGTAGACATGGGCATAATGTGATTCTAAAGTTTAAAAAAATAAAAGTAATCTCTAATTACATGTTGTTCCCAGGGGTAAATATGGTCAACTTTATGACATGGGGTCCAGAAATGCCTTGTTACTAGAATGGGGGCCCTTTCTAATGCTCTTAGAAAACACAGGGATTCTGTCAGGTATTTGTTTTTCCTGGTCTTGTCTAGTACCTAATATCTTTCATACACAATTTCTTAGTCACATGATTTAAATAAAATTTCCTAATTCACTAAATACTAATATTCTTTTTCCTTTATTACCAGATACCATAGTATGTTAGGGGAAGGTGGGGGTGATTATGATTAAAAAATGGTATTCCATTTAATTCTGAATACCTGTAAATATTTTCTTAAAAACAAATTCTGAATACCTGGGCACACTGTCTTAAAAAACAACTTTAAAATTAAAATAAAATAAAACCTCTTAACAACAATGATTATTCCTCCAATTTTTCACAAATTTCTTTCCTGGACCATATATATGTTTACTGGTATCAAAACATCTCTGTTCTATGAGATATTGGGAAGGCTTTAATATGGGTTATGTAGAGATGCATAATACATGGTTCCTGACCTCAAGACACTCACCATCAGCTACATAGTAGAGACACACTAAAAATTTTCATTGTATTGCCTGGTTGGTGTGGCTCAGTGGTTGAGCAGCAATCCATGAACCAGAAGGTCACAGTTTGATTGCTGGTCAGGGTACATGCCCAGGTTGCCAGCTCCATCCCCAGTGGGAAGGCATGCAGGAGGCTGCCAATCCATGTTTCTCTCTCATCCATGTTCCTATCTCTCTATCCCTCTTCCTTCCTCTCTTTCTAAAAAAATATTGCACTATACTGTGTGCAGTGCTGGACCATAGGCACCAAACAGCCCAGTGAGAGGAGCTGGGGACACAGAGAGAGCATCAAGGAAAGCTGCCTGGAGGAGAAGACACATGAACTGAACTTCACAGGATGAGTGAATATTATCCAAAAAGAGACCAAAATCTTTTTCTAACTTTCAGGTTATCTGGGCTCTAGCTTTGCCACCTTCATCAGTCTTGCAACTTCCTGACTCTCTCTGATTCAGCACCACTTGGCATTCTTAGCCTTTTCAGCATTCCTTCATGTTTAAGGACCTTCTGGAATGCCCTTCCCTGTCTGGAACTTCCCTCTATTCCAGATTAATTCTTGCCGATCCTTCATAGCTCACTCACAAATTAGCTTCTCAAGAAAGCCTTCCTTGGGGGCCTTTTGTATAATCCTCTGCACCCTAAACAGCCGTTGTTGCATTTCTCATCATTTTAATTAATAATAAATTGTGTAATTGGTTGTTCACTTTATTTTTCTCCTGCAAAAAATGTAAGCTCCATGAAAGCAGGTACCCATGTGTATCAGTGTTAACTCTGTGTATTTGGCATAGGGTAACACATAGGGTAGACAGTCAATGGCTATTTTGTGGTGCAACTGCCTAGACAAGAGATGCTGAAAACCTAAATAGAACAGTGAGGGCTGAGGGGAAAGGAGGGAGACTCTAGAAATAACTATCAGATGCACATTGGTACAGCCAGGTCATATATTTAATGGGTTGGGAGGGAAAGGAGAAGTAAAAGGATGGCTCACGGATTTACTGTCTCACTCATCACTTTGGGTTGCCAAAAATTGAACAGTAGCGCCTTATAGGCTCTGTACTATTTCATTTAAAACACATCCCACAGAAATCTATTTATTGCTTTTGATGTTTCACATGGAGACTTGAGAGTTATGTGTAGAGTTATATATTAAAAGGTGAGTCTTTAGACTGAAACACCCTATCTTTGCTTTGGTCCAGACCCAAATAATTTGGTGACCTGACAACTCCTGGCTGTGACTAGTATTAATGAAGGAATTTGTAGTACTCCTAACACAGTGTGGAGGGGACTTAGAGTGATGCTCTGTAAAAACTGTTCCCTTTCCACCTTATTGACTCTCCTTCATTTCCTCTTTCATCTTTCTCTATGCTTCCAGGGTCCCTCCCTCTACCTAGGAGAGAGCTAAACTGTTTGGACTTTGTCTGAAATGTGCAACAGGATCTTTGCACTTTCCCACCCTGAGTTTTATATAAAGAAGACTTAAGAGTTTCTCCTTTCCCTTCCTTAAATGTAAGGCCTTCTCAATCAAGAATGAATATGAAATGGGATCATTTAAAGTCTACCACAGCTTTTTAAGTTTGTATACAGAAAAAGACCAAATAAAAGTTGAGGCTGGCAGTTGATGGATTACACTACATTTCCAAGTATCTCAAACATTTCTTCCCAAATCATACCTTTCCCCAAAAACCACCTATAGTAGCTCTAGTATTTGTGGTTTAAATATTTTTAAAGGTATTTTGGTCAGGAACCTAATTTCCAAGTAAAGTTGTCCACCTTTGGAGGGGCAATTTTTCAAATAATATATGGTTTCTCCAAGTTTTCACAGCCTAATACATGATCAGAGAAGGAGTTTCAGTAAACATTTACATAACTAGAGAAATATACCAAATATGAGACATATTTCCTTAAGTGGAAGAAGTCTGACTTGCCTTTCAGGGCTTTAGATATAACCGCCGTTTACTTAAGTGGAAAGAATTTGTATGTTTGACACAATTGATAAAGAAAACGTTGGAATGCTCTTAAATCCCTGAGCATCTTGGCTCCAGAGTGCAGAAGTCACATTGAATTGCCTGATTTTATCTATCAACTGAGTCTATCAACTGAGAACCACCTGCTGCTGATTCTATTCTGTTGCTGCAACTGCGTTTCTCTCTCTCTCTCTCTCTCTCTCTTCTCTCTCTCTCTCTCTCTCTCAAATGCTTCCTCATTTTGTCTTTCCTTTTTCAAAAAATTCAATAATTCTTATTGGAGTATGTTCATGACTAAAAAGGCTACTGATCAGTATGGAACATACATCTAAGACATGTCAAACACCTTCATTGTACAGAGCTCTGATGTGATGTCCAAGTTGAAGAGGTAATCATAGCAATGCCTTATATAAAAGAAACAGTCACACACAAAAAGGCTTAAGCAGCAAAGTTGTATAACTCTGTCTGTGGGTCTAGAGACAGATTTCTATTACCAAAACTGTACATAGATTAAGGGATGAGGTTCAAGGTTCACATTACATAACAGTATGTTCCTCAGTGCAAAATATTATTGCCTCATTCCACTTACACAGTGATATTTGATATGCTTGGCACAAACTGGCATGGAATATTGCTAATTAAGAGTGTCACCGATCAACAATGGAAAATGCTGTGCCTAACACACACACCGCCACCCACCCCTGCTGTTCTGTTATATAATGCATCCTAACTTTGGAGACACAGATCATCTCAAAGTTCTCTCGACTTTGACTTTGCTCCACTGATGCAGCAAGTTCCAATGACCCTGTTTTTTTCCAGGCCAATCCTGCTGAGAAGTTCTGTTCTCCCTGATCTTTGGCCAACAGCAAGGAGTTCAGGCTGTTCACTGAAATTGTGATCATAGTTCATGAAAAATCAGAATAGTAACACCAGATACAAACCTGTCATTGCCCTGCCTCCACATTTTAAAAAGGCCACTGTAGAGAAATTCAACCAATGCAAATTATAAAAAATAAGTGAATGTGATAGCCTTTCTCTTCATTCATGTGCATCTTCAGGATGCTCTCTTATGGTTTTTATTTTCCTTCAAGGTTGCTTTTGCTGCATGTGTTGTCTTCTTTCACTAAGATATGAGGATTCTACGTAACTTTGCCTCAGAGCCTTTCTTCTCCCCAAGACCCCAGCATAAACCCAATGAGACTAAGAGTCAAGCAGCTAATAGAGAGAGAAGCATATTTGGGGCATATTAAGCTCTAGGTGACATTGCCTTTTCTTTCATTGCTATTTTATCAGTTATTCTACCCTCTTTCTGAGAATAAATAGAATCCTATCTAATAAAAGAGTAATATGCAAATTTACCATCACTCCAAGACACAAGATGGCTGCCCCCATGTGGACACAAGATGGCCACCACAAGATGGCCTACAGGGGAGGGCAGATGTGGGCAGTTGGGGAAGACCAGGCCAGCAAGGGAGGGCAGTTGGGGGGGACCAGGCTATCAGGAGATGGCAGTTGGGGGCGACCAGGCCTGCAGGGGAGGGCAGTTGGGGGCAATCAAGCAAGCAGGGAGGATAGTTAGGGGTGACCAGACTGGCAGAGTAGGGCAGTTGGGGGAGACCAGGTCAGTAGGGGAGGGCAATTGGGGGGTACCAGGCTATCAGGAGATGGCAGTTGGGGGCGACCAGGCCTGTAGGGGAGGGCAGTTGTAGGTGACCAGACCAGCAGGGAGGGCAGTTAGGGGTGACCGGGCCAACAAGGGAGGGCAGTCGGGGGTGACCAGACCAGCAGGGAGGGCAGTTAGAGGTGATCAGGCCAGCAGGGGAGGGCAGTTAGGGGCAACCAGACTGGCAGGAGAGAGCAGTTAAGAGTGACCAGGCAGAGGCAAGAGAGTGGGCTGGCCGGGGTGCAGTTGGGGTTGATCCGGCTGGCAGGGGAGTGGTTAGAGGTGATTAGGCTGGCAGACAGAAGCAGTTAGGGGCAATCAGGCAGAGGCAGGCGAGTGGTTGGGAGCCAGCAGTCCTGGATGGTAAGAGGGATGTCCAACTGCCCATTTAGGCCCGATCCTGGTGGGCTAGGCTGAGGGACACCCTCCCCCCCCACCACCATCCCCTGTGCATGAATTTTGTGCACTGGGCCTCTAGTAAGGACATAATCAAGAAAAATCAAATTCTTCTCTATTAGACAATTCATTACACATGGGTATTATAGATACATATACAGTATATGCATACATGAATGTATAATGAAAATATATGTGCTATAGCTATATATCAGGAAATGTGTGTTTAATATTTTATTTGCAAAATAAAAACTTTGTATTGTTAATTTTTCTGGATCTAAGGGCAGCCTTCCTATATCTCCCCTTTACATTTTATCTTGTTAGATTTGGCCTATTGTTTCATCCTGTCAAGCTATTTTAGGTTCCAACTTATTTGCCCTCCCACCCAGCTGCAGAGTCATCAAGACACCATGAGTTGCTTACCCAGCAAGCACAGTGGCCCTATCAAAGGGAAGTTAGGTCTGTCAGGGGAGTTCCTGTTCCTTTCACTCTGACTTAAATGATCACCTACCTCTTCCCTTTCTGTGGGCTCATGATGACAATCTATTGCAAAGTTTTGTCAGTATCAATATCAAATTATGCATTTTGTGATATGAGGAGTCTCAACTTATTCCCTTTTCTGAAAACTAGGACATTTTCCTATCCTCATCCAGCCCCGGGTTCATCTATCGTGCCCCACAATTCCTCCATCACTGACAGCAATTTTCAACTAAAATTGCACAGTCAGGGGGATAGATCTCCTGAAATTTATTTTGAAGTAGATAACTGGGGAATTTATAAATAAGTGGAAAAATTGCCATGATACATGGTTTAGAAATACCTTTATTTGCCTTTTTCTGGAAAGACAAATAGTTATCCTTTAGCTTAATCAGAATCGTTTTTAAATGAAACACTAAAATTCCAGCAACTACAAAAATGGGGATTGTTAAACATATATAATTTTTATTTTTTTTTTCATTTTTGCCACATTTTTTCTCATCTGGGAACCTCAAACTAATTTTTTTTAATCCTCACCCAAGGATATGCCTTTTTATTGAGAGGAAGGGAGAGGAAGACAGAGAGGAAGAAACATCAATGTGAGAGACAAACATTGATTGGTTGCCTCAGGCACATGCCTTGACTATGGAATTGAACCCAAAACCTGAGTAGGGGCCCTGACAGGAATTAAATCTGCGACCCTTCAGTGCGCAGAAAGATGCTCTAACCACTAAGCAGCACCAGCCAGGGCCTCAAATTATTTTTCAAGATGTAATTAGTATCTCCTTTTGTACATGGATTAGAATTTCAGTGCAGGGATTTCATTTGTAATTGTGTATAATCATATAATTATAATTATGTAATTATGTTATCAGTAAATTGTTTTAAATCTATAGTTTAACTATTATCCAAAGAATAGATACACTAAGCTTTTTAGATCAAAGTTGTATCACTAGATGAAAATTCCAGTCTCCACTTAACATTGCTTCTGATGGGCATAAAAAAAATGTGATGAAGATATATTTTTCCCATATATAAGCTCTTTCAGATTTTTTTTTAAAGTATACCTACAGGAAGAAACTATTTCAACCAGAAAACTTATTTTTCCACACTTACATTGCCAAAAGCCATATAATCCTTCCTATCTTCCCATTCCTCTGATTGCCCAAGTTACCTAAATGAGAAACTGCAGGCATCTTATATAGTCAAAGGTTCCTCAGCTAATTCCATTCACATAGGAACTGCCACTTTGGTGGTAGCAAGAAGCCGAAGGAAGGACTCTGCAGTTCGGGAAGAATCTTCCTTCTTCAGAGTTGATGTGCGGGGAGCACGCAAGCCTAATCTAGGATTGAGAAGTGAAAATAGGGCACAGTGACCAGAATATCTGGGAAAGACTTGTGAATTAGAACAGAACTAAATAAAGAAGAAGCTGCATGTTAACCTAATCAGTCCAAGTAATATGAAACCACTGCTACTCTGGTTAATAATATCATCAGACAATGTTTTTTGAATACTTAACCTGTTTTAGGCACTAAGCTAACTTCATTACATTTTACATGTGTGATCTTAATACATTTTCATCGTGACAATTTCAGGAAAGCACAATATAATCTCCATTTTAATGATGAGAAAACTGAGAGGTTAGGTAACTTGCTCAAGATCAGACCGCTAGTAAGGAAGTCACAATTTAAACTGTCATGACCCATAGCTTTCTACCACTTTCTATTCTTTACAAAATTCTTGTGTAGTTTACTTCAGAAGTGAAAAGTTGTTCTTTTCCAACAATAGACTTCAGGTGAACAGAATGGGATCAACTACAATCACACCCACCACTAATAAGGCATAGCCTGCTTTCATTAGTCTTTTAGTTGCTTCTTTCTAATAAATGTAATCAGCACCCAGAGATGTACTTCCCCAAACAAAAGCCAGAACCTTGACACCACCCTCCATCTCACTTTTTACAATATATATATATATATTATTAGTTTAGTTGTTTTTAACTTTTATTAATTTATGTTATTTCATGTCTCTGCAGTTTACTGTCTTTGATTGATGTACAATATCCATCATGTGAATATTCATTAGTCCACAGTCTTGTTGATGAGCATTGGGGCTGCATAGCAGTGTTTTGAAAACCAGTGCAGTTTTTTATATATAGGCTTATCTTGGCTATCTATCCAGTAGCAGAATTGCTGGGATATAGGGTTTATAATCATTCAACTCTAGAAGATAATGTCAAACTATTTTTCAAATAGATTGCACCAATGCAAGCTCCCACCAACAGCATCCTGTTGATCTGCATCATTTCAAATACTTGAGATATCAGACTTTAAAATTTTGCCAATCACGTGAATATAAAATAGTATTTGTTGTGGTTGGGACTTGCCTTTCCCTAATGTTGAATATCTCTTCATTTGTATACTGGCTAAATATATTTCTTCTTCTGTGAAGTACCCTAACCCAAGGGACAAATATTTGCTGAATAAACTGCCTTTATTTTAGTCTTGGATTTGGTAACTTTAAAATTATCTCCAAATATAATAGAAATGGGCTAGTATCCCCATTTCACCATAGCCTCTAATAGCTGTTTAGGGATTGACTTACTGCCTTTAAAATTTTCTACTTTTTTTTTTTTTTTGGGGGGGGGGGGTTTGTTCTGTTTTGTTTTGTTTTGTTTGCTAAAAATTAGCACAAAATTTTATAACCAGACTCAGAGACCTTTTTACACAGTTAAATGATATTACAAAAAAATCATTAATTTTTAATACCAAATTTATCTAAAGCACATTTCCAGAGGCCAGTGACAATCACTTCTAATTTTCCAACAGATCAAAGGCATGGTGCCTGATTCAAAGGCCAGCTTGCACAGGCTGACAAGTTAGAGAAGGTCCTTTGCCTTTATAAGGATGTCAGAAGCAGCCTTTCATTTGACAGGAAGTTGTTAGTGCATACAAATGCTATTTTAAAGTCTGGGGATCTTTAATTATACCCTAACCATTATTCTTTATAGCTCCAGATGCTAGTGCCCCAACTATTGTCCAAAGTGTAAGAGAAACAAATCCGGTAGCAGGAAGCCCAGAGCCCACTCGCAGACACCTGTTGCAACTGGACTCACAAGCAACACTTGCAAGACACTGCATATGGATGAGCAGCAAATGTGGCCACTGGCCCTGCCTCACTAACATAGAAGGGGATTACCTGCTGCCACCAGTGCCTGCTGTGGCTTTGGAAGCAGAGGAAGAAGGTTTAAAAGGATATACATGTAAAAAAAAAAAATGGAACACAACTTAGAGAGGAAATGTGAGTAAGGAAAGAGAGACTTCTAGAAAATAGCCAGAAAATCTCATTTTCTGTAGGTGCCTATAAACTCTCCTTGTGACAACAATGCCTAGTGGGGAGCATTTGAAACAGAAGGAAACATGTAGGAGAGGTTTACCTTTCAAAACACCTTGCATGAGAATGCTTGAACTTGAAGAAACAGACAAATACCTCTGAAATTAATGTAATTCAGTTTTTCCCCAATGGTCTTGGATGATATGTTCTCATCACTGTTACTTTCTTCCATCTGATGAAAAGGTTCATGGTCTTTAAGTGTCACTTGGCTATTTGGGGAGTCCCCAGGTATACATAATCAAGTCTGGTTGGAAAATTGCTAAGTTACTGAATGCAACTATGCTTCTTTCTTCTACTGCTAATCAGGGCCTCGCTGCCAGGATAGCACAGGGCACCGTTACCAACTCTACTGAGGTCCTTAAATTTGTCAGGCCCTGTTGCTCTTTCTGCTGCACACTCTCTGCTTCAATAGACACTGCTGTCAATTCCACTGGCTCTGAAGAGGCTGATGCTAACCTTAGTTTGCTTTGAAGTGGAAAAAAAACACCTCTCTAAAAGTCAAAATCAAATCTATAGAACTCTTAATAAGAAATATAAGTTAATAGTTTTTAGACTTTCAAGTAGGAAAGGATATTAAACACAGAACATGCTAACTTTTAAAAGAAAAAAAGGCATAAATTTGATCAATACAACTAAGGAATTAAAAAATTTAAGTAACTAAGAAATTTATCCTAATGTAGAGTGGAAACACAATTAAAAACTTTAAAAAAAGATATTTGAAACATATACAACTAACAAAGGATTAGTATCAAGAATATATAAAGAGGTCCAATAAGTCAAAAAGAAGAACACAAACAATGCAGTAGAAAAGTAGAAAATGATAACCCACTTCACAGAAGAGGAATAACACATTAATAGATGTTCAATTTCAGTTCAGGGAAATATAAACAATTTCACAATGTAATATCATTTTATACCCACTTGGTTGGCAACAAATAAAAAGTCTGATAATAGTTCATGTTGGAGAGGATATATAGCCACCGGACATTTCTTATATATTGGTGGTGGGAATATAAATTGGTAAACTATTTAGAGAACACTTTGGTATTGCTCATACCCTGCAATCCAGCAGTTTCATTCCTAGGCATATACGCAAGAGAAATTTTAAGCATGTTTACCAGGAGACATATACAAGGGTGTTTATGGTTCACAATAATAAAAATCTGGAAATATCCCAAATGCCTATCAATGAGAGAGCAGAGGAATGACCTGTGATGTAGTTAGCCATATATGGGATATTAAGCAAAGCAAAATGAACTGCAGCAATAGGCAGCAATGTGGATGAATCTGAAAGATTACGGAAAGATAATACCCTTTTATATAAAGTTTTTTAAAAATTAAAAAATAAGCTACTAAGGAATATGTATAGATTGGCTGAATTAATATAAAAAATAGAAAGAGAATAATGAATACAGGATTCAAGATGTGGTTACCTCAGATGGGGAAAGCAAAGAATGGGATTGTGGAGGATCATTGATAGATGAAAGTTATGAAATAGAAGGCTCATAGGTGATTGTTGTGTTACAATAAATAGCCAAACAAACACAAACAAGTAAGTGTATTGTACAAACCAATGACATATATGTATCATGAGTTAAGGATTATGTTTAATCCAATTCTAGGCAAAAACAACCCAAAAACAACAACAACAACAACAAAAGCCTTTCTCTCCTTTATTTCTCACACATTGTTAGCCATGCAACTAAGCAGTGGCCAGAGTCTTCTAAAAGAGAACTTGCAGTCATTTACTTGAGATCCTCCCACCTTCAACCCCAGGGGAATAGACACAATGGAGCTGGAATGAAAGCTCTCTCTGATCAATAATTAATGCACACATCGGCCACGAGCCAAGCTGACTGTGCCAGGAAGCAGTTCCTGTTGGGTGAGTTTTCCATCAGCAGATTCTTGTCCTTGACTATCATGGAAATGGACTCACCCCTGGACAGGCATGCACAGAACCTGTGAATGCCAGAGTCCACCTAGCTTATCTCTTTACCACACTCTGTGAGGGGCAGAGGAGCCAGACAGAGTAACAGGACCAGATCTGCAAAAGAAAAGACCCATAGTGGACCAGTCACTCTATAATCACTGGCCATGTTTCCTTTTTAACATGGTTCATTTTTAACCAACCTTTGTATCGACCCTCTAAACTGCCAAGTTGAATGTATTGTTTGGGAGAGGCACTTGAACAGCGAGGGCCCAGCCAACTTTGCAGTCACTCTCTTGGTGTCCTGACTGGAAAGAACAGATAAGCCCTGTTTGTCATAGGATAGCAATACACTGCACTGGGAAAGCTTATCGCCCACAGCACCCAAAAATTTGTTCCCATGTGCCCTAAAAAAGTATTTATTGTGAGGTTTTAAGCAAAGAAAAATGCCTGCAAAAATTTTTTTCTGCCTATAAAAAATAATAATTTGGAATATTCTGAAAACTATAACATTAAAAATATCTATTGTTTCCCAACATAGGGAAAAAGTACCCTATATTTAACTTCTGGTTTATTTTACTCCTGTTGTTCTTTTTGTTTTCTGTAATTTATATGCACACACATCCTTCTTCTTGTTTTTCTGTGCCCTCCATCTCCCCCAATATTCTGATCATATTGTTTTGTATCCTGCTTTTTTTTTTAATTTAAGAACTTATTATTAACATTTTATTTTGTCGTTATTCTTAAAAACACAACTTCGAAAGATTACACAGTAGGCCATCAGATGGATTTCTCAAATTTTATTTAATTATTTCCCTATTGTGTTGTTTTCTCAATATTGTATCATAAGACACGATGCCAGGAGAATATACTTGCACATAGATCTTTGTGTACAACTCTTATTATTTCCTTTGGGTAAATTCTTAAAAGTAGAATTTCAGGATCTAAGGGCAAATTGT
Source organism: Eptesicus fuscus (assembly GCF_027574615.1). NCBI lineage: Eukaryota > Metazoa > Chordata > Mammalia > Chiroptera > Vespertilionidae > Eptesicus > Eptesicus fuscus. The sequence continues at coordinate 75,160,302 of NC_072482.1, read as the reverse complement.
TAAGGCTTTTAAAATATATATTCCAAATTGTCCTCCAGAAAACTTTATATCATTTATATCCTTAGCAGCAGTGAATAGAATGTCTTACAAGTTAGAGCATTATAATTTTCAAATTTCTGATAATTTAATAGGAGAAAATGATATTGCATTGATTTCATTTGCATTTATTTATTATTAGATACAAATTTGTGATTTTTTTAGCCATGTGCACATTTTCTACTGTAAAATATCTGTTTAATATTTTAAGAATTTTTATTTATTTCAGAGAGGGATATATATATATATATATACACACATATCAACTATAAGAGAGAATCATTGCTCAGCTGCCTCTGGCACACCCTCTGCTGGGGACCAAGCCCACAACCTGGGTATGTGCCCTTGACCAGAATCAAACCCGGAACCCTTAAGTCCGCAGGCTGATGCTCTCTCCACTGAGCCAAACCAGCTAGAGTTTGCTCAATATTTTTGTATTTTCATTTTTCTTGTTGATTTATAAGAGCCTTTTATATAATGATACAACACTTAGTCTATTGTAAATGCTACCAATATTATTCAGTAACATTTTGCTATTGAAAATCAATTTATAGACACACAAAGGCTCTAAAGGTTCTTTATTTATGTTGTCAAATTAGCAAAGTTCCCTTTGCAGGGTTGTTTGTTGTTGTTTTTTCTCATAAAGCTTATTTCCATAATAAGATCAAATGAATAAGGACCTATATATTCTTTCAGTTACTTAATGATTTTGTTTTAGTGTATCTTATCCATCTTGATCTATTTTGCTGTATGTTATTAAATGAGAATCTGGTGGAATTTTTATTCAAATAATTAACCAATTATCCTGACACCATTTATGAAATATTATCTTTTCAAGCTGATTTGTGATGTCATCTTTATATATGCTAGATGGTCTTTTATAATATAATCTATTTCTAGGTTACTTTGACTCACTGAGTAATCTATACTTCTGTCAGCACCACATCAATTAAATATTATAGCTCTAGAATACAATTTAATATGTAGGAAGTTCTCCTCACCTCTAACAACTGTTTTCTTTTTTTCAAGAGGTTTTATTCTATTTTTCCCCATTTATACTTCCAGCTGAGCTCCATTTTCTATTTTAAATTGGACCTCTGGTGAATATGAGATGCAAATAAAAATTCTCAAAAATCAGATTAAGACAATACAAAATTTATATTCATGCCATACTTACAAGTTGAACTAAAATAATTGTGTTTAGATCTTTTCTTTCTCCTTTACTTGGACTACACTAGATTATCGATTATTGCTGTATACTAGAATTATTCATTACCTACATTAATAGAGCAGAATTACAGTCAATAAAAATACTACCCACATCTCATTTTAGTTATTATATTTGGCTTATTTCCCCTTAAACTTTTCACCAGTGCTATTAGGAAAAAAAAAAGCCAAAGGGGAAATTTCGTTTTTTATCTTTTGTTTTATTTTTTGTTTTTTGACCTTTTTTGCAAAGGGGATAACAAGTCCCAGAACTTGCTGATGATCATCCAGAGAACCCCTCAGGCCTGTATAATCCTCCTACTGGAAACAATACCCAAAAAGTAAAGAACACAAACTTTAAAGCCATCTATTAAATATTTTATATTTTTTATTTGAAATTAAAGCAATACAAACTATAAAATTAAGCTGTAAAGCTTCTATTGTACATTGTTGTGGTAAAATATGCAGTTACAAAATGAGTAGAGTCACTATTTACCCCTCCACCAGGGAAGGAATCCCTCCCACAACACCCCATGGTTAACGGATGTTTTTCTTTTGTATAGACATGTTGTGTGACAGGGAGCTCTCTGACCAACACCATGATGTTGGATTGAAAACCGAAAGATAGAAATTAGAAACTGTTCAACAAAGTAACCCCAAATTTGCGTAAAGACAATTAACTTGAGATGTTGTGTGATCCAAAATAACCCCAGAAATAATTGCTAATGGGTTTAATGATGTAGCAATATTGGGTAGTGGCCTTGTGGGTGAGAAGAAAACACAACCACCACCATCAAGGCTTGCAAATATTTAAGGGGCACAGCCTGCAAGTAAGGCTCTGAACAAGACACAGAATTCAAACACAGACCTTGCCCTTGAGAAGCTAACAATGTAATTGAATGGTCAGGGTGTACACGCAATAATACAAGGTCAATCACAATGTCAAACAAGTGTGAAAAGAAATAAATGTTCACTTTTTATGTTTTGTGGACAAATTTACTTGGTTCCAATTTCCTTCCTACCCTTTTTTCCTTTTGCCTGAATGTTCTGACCATTGTTGAGATTTGCTGAGTTATATGCATTTATTTAGCTTTGCTGAGTTATATGCATCTTGTTCATCTACTTTACTTTTTTTAGAGACCAGGGGAAGGCACTGCTAAAAGAATCCACGGGAGTAGTTACAAGCTGGACTACAAACAGTCCATCCATCAGGGTCTACCAAATCCTCACACTGGCTCAGGGTCAAGCAATAAACCTCTAGCCTACCGATGGGCCGGTTTCTGAAAGTCATGCCTCTCCAACCTCAGACCCCTTAGCAGTGTCACCTTCGCTTGGTAAATATTAATCCCATCACTCAAAAGTTAGTTGGGAAGAACTGCATTAAGACTGAAACAGAGTTCTTTACACACAAAGAAGGAAGCCGGCATCTGAAAATATTTAAAAACAAAACAGATGAAAATGTTGGGATATAACTTTTGGGACATTTTACTTGGTCTAATTTGCTTTTGAATCACTAGTTTACGTTTTCTAAAAGGATTTGTACTTCTAAGATGTATACGACAACCACCCTGTCCACAAATCAATATCAAGTGCAAGACCGCAGTGCTGCGAGTCCCTGGCCTACTAAAACAGTGCTGTCTAATCAGGCATCTCTGTGCAGGAAACAGGCCTTCCTACGCAGGAAGCACAGGAAGGAGCACTGGAGACAGCAATCCCAGCGGCGTTTTTGCCAGAAAGGACAAAATGGCTCTTCTGGCAACTCCTGACTCAGGAAATCGCTGAATTAAGTAGTCAATCTGCAGAGTAATTTAGCATGTCATCTGCTTCCTGGCAACAGATATTTGGAAGCATTTATATTGTAATTCAACTCTGTCATCATGGGGGTTAGAACTCCTTCTCTCCAAGGACTTCAAGGTCAAAGATTTTCCTGCAGTTTCTCCAGAGCCACTTCTTGAAGTTCTTTCGCTCCTTTCCAGGCCCCAACTCTCTGGCCTCCCCTTTTGATTTCTATCTGGGTCAAGCAAACCTTTGTCTTCACAGCTAAATATAAGTTGTACGGGGGTGGGGAAAGGCCCATGAAGTGGTGTCCCCAGAAAATAACTTGCAAGTGTGCAAAAGGACGAAGATGTGACCGCACGCCCCACAGTTGCAGCAGCATTGTTCTCTCTCGGGGGGAGGGAATTGGACAAGAGGTCGGTAATGCGGGTTCCCTTTCCTGGTCCATCATGGACTTTCTGTGTAATGTTGTACAAATAATTCCCCTCCTTGCTCCTCCACTTCTCCATTTTGGGGGTGAATGTAATCAGCACCAGTCATCTTCTTTTGCAGACATTAAAGATAGATGATGCTTTAAAGCCACAAATGCCCTGCATGTCACAAACAAATAGCCCTAACCATGCACACAGGGAGATCAGCAAACACATGTTGTGGGGGATAAGAATTCTGTACATGGACAGAGCAGTTTCTTACAGCTGGTGAACACATGTACCCACCAAGTACTTGAAAGCAAAGCATGTAAAATATAAGCAGCAGGGCCGCGTCATTCTTTCTGTACACATACGTTTGTAGATCCACTCGGGGATAATAAGACATCAGGGAAAGTAATAATTTTTATCTGGGGCAGAGGTGACTTTGCTCCTCTCTGGTCAGAGGCTCAGCAACAGGGCACAAGAAAGTGTGTCCCAAAATCATGAATGACAGAAAAGAGATCTCAACCAAATGCCATGAACACTGGGTTTGGAGTCTCTTAAAGTCAAGACCCATATCTTCCAGAAAAAGCTAAGCTGAGACAGGATAAGATCTCCCAGAAACTTTATGGACTTTGTCTCTCAGTAATCCTGTGAGGTCAATAGAACTATCCCATTTTACAGATGGTAAAAATGAGACTTAAATAGGCTAAATGATACGTCCATAGTTCATCAGGACACAAAGAGGTGGAGGTGGGATTTTGAATCTGTTTGTCTGATCCCAAACATTAGATCATGCTGTCTTCTATGTACTATTTCTATTATTCTATATACCTAAGCTTTCTAATTTGTAAATGGAGAAAAGAATACCTAACTTTATGAAACTGCTACAAAGATCAAAAGAAATGACATACGTGAGGGTGCTGTACAGAAACATAGATTGTTTTTCTAATAGTAATTCTATGCAACAACCTTTTGGTCTCTTTCATATCTTCAGCCTCATTATTACAAACACATGGGGAAATTTTTATAAAAGGCCAGAATATGGATCCTAACTTAACTGAAATATCATTTTGCATTTCATTGACTTTAAGGAATTTACATATTTTGACACAGATCAACTAAATTTTGAAGTGTTGCATCTCAACAGTTCTTATAGATATTCAATTCTATGTGAATTATTTATTTACCTTTAGTTTATTGCTTCAAAGGTCTCATTTAAAAATTCACATATACTTAAAAATTGTCATATTCTTTAAGAAAAATATTGCATAGAAATTAGACTATGGCTAATTAGGGATGACTTCAAATTCATAGGGAAATATCAAACTAGGAGCCTAATGGAACAGAGGGATTTGTTATTGCCCTGATTTTCTTTTAATTTTCTGTAGTTATCACCTCCCCAGTAGGAAGGGAACAGTAATACACATAGTCAGACCTGCCCTGTCCTTCAGGAAACAAGAATAAAACATAAATTAAGATTGCTTAGGTGTTATTATAAACAGTTTGTTATTTAAATTCACTAAAGAAAATATTCATCAGGCAAACTGTCCTCAAAAAATTCCTATTGAGAAATAAATTCCAAAGTTTAACATTTCAAAACTACATAATTTGAATACATTTTTGAACCATCCAATGGAAAATTAGATTGATTCCACATGTGCAGAGCTTGTAAATAGCTCTGTAATTCTTTCACTGTTTCCAGACACAAACTAAAGACCTCCTTTTCTTTCCCTGGTAGAAAATTAAGCTATTTTTTCAGGATCAGGGGGAGAAAATGGAGGAGTGAGGACTATAATGGAGAAATATAATTCACTCAGGACTGCTGTGCAATATTAGAGATTATGTAAATCTTTTCTTCACAAGATAGAGTTCCCATGAAGAGAAACGCCCACCTCCCCCACCCCCACAACTTTAAGGGTTAGCACACAGCCATGTAACAAGCTAAATCTTTCAATTGCAGTTTGTGGGTTTATAGGACTCATAGAAAACAGCCGTTCCAGTGAAGGGCACTAAATAAAAAGAAGAACAGGATTCGCCTTATATAAAAATACATCTATATTCAGGAGTTATTCCCTTTCCTCATTTTCACACTCTTTAGTTGGAGAAATACAAGGTCACGAGATGTGAGGTCAGAACACCAAGGTTTGATCCAGATTTTGTGATCTCTAAATCATCTTATGCCTTTGTTTAAATCCCAGCACCACTCACTCAGGCCCATGTTTTTCTAGCTTAGAATCTCCTGCCACCCATGTTCTGGGAGCCTGGTTTGATAGTGATAATTTACACAGTTGTTGTGAGGATTAATGAGTAATACCTAATATGCGAAGCACAGAACCATGTCGGGATGTGACAAATGTACAATAAATACTCACTTTGTTCCTGCTGTTCTTCTTATTATTTAGATAATGATTGCAAAAATAATGGGACTTTCAGTGGCAACCTCAGTACCGTGTCACTTAAAAGTGGAACTAATTGTCCTGGTTCCCCAGATATGAACACACAGATATCTTTAAAATCTTCTTCATTTACTCTCTAGCTTCTGAGTTCATATAGTACATAAATTAGTTTGATTTCCTTTAAGAAAGGCCAGCAAACTGCCCCAGTGTGGAAACATCCTCAAAGTCTTCTGGGGCCCGTGGCTAGTGTCTTGGTATTGATTTCCTCTGTCACATTTAAAGAAGGTGCTTAGTAATCACAAACCAGTGAGCACCCAGCTGGCTCACGGGCACTCACAGGGCCCCTGAAGAACTCCTGCTAGGGCATGCTTCCCAGAAAGGTCTGTGAGTGAGCTTCACCTCAGCACCTTGAACAGAGTTCAAGAAGTCAACCTTCTAAACCCCCTGAAGATGAAAGGAAGTGTGTGACAAAGGACTCCAGACATCCTCTGTGTCCTTCAGGGTCTTCCATGCTTATAAAAGCACTTTCTGCAACAGATACTTAAATATTACTCACACTATAAACAAAAACCTTTTGAAATTATTTTAATTAGCTTAGGGTTTTTTTATCCATCCTGAGATGGAAGCAGAGAGATTTCTGTTCAAAGAAATTATTGTTTCCCTTCGGAAGTCCTAAGCAGTACAAGGTAAACTGATAGCAAGGCAGATGGCCCTAACCTCAGAGGTTTTCTGAGCCTCATTCCCTAGACCAGGTACTTAGCATAAAATATTAATGACAATGAGCCAATTGTCATTTCAGAAAATATCTTCAAAAAATACAGGTTGTTTCAGGAAGTTTTATTGTTCATTCAAAATCCATTTTACACTATTCAACTCTCTCTGAAAGGCCAAAAATCAAAGCACCTGGTATTTATAATAAAGAGCTTACTTTGTGCCAGGCACTGTTCCAGGTATTTCATTATATTAAATAATTTAATCCTCACAACAGTTCAATGAGTGTCATTATTGTCCCATTTTACAGATGAGGTTGAGATTCAGAGATGTTAAATAACAGGCCCAAGATCACACAGAGCTAGTACATGATGGGGCTAGTATGTAAACCCAAGAAATCTGGCTCCAGAGTTCTCATTCTTAACCACTCAATTATATTACCTCTTTTTTTTTCCATAATGAAAGTGAATATCTTTAAAATTTTGGAAATCCTATAGCATATTCCCACTATAATAAAATTCTCAATGCCCCTCTTTAGAATGTAATTAAAGGTAATAATGTGTTCCTGGGACCCAACTTACTAACTTAATGAGCTATAAATTCAATATCTTTCTACGTATACATCACACAAGTTAATCTATAAATGTTTATTTTTAGCAAGTATATAGATAGATATAAATATAAACACATACATAGACTATATGCCAGAGAACATTGCTCAACTGATGCTTTTCTTTGCAACAAGTGCAATCCTTTTCTCTAGGGTAATCATTATCATCAGTTACGGAGGAACATTTTTAAGGGCCCATCATACTGGCCTACACAGAGGATGTGAAATTATGTGAGTTGACATTTAAACTTCAGTCACCTTCTTTCGAGTTTTAGTATTATAAGTCAGTTGTTTGAAACATACTGCTGTTTGTACACTAGGAAGTTATGTGGTTTTGTCTATAATGATTTTGTAGAAACCCCTACTACAATAGATAGCTGAATAGGCATCCAACCTATGATTGCTTTTCTCTACATAATGGAAGACATTTGGACTATTTATACACCAAAGTCTCCCAGTCACTTCAGAGGTTAGGGCTGCCCTTTCAGTTGCTGTAAACACAGCTTCCTCCGAGGCTCTGTTTATATGTCTGCTTGTCATCCCAGCGCCAGTCACTGGCGCTCCCGTTTTTACTGCTGCTGCTCTCTCATCCTGTTTATAGGGCAGGGAGGATGACCACGGATGCAGAATTATTTTAACTCACCAAAGCCTTGGAGGAACTAGCTGGTTTTGCTTTGTTTTAAGACAATTCATTCCTCTCTTGTGCCTTTAAGCTTAATACTGCTTTTCTAAGAGCCAGTCATAGAAATTTCATTGGCCTAAGCAAATATGTTATCAATATTTTAAGGCAAACTATACCAAGCCTGTCTACTTCTAGTCACAAATCTTCCTTTATCTCTTCAAAGGATTTTTTTTTTATTTTTAACTATGAGTCTTTTTATAATCACCTTGGGAGTGTGTGTGTGTGCTTAAATAGGTAGATGATAGAAGATAGATAGATGATAGATAGATAGATAGATAGATAGATAGATAGATAGATAGATAGATAGGTAGATAGATAGATAGATAGATAGATGATAGATAGGTAGGTAGATAGAGATAGATAGATAGATAGATAGATAGATAATAGATGCTTGGGCTCCACACCAATCAATTAAATCAGGATCTCTTTTAAAAGCTCCCCTCTGATTCTGCCGTAAAGCCAGGATTATGAACCACTACTCAAAAGTTAGTCTCCATTACAAACAAATATCTAATAGATGCATGCTAATTTTTTACCCAAAACTTCCAAACAGTTTTAGGTGGTATGAAATGGCCACATTGGTTAAGTACAAAAAGCAGTCCTCAGACATGGAAGGCTGTATTATGTAATAAGTTTCATTTCCCCCTTCATCAGACCCTCGCTTTAACTCTGTCCCTTTAGAGAATGGGATAAGCTAAGGACTAGTTTCCAGAGCCTCTATAGCATAAAGAAAAAATTAGGTTTTGAGCCTTACCATGAGATTACAATGAACGGGAAGAATTAGGACATTCCATTGAAGTTCAGTGCGACCCTCTCCATAGATCAAAAGGCAGCCTTATAAAGAAATTATATAATGCCTTCAATGTAAGTATGAAAGGGGAGATCAGAGATTAAGGCTCAGAGGTCTTTTCTCTTGGAAAGTCTGCCACCCACCCAGGTATCAAATAGGAATTTTTGATAAAGATGGAATGCTACTGAAAATCAATTCATTTAAACACTGAGTAGAGCAGTCCCTCACAGCATGAGCTGGCCTGGAGCTCATAGCTATACCTGGTGTCCTCCTGTCAGATATAAATTATTTCACAGAATATCCATACTAGGCAAGGCCACTCTGTGCCCTTGCTGGATCAGGACAAAATAAGACCACTCCATGATTATGTCCAAAAGCAAAAACATGAACATTATCCAAAAAAATACAAATGACCCAAATCCTCCTATCCTGACTAACATGAGTTACTCCTGCAGCTTTCCCCTTAGGCTAGTCATTTTTCCTTCTAGATAAGATGTAGGAAGATAGCCAATCATGGAATTACTCCCACTTCTTGACAGTATCCAATCCAGAGTAAACTCTGCCTTCCTTGAACCCTCCTCCCCCAAATCACCTAACACAAGCCCAAATCATACAATTAGTCATTCCAACACCCTCACAGTCCCCATGGTATGTGGTCTCTCTCACTGGCTGCAATGAGCCATAACCCAATCTTGTTCACCTATAAGTGAATTGTTGATGGGCTCTGCCAGGAGAGTATTGATAATATTTTCTTTAAACATTTACTGTATGCCACTTCAAGAAAAATAATATACAAGATAAGCCCTAGTGTTCCAAGTGTTCAAATGGATGGGGAAGATGTCTAAGAAATTGAACATGATTACATGATCAAGGCTATGTGTCTACATTGGCAAAGAGATGCCAGACCATTCTTGAAAATTGTCACAAATAGGGGCGATACAACCTGTGTTTTGAGAGAGAGACAGAATTAGGAGAAGTAGAAGATGGGCACAGAGGGGATGGAATAGCACTCCATACCATTTCATGATTTAGGGACCTAAGGATTTCATTTTTCTCTGGGTTCAACAATTTCATCTGTTAGCATTTCACTCCATCTCTTTCCTGAAGGTGAATAATTTTGGAAGAATAAAGGCACCTAACTTTTCCCATTTTCCTTCTGTGTTTTGAATAGCGAAACAATGTCCAGTCCATTGTTTAGCCAAGTCCTGGAAGCATATTACAGAAATAAATAATGCCTTTGTTCTAAGATTGTACTGGATTCGTGACACACAGAATTAAAAAGTAATAATACATTAAAAGGTCACTGTTGACGTCATCTGGGAAGATGCATATAATGTGTTTGGAGATTATTCAATTGAATTGGCAAGTCTGTCATTGGATTAGGCCAATGAAGCAAGCCCACTACTAACTGCAGTTGTGTGACAGTCTTGTTCTCTTTCTCTCTCTGTCTTCCATCTCAGAGATTAATTAGCTGAGATGATCAAATAATACATCCCAGTGTTTCTCAATTAAATCACATGGCATATTTTACATACTCAGCCACCACTTTATCCTTTCCTGCAGTTCAGTGAGGTGGGTTTTTGTAGGATTTATTTATTTATTTATTTATTTATTTATTTATTTATTTATTTATGTTATAGAAATGGCTCTTTTTTTCTTTCCCATGAAACTTCATGGAAGCTGTGATGTAGAACAGAATAAAGAGAGCATGCTCTGGTTGAAGTGGGGTGGAGGTGGCTAAGAGTCACTCTCCTCACCCTGCCTTTGCAGCTTTGAGGACCTCTGAGAAATTTCTAGGACTTCAAAGAACACAGTGCAAAAGCAACTGGTCTGCTAAATCACCTCCATTATTCGAGGCTGCTGCCTATTTGTCAGTCACTGAAACTTGTGAACTGGCAGAAATGGAGATGGGCTAGAAGTGAACTGAAGCTTTGGGGTGTGGGGAGAACATGCATGGCAGATGCCTGGTCACATGTGAGCATTCAGCAACCTGCAAAGCTTCCTCCAAACAACCCCCCAACTCCCACCTCCTCCACCTCCGCCTCTTCCAAGGTATGTCTGCATGTCTTCAGGTGCTTCCTGTATGTTCTTTTCAGCCAGCTCTCAAAAGGTATCAACTATTCTCCCCTCTCTTCACCCCTCCCATTCCTTCAGGGTCTGTACACTCAACCCTCCTCAGATAAGCACTTCTGTTCCCTGGGGCAGACACCACCCCAATGGAATCACCCCTTCCCCTGGGCTCTATAACCACCTCAGTTGGTGCCACCTGTCCATCCTTTTTTATGTAACTTCTGCTAGGGTGGGACCAAGTCACACCACCTCTATCAGCCATGTCTATGGAACCTTGAATGAAGTAACTCTCTAAGTTCTCACTTCAACTTAGAGTACCTTATTGTCCCCTGGATTCAAGTCTAACAGGAGTCTATTTTGGCCTAGGCAATAAACATGAGCAGCAGATAGCAGTCATAGAATGTTCCTTTTTCTCTAACCTCTCCTTTATTTGGCTATGTTGGCCCATAGGTGACCATACCCAGTCTCATGGTTTTAGACATCATGCATATATTTAAAGATTCCCAAATTTATACATCTAGCTTCAACCACATCCCTAAATCTAGATTATCAGATCCACTGCCAATATAGTACGTGCATTTGGATGTCAAATTAGTGTCTCAAGCAGATATTTCCATATCCTGCTCTCCTCCCCAACTCCAATATTCTTCATTTCACTAAATGGCACCAGGCTCATGACCTTCACATAGAAAAAACTGGGAGACCAGAGGTCAAGAGGCTCTACCGTTTCATATGATTTGTTATGGCAATATATCAAGCTAATTTTCATCTCAAGTTTCCAGTAAAGCCTAAGCTAACAGAGGAGCCTATAGTAAATCATAATATGAAATTCCCTTCCAAAATAATAATTAGAGAGATTTTATTACAATTATCCTCCCTTTGTGTATAGAGAGAATCTCAACGGCACTCTGAAGAAAATATTATACTTTAAAGTATGTTTTAAAAAACCAAATGTCTCCTTCTTTTCTAAAAATGATATTTTTGCCAGGTTGCAAAAGCAAATGTGGAATGTACTTCAAATTGATTGGTCTGCCAATGCCCCAAAAAACCATAGTAATGTTCTAAAACACTGGTATTTTCATCAGCACCATTTCAGGCCTAGTTATTTTGGCCACAACAGCAATAGTAGTAAATATCATTTATCATCCCCATTTTACAGAGGAAACAACTGAGGCCTAAACATGTTCAATGTCTTCTCCAAACCTGAATAGCCAGTAAGTTCCAGAGCCTGCCTTTGCACTAGGACTTTGTGACCCCAGTGAGGAGGCTTCAGGCCACTCTCCAACACCATGCCCTATTCAAGTCATATTATCTTTGGTGCCCCTTTGATTTGAGATGCTTTGACTTCCACTTACTTAATCAGCTCTTATTTCTCAATCTCTTTGAAAAAACTACAAAAAAAATTGCTATTTCTCCTGTATTGTTTCATTATATCATTAATCCCCTTAAGAGGATTTGGCTAGGTATAAGAAATTGGCAGTTTACAAAGAAATAAGCTTCATATGGATCCCATGTGACATGTACACTTCCGGTTATTTGTTCTATTATTCCAAAAATAATCCGTGGGGAACAATAAAGTTTAATAGTATATACTGGATTAGAGAATTCAAAATCATGCCATTTCTTATAAAAATCTATATATATAAAAGCCTAAGTGACTGGCAGACTGGCTGACCATCTGACCATCCAACTGGTAGCTATGACGCGCACTGACCACCAGGGGGCAGATGCTCAACACAGGAGCTGCCAAGCTGCGGTGACTGGGCAGCTGTGGCTCTCGGGTGACACACCTGGAACCAGAGAGGTGCGTCACCCGAGAACCGTCCTCTTGCAATCCAGGACCCCTAAGGGGATGTTGGAGAGCTGGTTTTGGCCCGATCCCAGCAGGCCAGGCCAAGGGACCCCACTAGTGCATGAATCCGTGCACCGGGCCTCTAGTTTCTATATGACAACAGAAGGGACATGGAACTGATACCGCCTTACTCACAGTGCATGGGCATTTCTGGGAATGCTTGATGACTCAGTGGTGGCCTGATTTACATTTCCATCTGAGAACATCATAGAGCATTAGGCAAAAGAGAACATAAACTACTTTTGTTTCAGCCAAGTGGGTGGGTGAATAAATAGTTGAATTACATCAAATTGCTAGTTGTTTTTTTGTTTTGTTTTTTCACTGAATTCAATCATCTATGGGTTTTACTTCTCTAAATCTGTTCCTATGCATAGTCACAGCCATATTTAGGGATCAAATCCATTTTTTATTTCGAGACTCTTGATTCCTGATTCTTTTCAGTCCACATTACATTGGCAGGCATCCACTTACACACACAGGCTGTGCTGCAAATGTTTCTTACTAAATTAGATATTTGGAGTGCCAAACGCATCTTCTCCATACAATTTGTGTTGCAGATGGTAGTTAGTTTTCCAGTCCAGATAGCAAATGGCTGTGTATACACAATACAGGTGAATGATGCTATTAAGGGACTTATAGACACTAAGCTTGCTTTCTAGCACTGTTTCCATGGTAAATGGTATACCATTATAGGAGACTGGTGTGGAGGCTCTGCTCCCTGGCTGTGCCTGCTCTCCAGGGTGTCAGTGGGAGCTTGCAGATGGAGCCAGCATGCTCCTCTGGGATTTCTGAACTAGGGGATGAACAGCAGCAGTTTGTCCACAGGGGTAGGTGGTTCACATAGAGTGATGCTCACTCCAGGATGCTACAGGAGAAGGGCGGTGGTGGCAGAGATGCTCAGATGTGTGGTTGTCATTCAGGCAACCTGCCTATCATGCTAATGACTACAGGACAGAGGCCACCTCAAATCAAGTCAGAATTCTGTCACTGAGGAGGAGGGGTATGCATAGGCAACCAGCACATGTAAATTCAACTAATTACAACCAGATTAACTCAACTCTAGATGTTATGCAGAGGGCAACTAAAATCCTTAGTAAGAAATTACACACAAACTTTTACTTCTGGAAACATATAACTTCAAGAGTTAAAAAAAAAAATCAACATCTGGTGAGCTTCCAAAGCATTATAGATGTGCCCTTTTAATAGCAGTCACAGGCAAACCAGGATGTATATATTTTTGCCATCTCTCATTCTAGGAAAGGACCTCCACTCTTAACTGACTTGTTTAGGATTCAATTTTCTCTCCACTCTGATTTCAAACTATTAAAAACAAAAGAGCTAATCTATGCTAAATCTGCTGCATTTTCTAATAGAAAACACTTCATGGTCTCTCAGCCCCTCAGGAAGCCACAAGCAAATCAGGTTTGACAGCTGACCTTGATAGAATTTTCCCCGTCTGTTGGATGGGGTGGTGGAATTGACTTATAATAGGAGCATTTAATTTCAAAATTTCCCAGGGTATTCTTTATAGCTCATGTTTCTCTATTAGTCTATTCCTCACTGATGGGAGAAGGAGGAGTCGAGAATAATGGGTTTGTGACTTGGATGCTTGAGCAGATAGAGGAGTAAATGAAAATGAGTTCAATATTGGACATACTTAATTCATGATGCCTGTGGGATATGCAAGTAGTTAAGCAAATCAAAATTAATGTCTGGCACTTAAAATACCTACATATCTAACTGGAGTTACTTTGAAATTCATAAGAATATGAAAGTGAAAGTCTGGTGCAGATGTGATTTTCCAGGAAAAGAGAGAAAAGGAGAGAGGACAGGGCCTCGGGGAATATTATTATTTAAGCAGTACTTCTCAGACTTGGAGGTGCAAGTGAGTCACCTGGGGTCTTACCACAATGCACATTCTGACTCAGTAAGTCTGGGGCACAACCCGAATTCTGCATTTCTAACACCATCTCCCATGTGTTGCTGATGCTGCTTGTCCTGGGACCACACTTACAGTTGTAAGGATTTTGAGAAAGCACAGGGAAATGGACCTGAAGGAGAATTAGAGATGTAGAAAGGGCAAAAACAATCCAGAGACTGGGGTGTGGAAACCGAAAAAAGAGAGAACTTCAATGAGGATGTGATCACACGCTGCAAAGAGGTAAAGATCAAAGAGACCTCTGTATCTGGCAACTGAGAGGCCATGTGATGACCTTTGTAAAGCAGTTTAGAAGTATGAAAGCTGACCCCCATTGGACTGAAGAATTAAGGAAGTGAATAGAGTGGCTATGAATTTTATGTGCTTTTGAGAAGCAAAAGTACCAGTAATGGCCCCAGCATCACCTTGGAGGTTCCCAAAGGAGAAGCGTGTGGGCTCTTGTTGGCAAGGTTCCATGTGCAATTGTCACTATTGAAGGGCCTTTGTACCTTGAACAAGAAGGTTTAAAAGTAGCAAAGCATTTATGTGTAATCTGTGCTTTCCAGGTTTCTGGGCAGAGGCTTAAAAGACAATAAATCTATGCAGGGGGACTCTGTGGATCATGCTCATAAAATTCTAACCAATTCTTGTATATGCACTTGTGGAAAATAGAGAAAACATGTAAAAATGACAATAGTTGCATTATATTTTGGTATTGACTAAAAGTGACTTTTAATTTTTTCTTAATTAAAAGAAATAAGTACTTTATCCATGTACATCCTCATTTTAAAATATTTAATAAATATTTTGGTTATATAGTCAAAAAAATCACAAAAAGAACCTAAGACTCTTACTTGCTTCTCAGTTATTGGATACAAAAAAATAAGAAAAAATTTTCTTTTCCTTTTCTGAATAAACATGAGAAAAATATGATGTGATGCATATTCTGTGATGATGTATATGGGCTCATTTATTTCAGATAGTACTATTTCCTTTTTATGTCTAGTCATTGACAAGAAAATAAAGTTAAATATTCTATTTGTAAAAGAATGAATGTTCTTACTTGATAAATATAGATAATTCACATCACAATTCACTCTTGGAATCCTTCCCTTCATTTCTGATATTTTTCTTACTCAAAATCTGTATTTGGAAATCAACTAATGAACTAAGCAAACCTGTAAATTGTCTTTAAGTGCCTAAGAAAACCCGTAGGCACCATTACATTAACACCGGAACTTTTTCTATTCCCACAAATGGCACAAATGTTTCTTTCTAAATTATATCTGAAGTTAAATTATTCAAGTAATTTTCTTAATAACTGGAAAATGGTATTTGTGAATTCATTTATTTAATCACAGACAATTTAAGGTAGGCCACATACATCTCTATTTATTTTGTTCTCTTAAAACAAAATGCCTAAAGAGAAATGTGGTCCTGAGAGTCTAAATGCCTTCAAGAAATTGAGTCTAATTGGCTCACAGTGCCTTCTACAGAGAAATGGTGTGAGCACACAGCTGGCCATCCATGGCAAGTGAAAAGTAGTTAGTGTGTCTCCTAGTTACCCAGGTGTCATCATTCATAAAGTATTTTTAAACATGTGAGTAGGTCAAACAAACGTCTCTGTTTCTGTAAGGCTCTGACCTAAATTTCTTCATGGGAACCTCATAGAGAATTTTTCACTCATCACTTTCTGTTGTATATGAAAAATCATTATCAGTGAAAATTGAAAGAAAAAGGGGATTACAAATCAAAGCAATAAATTAGCTGTGAAAGAGAGGGTTTACCTTAACCTACCCCTTCCCAAATTGAGTATTATCACTTCTTGAATCTTTCCACTAGTGGAGAATGATTTATCATCAATGATTCTGTAGTTGCAAGACCCAAGAATTATTGATAGCCATACTCTGAATCCCATTACCAATCCCTTCCCTTCCCTCTGCCTCAACTGGGTATTCTCAAACACCCCCTCTCTCTCTACCATCCCAGATTGCCCTACAATAATGTTCTAAGCTTAACATCCCCATAACTTTCTTCATCTCTCACAAAACATCATTGCAAAAATCTTTCCCTCCATGCTCTACAATTTCTAACATCTTTATTTTCCCATGTCTCCCTTGTATAGGAAGGGAACTTCAAACTGCACACAAGTTGTATGCTCCAATGAGTTTCAGACAGGTCAACTGCCTGTGAACGAGGAGGAAGGTCTGCCTGAAATCGATGTGCATGGGGACCTGAGAAGCCTTCTGCTGTAAGAGAAGAGTTAGGTTTGACAATGATTTAGTTATCAGAGGGGAGAGACAGTTTAACTTTAACATAGTGGTTACTCCCAGCCTAACTCCCTAAAGACTTGTTTTGAGTCTTATGGTGAATAATAATACTCAGGATAAGAAACCAAAAATCTGTTTTACAAAGAGTTTTATCGAGGCACACTCAGCAGTGATGTTGGGCCTATTCAACATAGGTTAATACCAAGAGGAGAGAAAGGTACTCTCTGACACATCTCACCACAATAGAAGCCATCCCCTGCAGCACCTGTGGTCTACAGTAGTTCAGCCAAGGCTGCAATGAACAAAGGAATATATATATTCTTTTAAATTAGTTTTGGGTTTCTTTGGATATATTCCCAGAGGTGGAATCACTGGTCATGAGGCAGTTCCATTATTAATTTTAAATTACAGTTTACATTCAATATTATTTTGTATTAGTTTCAGGAGTATAGCATAGTGGTTATATAATCATATACTTTATAAAATGTTCCCCACAGTATTTCCATTACCCATATGGTACCATACATAGTTATCACAATATTATTGACTATATTCCCTATGCTATAATTCATACATCCCCTTAACTACTTTGTAGCTACCAATTTGTACTTCTTATTCCTTCAAATACTTCTTAAAAAGAAGTATATTTTTCTTGTGCAACCTGGAAGAATTCTTAACACATTTGGACTTCATCACTTTTTGCTATACTCCATTCTATTCATTGTAATTGAGTAAAGTTGACCACTTATTGAATAAAGAACTCCCTCTAAGCTTCAGAACTCTTCTTCCTCAGAGAAATGGACCTTTTTCACTTGTACCATAACATACTACTGCATGAGCAAGCAAGTGTCTAGAAAAAAAAAGAAAGAAGGATCTAAATATATGTAAGAAAGAATTTCAATACATTAACATTGAAGAGTGAAGAAAATTAAATTTTCCTAGTCATGATCATTATGCTCACTGCCAAATTTCTAAGAAATATACCAAGTACCTGATTTCATAATCATTAGCTATGAAGATGGAAACTAGAGCAGCAAAGTGTAAAGAAGCTAATAATATGATAGCAGTGAATAAAGAGCCAAAGAGAAGACAAGGGATAAATTATGACAAGGCCTGCTCACTGCATCTGGCGTGTAAGTGCTTGCATGGGAAATCCCATATCAAATTCCAGGTTCCACTGGGTTGAGTTACATAGAGTGCCAGGAGCACTTGCCAGATTAAAAAAGACTTCCATTGCCTTTCTTTTAATTTTACAGCCAGCGGGGAAGAAGACACTGTCAGAGAGTGCCTGGGCATCTCTGAGCTCGTGTAGGATGCAGGAGAGTGATCAGACTATTTATTACTGTTTGAACTCCCCATCAAGACCAGTTTTGCAGGTAGTATTTTTAAAACTGCAAGCACTAAGGCTGGCTGACATTCCAAGCTCAATTCTCACTCAAGCAGACACAACTTCAGCATTGTCTGTGGACCGGAGTTAGGTTTCACCATACCTAGAGATTACCAAATTATTTGACATTTTCCACTTCCCTCCCAAACTTTAAATATGTCAGTGCTATTTTTTATTCCTTCTCCAGTTTAGTTGGTTCTTAAAACTGATACTTTTTAATTTTCTCATTAACAAGAAGATAATTTTTAAGAAAGAAATTCTCAAAGAATACTTCCTAGCTAGATTTAATCAATGGAGTTATGAGATCTCTACAGTGCAAAGATCATACTTCTAAATACCACTTGAAGAATACATAGATGCATGATGTATAACCTCTGTGATATGAGTCATAGCTATGCCCTGACAGAGACATGAAGATGGCACTTACAGTGGGGTGTTCCAGGAAAGCAATAGATAATAGGAGACGGGGTATCTGTCTGAAATTGACAGCAGAGTATGATGGAAGGGATTTTCAGAGGTCACACAAGAAAGGCAACCGGGGAAACTTAGTGAATTACATAGATATTCACTCTTAGAGCCTCCCTGTCCATCACCTCTTTACCCTTGGTTTTTGGCCACTTCCCTAACACAGCCTGTCCTGCCAACAGCTGGTGGAGTGTACCCCAGGATGCACACAGATACTGACATGTGGAAGTGGTGGCGGCAGCAACACCAGGTTTGGTTTCAGTCAATAACATGTTTATACCAACTGAACAGGAAGCAGACAAGTTCAGTACAAGTTCAGCTTCCACCCCACCTCTTCCCTCCGCCAGGTTTAAGACGGGTGGCTGGACCCAAACTTCGTTTCAAATTACACCCACACATACTTCAGCTCAATTATAAAGCGAGTTCATCAGACAGCATATAAAACATGAAATACAGATCAGAGTTCTTGTGTATATGTTGCCAGGAGATCTAATCACTGGCAAATTCTGTCTCTCGGGATTATAATCTTTGGTTTAACTCCCACTGCTGCCTGCCCAGATGGCTGGTAGGAGGGGAGTGCAGGACCAGGCCCCACTACATCACAGGCAGGGTATGCTCATCACGTTCTCGGTGACAAACAGTCTAAAGTGACAGTGTGACAGCAAAAGCAGATGGGAGTTATAGCTTTAGTCATTTCCCATATTTCTCCATTTTTTACAAGCCAAGAAGACTGCTGGTGAAATATGACATGAGATGTCAGTGACCAGGGGCTGTCATTCCAGCAATAGTGATGGAACAGAGGTGAGAGGGCCCAGCTGGACATGACAAATGTAAGACTAGCTCTATACTCATACATATAATAAATAGAAATAGCAAGCAGCCAGGTATTAGGAAGACTGTAGATATTTATATTTTATGAGACCACATCAGCATATGGAAGGTGCCTGATGCAGAAAAGGATTTCCATGGCCAAGTAAATTTGAGGAAAATCTGGGTTACACAAAGATTGGCTTCTTTGCACAGGATTTCTCAGAGCCTTTACCATACTATTATGCATTGCAAATCTCCAAAAGCAATTTCACCATGAAACTTTTATTATGGGCATCTATTAGCACCTCATGGCACATGTGTTCCTTTTGATAAATGCTGGACTAGACAATTACTATATTTGCATGAGAAGCTTTAAGAATATAAGCATTGGCATTTCTTTCAGCTATATTATTTTAGTTCCTACTATTTATTCAGGTAATTATAGTGCTAAAGGACAAAAGAGATTACATAGAAAAACTGATTCAAAAAATGAGAAATGATCTTAAACAACTAAATGCTGATCTAATAACTGACCAGTAAAACAACATCTGAATGCTTCCAAAAACAGAAAGTAATTTCTGGGAAGTACTAAATATGGTTAAGTAAAGATCTGCAGATGTAAAAGAACCTAGGAGAAATTGCTAATGAAATTTTTATTTCTTTAATCAACTTAAATGTAGCTTCAGGAAAATTATGTAACTGATCAAAGGTTATACATGAGAATGTGATTATTATATTATCCCCAATAACAGCTACTTCCTCATGTATTGGGATACTCACTTTCTTTAGTCACTGACATTTCAAATATCAGCAGTTACAGTTTTTTTGGCTTTTTTTTTAATGTAACAATATGGCAGGCAAATAGACTACTACTGATATTTAAAAACAAACAAACAAGAGGCCCATGAACATACTGTGTAATGTGCTTTGGGAATTTTGAAATCTACAAAAGGAAATATGAATAAAATAGTTAACTTTAAATGATAATAAATTGTTCTCGTGCAAAGAAATTGAAAAATGCTTTTAAATCTTTTAGCAAAGAAATATTTTCATAAATGTAGACCTGAGTAGTTTTCAGACGTTTTTGGCTATTTAATATATGTTGCAAACTGAGGTAGAAAAACTCTTAAAGTAAGCACTTTTACATTAAATATTTATGTAAGCCGTTGAATTTTAATTAGGCAAATTTTCTCATCCTGAAATACAAATGTGCTTATATGTTTAATACTAATACAATGGTGAGAGATTGGGAGCTGGTGAGAGTGAACAGGAATATCTGGCTGTGAATTGTTGCTGTTGTTACCAAAAGCAGGAATTTTTTAACTAGTTCCATAGTGACTTAGAACATGGGATTCTGACACTCTCTCTCTCTCTCTCTCTCACACACACACACACACACACACAAACACACACGTGTATGTGTATATGTATATATGTGTGTGTATATATGTACAGTTATATATATATTCTGCTCCTGCTTTTTCACTTTATTAGAGGTCAAGCCATGTCAGTGCATATAAAGCAGCCTCATGAATTTCTTTAAACAGCTAGCTGCTTAATATTTTTAATGTATTTCCTTTATTCTTCATTGCTTGAATGACTGTGTGGAGTGGTGAAACAGAGAGCTGCTAATGTAACAAGATAATCAAATGAGAAAGTATTTTCTACTGTATTCTCAGAGATATAAAAAAATTTTTTTTCCCATCTCCATCTTAAGACAATAGCCAAGCTTGAAACCCAAGTCTGGTTTTCCCTACCATAAGCAGCACTTTATGACTGCTACTCAAGGGTGAAAACAGATGATGTGAATCCCCATGAAGACAATTCCTCATCCAGGTTTTGTGTGGGAATCTAAATTCATTAAGAAAGACTGGTGTTGAGATTTGAACCTGATCTGCCATGGAGAGTGTGAGTATCCTAAGACCTTGGAGAGATCAATTTAGGAGGAGCATTCCCTACTATAGCAAAGAGCCATGTTCCACTTCCATGCTGCACATGATGGGGAATGGCTGTGGATGGCATAGCTCAGTTTTCTATAAGCAGAGCCCAGGGCAAAGACTAAGGTGGCAAAACTTTACTTGGAAGATGCAAGCCCAGGGCAGTAAAGGTAAGAAAAAATGAGAGGAGACATGGAAAGATGCAAAACAATGTGATGCAATGAGTTGCCAGCTGAATATGACTTTAGAAGCCATGGAGAGAGATGGCAAGTTGCTCAGCAGACATATTCACTTGGCATGAGGGTCTTCTCCAGGGTGGTTTGCAAGGATGAATTATCCATAAGAGACAAAAATAAAACCAAACCAGGTAATTGATCTTGGCTCCCTCCGTCACCCATTTCTCATTGGTCAGGGTTCACCCATACGGAGGTAAGTCCCCTGAACTTCTATATTTCACCATGAGGCATCCCATGGTGTCCTCAGGAAATCATATCCCACATGCTACCAGATGGTATGTCATTCAAGCCTGAAATAGTGGGGCACCAAGGTGCAGGGGGCACCAGCCAAGTGAGATGAAGGAGGAGGCAAACGGGAGAAACTGAAAATTCATATAGGTCTGTGTTCCAATACAGTGAAGGGCCAGGCCTGAAAGCAGCAATGGTAAAGACAGCTTCTACCATGCTTTAAAGTCTCATTTTTTCATGCAAGTCCTGGTATGATCCCAAGGATCCAAAGCCTGACAGCTTAGAGACTGGAGACTCCGAGTCAGATTTAATTTATATTTTTGAAGTAAAGCAAGGTGACATGTTTTATCATTGAAAGTTGGGTAGGAAATTCATATTGGCTATACTAAGAAAAATGTAGCATAATCATATGGCATATGGTAACTGCTCATTTTACTAATTCAAATTTTTTTCAAATCCCACTATCCTTCCTAAAATTATGTGTATGATGATAGTTATAAAAATTTTGTTGACATTTATCACTTTGAATATGGATTAAGGGAGCAAAAATATCCTGAAAATAATTTACCTATGTGTTGGCATTCTCTCCTTCACTTTACTTTGAGATCTCACCTCCATTTTCTAAAGAGCAATAACTTAGATTCCACCAAAAACTTAATATAAGCTAGACATTGTGTTAAACAATTTCACTCATATTACCTTATTTAATCCATATAACAACCCCTTGTGACAGTATTACTTGCCAATATTTATAGAATCTAAGTGTAGAAACTGGGATCTAGAGAGATTGAATTGCTCAGTCACATGTTCTTGTTAAGTAAAAGACAAAAAGTACTAAAAATAATAAATCATCAATGGTTATATTAAAATGAAGAAAACACTAAGAATGACATAGACTATTTTCATTTACCTGCTATGAACTTTAAGAAAGATTTAATACCGTTATGAACCTTAAGAAAGATTTGATAACTTTGTAACCAACATGAAGCTAATCCTGTGATATTCCATTTTCCTCTCAGTGAGACACTAGCATTTTAAAAAAATAGAATTAGCGCTAAGTCATGGATCTCTTAATACTCTAATTAATAAATCCACCATCTGAAGAGGTCAAATATACATCACAACCAGACTCAGGAACTGAAATCTTAGAATTTGATCAAGTTAAATGTTCTCTAGTTGCTACAAATAAATCCAGCATTAACATGTGAAACAATTGCATATTTTCAGCATACCTCCCGACTTTTCAGTATTTATTATACTAGTACTCTGTCATGGACTTTATTGCAGGCAGTCTTCCTTCTTGAATATGATGCTGAAAATGGGGCTTTGTTATTTTTCTTCTGCACTTGCTGAGAAAGGGCATAACAAACATATGAATGGATCTGAGCACAACAATGAATCATTAAACAATGACATCATTAATATTTAACACAACTGAAGCAGGTTTCATTTGCATTATCACCTGCCATCATTTTTGTCTCAGATCTTTGACATGACCCAGAGCAGTCACTAGAATGTTTTTTATTATTTTAGAAAAATGTCTTCAACGGTGATAAGAATGTCTTGAAATCTGGCTTACAAAGATGCCCTTCAGGGTGGTGCATTTGACCTTTCAGAAAGAAAGACCAGGAAAGGTTTTCAGTTTATATGTATAAGTCTGGAAAATGGAATGCATTATTTGTCAGTACCAACTCTATCATGCTTTCTGTTCAGCTATAGAAGGTTTGGAACAAAAAACAGGCAAATGTGCATGAATGCATCAAATTCAATATATTGCTCTGTCTCAAATCCATAATAAAAATAGTTTGTAGTTACCTGAAGCAATTTTACCAAATTGTCCAAACATAGACAGGAAATCCAGCTCCTATCTGCTCCCAGGGTCCTAATGTGTTTGGATAAGCCAAGAAATCATTTTTCTTTTTAATTTTCTGATGAGTCTTTATCATGAATGGTATGAAAACAAAGAAAGTAAAAACAAGACAGTGAAGATTTTTAAATACAGAGTCAAAAATCTCTGTTTGATAGTGCGTTTCTGAGGCAGCCAAGGTGACTTTTCTACCATAAAACTCTGATTACATCACTCTTCTGATTTAAAAAAATCTGATGGCTCCCTACTTCACTTGCCTAACCAAATCCCAGCTTATTCTGGCCATGTGATCTTTTGAGTTAATATTGCAGCCATACTTCCCACCTGATATTTTACAATACACATGCTCTTTCTTCCTTTTTGTCCTCAGCATATATTTCTCATGCATATGATGCCCTCTCCCTACTTCACTTGTTGAGTCCCTGCTTCTCCTGTAGGTCATGGCGTAGATCAAGCATGTCAAATTCAAAGGCTAACACGGGCCTAATAAATGAGGCATGCGGCCCGCGGGCCATGAGTGTGACATGCTTGACTTAGATGTTCCAGCCTCCTGGTTGTCTTGCATGAGCTTTCTCCTGTATAGGCTTCAACAGCATCCTCTATAAAATAAAGCATAATCACATCGCATATAGCCCTTACTTGCCTGTTTACTTCTCACTCTATCCCTCTAAGCTGTAAGTCTCTTGAAGGCAAGGTGTGGGTCTTGTACCATAATATACACTGAGTGGCCAGATTATTATGATCTCTGAATGCATAATAATCTGGCCACTCAGTGTATATCCTATATAAAAAAGGCTAATATGCAAATTGTCCCCTCGACCAGGAGTTCGACCAGCAGGAAGGCTGGCCAACCGCCCATGTCCCCTCCCCCTGGCCAGGGGCTGGACCCACCCATGCCCATGCATGAATTCATGCACCGGGTCTCTAATACACACACACACACACACACACACACACACACACACACACACTGAGTGGCCAGATTATTATACGTTCAGAAATCATAATAATCTGGCCACTCAGTGTATATCTAGGGCCTTGCTTAATGCCTGAAATATAGAAACTTCTCATTCATTTACTGAGTGAATAAATGGAAATCTTACTATTCTCAAACTATCTATAAGTGAACATGTATGATAGGGCAACTTTAAAAATTTTTATTAATTTGTGACAGACCTATTTTATTTTATTTCCAGTCCCCACCTCTGGCAGATATCGGTTGGTTTGACATCTCTTATAATATACTAGAGGCCCGATGCATGAAATTCATGCAAGGGACTCAGCCCTAGTAATCGGGGAAGCTTGCCTCAGCCCTCACAGCCCCAGCTTCATCCGGAAGGTTGTCCAGAAGGTTGTTCAGCTGTCTGGTTTAATTAGCATATTATGCTTTTATTATTATAGATAAGGATTCCATTTCCCAGACTTTTCTGGAGTGAAGCATGACTATGTTTGTGACCTTGAGAAGTTACTTCATTGTTTTGTGCCAGTTTCCTCATCTGTAAAATAAAGATGCTTATAAATCCTTCCTCATGGTATTGTTAGGAGGATGACATATTAATAAAGCTTGAATGATGCTTAGCACTGGACCAGGTATATAGTGAAAACACCATACATGTTTGTCATTGTAATTAGTGCTTGTCACATACAACTGACTGCCAAGAAGACTTCTTTTATTTGGAGTTTTTCATCTGGGCAATTATCTTACTATTCTTATTCCTCATTTCTTCTTCATTGAAATGATAAAAATAAAATAGACCTTCTCTAAGGTCCTTTCAGCTCTAAAATAGGTTGTAAAATTGGTCCAGAGAACTATGCATTTGTAACAACCCAGAGTGAAAGGCAGGCAGGGTGGAAGAGGGGTGTCAAGGGTGGCATAGAATGGATCTAAAGAACAGGGAAAGAGTAAGTTTCAAAATATTTTCTGAAAGAGCAGTTAAGGGGCTTTGAAAGCAGGAAAGATGATCAAACAAACAAACAAAAAGCATTGCATTTTCATTGCTTCCTGTCAATTGCTTCATCTACCAAAGAGGCCTTACCCCTCATGATAACTTTAGCCTTTGTATATTCGTAATGACAAATCTATGTACAGATAGAGGCACACGAGAGAACAGTTCATCTCACCATGGAAGTATCAGAAAGGATCCAATTGTATAACTTATAAAACCACTATTTAATTATGCTGAGTTTTGGATTGCATTTGGCTACATGGAACAGAAATCTGCTAGAGCAGCTTATACAACAGGAGCCTATAGATTTCATTTTACATGGACACTAAAGACAAATGGTCCAAGGCTGAGACAACTGTGCAGGGAACCAACCTCCTTCTATATCATGCTTTGTCATCCTTAACATATGACCTTTGTCTTTATGATCACAAGGCAGCTGCTGCACCTTAAAGTATAAAGTTCTTACTCCAGACAGGAAGAAGAGGGAAAAGGCAAAGGACAAGACACACGGCAGCTGAGATTTTCCCACTTTTATTAGAAAAAGTAGGGTTTTATTTCCTGGAAGCTTTGCCAATAGATTTTCTTTTACATTTTTTTGGCTTAAATTAGGTTACATGGTCACCACTAGTTACACTTAATTCTGGGCACATTGCTAATACAAACTAAAGCATGGAATTCTTTTACTAATAAAAATGGAGTAAATAGGCTTGGTAGGGAACTAGTATATCTACCACTTGCCTCTTGGTCAGTAAAGTAAATCAATAGGCTTGACTAGCATACAACAAAACATACTGTGTGTGTTTTTTTTGGTGACAGCTTAAATTGGGTTAAAAGAAGCTGGCTTATAACAAAACAGCAATCTTATATTATTTAGAGATTAATCAGATCTAACTTCCTTTGCTTTCTACTGCTTGGTCTCCCTTCTAACTCCTGCCCTCCACCTAAAAAGAAAGTTATGTTTAGCACATCAAAAAATCTATTACAACTGATAAAAACTTTCCAGATAGATTCACATGTCATGTTATACATTTTTCAAATTAACAACTTTCAAGATTTTTCTGTCATTTTTATCAGATCTTCATAACATGTTTCTATGTTAAATTTGTCACATTGTTTCTTTTCTACCAAGAAATGTTAAAGAAACTTCAAGGAGAAGGAGAAGGAGAAGGAGAAGGAGAAGGAGAAGGAGAAGGAGAAGGAGACGGAGAAGGAGACGGAGACGGAGATGGAGGAAAAGGAGAAGAAATTGACAATTACAAAGTAGTCATGGGGATGAAAAGTACAGCATAGAGAATATAGTCAATAATATTGTAATAAGTGTATATGATGCAAGGGTGGATACAAGACCATCAGAGGAATCACTTCATAAGTTATATAGATGTCTAACCACTGTGCTATACACCTGAAACTAATAGAATATTGAATGTCAACCATAATTATAAAATTAAAAAATAAATAAATAAGAAGTAAATGTTTGGTCATATTGGTGAAAATAGAAATCTTTTTCTTTTCTCTCTTTTTAAGAAAAGAGTTAAAGAAGTCAGCAATTTGGCAAGTGAGGAAACAGATTAAATGCTCTTCACTAATATGATTAGCAATAATAATTTCTTTGATGACTTATTAACATGATTGTAATATATAAAAAAGCTGGTACATGAGTTCATTCAGCAAATATCTATTATATTCTGCTGAGTATCAGGAACGGTTTTAAGCATTTGGCATATGTCAGAGAGCAAAACATTTGAAGAGCCCTGCCCCAATTGCCAGATTATCTTAAATTACTACCTCTTTTAAAACATTTCTGTCTTGATCAAATATTTAAGAAAAAAAGCTATTTCTCCAACAGTTCAAATTTTTAGACTCAGTATAATCTTAACCAAATGTCGTTACCTTCCCTATCCTTACCAAAAAAAAACAAAACAAAAAAAAACTTGCTAAATATATGTGTCTCTTGATTTTCTATGAAATCAGAGTTTCGGCTCTGAGTGGTTATAACCATATTTGCTGACCAAAAAAGTCTTTGAAAACAAGTGCTATTGTTGATTCCCATGCCTGTTCTTTTCCATGAAGATGGGATAGCAGCAAATATGGTAGCAGATGCTATCAAAGAATTTGAAATAACGAGTTTGAGAGATTGATTATGTGCCTTCCTTAAGGGCGTTTAAAGAAGGGAAAGATATTTCTCATTATAACACACTACTTTGCATATTACTAGCTGCCAGGTCACATTTTAATGTTCTTAATAACTTCCTTATGTTTTCAATCATAAGAGGTAACATCCTGTTACCAAGCTTGAGTATCTGTTCTTCAATATGGAAGGATTCAAATTATATGGGGTACAAGCTCCCTTATCTAAAATTGGCTATCTATTAAGACTGGAATGTATATAATTGCTCTTGATCTCAAATGATAAATCCTCAGAGACATCTTGCCATGTCAGAGATCCAGAAAAATAGAAAAAAGCAGTAGAGCAACAGATAATCCTGAATTGTGTACATGATATCTTGAGGCACATTACTGTTTGACTTTATTTGTATAAGTTGATATTAAGACTAGCAAGCAATTGAATTCAGACAATGTAGGTATGTATATGTGTATTTTCTGGGTATTATGGCAGGAAGTAGATATTAGAGGTGATGCTCTCCCAAAGATTATAGAATAACAGTACGAAAAGATTGAAAATGCTGTAATATTAATAATAGTAATCACCATTTGTTGGATGTCTATTTTATGTCAGACACTTTATGTTATCTCATTTATAGCATAAATGTTTAACCCTAGACATTTTTCTCACTCTTTAGATGAATAAAGACCTCAGAGAAGTTAAACAAGCCCTAGATTCTAAAGCATCCAACTAATAATTAATAGGACTGATATTTGAATCTTAGTCTGTATGACACTATAGCAAACATACTTTTAAATATGCTAAAAATCTTCCTATTCCAGGCTCATGTGGACCAAGATAATTCCCATAAAAAAAGAAAACAAAACTGGGCAATTGGATATGGTTACCTGAGGGTCTGGAGTTCTGGTCAGACAAGGGTTAAAGGCAATGTCACCATGTGAGGCTGAGTGACAGGCAAGCTTGTAAGCTGATGGAAAAGGAGTAATTAGGTACTACAAAGTACCTAAAGAAGAGACCCAATGGGGTAGAATTTTTAAAAAGACTTGAGCCATTGTTGCAATGGTTTAAGTCTTGGGACCTCTAACCTCCTTAAAATAGCATCCAGGTCTCCCTTAGGAAGACGCTGGACACTCGCATACTCTGCTCAGAGCCCTAAAGCTTTACCAGAAAGTCCATAGGTAAAACAGGCCTCTCTTTTTATCTGAATTGCAACAATCTAAAGGGAATCTAAACCTGTTCAATAGGTTCTAAAGAAGTAGGAAGTTCAGTAACATCAGGACAGTTGACCCCATTTTAAAAACCCCGTTCAAAATAAATCTCATCCTTGTCTTTCTCTTGACCCTCAGGGGAAAAGGAGCTGAAGTATCCACACAGTAGATGACTATGCTTTGATATCTAAGAGGCCATGACGAGCTCCCTGTCAGAGCCAAGGTTTCTACAGCATTCCCTGGAATTTGAAGGACCAATTCATTATCTTCCTCTCCCAACTAGATTCAGAATAAACTGAGAAACATATACAGGATTCAAAGGAATGATCAGAAGTGCAGTCTTATTGCTGGTGGAGCTTGATTCAAAACAACATTTGGACTTGTTAAAAAAGAAGTCATGGGCCCAAAATGGAGTCACTTTTGCTAAGCCCTCCCAAGACTTATTACCTAGCTTAACTGCAGTTTCAGTCTCTCTCAGGAGTGGAATTTTAAACCAATCAGTCTGGAATTTTCTGGTTGACACTAATCAAGTAATCTGCCTAATAATACCCTCTAACTTCTCCTAAAAGAAGGTAACCTTGCCTGAAAATAATCTACTCTTTTAACTTTTTTGTTCCACTCTCTTTCTGCCCATAAAAGCCTTCCATTTTGTACAACTCCTCAGAGCACATTTCTATTACTAGATGTGATGCTGCCCAATTCATGAATCACTAATAAAGCCATTTGGTGTTTAGATTTACTTGGTTGAATTTTTGTTCTTTGCCAAAGGGGCTTCCTGATATGCAGCCTCACCAAGTCCACTGTCTTTCCAGACCTGACTCTCATAGTCTCAGCTGTAGAGTTCCTCCTCGCACAGGCAGAAACTGCCCTGGGAGTTTTGCCAAATGGAAAAGAAAACTCACTCCTTGGCAGGGCAGCTGCAAAAGGAGAGAGCAAAGGAGGTGGCCACACTCAACAAGTGACCTCTGCCCTCATAACTCCCTTCACAGGAGGACCATGATGAATAAATGTCAGATTCTTGCTATCTCACCAGTTAGATAAATCAATCTTCCTCCCATGGGTGGAGTAAGTGATGCAGAAAAAGGTCAGTGCCTTGCTAACTCAAAGTATATTCTTGAGCCAGCATGTTCACCTAGAGGCTTCTTGGAATAGCAGAACCTCGGGCCTCACCCTTACTGAATTACAATCTGTTTTAGCAATTCCCCAGGTGATTTGTATGCACGTGAAAGTTTCAGAAACAGTGCTTAACAAAAGCACTGCACAGAAATCTCAGGAAAAGCCAAAAGAATATTCCCAACAGAACCCTAAGTAACCTAAGGCCTGGGGACTGAAGGCCATCTTCAGTATTCCTCAGTGAAGCTTCACTTGGTGTAGGTAACATAAAATTTTAACAATTTGGAATCTTAAATGATAGCTATAGTTTTAATTGTCTCAAACTAAATGAATTGGGTAAATTCCTGGTCTGCTTTTAGTGAGTCTTTGTCAAGGTAGAGACAGAAAACAAGGAAGAAAGCAACAGAATATGCTAATTGCATTTCTTCACTTAGGAGTCCTCAGTTACAAGTGTGCTGAATCACGTGGCTCAGTGGTTGAGAATCAACCTATGAACCAGAAGGTCACAGGCTCGATCCCCAGTGTGGGGTGTGCAGGAGGCAGCCAATCAATGATTCTCTCTCATCACTGATGTTTCTATCTTCCTCTCTGAAATCAACAAAAATATATTTTTTTACAAAAAGAGACTCACCATCAAATGGAAGAACCCAATTGACAAATCCTGCTTCATGTCCGTCACATGAAGCATTCTTGTGGCCAACTTCTGGCTTCACTGAATCTGTACTATGTGATCTTTATTTTATAGGCAGCTTAGAATTGGAAATCCAAGTTGAGAACTCTTGATGGCAAGTTTAGAGCTTATTGGCAGATTTATATGTGAGCCCCAGTTATTTACTATCTTTGATAATGCGAATACTACATTTAATTTTCTATTTCACAGAATAGTTCAATGATGCAATCAGTTTTGTGACTTACATATATACCCATAATCAAAGTGCATTTTAACCACGTTTATTGGTCTCTCCCTCAAATGTCATTGGTAAATTATTGCCTACAAGAGGCTCTTACTTCATGGCCACAATCTGTGCTGTGTTTGAAACATTTCAATTTCAGATTGCCAGGGTTGTTTCTATACTCTCTTTAGGGCTCAGCAGAAGACACTCTGCTTTGCCAACATCATGCTTTACTCTCTTTCCTGAAGTCTGTACTACTTGTGAGCTGTTAGCTAATCTTCCTCATACCATTGGTGGCAAAGGAGATAGATGGAAGAATGAATTAAGTCTTCATGCCTGGTACTGCCTATTGAAGAGAGAGAGATTGGAAAGTGTTTGGTTGATAACAAGGGAAATCACTAACTCTTGCTACCCAGAACTGAATTGATGTGAACTGGCACATTCAAAATGAGCCCTTCAGTTTACTTAACATTCCACTTGGTTCCCAGTTAAGTGTTCAAAACATTCTGATATTGCTTGTGACTCTTTTCTACAAAGTCCAATGAAAACTATTCAGTATCAGGGTGCCCAATAGCATAGGGTATATAATTTTTGGTAACAGGATATATATCCTGTCAGAATATCACCTCAAGGAATTTTAGCATTAAACTATTTTAGAAGCACACAGGAGAGAAAAGATGAACATGTAATTTTAATTTACTAAATGCTTTATCTTCTTAAATGAAAAATGTCAAAGACCCAGATTATTTGAGGGGGGGGGAAATCATTTTCCTTATGTGATGTTTTTTCTGTGTGAATCTTTCTTTGTTCTGAAACTAATTTTACCTAGATCAGCATAGCACAAAGAAAATTTGATACTCACTAATTATATGAATTATTGGATCAGTGTAGGCTGTTTGGATAATCCCAGGCCCAAAGAGCCTTTTGGATGATTTGATACAGAAATGACATGAACTTTAGCAGAAAACTAAAGAAATGCCATAAACTTTAATAGATGGAGTATGGCGTTAAGTTATTTGTATTGGTTGTCTGATTTTTCTGGGAAATTTATCCTTTTCCATTTCATCTTAGGTGGTATAAAATAAGCTAACTCATCATGCCAAGTTGTTTTAAAGTTTAAAATGATTACTTATAATACTGAAATAATTTTATATACAGAGGAAACTATGTTTAGCAATAAGTCAAGCAGCTAATGGCCCATTATCTAATACGTTGAGATAATGCATTCCACTTACATTTGAGTAGCTATTTGGCTACGCTAAGATGATATATACTTTAGTTCTATTTTTGTTGGCCTTTATATAAAACATTGATACAATGGCTTTAACTGTATATTTGAGAAAAAAACAACAACCCTGAAAAGCTAGTGTTATTATAGTCAAATTCATTTACAGTATGACAAACTATTATTAGTAATTTCAGAGAAATAATGCAGAAAGTTATGTTTGAGCAGGGTTTTATTA
Organism: Eptesicus fuscus; assembly: GCF_027574615.1. NCBI lineage: Eukaryota > Metazoa > Chordata > Mammalia > Chiroptera > Vespertilionidae > Eptesicus > Eptesicus fuscus. The sequence goes on along the minus strand of NC_072482.1, from coordinate 75,127,894 downwards.
CAGCTCACTAAAGGGTCTATGTCCATTTTCTCATTTTCTTTCCATAACAGTTCTGTGAGAAAAACAAGTTGGATAGCACTATTTCTTTCTTTTTATTTTTCTTATTATTTGGGAAACAAGCTCAGTAAGGTAACGGGACCTGCCCAAAGTCATACAGCTCATGATGGATTTGGACACAGTCCTGGCTAGGTCTATTGGCTTCTTGTCCAATTCTATCCGGTTGTGACAAAGGCCCAAAAGACATTTCTTACACAATGATTGTAGAAGCTCAAGAGAAATAAAATCATTCTGTTGCTGCTTTGAAAATTTTCTAAACATATTACCAAAGAATCTTCCTTAAGGTAAAGTAGATGTGTCAAAAAGAAGAAATTGAGGAAGTTGTTAATTTAGTAAAAAAAAAAAAAATCTTGTGAAGGCTTTTCACATAGCACACAAGATATAGTTCACTATAACTTAGAAAAATAATTCCTTACACCTACTCAACCTTTTATATTTCAGAAAGCAATTGTGTATATGTTATCTCATTTAATGTTTGAGATAACCCTATTAGTTGATAGAACAGAGGGAGAAATGAAGCCTCAGAGTGTCTAAATGACTTGCTCAAGGTTTTCAGGTGTCAGAGCTGAGCTAGAGCCTGAACCCTGATAGACTAACTTAAAGGATGGGGTTCTTTCCACTACCTCATAATTTGTTGTCACCTTATATAAGGTAAGGCCTAATAGAATTAATTAGGTTTAAGTTTCTTTTCTGTAATTTTTCTTGTTTCTCCTACCGAGATTTTTCGTGTACACCAAGAGACAATCAACAAATCCAATGGTATGAAAATAATCAGCAAGGGAAGTTAGACTGTAGGTACTACACCCAAGGGTATGGACCACCTGCCATGGTTTTAGTCCTGTGCTCTGAATAGTCATGGCTTTCTACTCAAAGAAGCTCTCCCTTGAAACATACCATAATAGACAGTTGCTGTCCTGCTTTTGGAGACAGTCCAAGTCTCCTACTCATTTGACAGGGCCGAGTCTGAATTATGGAAATGTTTTATGAATTAATTTTCACTGACAAACCCACTAAAAATGCCTGACTTGAAAGAATGATACTTGAAAGAGATTATCCACATTCTATGTTCAGGCTTCATTTCTTCATTTTTTTCCTTAGTCCTGAAATGTTGTCTGTGATGATTTACAGCTGATAGAAATCTGCAAACCATAAGGAGGAAAATATTTGTATCTCAAGATACAGAAGGGAAAGTTCCCAGACATTACCCTATCCATTTATAAAGGTTTGAGGCAAACAAGACATAATCAAGGAATGTGAAAGAGAACATGTTTCAAGTGTCTTTTCCATCTTATTTTTCAGTAGGCTGAGCATGCAGCAAGAACATCTATTATACAGACAATAAACTCTGCAATAAACCTTTATTTCTATGAGTACATTATTCATTCAAAAGTTCTAATAAACTTACCTGCGAATTTTATTCTCCCAGTAATCTTAATTACCAATTTTATGGCTATGTGCTCAACTGTCACTATACAATTTGCAAAGAAAAGCTTTTTCAAAATTATAACTTTCTTATTTTTAAGGAGTTAATAAACTTGAAAGAAATCTTGACATATATTATTTAATTTGCTCAAAGCTTCACCGCCACCCCACCCTCCTTCATAATGGTACCCGCTGGCTTACAGCAGTGTTGGAATTTGGTCTCATAGTGTTTGCCACCTGCTTTAGATGACATTCACAGCAACTCAGTTACAAGATAACATAGTCCTGGAATGTTGTGGGCTGCTACCTGCTTTACCTAAGCCAACCATAGGCCAAATTTTGTATTTTGTGGGAAAATGATAAAGGAAAGCATGTTGCTTCTTCTCATTCTGAGGATAGGTATTTGGAAGTCTCTTAAAAGTATTTTCCATTCAGTCATTTCCTCAATTATTCATTCAAGCACTCATTGAGCAACTACTATGTGCCAAACTGAACTCAGCCAAGGAAATAAATTATGAATTAACTATAATTTTCCTCCCAAGCCCTCCACCACATCCCACAGTGATAAAGTGCAAAGAACTCACAGTCCAATGTAAAAGAAAACAGTCATATATAATAAAAGGCTAATATGCAAATAGACCAAACAGCAGAACAACTAAACAACTGGTCACCATGACATGAGCTGACCACCAGGGGGCACGCCCGGAACATGGTGGCATAGGCACCAGGTGGCAGAGCGTGGAACATGGTGGGCACCAGCCATGGCGGGATGGTGGAGCAGGTGAGAGGAGGCACCAGACCAAGGTGGGCTGCCGGTCGCTGTCATTGGGGTGAACCTCTGGTGGTTACTGAAAATTCTTTGCACCCGCAAGCTGCGGTCCTGCCTAGCACTCACACCTGCTGCCAGCACCAGAGCCGCTGCTGGCGCCAGCCCTAATTGCTCCGTGCTGTCAGCGGGTGCAAGCAGGCTGATGCAGTCAGCGTGTGGGAGTGGCAGCAGCAGGAGCAGGGCTACTGGCAGACAGGGGACCAGGGGCCGTGGCAGGAGGGGCTGAGTGGGGGCGCGGAGAATGGGCCAAGACCTGCCCCTGTGCCCACCATAGCCTCGTGGCCCACAGTTCCTTTTAAGGTGCACAAATCCATGCACTGGGCCCCTAGTTAATTATAATGCTACTTGGTAAGTACTAAAGGAGAAATGAGCAGCAATAGGACTAGTGCAAATTACTTTGAACTTGCAATATAATCTTAGAATACATATTCTACATTTAGAATATATAATTTATATAAAGGGTGTGACAAAAGCAGGTTTATAATTGTTGGTATGGAAAATAATACAATCCTATCTAATAAAGGAGTAATATGCAAATTGACCATCACTCCAGCACACAAGATGGCTGCCCCCATATGGTCAAAGATGGCTGCCCCCATGTAGACACAAGATGGCTGCCACAAGATGGCCGGCAGGGGAGGGAAGTTGTGGGCAGTCAGGCCAGCAGGGGAGGGCAGTTGGTAGGGACCAGGCCTGCAAGAGAGGGCAGTTGGGGGCAATCTGACCTTCAGGGAAGGGAAGTTGGGGGTGACCAGGCTGGCAGGGGAGGGCAGTTAGGGGGGACCAGGCCTGCAGGGGAGAGCAGTTGGGAGGATCCAGGCCTGCAGAGGAGGGCAGTTGGGGGGGACCAGGCCTGCAGGGGAGGACAGTTAGGGGCAACCAGGCTGGCAGGGTAAGGCAATTAGAGGCAATTGGGCTGGCAGGGGAGCAGTTAAGTGTCGATCAGGCTGGCAGGGGAGTGGTTAGGGGTGATCAGGCTAGCAGGAAGAAGTGATTAGTGGCAATCAGGCAGTCAGGCAGGTGAACAGTTGGGAGCCAGTAGTCCTAGATTGTGAGAGAGATGTCCGACTGACCGTTTAGGCCTGATCCCAGTGGGAAAAACAGGACTAAACAGGCAGTCAGATATCCCTCGAGGGGTCCCAGATTGGAGAGGGTACAGGCTTGGCTGAGGGACACACACCCCTCCCCGTGCACGAATTTTGTGCACTGGGCCTCTAGTAATTAATAATATAAGAATAAACTGTTATTCTTATATTATTATAGACTCACAACTGTAAACCTACTTTTGCCCACCTTGTATATAATTTATAAATTTTATATGTAATATAATTTATAAAATGTTATATACAATCTAAATATAAATGAATAATATTATATTATATTGCCCACCAGGGGATTTCTGAAATGGAAACTATAGGTTTGTTCTGTATTCTCTCTGATCCTCAATTTTCCTACCCACCACTATGAAGCTAATGCCTTCATTTGAGGACATCTTCAAAAAGATACTATTAGGAGTAAACTTGAATGATTCATGGCTTAACATTTTTGTAACATTCCACCTGCAAAAATGTTTATTGATTTTCTTTTTGATGCAGAAAATAGTCAAATGTTAAGATTACCTACTAATTTTGTTACATGATTTCCTGTTCTTTCAGAATGTTGAAAATGCTCTACATATGGCAAATCCACTCATTCAAAAAAAAAACAAAACTATTTGTAAGTAAAGAAAATCTAATTTAAATTTTAAATTATTTTATTCATTCAAATGTGTTTTGTAATAAGTCAATCTTGTTTGAAAACTGCCATCCTTTGTTTTTATGAATTTTAATATGAGGTTAGAAATGACAGTGTGTGTGTGTGTGTGTGTGTGTGTGTATAAAACCTTATAAAAACACGGATTGCATTGTAATGCCTGGTTTAATTCAATGCCATGAAGAAAATATTTTCATCTGTGTAGTGAGCTGGATTCATCCAACATTTAGGTAAAAAGCCAGCCTTAGCCACTGCTTGGTTCTTGTAATCATCATTATCTTCCTCCTCATCATTATCCTTCTCCCTCTTTTCCTTCTCCTCCTCTTCCTTCCCCTCCTCTTCCTTATCACCACCTCCATCATCATCATCATCAATATTATCATCATCACTACCATTTATAAAAACTTAGCTAACTCCAGGCACAGTTCTGGACACTTCACATATAATCCTCACAACAGCCCTTCTAGGAAACTGAGACTTAGAGAGATGTAGTCCTGCCTATGCAGCTGCTAAAGGAACAGCACTAGGATCACACAAAAAGTTACATCTAAATACCAGTAGTTTCTTAGTGGAGGCAGAGTTGCCTTGTAACTTAGCCCAGAGAAGGGCTTTAGTGCATGCTACCAAGCAAGCACTGGGCCAGTAGGCTCCCCGCCCCAGCACTCACATGACCGCGGCCTTGTGACTGGCCCCTGCATTGCTGGGGCAGTGTGATGAAGGTCTTGGAGAAGAGCAGCGTGTCCTCTGAGAAGGTCATCTTTAATCCTTCAATGGCTTCTCTGTGCCCCTCGGCTTCAAAGGCTGGTTTTGCAGGAGCCCTCCTTTTTTCTTCTAATTGCTTCTCTCTTCCTCTTACTAACTTTTTAAAAGAAAACTTAATTTTGCAGATCAGATGCTGTCATTTCATAGCCATCTAAGAGGTAACGGCAGATGGTCAGAAGGTGCCAGAAGCGGTTTCTACTGGCTCCTTGCCCTCCGATCCTGTAACAAATGTTGCCACCTCTTATCAGGGAGCAGCTCAAGAACAAATTCCATGATTGGAATTAAATTGCTTTAGCTTGACTACAATTTCTTCTTTTGTTGGAAAAAAAAAATGTATGCAAGTCACGCAGATTACTGGATTTTTATTATTATCTTACTCGTGTTTTATTCTTCCATCTCCTCTCACCTCGCCCCACATCATTTTCTGTAAGAGCACCCTACTCTTTTGTGCTCTAGAATAGACAAGTCCCTTAATATTAGAGTGGTTTTTTTTTCAGCATGGAGTGTGGGTCATCTTTGCATCCTTTATTGACAATATAACTTGTCAATAAAGTTACTCAACAATTCTTGAACTGCATTCTTTTTTGGTTGTTGTTAATCCTCACCCAAGGATATTTTTCCATTGATATTTAGAGAGAATGAAAGGGAGGGGGAGAGACAGAGACAAACATTGATGTGAGAGAGACACATCGATGCGTTGAGCCTGCAGCCAAGGTATGTGCCCTTGACCAGAATCAAGCCCAGGACCCTTCAGTCCCTGGGCTAATGCTCTATCCACTGAGCCAAACCGGCCAGGGCTTGAACTGCATTCTTTGTGGTATTAAGACAAGGTAAGAAAGATTTACTTTCTAGAGCCATAGGTAACCACTGATACTAGTAAAGTACTATTTTAAAGGTTGCTCATTTTAACATTAATGTAACAGTTTGGGCTCATTTTCTACATGGAGCAGTGTTGGGATTGCTAAGGCAGCTGCATTCTTTCTAGAGAATAGCAAAGGTTCTTTGAAGCATTCAAAAACATGTAGTCATTTAAAACAACAAAAGGCCATTTGAAAAGAGTTCTAAGCTGCAAGTGTTTCCATGGATGCTTGAGGATAATGGGCACAGATTCACACTCCTCCATTTACAGTTGATTCATCTCTTTTGTGATTCTTACTGGTGAACAAGAAGAAAGAAGGTAGACATGAGATGAACATCTACTGAGTCATGTGGGGAACATTTTTGCCTAGTTTTCAAAGAAACTGTTTAGCCCACTGAGTTCAAATACAGGGAATTGTGGGAGTTAAATGGATTCAGAAAGCACCCATGGATGTATTCAGCCCAAATTTGAGTCAAAGAATCTGACATAATTTATATTATACTTTTGTTTTTAGTCAAAGAGAATCAAATTATAGCTTTGTAATTTTCTGAGGGCTTTTTGAGTTAAATTACCTACTTAAAAAAAGTAGAATAAATGCCAAAGTAAAATCTTTTTTTAACAAAAAAACAAGCAAACAAAACAATGATTTCTAAGTCTTCTGATCACTTGTTTATCGAAGCTCCTTGCAATGGCCTTCCAGACTGTGAGCTCTAGGCTTTGACCCACACTCCAGCTTCACCTCAGGCCCTTTCCTTCTACCACACAGGCCACCTTGCGATTTCTTGACTTTTCCAAGTTCTTATATATTGTGGGCCTTTGCACATTATGTTCCCTTTGCTCTAGAGCCATAATTCTCTCTCTCCCCACCAACCCCAACCCTCAGCCCTACATACTGGCTCTTTCGAATCCTTTAAGTTTCACCCTAAAATGACTTCCTAAAACAGGTCTTCTTAAAATTTTAATGCAAAGCAATCCAATACCAGCAAGTTTTTTATGGAAATTGATAAGATGATTGTAAAATGTACAGGAAGATGCAAAGGGCTGAGAATACCCAAGAGAATCTTAAAGCAGATGCACAAAGCACTAATGATAAAAGGTAAGAGTGATAAATTGAAATACAATAAAAGAACTTCTCTTCACCTCATGATACCATTCAGACTATTAAAAAAAAAAAACAAGCTACAAATATGTGTGTGCATTTGAGTAGTCTTATATCCAGAATATATAAAGAATTCCTATAAATTCATATAAAAAAAGACAACCCAGTAGAAAAATGGGCAAAAGATTTGAACAAGCACTCCACAGAATAAAATCAACAAATGGCCTATCTTTCCTTACCTTAAGGAATAAGCTAAGCTATCCTATTTAAATAATAGATTAAAATGAGATCAATATGTAGAGAAGTCAAAAGAAGCAAGATGGAGAAAGTCAGAGTTTTGAAACCAAACTTGGGCCCCTGGATTCAAAAGTTTCTTTTTTTGCTCCAAAGAGTTTATATTTGATTTCTGTTATTCGCAACTAAGTCTCTGTCTACTATAGACCAGAAAACAAATACACCAAAAAACATTCTGGGAAAATTTAAGATAACAGCCTATGTATATTGAGATATGTCTTAATCAGAAAAAAATTAAAGATTTTCCAGATTGTTTTAGCAGACTTATTGTTGTTCACAAATTGTTTTCATTGAGTTGGTATGATGATATCTACTATACTCAATTCTTTCAGATAAATTCTAAATTAATCATTTGCTTTAAAAAGCTACATAATCTCTTTGCATACCTACTAGAATCCTTTTAAACATTTTACTGATCAACAGTATCTTCATCAATAGAAGTTTGGAAAAGGAAAAGGGGATAAAATTCAAACCAATCATTTCCACAGTTTTTATTGACTTTGTGAAACTGTATTAAGAGTTAAAATGAGTTTATATGTGTGTAAAATTTCACTTTTTACCAGTTATATTTTCTTTTTATTTTTATAAACTATAAACAATGGTTTTCAAAAATTCTGAAGAAAATTGAGCAGCTCCAGGAATCACAGCAATCCATCTTCCAACAATGTAAATCCAACAACACATGAATCATATACCGACTGAGTCAGTCAAATCAGGGACCTTGTTAAGCTGGTGATTCATCATTAAACTGAATTCATGTGCATGTTTTCTCATCACTTGAAGGCAAACACAGGAGATTAAATTATTTTTTAAATGCATCTTCTTGACAAACACACCAGACTTGCAAGTGAAAATCGTAACTTCGTTTGATGCCAAGCTTCTCTAAAGTAAATCGAATATCTCTGCATAGCACAAACTGAGTCATGTGTTTCAAAAGCCACTGAGTGGTGTCAAGCCACAGGGCAACCCAAGAGAGAAACCTGAAATGCCAGGTCTTGGTCTTCTAGAAAATCAGGGACTAATTGGGGATGTTCCATGTAAGAAAGAGGGAGCACTAAGCTTCTCTTATCTTCTTGTGCAATGTGAGCAAATCACTGTATTTTCCTGAACCTCAGCTTTATTCTTCATCAAATTAAAATGATGCAAATCAGACTACATGTCACATCAGGTGAGGTGACAATTAAGCATATGGTTTGTTCCTTACACCACCAAAAGGGAGTCGGGGGGTAGGAAAGCATGTCTACTCTGGCCTCGCCCCAATGTCTGCAATTCCCACTTGTTACTGCTTTTGCATAAGGCATTTGTTCTCAACCCTGCTGCATGGTAGCAGCCTTGGGAGCTTTGAAAAGTATTGTTATCACCTTTGTGGGATCATCACCCCATACACTAAAAGGGTGCAGGTTTGATTCCCAGTCAGGGCACATACTTAGGTTGTTTGTGGGTTTGATCCTCAATGGGCACGGGTATGGGAGGCAACTGATCAATGTTGTTCTCTCTCTCTCTCTCTCTCTCTCTCTCTCTCTCTCTCTCTCTCTCTGAAAATCAGAAAGCATATCCTAAAGTGAGATAGATAGATAGATAGATAGATAGATAGATAGATAGATAGAGAGATAGATAGATAGATAGAGATAGATAGATGAAAAAGAGAGAGAGAAAGAGAGAGAGAGAGAGAGAGAGAGAGAGAGAGAGAGAGAGAGAGAGAGATCATACCCAAGCCCCATCCAAAACCAATTAAATTACAATCTCAGGAAGTGGGGCTCAGTCACTCACTAGTAATTTTTTTAGAAGCTACCAGGGCAATTCTGATGTGTAGCCAGGTCTGAGAGCCAGGAGGACAGTTGGTCTCATGGTGTGGATTCCATACCAGTAGCTTTTGCATCACCTTGGAACTTGTTAGAAATGAAATTCTTGGGCCCCATCTCAGAGAGACTGAGTTGGATACTTTGGTGGAAGGATTCAGAAATCTGCTCCACATTTTAACAAGCCCTCCCGGGGATACTGATGTAATGAACTTATAGAACATTGCCATGGAATAAGGTCCAGTTAAAACTCAATGTTTATCTAGAAATGGTAACGTGTTAAATTGTTACTGGCACTAGCACTTTAGATGGAATTAGTTTACCATTTCAATATATTAATCCTTTAAAGTATCAAGCTGGGCTTGATCATCACTAGGGTTAGAGGGAGCATGGACACAGAAGTTCAAGACATAAGACTTGCTGCCAAGCATGGAATAAGCTCTTTGAGGAACCAGGTCTGCTGTTGATTGGTTATCTGAAACCTTGTCAAACTACAAAAGTAGCAAGTCATGGGCATGGGCTATGATTAAAGAAATAGGATCCCATGTGAAGACCAAGTCCTTATAACCTGTTACTACTTTTATGGTTGAAAACCACCTTCCTCTTCCATCTTTTGGAAAGCAAGTCATTCCTTCTGCATATAAAAGGGAGGTTGGATAATGCAAAGGATGGTGGGCATCACCAAATGTGCACTGGTGACTTCAGTGACTGGTGGCCTGAGAATGTCCAGACCTTCTGGATTAGTGTAAATGATTCAGCCTAAAAATAAAATGTCATCCTAGACAGCTGGTAATGCTAAAGAAGTTATTAAAACAGATCCAGGAGACATTACCAAATGAGCTCACTTTAACATGTGTAGTTGTGGCTTAACCCCTCATTTGAGCACTAAATTAATGCCTCTTACAGACACAGTTCAGCATGATGAATAAGAGGAAAATATCCATTAAGGATCTATCACTAAGATAAATTACAAGTTCATTTACTGCATTAATAGTTTGCAGACCTTTGAAATCAACTTATACAGAATAGTGTGCCAAGTAACAAAGGAACAAGAAAGCAATAAAGAGACAGTGGGTGTAGGGGTCTGTTATCAGGAGAAAGGAAAAGTGAAGTTTTTACAGCCTGAAGAGAAAAATCGACATGAGTAAACAATTACTTATAAATGTAAACATGATTAATTTAGAGTTCTAAAATTTTATAATATGATCATAAAGGAAGTAATAACATTTAGTCTTCAAATCAATTTTCTCTTATCTGCTTTAGGTATGAAAAATTCTGAATGGCCACCTCTATATATAGAAAAGTTATTGTATAAACTCTGAAATTTAAACAAAATATCATCACCTAATATGTATTGAGAATTGATCATTTTGCCATAATATTTGGAACCCTAATTTCCTTAGAATTTATTAAAGACGCTTTTAAAATCCCATTGAAGGGCTAAAATGTTTTATAGCCATCATTCTTTTAATTATATATATTTTTTATTTTGGCTGTTACACTAATTATTATTGTAATTATTTTTTTTTTACTACCAGTCCTCATTTTAGTGCATTAAATGTTACTCCTGATGAAAGAAAAGCAGTTTAATACAACTAAAATTCGGTGGAGCCTTTATAAAGTTAATTTTTCTCCAAGGATGGATCTTAAAAATGCCTAAACCTCATAGATTTGGAGCCAAGGTCCTGTCAATTTAACTTGAACGCTCAGTGACCCAAGAAGAGGATTACTAGCAGCTTTATTAGGCAAAAGAATATTGTCCTGAGTCTAATAAAATTCTTACTGTCCAATCAAGTCTTCAGCAATTGAGTTCATCCTTTCTCCTCTTTCCAATTTTATAGCAGAAAGAATAACCTTTCAATGTGGGTCTCCATGGAGCCCAGCCTGTTCAATCCAGAGCTTGGCATTGCTTTGAAATCAGCACCCCATTCCTATACTTTGCAGGAAAATAAAAGAGTGGAGAGCATTTCCCCTTCTTAGCAGATATCACAGTTAGTAATCACAAACAGGTGTGATTATTTGATTAATTTCTTCTTTCCCAACAGAACATATGTGCCTAAAGAAGGAGTACAGATTTTATTTTTCACACTGCTGTGCCCTGCTCTGTGCCAGGTACTTACCTGGCACCCACTGTATATTTGTTGACTAAATAAATGAAAATTTAAGCTGGGGACAGAATTGCAAGCTTTATTATATTTGCCTTGCCGTAATCCAAATGGTGGAAATGAAGACAGAGTAGTCCTGATTCTCATTTATACTTTGGTTAAATTATTTACATTTTATAGAATATTGTGGTTAGAAAAGTATGCTTTGATTTAGTAAGAAATTAGTGTGTTTACCATTATTTGTTAAACAATGAATATGAGCAAGTCACTGCGTAATACTAAGGAGTGTGTTAGCTGCAGAATAATAATAACAAGGAAGTAGGATACGGAGGCCTGACCTAGAAGAGCTGAGGGACTTGACAGGACAACAGGCCTCACAACCAAATTATATCCAAAATTAGGAGACCTGCACTTTCACTCCGGGATTCTGTCAAACCTGGAGAATGCCATAGACATGGACATAGACTGTCTGATCTTTCCCTCTCCCTCCTAAATTTCCTCTCTTACACCCACCTACTTGCCCCTCAGACTGTGGAGAGCTAAGGGATAACCAAGGCTACTTCTTTAGATGAAAAACTCCTATTTTCCTGTTTCCTGCCTTCATCTTTTGACAGGGAACCTTGACATTTGGGTTCTGTTTCCAGTATAGATAAATGAGAATATCCTTCAATCTTCAATCTTTTAAATAATATATATTTTTACATGATTAGGGTGTCAAAGGCATTAGAACAGTTTTCTCACTGTAGGAGAAGGAACAATCCGGCTAGGTAGTCAGAGACTCATTCCTAATCTAAAGATGAGGGCAGTCCACAGAGGTAGTAGGGTGGGGGCGGGAGGGGAGGTATGAGGCAGGGTCACTCCTTTCTGGCAGACCCATGTGTCTCCTCTCTGTGCTCTTTGGCCAAACTCCAGGGTGCATCTGGCATCCAGTTCTTACACTGATCACAGCACATTCTGCCTACCTTGCCTGCCCTGCACTTTTCACATGAAGAATTCCAGATTCCCAAATTACCTTTCTCTTCCCATTCACCCCCACCCATCTCTCTGTACCCAGATCTGGGATATCAAGCAGGCTAATTACAGAGGTAATAAACTGATAAGAGCTAAAAGAGTTGGTCAATGGAAGTGTTTGTGTTGGAAACCAGATGTAATGCCTTAAGCACAGAGAAGCAAATCTTAATAGGTGACATTTCAAGGAATACAGGGTAGGAAAGTACACTGATTCAGTGAAAATATGAGAATATCAGGGGCTAACAATGGTGACTATTGGATTAGGGCTGCAATCCTTGGAATACACAAATATATAAAGAAGATCAGTTTACTTGGTAGTATACATAAAACCGGTGAGACACGCACACACACGTAAAGAAACAAGTATTTGGGAAATGCGATTAAAGCAAGGGAAGGAGAACTGGGCCATTTTGGCTGGTTCATTCCCTACTCTTCATGTCACCACTGAATGAATGCACGCCATTCACTCCAACACCCAAGTACTCACCCCTCAGCCCCTCAGCTAGAACTTCCTGCAGTCCAACTTCTGCCTTTTCTTAAGACCTAGCTCTTAGTGTAGGTGATTTGAACTATGTTTATTAACTTAAGCTACAGAAAAACTCCTTAATTTTTCCTCCTCTGAGGGTATGCAGACTTATCTTTCTTTTCCCCTTTCCCTTTTTCTTTCCTCAGTGAATTTCCCGATAATCCATGGGAACAGGTAGGGATTACTTTAAGTAGCCTGAGAATTACTTGAATTGCCATCTTGCAGTCATTTTCACCATGAAGTTAATCATTACTATTAAAGAAGTCAATATAACTTAGAACTGACAATAGAACTAAACTTCTTCTCAAAAGATCATAAATGTTTCAAACCCAGCCAAGTTTTGCAACAATCAAAAAAGCTTTCCTTTGTCAGCAGAAAGGGGCAGGTGATAAGAATGGGCAGGCCCAGGTGAGTCACAATGACCTAATTATGGCCAAGCAATATGGGAAAAATCAGCATCACCATTGTTTCAAGACAGGCCCTGTTTGGTGTCAAGGTTAAATGGTGGGTCAGCAGCAGCCTTTTATTTCCTCTTTGCCCTACCTCTTCCTCTTTCTTGGCCTTTTTATTCAGAAGCAAGTATTAATGATGAACCACAACATACATATAATCTTATTTTCAATATTTTAGCTTGCTAAACATATGCTGAGGTCAGCATTCTTTGTGTCAAATCTCTCTCCCTGTCCCTGGTTTGACCTCCCCACCACCCAAATCTAACCCATTGAACTGTGACCTCTTCTTTTCTTTCCTTATCCAGGGTCTTATCACCCAACCACCAGATCCTGCTTGGCTCCTAAGGGTTTAATGAGTGTTTAATGAGACACTCTCAGAGGATCTCATTAAACAGTTTTTAATAAATTTTCAGGAAATCATTAAAACAAGGCTATTTGCTGCAAAAAAGAGGCAATGTTATACAGAAATGAGCCTCTGGAGACAGAGAAATGAAGAAGTTCTAGCTTTAGGCATCAGTTTGGGCAAAAGGTCAAACCCAGATGTGTGTACAAATGGCTATTAAGAGTATTACGAGGCTATCTACAGTTGTGATGTGTTCAAGAAAGAGAAATGATAGGAAGGGGACTGCCACCATAGACCACACACACACACTAAGTATTTTACATGGTGTTGATTCCATTCCATTCCACAAATATCAAGAGCAGATAATGAGCCCAGGCGCTATGCTGTATGCCAGATACAAGGCATATCTGATTCCTGTCTGCACAGAGCTTACAGTTTAATGGGCAAGAGACACAATGTGATATGGCATGAGAAGAGCTACGACAGGAGAAAAAAAAGTGAAGTCAAAGCCCATAGGAGGATCCTACCCAGACAAAGTCAGGGAAGACTTCTGGAGGAGGTGACATGTCAAGCTGGGAACTGAAGTCTGGGCAGGAGTTATCCAAGCAAAAGTGAGAATTGGGAGAGAAGAAAAGAAAGTTCAATCTTAACCACAACCCTGTGAAGAATGTGTGAGCTTTGTTTCCCCAGTAAGACAACTGAGCCTCGCGGGGATTAAAGGAGTTACCCGAGGTCTCAGGCCCAGTCAGTGGTGGAGGTGGGCTTGGTCCTCAGGACAATGGAACCCCAGCACTGGGCTCGTTCCTTGTGCTACACCAGGTCTCCACCTCATCTTTACCTGTTCTAAACCTTCAGAGTAGCACTGAAAGGATGGAACTGTCTGGCCAGAAAAGAGGTGGGGACAATGCTGACCCATTGGAATTTTATCACTAAGCAGCAAGGTCCCAACAAGGGCATCCTTCAAATCGTCTCAGAGTTCCTGAGCACTTCCTCCTGAGCACAAATCCTGGTATCCAAGCAGCACACAGTAAGTAAACTTGCTTCTGGAAAAGTGCATGCAAATGATTTTTAAAAGCACAAGAGAAGTTTTATTTAGAACAGACCTTTAAGGCAAAACCTTTTGTAAACACTATAACATCTCCTAACTCTTAAAATGAGGCACACCTGGATTGCTGGCAGCTGGCTTTTCATGTCAGAGCAAATCTCAGGAGATAAGAGACACAGAGACAGACGGAGAAAAAAAAACCTTGATAAAACAGTTTGCTTTTATTCTGGCCTCGTTCATAGGCTCAAAATACATACTCTGAGGAGAAAATTAAGTGACGTAAATGTCCATTACTAAGTATATTTATTTAAAACCTGAATGGCAAAAGGCAAACATTGTAGATATTAATGAAGAAATAAAACAAACATTGGACTTCTTTCTTTACTTAAGGATATTAAGCTTGTTTGGAAGCTGGCTTGCCAGATTTGAGGCCAACTTCTTACAGGTCACATAAAGGCCTTTCCAGGCAATGAAGATGTTCATGTCCTTAAATAGAGGTGGCTGCAGAGTGCTTATCAGGGACATAGGGATGTACATATGGAAGTCTCTTTATTTGAAGTCTGTTTGCTGTGCAGGTAACAAAAAGTAACACATCTAATGCTCCACTTTTCACTCAGAGCCCAGAATGTCCATTTATAGCATCGCTGGTGAGACAAGGCAACGAAGCTTCCAGAAAGGGCAGGCTGTGCTTTCCAGGGGATTAATGTAATGTGTGTGATGTGTGCAGGACTCAGACCTGCTGACCGGCATGGATATTTCTGGAAGCCACGTGAAGGCCTCATTTATTCCTCAGCTCTCTTCCTTTCTTTGCACAGCAAAACTAAAATAACCCTCTATTAGGGGAACCACTTCTGAGTATGGTCCCCTTTTTTTAAATATACTTTTAGTGATTTCAGAGAGGAAGGGAGAGGGAGAGAGAGATAGAAACATCAAGGATGAGAGAGAATCATTGATCGACTGCCTCCTGGAAGTCCCACACTGGTTAATGAGCCCACAACCAGGGCCTGTGCCTGACCAGGAATCGAACTGTGACTTCTTGGTTCCTAGGTAGACGCTCAACTACAGAGCCATGCTGGCTGGGCTGACTAGGGTCCTTTTGAGCGTTCAGAGGTTGCCAATGGGAGCCTGGCTCCAGACATAGCCCAATTGCCTGCACTCTCCTTTTCAACACCAGAAACACCTAACGCTCCTCACACACATTTCTGTCCCTCCAGAAATGAGAACTGTGTCAAGCTGCACCAACAATTAGTTCCAACTCCCCTAAGTCTTAAAAAAACACATGCTTTAGTTCTTCCATTCCCCTAGATTTCCCATATACCTCTGTTCTTGAAGATTATCTGATCTGCATTCATCCCACAGCTCGTTCTCTCTCTCTCTCTCTCTCTCTCTCTCTCTCTCTCTCTCTCTCTCTCTCTCTCTCTCCCCTCTTTCTCCCCTCACTATACCCCTCCCACTATTACCACCAGCAGCAACAACACCAGGGTAAACTTTAAGATAAGTCAATTAGCTAAGAGCCAGGCCTATAATTTATTAAATTTGGAGGGCTCACATTTATATTATCATATTCCAGGTTGCAACTAGCCAACATAGCTTCCTGTTTTCTGCCTCTACATCTCCCTATTTCAACCCCCAACACACTTATACACTAGAGCCCTTAACCAAAGAGTAATAAGAACATTGTGCCTCATTTTAGTTCTGACATTTTACCTTTAACTTGCTTTTCATCTTCAACAAGGTAAATCGTGACTGGAAATAAATCAAGACATGAGAGTAGGAAGGGAACTAGCACATGTTGCTCCTGTTGCTTCTCCTAGCCTAGGGTAGAGGTCAAAAGCACAGACTCAGGAGCTAGGTTGTCCAAAGCCATACCTCAAAATTGCATTTGCTAGCACCGAGTCCTTGGCCACTCTAGGATCTAGAGACCACTGCACCTCTAGATCCTAATCTGTAAATAAGGAAAAAAATAGTGTCAATCTCTTAGGCTTATTGTGAGGATTACATGACTTAACTTGTGTGAAGCATTTAGCACACTGTAAGCCACATAAACACAGGCTATTGTTACACCAGGCAAGATGAGCTTTAGTCTCAGCCAGTAAAGACTGCTGCTTTCCAAATTAGAAAAAAAAAAAAAAAAGAGGCAGAACTTAAACAGTTCTTTATTTTTCCTTGACACTGCTTTCAAGTTTCTTTGAGTTTAATGTTGCATTGGAGGCATGGAAAGTATGTTGAGGTTTATGCTCCAGAAAAGTTACGCATGGCTGAGAGACTTTTACAAAGTAAATATGAAGTTGGATGGATCCTATCTCTGTGGATGTGAAGAGACTAGAAATCAGGCAGGTTCTCCTGAGATTTCTTTGTGAAAAGATGAATTGTCCAGCTATATCACAAGGGCTAGCAACCTATAAATAAATCTCTTTCTTCAGTTCACGTTGTTGGAAGACAGCCTGTGATGTTGTGGTTTTTCTTAGAAATAATTGATGCTGCAACATCGCTAGAATCCTTCATCCTAAGAAGAAAAGCCTTCATCCATAACTGGCCCCCATATTTACATTCTGTATCCATCTAAATGGTATTAAACATCCAGGCACAGGGAAACACCTAATAGATGTAAATGTAGCCGATTGTAAATATATAATCTAAGTGGGTGTACATGCAACCACCATGGCTGCTAGACACGGAGTGCCAAGATTAAATGTTGAAGGAAGTGCTGAATGAATGAATGAAACTGTTCAATAGTGAATAAATGAGATGTTGTAGCAGAAAATGTATTTTACTTGGGAATAAGAAGAGATGATTTTCTAGACAATGCTTAACTTAAGAGTTATTATTTCCACCCATGAAGCCAGGAAAACCTCTCCCCCTCACCCCCCAAAACACACAGCCGTAGTACAATTTTACAAACATTCACAGGCATTTTATAGCAGACATCTGAGCAAAAGGCACCCATGGCCCAATTTGCATTGCAGAGTTGCTCTTACAGCATTCCCAGTATTTGGTCACTTCTAGAAGTAGGACAACCATGGTTTTGTTTTATCAGTAATTCTGTTTTTCTGAAATCAAGAAAATTAAACTCTGATTTTTCTAAGCTTGAATATCTAGAAGTAAAACTCTAGAACCTGTTCTGGGATATGACTTTCTTCCACCTCAAACCTATGATGTCGACCTTTGGGACATGGATAAGCTGCAAGCGTCCCAGCTTCTCTGCTTTTCATGCCTGAGCCTGACCTGAAAAGCTCCCTGCTACTGCTATGCTGGCTACTGGCCAGATCAACAGTTCAGCTCAACATTTATTTTATTACCCTATGACGGACTCAGCTCCCTTGTGGGTTTTCCTTTGTAAACTCTTTGAGAAGCATTGACTTTGACCTCTCCCCACCTAAAGACAAATGCCAGGCCACCTAGTCAACCAAAGAGTCCCACACAAAATATTCAGTGGGAGACACTCCAAATATTTTGGCTGAAATGCTTATGTATCATACATTGATTTGTTTCATCTCAGAACTTGCCTCACATTGATTGTTACCTTTTTCTGCTCTGAAAATTCCAGCCTTTGGCATTGTTGACTCTTCTCACCATATCTAGTGGTGCTACTTTTTATTATAGGCTGTGTATAGCTGGAGAAAAACCTGATGACATTTTTAATATCCATCAACATAGTGCTGCTTCATCCATTATGGATCACACATAAAAAGATGGAGCAGTAACTTCTGAAATGCACACTAGAACTACTCAATAAAAATGGAAGGGGCCCTTGGGGTGCATGTGGGAGGTAACCAGTAGATGTGTATCTCTCACATCGATGTTTCCCTCTTTCTCTCCCTTCTCTTCTCCCTTTCCCTTACACTCTCTCTGAAAATCAATGGAAAAATATCCTCAGCTGAGGATTAACAAAAAACAAAATGGAAGGTTCTACAATATTTAAAGTTTCGTAGCCAAATTATAATTAGTTTTGATCAATAATTAAATACACTCGACTCTTGAATAATGTGTGGTTTAGGAAGGCTGATCCCCATGCAATCAAAAATTTGCATATAACTTGGCTCCCCAAAACTTAACAACTAATAGCCTACTCTTGACCCAGAAGCCTTAAATAACCATATTTTATATGTTGTATGTGTTATAACTGTATTCTTACAACAAAGTAAGCTAGAGAAAATAAAATGTTATAAAGAAAATTATAAGGAAGAGAAAATACATTTATTGAAAAACAATCCCTGTATAAGTGGACCAGCACAGCTCAAACCCACATTGTTCAAGGGTCAACTGTGGTTTGTTAGTCTGTGTTCTAAGTAGGCTTCCTGCTTGTTTTGTGTGGTCTTATGCAGAATACTTCAAGAGGCAGAGAAATCTTCTAAAAGAGACTTTGGAACAGAAACAGGTGCTAACATCTGCCATTAATGTGCATTAAAAAAAAAAGTAAAATAGCCCTGACCAGTTTGGCTCAGTGGATAGAGCATCAGCCTACAGACTGAAGGGTCCCAGGTTTAATTCCAGTCAAGGGCATGTACCTTGGTTGCGGGCACATCCCTGGTGGGGGGTGTGCAGGAGGCAGCTGATTGATGTTTCTCTCTCATCAATGTTTCTAGCTCTCTATCCCCCTCCCTTTCTCTCTGTAAAAAATCAATAAAATATATATTTTTTAAAAAAGGAATCTCTCTAAAAAAAAAAAAAAAGTAAAATAAAATATATATTTTTTAAATGCTTGGGTACCTTAAAGTATGCCGGAACTCATTTGGAAAAAGACTCATTTCAACAATGAAAAAGTTGATGTTCTGTCTCTAAGACCCAACTAATTGCAAATCCGTGTTGCACTTTTCTCCTGTTTTCCACTATTTTCTTTCCAACATTGAGAGCCCTTAGTATACCAGTGCACTGTTGGAAGACCAATAACATGAAAAGTCTATGAAGGAAAGATCGGCCATTAATTAATAATGGTGACTTGTTAAAAGCCAGATGCTTATTTAATACATTCCAGCAGCACACTATGGAGCCCTCTTCCACACACTACTCAAAGTTTAATACCTAACCACATTACGGTCCAATGCCTTCAGTTCTGGCCTGCCCTGCAGCATGTACCCAAGCTTCTAATAAGTTAATGGGTCGTTCCTCACACTGGATTTTTCTTAGCTCACCCACTCTCCTAGAAGTCAGGATTTACTGCCAACATTTTCATTCTTCCACAAACTTAATATCGCACTATCAGGACCTGGTGTACTCTGAAAACATCCAGCAATCGTAATTCCACCTTTAGACATTTAAACCCAATAAATATTAATCAAAAAGGGTAAAAGCTGGAGCAAAGGGGAGCATTGTGTATATTTCTAATTAATCTAGTTTGACTGTTTTCCACTTTCAAAAATTTAAAGATAGTGACTCAAAGTAAATAAGAGTATTAAAAGAGTAAGAAAAAAATATATATATATTAATGAAGATGTTTAATTCCTGTGGCTTTCCAAAAGCTACCCAATTTAATTCTCCCAACAACCCTGCAACATGGTCATTATTATCCTCATTTTACAGGTAATGAAATTGAAGCTCAGAAAAGTTACTTGCCTAATTTACAAGCTGTATAGAACCTAGAACTTTTCCACTAATCGCATACTGCCTTCCTAAAATCGATTGATAGTGCCATTATTGGAACCATCATCAATATTTCCTTTTCATGTGAATAATGATGTTAAACATAGATTATTGACAGTGTTCATTCTTTTAAAAAAAACAACAATACTTTTTTAAATCTTTTTATTGATTTCAGAGAGGAAGGGAGAAGGAGAGATAGAAACATCACTGATGAGAGAGAATCACTGATTGGCTGCCTCTAGCACACCCTCCACTGGGGCTCGAGCCCACAACGTGGGCATGTGCCCTGACCGGGAATCAAACCATGACCTACTGGTTCATAGGTCAATGCTCAACCACTGAGCCATGCTGGCCGAGCTACAGTGCTCATTCTTAAAGTAGAATTTTTCCAAGATCAATAGTTCCAAACCTGGCTAATCACCAGAATTACCTGAAAAACACTTAAAATAGTTTCTAGGCCCTACGGCAGAACTATTGAGTCAAAATCTCTGAGAATGAACCCAGGAATACTTATAAGTACAAAGGCAATTTTCATAATCAACTAATTAGAAAATCATTGACAAAAAACAACAACACTACTACTTGGAGAAACAATGCATTATACTTTTTCAAAGTATTAAAACATCCTTTATTTCTTCTCATTCTCATATATACCTGTTGGATATGATAAGGGATAGATATTTTTATCCTCATTAGATGCAAACAGAAATCAAGTTCAATAAGGGAGGGAAATTTGAATTGTCTTCTTCAATCTTTTTAGGTAAAAATGGATCACCAAGGAAACCCAAACTATTTGGTGGGGATATACAGTATTAAAAATATAAATGTCAAAGGTGAAGGGATGGAAACATCTGTAATAGTGTCAACAATAAAAATAAAGTAAAAGGTGATAAAGAAAAATGTAGTGTGTGTGTGTGTGTGTGTATATATATATATATATATATATATATATATATATATATATCACTTACCAGATTTCCCCACTATTCCCCTTTCTTTGGGCTCACTGGTTGGCTAGTGTTAAGGGATGAATTGTTTCTTCACAAAACACATATGTGGATGTCCTAACCACCAGTACTTCAGAAGTGACATTACTTGGAAATAGGATTTTTGCAGATTAATTAGTTGAGGTTACAGTGGAGTAGGGTGAGCTTCTAATCAAATATGACTAGTGTCCTTATAAGAAGGGGAAGATTGGACACACATGCACACACAGACAATACCATATGAAGAAAAGGCAGAACTCTGGATGATCCTATAAGCCAAGAAAATGCCAAAGGTTGCCAGCAAAATCACCAGAAACAAGAGGAGAGGCAGAACGGATTCTCCCTTATAGGGTTCAGAAGGAACCAGCCCTGCTGACACCTTTATCTCAGACTCCTGGTCTCCAGAACTGTGAAACATTGAATTTCTGCTGTTTAAACCACCCAGTTATTGGTACTTTGTTATGGTGGTCCTAGCAAACCAACAGATAAGAAACACCTCCCATCTGGATGATCCAATTACTAGTTCACATTTGGGAAAAGTAAATAAATTAGTTTATGTATTAATAGTCATAGAGCTTAAGAGATACAATTATTCCTATAATGAGTTAACTCAGAGAAATAGCCTGCTCAATCTAAATAATATTTTTGGTGTTTGGGAGAAGAAAAATATTACCAGAAAAAGAAAAAGTGGGAAAAGGTATTCTCCACATGCTACCCTTAAGCTTTTTCCCTTTCATTTAGTAGAAAAACATCAATTTGTATGACTCTAATTGTGATCAAGGGGGTTTTATAATATAGATTACCATGAACCAAAGCTTCATTCCACTTAATCCCAATGTTACATCCTGGCACTCCCAGGCTTCAGGGATGAGGAGGCTTCACACTGTTCCCATCTCCTACTCTGGGGTGTAGAAATAGTTATTCTTCAATTATATGATAAACATCAAACTCCATGTTGGTGTTTCAGAGAGAATTTTGCCTCAAGATGCAAACTATTTAATAAAATAAATTGAACTGAACATTTCTTGATTTTTCAAACAATAGTACTCCACAGCAAAAGCTTAAGGATTTTGTCAGATGTTTGCTAATATCTCTCTCTCTCTCTGTCTCTCTCTCTCTCATAGCTCTGTGTGGCATCCTTGCAACCACACACCCATTGTCTTACTTGACAAGTCCATTGGATTTATTTCTCTGCAAATAATAAGCATACCTTCCAGTATTTAATAAAAGATGTAAAACTAACTGATATTGGTTTGATATTTTATGCATATTTCAATCATTCCCATTGTATAACCTATTTTGGAGGGTGCATCTTATGGGTGATTTTTATGATGCAAAGATAACGTATGTGACCAATTAAATATACCTACAAGTATATGGGGACTATGTCAACATAACTAGTATTCAGTCAGTTATGTAACTTTTCCAAACATCTGAATGTTTGACAACATATTGGCCAAATATACATGTGTATCTTCTCTTAGTTAGAAATATCATGGACATGCTATATTTCAAAGAAACCCAACATGAATTCCTAAATCAAAAACACAGTCCACCCAATTCACTGTTAGGTCTCAATGGTGGCACTGGGGCAGGGTTGGGGAGGGAGGGTTGTATAAGAGCATCAGACCTTGGCTTAAAGTCTGAAGTCACCCCCACAACATCAACCCAAAGTGCATTGATGGTATTTCATACTTTAAGTGTACCTGTGCAATAGCAGATCAAGCCTAAATTAGGAGAACAAGTAGAGAAAAAAAGCCAATGAAAGAATTTGGAATTACGCCACAGATTTAACACGTAGTCCACCGAACAAAGTAAAACTTTCCCATGGAGGAACATAGGCCATGTGTATACAAGAGCAGTTAAATCAAACAGAATTACATTTTTGGCTTCTGGCTGATTCACTGCTGCTTATCTACAAAGCCACAGGATGGCAACAGAGAAATTCCTGGTGTGCAACTACTGTCCAAATAGTTTTGTGGAAAAAAATGGGGCCAAATGCTTTAGTTCTGGTCAGTTTCCTGTGATCTGGGCATGTTCATGTTTTAGGGAAGCCCATGCTCATCCTGGCTACCTTGTATGTAACCATGGTCTTTTACTGTCCGACTATCTTTTTAGACTCCACTCCCACACTGACAATAGCCCCTTCCTTCCTCCAATCCATGGCCTTTTAAAAGTAAATAAAGCAAATACTCGCTGGGGGTTGACCAGGGAAGTTCCAAATGGGAAAGAGACAAAAAGATCATTTTCCATGGAGCTTGCATTCTAATAAAGACACACTGTCATTAAACAAGCAAATGTATAGTGTGTGTGGCAGAGATAGCCTTCTGTCCACCAACATTCCCAGAGTTGAGTTGTCTCTGGCAGGCAATGGCCCAAATAGGGACTACATTTCCTGGCCTCCCTCACATTCAGCTGTGTCCACATGACTAATTCTTAAATGCAATGTGAGCAGAAGTGATGCTCATCTCTCCCAGAAAGAACCTGGTGTGACTTCTCCATTTATTCTTCCCCTGCTGTCTGCTGGATAGAGAAGACCCTGAGACCCTGAAGGCAGAGTCTCAGAATGGAAGAATCTCAGTACCTGAACCCCAGGTGAGGGAAAACCACCCACCAACCAAGAACAGTAGCATTAAACTGTTTAGGAAATGTGTGAAATACTGTACCTGACATGTATTAAACTACAGAAATGTTGGTACTAATATTTACAGGTTCTATCATTAACTTAACTAACACAGTATGTCAGGTGGCCATAACACTATTGAGAAAAACAATGCTCAGATGGGAAGTGAGGAATGCAGCAGGTAAAGAGTTGCTGATATAAACACAGTGGTCAAGGAAGACCTCGCCGATAAAGTGACGCGAGCAGAGACTGAAAGAAAGTGAAGCTCTTGAGAAAAACTTTGGAGAAAGAAGAAACAGTGACTGCAAGGGTTTTGAGAAGGGAGCCTACCTGCTCTGTCCAAGGAACATCAAGGAGGCCAGGATGCCTGAGTGACTGACAGGGCTTGAGGTCAGACAGAAAACAGAGGATCCAATCATATAGGGTTTTGAAGGCCATTATAAGATCTTTGGATGTTATTCTGAATAAGCAGAAATGTTATCTGGGAATTTTGAACAGAGGAATGACAAGACATTACTAATATTTACATTGTGAGAGGATCAGTCTGGATGTTGAATTGAAATTTGTTGTGCAGGACTGGCAAAAGCAAAAGTGGAAGCAGTTAGGAGGTTGTTGAAAAACTCCAGGTGAGAGACACTGGTAGCTTAGTGCAGGTGATAAGAAATGGTCAAATCTTGGTTATTTATTAAGGATATAGTTAAGAGGAATGGTAATAGGTTTGATATAACATGCGGGGGTGGAGGGATGAGGAAGAGGCTTGGAACAACAGTTCTAAGTTTCAGGAACCTTGGTGATCCAAATGAAAGCATCAAGCAGACAGATTTTTGAGCCTGGAATTCAGTGGAGAGGTCTAGGCTAGGGGGTAAAAAAAGAAGGCATCCATGTATTATGGTATTTAAATCCATGAGACTAGATGAGCCATCTGAGAGAAAAGAAAAGGCCCAGGACCCTCCATCAGTTGAAGGTTAGTGGGAAGAAGATGAAGCAAAAAGGGTGGGAGGGGACATCACACACACACACACACACACACACACACACACACACACACATACACACAAAAGAACAGGAGAATTTGGGTATAGGAAGGAAAAATAAGAGTTTCAAGGAAGAGGGATATTTAATTTTATCAAAATTGCTGAGAGTTAAATAAAATGAAGACTGAATCTTTATATGGGACTTGGCAATGT
Organism: Eptesicus fuscus; assembly: GCF_027574615.1. Lineage (NCBI taxonomy): Eukaryota > Metazoa > Chordata > Mammalia > Chiroptera > Vespertilionidae > Eptesicus > Eptesicus fuscus. The sequence goes on along the minus strand of NC_072482.1, from coordinate 75,103,163 downwards.
GCGGATTTTGGTTGGTGATGATTAGACAATTTCAGGGAAGTGATTGGGTTTAAGAAAGAAGGGACATAAGAGAAACTAGAATTGACATATAAAGATAAACCTTTAGTGAAATTTTGTTGTAAATGGGAGAAGAGTGATGGGGCACTATGTAGGGGTATGGGGTCAAGAGAGAGTTGGTTTGTTTCAAGATGGGAGATATTACAATATATTTCATGTTGATGGAGATGATTCCATAGAGAGGGGGATGTTATGATGAAGGAAAGGAAGAGAAGAATTGCTGGATCCATATCCTTGATGGGGCAGTGGGGGGAAGTGTGCATATTGAAGGGAGCTAGCTTTTGATAGGAGCAAGGTTGACAGTTCAGCCATAGTAGGAAGAAGGAAGAGAGTCTATGGGCTCAGATGTAGAATGTGGAAGTCTCTTCTGATTGCTTCTATTTTCCCATTGAAACAAGAAGCTAGTCACCAACTGAGAGTGAGGATGAAGGTATGCTATTTTAAGGAGAGAATAGAAGGAGTAAAATGAACTTTTACAAGTGTGGGGGAGTGAATGAATTAGAAAAATGTAGTAGGACAGCCTGGATACACTGAGATATCTGAGTCTGGTGGTCCCCTATGATAACAGAACCTAGGGACGTGAGTTATTCTCCATCCAAGGCAGCTGCTCAAGTGTAGGGTGGAGTAGGAGCAAACTAGTGTTGGGATTATTCGGCTTTTAAGACAAAGTTAGAGAAGGGCAGGGGAATTGAGGGTTTATAACCAATAACTGATTCTAATGATGGTAAAAGTTTTGGCAATTGAGGACGCTAGGGCAGTGAGGCACAGTAAAGAGCTGGGGGTACTGAAGGATTCCTGGCCTTGGTGTGATTAGACACTGAAGGTATTAGAGGCACAATCCGAAGCATCTGATCTGGGCTGGAGGTGGTGTGGTGATTGGCAATGAGGCAGGCATATCAGGCTGCCTACCATTCCCAGCAGCCCAGGGCATTTCTAACTACCTTTAAGTTTGCTCTTACTATTCCTTCTTGTAGGAATAATTTTGAATCTCCTCTTTGGCTCTTACTCATTCTTCAGGGCCCAGATCAATTGCTATCCCCTGGTACAGCTTCCCCTGATCCTCCAAGTCAAAATTATTTGCCTCCTCTGCTGTGCTCACATAATGTCTTATACTCACCTTTCATATGAAGCTCATCACATTGCATCATCATTATCTGTTTTCAAGTCTGCCTCCCCACAGTTTGTGATTTTGAATAGGATGGGATAATAGTGTACTCACCACTGCTTTCTCAGTATATAGCCACGAAGCTGTAGGCACTCTTACCCTACTCTAATCCATTTCCCAGACTCCAGTCAAAGTGATTTCCTTAAAAGTGTAAATCAGATCATGCTATCCCCAGGCTTAGAACCCTTAATAGACTTTCCAATTGCTCTTAAATTAAGATAAAGACCAAATTCTTTCCATGACATACAGGGCCCTGCAGGATTGAGGCTAAGCTTACCTCTCTAGTTTCATTGCTCACCAGTCTCACTCTGACCTTTACACTCCAGCTACTCCAGTTCTGGCCCCTCAGAACTCCCAAAGTGCCATGCTTACCTCTAAAATCAGGGTTTTCTTTTGTCCTTTCCCTCAGTCTGATACTCTTCTTACCCTTCAAAGACTGGTTCAAATATCACCTCCTCCAGGGTGTCTTCCCTGATCTCCAGCTAGATGGAGATGACATCACACACTTTCAAAGCTCCCTGTAATTACACTGATTAACGTTTGCTCCTTTTCTAGTCTGGAAGGCCCATGAAGACAGTGGCCACATGGCTTTGCTCTTTAGAATATTTGCAGCACCTACCCACAGTGCCTGACTCATAAAAGCACTTCATAAATATTTCTTCACTGAATGAGTTTATTAAATTAATAAATCAATGTTCTAGAGTTCTACTTAATATTTTATGAAATATAACCAATTTGGTTCTCCTTGTATTTTCTGCACCAAAAAAAACTTAATCAAACACACACACACACACACACACACACACACACACACACACGCACACATACAACACTAGCCTGAATGAGTTTTTAGACAGGTCTTTAAAATACATAACCAGACATGTCAGATTGTGGTTTGTAACTTATAGGCTATTCCTAATTATTAAAATGAAGATTGTATATATGTAGCTATAACATGGGTACTTCCTCTTGAATATGAGTTATCCAGAATTCTCACTGCACTGAATATTTCAGAGTATACCTTGGGGCTGGAATCAATGCTCTTTGGAGTTCTCCTGCATGAAGATAGCCAATATAATGCAAGGCAACTGTGTGCATTTGCATGTGCAGATTCAATCAAGAGTCATTTCCTAAGCCTACCCCAAAAAGTGGATTCTGAGTAGCACCCTTCTTTAACTTCTTCCCGAGACTGTGAGGGACACACTAGTTGTCTACTGTCCATACCTTAATGGGTTTTATCACACTATTAGTGTGGTAAGAAAAAATATACAGTCTCTCTAGGGAAAACACCCATTTGTTCACTTTCTCTCACACATTAGAAATATAAATAATAAGTCTATATGAATGTATAAAATAAATAAAATAATAGGCATATGTAATGGAATGTCTTTTTATCTCTTTTTTTAGTTGGTTTTCCATTAAGAAAATAAATAAGAATATAAGAATTCCTTAAATTGTTTTTTTTTTTATTTAGAGCAAAAAGGTTTGCTGGAAGCTACTTTTGAAAAGTATTTTAACTTTTATTACAAAAATTTGTAAACAAAACTAAAGGTAATATAATGATTTCCTTGTCCCTACCACCAAGCTTCAATAGTGGTCAATAATCTGCCACTATTCTTTTCTCTGAAGAAATATAAGGAGGGTGAAATTCAGGTCAAATTCAAGTTGTTGTTCAGCATAGTTGCCCAAAACAGTCTCCTCACCATTCTTCTTCATCTCCTCCACTAGGACCCAACCAAACATTATTTGCTTTTTAATCACAGCAAATAGAAGAGGATTTCTCAATGATCTGCTCAAGAGGATCCCCTAGTTTGAATCCCCCAAATAACCCTACAATATAGCACAGGACTCCTATCAGACACATCTTGAGATGATTGACATGAATACATTCAAGATCAATTTTGGAAATTGATGCGCTGACACATAGTCTGACATAGACATGCTGATGACTCATAACCTCTTTCTGCGCAGGCTGCTTTATAAATCCACACGAAATGTAGTTCAGTTGCAGCTGTTAAAATTCACAATTATACTTCTTTTTTATGATGTTGGATTTGAACTTAAGTTGGAAATGTTACTTGTTTTTATGTTCGAGGAGCAGTCTCATAATTTTTCTACTCTGTCTTGTTTTTTTAGAAATGACTCTGAACCTGGCTAGTGTCCTGATTTTTCAATAGCTTTTGGCTGAGCACATGAAAAATCTGGCTTCACTAAAGAAGACAGAAATGAATATTTGAATCACTCAGCATTAGAGCAACCCAGTGAGTATATAGACTTTATGCATTGTTCCAAGAGAGAAAAGTGGTCATTGGGCCTTAACTTGAACTTGGTCTTGATAAAATTGGTCCTGCTCTGACCTTGGAGCTCACAGTCACCAAGACCTGAGCTCATACCCTACACTCAGTGTCCTAATGACTGGGCTGGCTGGCAGGCACCCAGTCTCTCGGCCCCTGAAGACTAGTGGTTGTGCTTCAGGTCCTATACTCTCCCACCCTCTAACACCTTCTTTTGGTTAAATGCATCTGCAGAGGTGACCTGCGCTGATTCCCACTTAGACATACCTACATTTCAGGTTGTTATCGTCATTTTGCTTAGGAACTCATGTGTTTACCCATTAGAAAGTGCTGATTGGATATTCACTTCCTTGAATTGCTGTCAAAACATTTTTTGCTTGTTTAAATCCCTACCACTACACGCAGCAGAGCCTTTATCACCTCTTGAATTTCCCTGGATTTTGCACATATGGCCCATTCCACAAACGCTTTTGTCTTAGCATGAGGCTCATAAGTTCTAGGTCCTAGTGAGGATCCTACCAACCTCTGCTCATTTACTCATTCAATCAATGGTATTAAGTTCAAGGCACTGGATGTTAGCTATTCTCCACTTGACTTTCCATCAGTGACATAGCTTCTTTTCCATGGACCTTAACTTGACACCCAGCTCCAAGCATTCTTCTTACGGCCTTCTGAGTAAAACCCTCCGAGGATAGCACTGCTTTTTCTATGAGGTACCTTCTCAAATAGCTGGCTGTTCCTATTTCTGCACATTCCTAACTCATCAAGTATAAAACTCCAGAAATGACGCCTAAAATGACAAGTGTTTCCTCTAATCAACCCCCCAGGAGAGTGTCCTAACCCCCCATTCCAACTCTGCAATCTCTCCTCTCAGAGGTACAAACACCTGCTCAGTCCCCATGTACTCAGACACAATCTTCATTTCCCTAAGCCTCGGGAAGCAAACACGTTTTCCAGCACTCATGGGAGGGATAGGGTGTGATGAATAAAACAGCCGGTGCAGATCACCCACTGTGTTTCAGAGGCTCGGTGAGGCTGGCCTTTTTGACAATGACCCATACATATCCTAGTGGGACTGGGGTACCAACAAACACATCCAAGGGCAAATTCTGAGTAGCACCCTTCTTTATCTTCTTCCTGAGACTCTGAGGGACACATTAACCAACTAAACTTTGCATCTGGAATGTGAGCTGAAGATCAGCCACAAAACTCCCTCTCCTCTTCTAGGCTCTGACTCTATTCCAATCAAAGCAGCAATTGTCCTAACCCTCCCCCGCCCCGCGCCCCCCTGCCACAGTCCCTGTCAATGGAGAGAACTGGGCAACAAGACAGGCTGCTGGTTTTCCGGAGTTCCTGAGCTCTGGCTGGAACAATCGCTGTCACCTTAAGAGCTCTCTCGAGCTCACACACTTAGAAAAGCATTGCCAGCTACTAGTACATCCAGACTTCTTGGATCATTTTCAATTACTAAGGGAAGGTACCAATTGTTAAAGAAAACTAAAAAATACCCACAACGACTGTGAAATCTTTTCATTCCCCACTCTTTCGGTAATTTGTTCTGATTACAACTATTTCAAAAGGCAAGATTACACACCAGGGAAGCAAAAAGATAAAAAAGGGAAATCTGTTCCCTGCTGAGGCCTGATCAGAGCTCAACTCATGTTTGGAAGCAAAAGGCAATTTTTTTAAGCCCTAGTGAAACCTTGTTAGCTATGAACACTGGGGCTGAAATGATCTAGTGAGAGGACTTGCTGGGTCACTGGGAGGTCATTAGTGCATCAGGGATTGTTGCCATTCTTGTCTTTCCTCTTAAAGGAAGAGAACTTAAATATTTACTAAAAACTGTCTTCATTCAGGTATGTGGAAAGTAAAAGAACAAAATTGAAGTCTATCATCTTTTTTCAGATAGAAATATATATTGCCACGCTTGTAAGATATAAATACACATTTAGGTTTTCAAACCTTGTTTCTTTTCCCCTATTTTGCCAATTCTCTTTAACAGCAACTCGTTTATCCTAATGTTTTAACAGTGGTATGTTGGTTTAGAGTGTGCTATTTTGTTTACAAGGGATATATTTTTGTTACATTTGCTGTAAGAAGCAACTGACAAATGACCTTCAGGACTCACCAGGAAAAGCAGTGAGCCCTTCTGTGTGTTAGAATGATCCAGGCTCCACTAAGACATGGCGCCGGATACTTCCTCTTGGTTGGAGGAAGGGGAGGGAGGGACACAGTTACAGCATTTGATCCACCACCACATTCTTACCTTGGATTTTAATTCCCATCTTAATGAAAATATCTGAAGCCAACAGAGTGAAAAGCACTGGGTTTACAGAGTAGGCAAGGAAAGTAGCTCAAACACAATAGCTAGGTGTTCTGTGTCATTCATTCACTCAGCGATCCTGTAGGTTTTAACAGAGCGTCAGAGCTCATGTGTCATATCCAATAGCCTGCATAAGAAAATGCAGTGCAGAGCTAAGCTGGAGCCCAGGGACATTGTTCTAGAACTACAGCCTCTGAAAAGTCGTGATAGTGGGGAAACGTGATTCCCATCCTCCTTGAGCAGCTTATGCTTAGATATTCTATATGAAAAGTAAAGGACAGACGTGTACAGCCTCTGAGATTCTCTCTAGCTTTACAGTGATTTGAGTACAGGAATGAGACTTCACATGAGCAATGTTGTTGCTCAGTCCCAGGAAGGGCACCAAGGTACACAGGTGCGCCATTGTTCATTCACTTTTGCCCCAGATCTTTTACAGCGTTCAGGTATCTGAATGAGATTTAGTTAAATAAAAACTGATATGTTTGTAAAAGATTATGTTTACATAAAAGGCATCTCCAAGGTTTGTATTTTTAAAAAATAAAGCTTTAAAAAGTAATTACCGAGGCTTCAGAAATCACCCAGTCCAGGATTTCTTTATTAACAAGGGAGGCCTCCCCTAGACTCAGAGGCTGCTCCTTCCTGGCCTAGGTTCAGTGAGGGGCAGAGCTGGAACCAGATCCCAGGCCAAGGCCAGTGCTCTGGCCTATGTGATAGGGGACTCCTGGTTGACAAGTCGTATTTGCCTAATGAGGAAACAGTGTCATCTAGTGGCAATTTGTCAGCGTTTCCTAGATGAGGCACGATTCAACTCCATTCAACACAAGGGGGTGAAAAATGTCCCCCTTCCATCTCTGCTGTCCCTGATTGCCCAAAACAACATTTTTGGACCAATTTTTTTTTTTCACTAGGTTTTCCAAAGCCCAAGCAATTCCCAGTGGGAAACCCTCTAACAACCCATTTTCCACTCTCTTCTCATGCCAAACTTTCAACACAGCATCAGGGATCATCCACTTTAAGGATCATACCCATCATGCTGTTATTCTTTTAATACTTCTTGACTCAAGTTTTCAGCAAAATAAAACTCTTATCCATTATTTCAGGCCTTCTGCCAATTGATGTGTTTAATCAAAGAACTGTCCTCCCTTCTTATGAAGATCCAGATTATGCTTTTCATTTAGTCATGCGGATGTAACATTTGCTTTTCTCCTCCTACCAACAAGTTGGGACACTTTTGTTGCCTTTCAGATAATTCTGAGTATTGCCCAAGACAGACCTGTGAACAAACGTGTGGACTAGTTTCATGAAAGTACATCTATTCATTCATCTTTCATGTTCCCAAATATTTACCAATTCTTACTATGTTCCAGACATGGTCTCTGCCCTGGGAACCTAACTTTGGAGGTAGAAAACAAAATATATATCAACAAATAATTTTCCTATATGACAAATGCTCTAGTAAGTACACTCAAAGAGAAGGAGGAAAAAAAGGCTGCTGAACTTAGAAAGAGCTGCACAAAAGAAAAAAGCAATGGACTTGAGCTTTGAAGGTAGGTAGGCTTTTGATTTCTGAAGGAGAGGCAGGAATGGCATGTTAGGCAAGGGAACAGAGCTTCAAAGGCCCAGAGGCAGAAAAGCATATTATATCATAAAGAAAATAATCTACTACTAATATATCCACACAAAAAAAATGGGATAGCTCAAGAAGATAAAAGGGAAGTGATGTAGAAAGGCAGTTTAGAATTAGAATACAAAGTGGGCCACTCTAAAGTTTTTAGGAGGTCTTCCCAGGGCTATACTTGTGGTCCCAATTTGCATTCTATCTCAAGGCTTCCTACCATAGCAGTACATCCACACACACCCTGATGAAGCCTTTGGCTGGTTTTGTAGGCCATCTCTTGCCAGATTGAGCCATGGCATTTTTCAGTCCTAGGAAACAGCTGGCTTCCCAGTAATTGGAAGGGTCTGGTAAGTGCCTGGCAGCATGAGTTTCATCCTCATGTCTGGCTGGCAGTGACTGTTATCTAGCACAAAAGGGTGGAGATCATACCCCTTGTGTTCCCTTGACCTTAGAGAACTCATTTGTGTGAGAAATCAATCAGGGTTGAAGGTGAACCCCAGACAAGAAATGGCACAGAAGCCCAGGGACAGTATTTCAGCCATAGCCATAGCCACAGGAAGAAAATTATGATAAATTCACATAACTTTGATCCAGGTATTGAGTGTCTGAACTCCCCTCCTAGACAAGCAAGAGTCTGGGTTGCCAGACACAGGCTAGGTAAGTCCAGGAGTGATTTGGTGCTGGCCCACAAATAATGGCACTAAGGATGACTAAGGCCAACCTCAACACCAAGCAGACAATGCACATGAAACAGTAACTGAAATGAGCAAAGTAGAACCATGATCCTTAAATATCCAAGGCAAGTGGAAATCAGAGATCCCAGAGGACAGAGCTGGGAGAGAACCCTTATCCTTAGGTGAGCAAGCAGACCGCTATGGTCAGAGTAGGCCATATACCTAGGAGAATCATGATCTTCTAATCCTTTCTGACACGTTGGGTGTTAGTGAGTAGTAAAACTATAGTTTCCAGGTGAGTCTTTTATGCGATGTTGGATAGAGTCCTGGACTGTGAGCGAAGCTGAGATGTTTCCCTACTTACCAGGGACTGAGTATGTCTCACTGAACAATTTCTGAACCCAGTCTTCATAGTCTCTGACATAGAAAGTCAGCCTCATGGGGAAGCTTCATAGAAGATGCAGCCAACAGTGTCTGAAGGGCACCTGCAGTGAGCTGCTCAGAGAAATGTTTTCTATTATTGAGCTATCAGGTTTTTACATCTGCATCCAAGGTTCAGATTCTGTTGATGAAAGATTCCACATATGTTGAGTGTAAAAGGCTTTGCAAAAGGAATCAGAAACCTAACTCTGGCTATGCACCTGACTAGGTCCTCCAATTTCTAATCTGTGGTTCCTTCCAGAACTAATATCCTACAATTATTCATAAAGCAAATGGTACACTATGATGCATGCTGGCAAAAGACAGGTGTTGTACAATCAATTATTAATGAAGTCTTTGGCTTGCAGATGCTGTGTACAAGGATTGGTCTGGTGCCCCCAAGGTAATCTTCTGTTCCCAAATCAAGGCTATTGTGATCAATAAGCCTTGTTAAATATTACTAAGGGAGTGGACAAATGTGCAGAGTTAATAACCTAGTATCCATACTATTTTTTCCCTTGATCCAAAATATTTTTCTCCCTCTTCTAGATCATGCTTGCTTGCACTAAATATATTCTAACTCATTTACCTCTAAAATTAGGCACTATATGAAGGAGACTTGACTTGAGATGGTGAACACACAATACAATGCATAGATGATGTGTTATGGAATTGTGCAGCTGAAACGTGTAATTTTGTTAGCCAGTATCACCTCCAATAAATTCAATAAAAAGGAAATAAATAAAAGTAAGCACCTTTATTTATTTATTGATGTTAAAATTCAAGGAGAGTCATTGCACATTGATTTCCTGAATTGGCCCCAATTTTGTTACTAGAATATAATTGGGAGTTTAACTAGCATGGGTGATAAGAAAACTTGATCTTGTCGATGAGACCTAGAAATATTAACTAAACTGTTTATTGGCTGATTGTGAAAGCAATTAATTGAATAAAAGATTCACACAGCTCAAATTTTTTTGTCAAAAAAGGCACTGTCCACTTGTGGTACAAAACATTCTCTAGTTAGGCTTTCTACATTCACTCAAAAACAGCTGAGGATTAACTGGGACTAACCTTCCCCATAGACTTTCATTCATTTGGACTCCACAATATTTATATGTGGTTACTTGAATTCAGTTTAGATGAGATGATAATAACAGCTAACAACTCTAGAGGGTTTGACTTGTCAGGCCCTGGTCTCATGTCTTTGCATGTATTACCTTGTTTAATCCTACAACAACCTTATGAGATATGCTCTACTACATTCTACATGTGGAACTTGTGAAGTTCAGTAAGTCATCTCAGAAATAGTAAACCTAGCCAGCCTAGCTCCAGAATCCCAGAACTTAGTCAAGTGCCTGCATAATGTGCATTTCCACTTTGTTTTTGTAGAGAACCTGTTATGGGTAAATCTTCTCATAATTAGAAAATTCATATTCACTACCAGAACTGGTAAAAGCCGATCTCCTTGTTGAGAAGCTCCACGGAAACCAACCAGTCCAACCCCTACCACATATCCCCAAGGATAGCAGCCACCCTCGCTCTGCTCATCCCCATCAATAGGGACTCGCTAAATCATATAGCACTCTACACCTTCTTGAGAGCTCAGATCATTAGAAATGGCTTCCTTTCTTTAAGATGAAATATACTTTTCTATAATTCTACCTCCTGGCCAGAACTCCACTCTCTGAAGCCACAGTGAAGACAGGTAACCCATCTTTCTTCTAGCACCCTTCAAACATTTGAAAGAGCAATTTATGCACCATCCGGAATCATATCCTTCCTGGCTCCTCACTCATCACTCAAGCACAACTATTTTTAAGATCCAATTATCCTGGTCATTCTTCACGGGGCTTTCTAAGTTTGGGCAAATTCCATTTGAAATGCAGGGCCTGGTAACAAAGACAGTTGTCAGAATACTTGATGATGCACAAGTGTTGCTCCCAGGACTGTAAACCACTTCCCTGGGTGCACCCCAAGACACACCCCCGCAGGACTGATAGCCCCCTACACTGTCTCCTCACATCCAACTTAAAACCCAGAAGGAACTTTTTTTCATATTAAATTCTCATCAGATCACACCTCCCCACTCTGTATATTTTTAAAGTTATCCTTCTAAGCCCAAGTGGAGGATTTAATATTTATCAGTGATGAATGGTTTCCCCTCAAGCCTGCAGAGACAGAAAGATAGAAACGAGTGTTTTACTGTGCTCTTTCCACCCTCCAAATTTTTTTCTATGAACAGTAAAGAAAGTCAAATGGCCTGTTAATTAGCTCAGAGATAGAATGAGTTATTTTAGAAGGGAAGGCAAAACAAGGTAGTTAGTATTAGCACAGAGCTAAGCTGGACCCCATATATAAAAGAGCCAACCAAACAGCTTTCAGAGCCTGGGGCTCTTTTCCTATACTGTTTCCCTTGTGGAAAAATGATCAATTAGATGCTATAATTTTTAGACACTTGGGGAAATAAAAGTCAGCCCAAACGCCACAGAGGCCAATCTGAAGTCTGTGGTATGTGGGTCACTGTTTTGTCACACGTGACACTGTTTCCATGAACAACAGATTGAACCTGGCGAAATGCACTAGTTGACTCTGCCAATCTTGGCTAATTTTAAGGGGAACAAAAGACAGAAAATTAGGCTTATGGAGAATAAAATATTCCTTCATGACATCAACAGCACCAATGAATTTACAACACAAAAGGAAAAAAAAACAATTATTCATACTTTTATACAATTGTTCTTTATGTTGCCTAAACTTTGCTTAAATAACTCATAGCTACATAATCAAGATCCCACACACAAATATAAAAGTTTTTATTTTTGCATTCCAAAGGGATTTAAAATATTTGGAATAGTGTATTCATAGATATTTCTCTTTTTCCTTCCAAATCTTTTCATATTCCTTACTTCACAAAACAGATTTCTAGTTTAAAAATCAACAAAGAAAAAAATGGAACATAGATTTTAAATAATAAGAAATAAACAGCCTAACATTTGGAACAATTCCTCCCCTCCTTTTTTTTCCCCTGCAGGATGGAACTTGCTTTTTGCAAAACAGAGAGCTAACATTAAATTATGGTGTTAGTGTTTTTTATTAGATGTTTTGAAATTCAGTGAGGCAATATGAAATATGAAAGGGGCATTATAAAAAAGATCTTACTATTGTTTGACTATTCAAGGTATCAAAATCATCTAGATATGTAGGTAGACCTTACATGCCTATAATAACTACTATTCCCAAGCAAGAGGGAAACTGAGTCAAATACAATAGCATTTTTCAAGGACAGTTAAGAGGTATGTGGAGAAACTATAATGTGATTCTATTGTTTTCTGACACCTCATTGTCTTTCTTCAAGGACATTTTGAATAAGAAGTTAATAAAGCCTAACATTCCCTTGTTGTAATGATGAAAGAAATGAGATCAGTGCCACTATGAGCTGATAACTGGGAAGGAGCTGTGGGGCAACAGAGAGGCAGCTTTTTCCATGTGCCGCACAGTGATATCGACTAAGACATCAATCTCTTTGGCAAAGATGGACAACCTCTGTTTTCTGTTTCCCTGGGGCACAAAGGCATCCATACATATGTCATTCCATTGCCCACAAGAATGAAAGAAAAATGAGATTAGTACTTAGTACTTAACACACATGCTTCATTGTAATCAATTTTCATACATTGTCCATAAACATAGGTATAAAAAAGAAAAATGTCTCGCTATTATTTGGATAACTTAATAATCATTACATGGGGGAGGGGTGGAAGTATACTGAAAATTTACAGTGTTCAACAAAGGGATATAAGCAGAGGACTTTTCCCAAGAATGGTTTGTTCACAGGCAGTTAAAAAAAAAAAAGCACACATACATACATACACACACAGAAACACACACACACACACACACACACACCAGGAAAATAGCAATGTGTCTATGTTTGTGATTCCATTGTAATTAGCAAGTTATAAATAATAGGAAAGGAGCAAAGAAAGGCTAGACATACCATTTGGTCAGCTTCACCAGGGAGCTGCAGTTTTGCATTCTGCAGGAAACCACCAGTCTATTCTCTGCAAAACTTTGGGGAAAGGGGACTGGACAAAGGGAAAATAGATGCATGCCCAGTCAAGTTGGAGTGACATAGGGAAGGTACTTTCCTGTCAATCACACCTGGGGACAGAAATGGGCGTGGCCCCTGCAAGCACATGAAAATTTGGGTATACATAATACCCTAAACAAAGGAGTGCTCTCTCTTGTTCCTGTTGCTCTTATGCTCTTGACTTCCTTGCATTCACCTATGTTTCCTCCATAGCTATGTGGCCCTGTGGATTCCACATGCAATGGACTAACAGATTGCAGAGGGAAGAACAAGCTAAGCTAGCCTGATGCTGGATTGGACTCTGTACCAACATGGAAAGGAATCACTGGCTCTGATTTTAGCTCTATTGAAGGCTCAGCTATACTTCTTCTATGACTGGACTAAGGGAAATGGGACTTTGGAAACTCAGGGAGTTAGTTCTACCCAAATAAAAAATCATTCATTCTCACACACAAATCTCAGAAAATTCCTTTTCTCAGGATATTGCAAGAATTCCACCTCCAGCAGCAACCAGGGGAGACAAGGCCCTGTCCCATCCATTGACATTTGTACTTTCTCTTTAAGGTTACACAACTTTCTATCTTCTCTTGTTCTATCCATTGTCTCTTCCACATCTGTACTTACTAACTCCAGAGGGATCTAATTTTCATTTTAGAAACATTTTTTAGTATCTGAACACTATCCTAAAAATGCAAATCAATAGATTAGAAATTCAGTTAGACAAGGTCTTATTTTTTTAAATGAATTTGTGAACCCCAAATTGGTAAGCATATGTGTTCTAGTCATCTCCTCTTATTTAATAGACATATCTCCTAGAGATTAATGACCTATGAGAAGTCTGGCCTGCTGTCCAAATGATTTAGGAACCCAGGAAGAAATGACATTGGGGTAGGCTTTGGCAATGATTTTTTTAGTACAAAACACAAAAACACACAATGGGAGTTGGGAAATATTTGGAAAACTCAAAACAACAGCTTGTGTTAATTCTCAGCTGATTTGTGGCTGGCCTTCCCTTTTCACCTCATCAAGACTGGTAGGAAAAGAGCCCTGTGGCCTGCTCTGGTCCCAGATGCTTTATTCTAATTCCATCGTTAAAAGAAACAGGACCATTGCGGGTGAGATGTACCTTTCTGAGGAAAAAAAAATATGTGGTAATTAAAACAGTCACCCACAGTTAAAAACAATCAGGCACAACATACTAGATTTATGAATGTGGGTCCCATGATGTGATCTGCATTTTCCAAGTTTAAAACAAACAATAAACCGAAACAAAACAACAAAGCAAAGAGGAATGGTATAACACAGACCTGCAGCCAAGCACTTACATTTAAGAAAACATATTGCATGAGTTACTGAGATTTAGACAAGCAATTTCAGAGATAAGAAAGCTCCAGAGCTCTTTCTGAAATTCTTATTGTCAGCCCAGTGTTAGAACAAATAACGGTGGAGGTGCTATGGATGACGCAGTAAAGAGGTGCACAGGCCTTTCTTGTTCCTAGTGGAGGTCTCATGGACCCTAAGACTCTAGGTCAAAGAACCATTAACTTAGAGAGATTGACTTGATAAAAACACACACACACACACACACAAAAAAAAAATAAAAAAACACTATTGAAACATATCCCTGACAGCAAAGTATTAAAATATTTAAAAGGCAACATATGTGACAGACTGGCTTTGCTCAGTGGTTGAGCGTCAACCTAAGAACCAGAAGGTCACAGTTTGATTCCTGGTCAGGGCACATGTCCTGGTTGTGGGCTCAGTCCCCAGGAGGGGACATGCAGGAAGCAGTCAATCAATGATTATCTCTCATCATTGATGTTTCTATCTCTCTCTCCCTCTCCCTTCCTCTCTGAAATCAATAAAAATGTATTTAAAAAATAAAATAAAAGGCAACATATACAAAAATAAATAAGTGTTTAAGGGACTGAGTATTTAAAAAAACAACAACAAAAAAAAAACTCCAAAATATTCTTTAGCCCACTGTATTGTCTAGATTATTATTTCTCCTAAAGAGATAGAACCATATACTCCAAGCTCAGTGAGTGGCACCAATCCCACTTCTCTTCTTCCACATCTCTCTTCAAGGCTAGCCCCACATTTATCCAATTATCTACTCTGGAGCATCTTTCAATCCAGCCCTTCTTCTCCACTCACCCAGTAGCTATCCTAACTCAGGCCCTTACCAATTCTCCACCCAGATCCTAAGGTGATCATTCTAAAAGCCATCAATATTGACCGCATCTGTCAGTGCCCTCGGCGGTCCCAGTTCTGTCTCTTGTTTCAACAGTGTTTGGACGAAACAGACCCAGGGACGCCCCTTCTTCCAGCTTTCAGACACTCTCCTACGTCTTATCCAGTCACGACCTTCAGAACCACCTCCGGGACCAGCCAACACATTGGTTTTTTCCTACCTTAACTCCTTATTGCCAAACAACCATGAGCTCCCAAATTTGTCAGAATTATTCCACTGAGGTGGAGGCTGTGGTCAACCGCCTGCCAACCTGCATTTGCAGGCCTCCCACACCTACCTCTCTCTGGGCTTCTATTTCCACCAACGATGTGGCTCTCGAGGCCGTGGGCCACTTCTTCCAGGAGTTGGCAAAACCAGTGCAATGGCTGCATTCTCTTCCAGGACGTGCTGAAGCCTCCTTAAGATGAGTGGGAAGAACTCAAGATGACATGGGAGCTGCCCTGGCCTTGGAGAGGAACCTGAACCAGGCCCTTTTGGAGCTGCAGGACCTGGGTTGCACCCACGCAGACCCTCATCTCTGTGACTTCTGGGAAAACCTCTTCAGGGGTGAGGAGGTGAAACTCATCAAGAAGATGGGTGGCCACCTGACTAACATCACAGGCTGGCCAGCCCCCAGGCTGGGCTGGGTGAGTATCTCTTTGAAAGGCTCACCCTCAAGCATGACTAGGAGCCTTTGGAGCCCAGAGGCCTTTGAGAGGCCCCTCTGAATTCCCCATTTTACCTGAGCCTCTTCCCAAAACTACTAGCCATTCTTTTAACCACTCTGAAGCCCTCTCCCATGCATTGGACCAAATGAAACAATAAAGCTTTTTGAAGCAATATATATATATATTGACCACTTCTCTCAACTGCTCCACCAGCACTGTAGTGTTTACAGAATCAAGTCCCCAACTTCGAGTAGTACCCAAAAATCTGCCTGGACCTGAACTTGGACCTGGCTGCCTCCCCAGTTCCCCCTTCATTCCGGAAAGCACCCGCCCCCCAACAGCACTCCATAAACCCGTATGTCTCCATGCCTTGGTATTTATGTTCTTGCTGCTTCATATGCCCTTCATTCTAAACATTACCACAACTAAGAAGTCATTCTCTCTCCTACCTTTTCTTATTGGCCTCTACAATTCCTTTAATACAAAGCTCCTATGTCCTGTTATAATCCCCCTCCTCCTGATGTCCTTAAGTGGAGTAGAAACTCCCTCCTTTATACTATCTAATACATTATTAAAAACTTCTTTTATATAGCATACTAGAGGCCCGGTGCACGAAATTTGTGCACGGGGGGAGGGGGGAGCGGGGGAGGTGTCCCTCAGCCCAGCCTGAACCCTCTTCAATCTGGGACCCCTTGAGGGATGTCCGACCACCCGTTTAGGCCCGATCCTGGTGGGTGGGTGGGCGGACATCCCTCTCACAATCCAGGACTGCTGGCTCCCAACCGCTCACCTGCCTCTGCCTGATTGCCCCTAACCACTTCTGCCTGCCAGCCTGATCACCCCCTAACCACTCCCCTGCCAGCCTGATTAATGCCTAACTGCTCCCCGGCTGGCCCAATTGCCCTAACTTCTTTCCCCTGCAGGCCTGGGTCCCCCCCAACTGCCCTCCCTTACTGCCCTGGTCTCCCCCAACTGCCCTCCTCTGCTGGTCTGGTCACCCCTAACTGCCCACAACTGCCCTCCCCTGCCAGCCATCTTGTGGCAGCCATCTTGTGTCCACATGGGGGCAGCCATCTTTGACCATATGGGGGTGGCCATCTTGTGTCTTGGACTGATGGTCAATTTGCATATTACTCTTTTATTAGATAGGATATTTCATTGTATTATAATAATCTGGTGCCTAATTTTCTTCACTTCCCTACATTGTAAGCTCCTCGAGGATAGGAATTAATGTTATTCAACTTTGCATCCACAGAATTTAGCTAAGACTTAGTAGCAAGCAACGCATGTTTACAGGATGAATGGATGAGGGAATAAATGAATACACCTGCTGGGGAAATCCAGGAAGGGAATTTACCATGTAGAAGGTCAAGTCTTGTATCAACTCACTTTTGGGAAGCTGATGAGCAAATTCAGCCCTGACCTGTTCTCACACTTTTAGATTTGTTCATTTGTTTACTTATTCATTTATTTAACAAACATTTGTTGAGTGCCTGTAATGTTTCAAGGACTTACCCATCACAGGAGTTTTACAAATAATAAAATAATAAATATACTTCCTGATCTCAAGGACTATATAGTCCAGAGGGGGCATTAGATATGTAAACATAAGGGCCATGAAAGGCTATAGGAGTTGCAATGGAAGAGAAGTGGGGCAGGATGGAAGTTGAAGACAGGAGCCCGGAGCAATATATCTCACCAGGCAGGCCTCCTTGTGGAAGTGCTGTCTGCAGAGTGTTCTGAAAGGGGAACATGAGGACAAGGCGAGGAAGGCATAGCCGACCAAGGATGATGCTTTGTGCAAGACCATATAGATGAGGAAGTGTGTGGCAATTAAGTGAAATGGAGATAATTTAAGGTAAAATTGTTATAAACCCAGGCTCTAGAAAGCAACCCTGTATTGAAATTTCAATTCTCTACATGTGTGGTCTTGGGAAGACTAGACCTACTATAAAATGGAGTTAATAATAACACCTACCTGACATAAGTGTTGTGAAAATTAAGTAAAATTGAGTGAAAAGTAAGTGAAATAATGCTTGGGAAGTCCTTGGCACAGTCTCTGGGGCATGATGGTGATGATAATGGTTGCTGGAGTTACACCACAGAGGCATGAGGAGTCTAAACAGGTAGGCATGGCCCACCTGGAGGAGGGTCTTCCACATCAGACCATGGAGTTTGGACTTTGATCTGTAGTAGCTGATAGAAAACCATGAAAGGATTTTAAGTAATAAAGTGCTAAATAATCAGATTTGCATGTTAAGACCTCTCAGGTAGCTATGTGAAGGATCAAATTAAAGGTAGCACAAAATGATCACTGAGGGCTGGACTAAGACAACAGTTGGGGAAAAGGTGAGAAGAGGACATGTTAAAGAAGTAGAACTGCCCTGCCCTAGCTGGTTTGACTCAGTGGCTAGAGCGTCGCCCCGTCGATTGAAGGGTCCTGGTTTCGATTCCGGTCAAGGGCACATGCCAGGGTTGCGGTCTTGATCCCCAGTAAGGGAGTGTTCAGGAGGCAGCTGATCAATGATTCTCTCTCATCATTGAAGTTCCTATGTCTCTCTCCCTCTCCCTTCCTCTCTGAAATCAATAAAAATATCTTTTTTAAAAAAATAAGTAGAACCAACAGGACTTGGTTACCTTTCCCCCCACCACACAAATACATGCATTCAGGCATCCATGACCTCATGCTATCTGCTGTCTTCCAGAGTTTTGGGTCCAGACAGGAGCCCCTACTCTGGACTTTTGCCTTCATCTGTCACAATTTACCTCTCCACTTCTCAGGGAAGTGACAACTTTAACAGTCAACAATGTGATCATGTGATTTAATCCTCATGGATATTACAACCCTAGGAGTAGCCCATTAATATTGGACCTCATTATAAATAAGGAAATAAGCCCAATAACTTAATTTGAAAAGATAATACAATTGTTTTAAAGGCCCAGGTCAGGTATCTCTGACCTAAAAGTCTGTGTCCTTTCCACTATCCCCATTGCCAAGTGTCAAAGACAAACTAAGGTAGGGATAGCTGAGAATGGCTGAGCATGCTCTGTCTCTTTAAGGGAAAGGGGAGGGAAATGTTCATTTTAACAAGGCATTGCTGGATACCCAATACCCTGATGCAAAGGAGTGCATCTCCAATGGTGGCATTTGTGGGCAATCTGGCAGATCAGATTTGTGGGAGACACAAACTTTAGTTTCCTTTAAATCTCATTGTGTAAGAAACCATCTTGCATGCATCTTGCCAGACCTGGTGGAAACAGAGCAGAAGTACTTGATGAATGATGCATTTGTCTATCTCCCAGACTGAGCCCATTGTTCTCCAGGTTAGAGTCCAGTTAGAATCAGCTAGCTAATATGAATACTAAGTGTTTCCCAATTATGAAATACTTCTATTGCCTTTTATACCTCTCACCTATTGGTTCTGTTTGCCATAAGATACAGCTTCCTACATTTCAGAAGCAGGAAGAGGTCTTCGTGAGATCTAGCCCAACACTCCAAAGCCATCAGTTCTACTTTACTTTATTCCTGGACGGTCTGGCTTCGTAGAAACTTTTTTTTTCCCCCAGTAAGACCTACCCAAAGAGGATGCAGGGAACAATCAGAAACTTAGTGGACACTGGACCTTGTTTGTTTCCTCTCAAATGAAGGCCATGTCTGCACAATAGTTACCTGAAGTGTCCATTCGTAACCAGCTTTTTAGTGTCATAGAAGTGCAGACGCCTTCCAAAAAAAGTAAACATAACTTCTGGGATAACGTTATTTAAACTCTATATGGTCAGCAGCTCTCCTGAGTGTCACAGCACACTTATTAAGTAGGTTCTCTTTTTTTATCCTTTATTTTACAGATAAGGAAACTGTGCCTTAGAGAAGTTAAATAAGTTACCCAAGGTCACACAGCTAGTGAATGGCAAGGTCAGGATTTAAACCCAGGTGATGGTCTGATGACTTAAGAGTTCTAAATATTAACCACTACACTTAACATTCTACACATTATTAATGCTAATTGATTAGCAATCCTTTTGCCTTGTGCTCATAATTCATTTTATAGTTTTCAGTTATAACGGCCCCATATGTGGATTTTATTTATTGCCGAGAATACTAGGAGGGTGGGAAGGGAGAAATCAGCATATGAAGCAAATTGAGTAAATTCCCCAGTTTAGCATCTCCTGGATTTCAGATAAGGATTTGTGTGTTTAAGAATGCAGAGTGTTTTATCAGCTGAGCTGCTGGCTCTCCAACTAACCTACTTTTAAAATGTGTTTGTTTTAAAGCGGCCACTAGAGATCAAATCTCCTGAATGAGTCCAAGATAGAACTCAAAGTCACTCAGTTCTATAAAGACCTAAGGCAGCTGCCCTCTGGAACAGGTTCAGGGGAAATTGGTGAGATGAATTCACATACTTTTTGAACAGGATATGCAATTGACTGATGAGAGAGGGCACAGTCAGCTTTCTTCCCTGGAGAGACTTTGGACAACATTCCAGTCTCTGCCTGATCCTGGCGGTAAAGAGTAAGGTGTATCTGGGATCATAAGAACATGAGTGTTGGTTGACATTGGCACATGCAATCAGCTGGACAGTTCCTCAGTGCATCTCTGCAGAGCCCCTTCTATGTACCAAGGACTCTGCCTGGAGTTGGGGATTCCATGGTGAGCAAAAACGAAAAAGAACTTGCCCTTCTAGAGTTTACCATTTTGTGTTGGAGACAGAATTTAATCAAAATAATCTCACACATGAATATATCATTGCAAATCCAAATAAGTGCTACGAGGCAAGAAACAGGGCTCTCTGAGAAAATGGAACAAAGACCTCATGGAAGAAGTGGCCCTTGAGTAGAAACATGAGCAGATATTGACCAGTCAAAAAGGATGGATTTCCAGGCAGAGGGAACAGCATGTGCAAAAGCCCTGTGATAACAAGGCCACCACTGACCCAGAAGCATTTTTGTGTAAACTAAAAAAAAAAAAGGCACCACCTCTTCAAGACCCTTTGCTTCTGTTGGAAAATGGTTTTACTTGTTTTTACAGATCAATTGTACATTATCTGGAATATTAATGGCTCAACCAATATTATAGCAACTAGTCGCATTTGGCTACTGAGCACTTAAAATGTGGCTAGTCTAAGTTGAGGTGTGCTGTAAATATAAAATACACCCTGAATTTCAAAGATTTAGTGTGAAAAAAAAAATAGAATACCTCAATTACGTTTCAATTGATTACATGTTGAAATGGTACTGTTTGGATACATTGAGTTAAAAAAGTTTTATTAATTTCACTTGCCCCTTTTTACTTTTTTTTTAAATGTGGCTACAAGAAAATTTAAAATTACACATGTGATTCATATTTGTGGCTCACATGGCATTCCTACTGAAGCACCCTTTGGCAGCCGGGCCTTGTATACCGTACTGCACTGCCCGGCAAACCATGGCAGGAACGGGGAAATGAAAGGAGACCAGAGTCATCGTTGCACAGAGGGCAAAGAGGAGAGTGATGAAATGTCAGATGGGCCAGGTCATGTCAAATTGTGCTTTCTAAGCCAGGAAAGTTTAATAAAGTTCATCCTTGGCTTCATTTTCACAGATGCTTCCCTTGCTTGTTTGTCTGGAGTTTGTCTAATCAGTGACTTATTCTAAAAGCATTTCTTGAGCACCCACTGTGGGCTGGGAAGGGGGCTACCGCCTGGTTCTGATGCAGTTGAAATGAGTTCCTTTACCTGTGAGAGGGAATGTGTTACAACAGAAAGGAAACCAGACTTGGAGCTAGACTAATACGTTGAATTCTTGGGTTTTATATTTACTTGTTCAGCAATCTCAAGAAAATTATACCAGCTTTCTGGAAATGTTCCTAACCCATAAAATGAAATGTTAATATTGATTATCCATAATACCTACTACCTATTATAATATTACTAGAGGCCTGATGCACGAAATTCGTGCAAGGGTAGGCCTTCCTTCCCCTGGCTGCTGGCACCGGCTTCCCTCTGGCACCCGGGACCCAGGCTTCCCTTGCAGCCCCGGCTTCATCCAGAAGGTCATCTGGAAGGATGTCCGGTCTAATTAGCATATTATGCTTTTATTATTATAGATATTATAATACTATAGAATATATATTGCAATATTATAATATTACCTATTATGCCCTTTTACCACGAAATATCTGTAATCCATGAATAAACACAACAGAACAGGTGCTTTCTCTAGAAGCTGTGGAACTTGCAAGAAGCTGGGTTCTGGACTCAGAGTCTGTCCTTCAAATAATGCATCTCTATTGTTTGATCTTTAAATATTTTGAATCTTGAAGCACATCTTCCTTTTCAATAAATTTCTCATTAAGGAGTTAGTGACAAATTACATAGAAAGGTTATTTTCATAAATAAATAAAACTGATTTAAGAATAAGGAGAATTGAGTTCTGGACCCAGCTAAGACATTCATTCCTCCTGTGATTTTGAACAGATACTTGACATTCTTGTCCCAAGTGTCAAATGGAAAACATATTAGCATCCAAAGAACTAATGAAATAAACATACTCTGAATCATGCAAGGATTGGTACAAATATATGACTAACTGTTGCCATTTTAATTGTAATGTATCAGACTGAAGTATCCAGATTTAAAATGAGTAAGAGACATACTGCGTACCTTGGGCTAGTTCCATGCCAAGAGCTTTGCGCCTGTCAGGTCATTTAAACCTCAGACCACCTCTCTGGGACAGGTGTTATGACTGACCCTTTTTACGCTCAGAAACAGAGAAGCTAAGGAAGCCTGTCCAGGGGGCACTGCTGCTAAGTGGCCAGGCAGGACTCCCAACGAGGGCTGTATCTGGCCTCTTAATCCGCATGGCTTAGAGTTCCAAGTGCCAAATATGCACCTATGTTTCACTTGTTAAACAAACAAAAAGATAAAGAGAGATTCTAAAAGTAAACTACAACATTGAAAAAAAAACTTTAATATTCAACACAATGGAAAGTAGCTGGGTCATTATTTCGAATCGTTTTCGAGAATCATTTTGCCTTGGTCAGGTGGCTCAGTTGGTTGAAGCATTGTCTTGTACACCAAAAAGTTACCATTCAAGGCACATTCCTAGGTTACAGGTTCAATCCCTGGTCAGTGCACATACAGGAGGCAACTGGTCAATATTTCTCTCTCACATCAATGTTTTCTCTCTCTCCCTTTCTCTTTCTCTAAAAATCAATAAAAACTTATCCTTAGCCGAAACCGGTTTGGCTCAGTGGATAGAGCGTTTGTCTGCGGACTGAAGGGTCCCAGGTTCGATTCCTGTCAAGGGCATGTACATTGGTTGTGGGCACATCCCCGGTGGGGGAGTGTGCAGGAGGCAGCTGGTCGATGTTTCTCTCTCATCGATGTTTCTAGCTCTCTATCCCTCTCCCTTCCTCTCTGTAAAAAAATCAATAAAATATATTTAAAAAAAAAAAACTTATCCTTAGGTGAGGATTAAAAAAGAGAGAAGAATCATTTTAAGGTATTCAAGGTGACTTATTGTTCCTTCATTCAAAGATCAGTATGCCTGATTTTAAAAGCATAAAATGGTATGCAAAGTTGCTTTAAAGTTTACTTCTCACCAAAGACCTACACTGACTGGTGTTATGTGCACACATTAACCCTCAAGGTCACAACACTGAGATTGCTGCCAGTATTGCATCAGAAGCTAGTGCCCAGCTTCCTCTGGCCCACCCTTTCGGGTATCTGGGAGAGGCTAAGGTGTGTCTACACAGACCAATCTGCAGCAAGGGACGCCTGTGTGCCCCATATCTGAACAAATAGGGGCCAAATGTTCTGACGTCAGCTTCAGCGTTGGCATGACAGCCGGAGGGGGCACTAATCTGTTTGTGCAGATAACCTTTGCTGCAGGCTGAGCCTGTGCCAACATTCAACTGGGCCACCTTGAGCTCCTGCACTCACATGACCTCTCAGGATTGCCTTTTCCGGATCCTGCCTGCAGTGACCTTGCTAGATTGCAAACAGTAGTACAGCAGCGGGGTCCAGATGCACACTCGGGGGCCAGACTGCTGGTGGGGAAGCTTCACTGCCATGCCCCGGCTGTGTGACCTTGCACAAGTCACCTGACCTCCCTGTGCCTCAGTCCCCTCATCTGCCCAATGGGGGTAAACAACAGCACCCACCCAGACAGGGAGCAGTTGTGAGGATTAAATGCATGAACGAACACATGTCAGGGTCCTTAGCACAATGGCTGGTACACAATGAGCATGAGCTGCCGTTATTATCATCGAGAGCATTGCAGGACCGGCCACACCTCCAAGGCCACTATTCACCAGTCCTTCTCTTAAGATGACAGATCGGTACATTAATACATTAATTTTTCTGTTGCTATATAAGTGACATAATATAAAACTCATCCTTTTAAAGTATCCAATTCAGTATTTGTAGTATATTTGCTATGTTGTACAGCCATCACCACTATCCAATCCAGAAGGTTTTTTATCACCCCCCAAAAGAAATCCTACCCAATAGTCACACCCCACTCCCCTCCCCCATCCTCTCACACCTACTTTACCCACTTCCTGTCTCTGCGAATTTACCTATTTGGGACATTTTATGTATGTAAATGGAACCTTGAAATCTGTGGCCTTTTGCAAAGAAGACACGCTAGGAGAGAGGCTTCTTCACTTCACAAGCAAAATAACAGGATCCCAGCACCCTCCCCAGCCCCAGTAATCAAGCATCAGCTGCACTTGCTTGCACCATTTTATTAGTTTCTCTCAAGAGGCTGCCAGGAGGAGGCTCGGCTTGATGGGGGTTTTGAAACATTCTAAGCTTTGAAGCTCCTTTTGCATCCCACGGAACACAGCAGAGGCACAAAGCAGCAGGCCTCCTGCTCCATCCTCTTGTCTACAAAGATCGGCAGAGTACTCCTGATGACTAAGTCCCATTACCAACTGATTATCTCCCCTGACGGGGGACTCTAGGAGGAGACTTAGGACAGAAGTGTCTTCAAGGGATGACAAATTGCCCCTGGAGCTTACGGAAGCCCCAGGCTAAGAACTCCCCTGGGCTGAGACCAAGGGGTATTCTAGCCTAAGGGGTGCTATTTAATTGCTTATGAAGAAGAAAATTCCAACGCTGCTCTTACAGATGAATAATGCAGAGTAAACAACGTCTTGTACCCATTCCCAGTCTGAGAAGAAACAAAGGAACATTTTCTTAGTTTCTCGGATTCCTGAGATCTTGTAGCAAACACTGCTGATGGAGAAGCTCAGGCTGGAAGGGAAGGGTGGACTGCATGTGGCTAGAAGTGGATCTGCATGTCCAGCCATGAGTTCACAGAAGAAGGGAGCATTGCCCTGTGGACTTTCCAAGTGGCCACGGGAACAACCCACCAATCTGCCCATGATAATCAATTCGGGGCCTAGTTTTAGAAAAGCCCGTTAAAGATACATGTTCATAGAAACCACGCTAAACTCAATTTATATTTTATGGCTGAATCTTTTGGACACCTGGGTATTACAACTTATTTGTTAATATTGTTTTATTATGATAATTATTCACACTGCAGAATTGTGGGACTAGATTACTTTGTTCAGAACAGTGTAGTAAAAAGAGTTGTAAACTTGGACCCAAACACCTAGAGCAAATATTTTTTTCCCAGGTTGTTTATCTTTCTTAATATATGTTATGTCTTTTTTTGACGTGTCTGTTTTTTGCATATTTTAATGGGCTGGGTTTTTTTGTTTGTTTGTTAAATTGGAGTTATTTGTATGTTCTGGATACAAGTATTTAGACAGATATATTTATTGCTAATATAGAATCTTAGTTTATGCTTATCTTTTAATTTTCTTTTTCTTTTCAAAGCTTTATTGTTGTACACCTTAAACTTACACAATGTTACGGTGTCAACTATATCTCAATAAAGCTGGAAAAAAAGAGTTGTAAAAAGAAAGCGTTGTTTAGAGACATAGAAAAAAAAAAAGCTTTATTGGGGTGTATTTGATATGCCCAAAATTACACTCGTTATGAACATACATCTTGATGAGTTTGGACAGATGCATACACCCCTGATACCATCACCATAGTCAAGGTACTAAACATATCCATCATCTCTAAATCTTTCCTTGAGCCCCTTGTGTGTGCTTTTGTTCTGTGAGTGGTAAGAATACTTAACCTGAGATTTAGCCTCTTAACATATTTGAAACTGCAGAATCTTGACTCATTCATTCAATATCTCGTGACCTTTAACAAACTACTTCTAAGGCGCAGCCTCTGGGAATAAGCACGTTTGCACAGTCTGACTGGTCCAAGAAAGGAAGGTAAGTGACAATGTCTGGCCTGCTGGGCTGCTGCTGACCAGTAAGGGAGTTGAGAATTGAATAAAAATTCCAGAACGTCACCGGTCTTCATTAAACATCACTGGTCTATCATTAAGATAGAAAAGATTGTCTTAATGTCACAGCAGGAATAAAGAACACAGGCGTACCTCTCGCTCTTGCTTTTTAATCATCACCAGGGTCGAGAGGTCTAACACCTCTTAGGAAAACCAATGTTCCTCAGGAGGCACTAGGCTCCCAGCTGGCTTAACACTCAAGCAGCAGAAAGGAACGAGGTGCAGAAGCTGTGGAACTCGTTCCTGAGTAACAGAGAGCTAATTACACAGTGGACCTAGCGCTAGGCCCCACTGCTGTGGGTCAAGCACTGCCCTTCCCTATTGGATGACCTGGAAAAAGCTGCTTTGTTACCTGAGTGGACTCTGCCTTTAGAGCCAACAGCTAAGAGTCCCATTGCCTGTGTGGTTCTCTGATTACATGATCCCTCGGGCTGACTAGGATTTCTTTCTTCTAGCTCAGCCCTTTTTATCAAAGGACCCAATGATGATCTCTGGACATTCATTCCTTCACGGTACCAAGGCTATCGATAGCAGTGAGGTCACATTACCCTCTGGCCTGGTCTGAAAGGGATAAGAGGCCTGCTGTACATACTGTACCTGTCCCTAAGGCTGGGAGTTGCCCTGTTTTATAACTTCTCTGAGACTCCAGAGCGCACTGTAAAAACTAGGGAACAGGTCTGTAAATCACACACGTGCTTAGACTTTTGGAATTAAATGCGGCTTGAATTTGCGGTTTATAAACGGTGACCTGTTTCAATAGAACTCATGAATGACAAGCAAACCCTAATCCATTTAGGCTTCTTTTCTATCCCCAGTATTTTCACATGGTTTTGTTTCCCAATCCATTTCAGCAAAACAAGATAGATCAGCTTTCATTGTAGTCAAAATATTTTGCAGGAGCTGACGAAAAACTCTCATCATGAGGCAGATAAGAAGGTACACATGATGTCAAAACAAGGTCAAGCAAACTTGAAGTTAAGCAAATAGTTCTCAGTGGGTTGTTTTGAACATCTTTTCTTGTTAATTGTAAGAATCACAATTTTTAATTTTCTAAGCATTCCTTTCCTGCAAATGCTCAAAAATGATCATCTCACTCTCTCCGCTTATGTGTGCAAGCTTATTTCTATTGGAGCAGCCCAGGTGGACGAGGAGAAAATGTTGATCATTGCTAAAGTTGAAGGAATTTGAGTCGAGGAAGAAATTCACCCCGGGTCTGAAGTTGGCCCCTCAATAGTATGTATTGAGTACTCACTAACTGACGCCCAATTTTATATCTGTGGGGAGGCTGCTGCCATGGCTGCTGAGAGGACAAAGCATGAGTCTCCTTGAATCCTGTAAGGACATGGCTTGTGGGTAGGTGTTGTCATTTACACTGGAGCAGGTGGTGGAATTTTATGTAAGCTGGTCCCTGTTTTTCAAAGAATCAGAGTGATGATTTCTTTTACCAAGTATTGGATGAAAATTGTCAACAATCCCAAAGTAAAGGTCAGCAAAGGAAAAGTGTGAAGCTCCTAATTGCTTTTTAATGTGGTAGTCGTGACTCTGCTATTCTCACTACTTAGAAGATCCTTAACCAGTATTTTCCCTGGTGGGGGGGAAAAAAGGCCTCCGTTGTTACTTGCAAGTCCTGGAGTGATTTGATTTTGTTATTTTAAGAGTGCTTGCAAGAGAGGTGGTATTTATAATTCGAAACTGGGCTAAATACTTGCATGCATATTTTTCAGCTGAAATCACAGATGCTGCCTTTCGTTTTTTAAAGCAAAGGATGCATTGAAAAATGGACAACCAACTAGATTCCCAACACAAAATAAGACTGGATAGTTCTATGTAGACTAAGGTTCCTTAACCTTGGACCTGTTGTCATTTGGAACCAAATAGTTCATTGTTAAAGACAACTCTCCTGGGAATGTAGACTATTGAACAACTTTCCTGCCTCTATTCACTAGACCAGTAGCACTCGCCCAGCTGTCACACACAGAAATGTCTCCAAATATTGCCAGTGTCCCTGGGGGACATAATCCACCCTGGTTCACAACAACTGATTTAGCTGAAAAGGGTTTGGGTTTTATCAGGGGGCAGTGGGGTGGAAATTAAGTCTGAGAGAGAATCTGAAATGGATTTCTAGAAATCAAAATAACATTCTAACTTATAAAAACAACAGATTTGTGTAGAAAGCTAGAGTTTCCATCCTAGAGCCTCTGTTAATACATCACAGTCTTGTTTCACAAGCTCCTGAGGGAGCAACTGACTTATTTGAAAGAATGAAGTAAATTATACTTTTTCAGAGGTACTGTGTTTTCTAGGCTCAAATATCCACTTAATAATAATGAAAACTAAATTCTAGGTTAAATAATAAAGTTGGCCCAATTTTTGCTTTTGGTGTTCTAGAACATTTTGCTGAAAGAAATGAGAAAAATTAAAACATTAATTTCTTCAGTTTCTAAACCCACCAAGTTGAGAGCTGGTTTGTGACTTTCTGAGTATCTCTACCACTTATAAAATGTACTACTGTGTTTTATTTATTATTTTATTATTATTATTATTATTATTATTATTATTGGTAAAATGTTTAAGATTCATTATCCAAATGTTTTGGCAAAGCTCTCCTTTTCTGTCCTCCCCCTCAACACACATACACACAGTTTTCTGAGTTTTATTAACCTAGTTTTGGTTTTTCTCTTTAACTATTAATTTTAACCTAATGGCTGTGGTTTTCTTTCTAAAAAATTTGGTAATTTCTTTCTTCCAACAACTTTTTAAATAGAAACCCAATTGTGCAACAAGATTCTTCCTCTCCCCTGAGGCTTTTCTTGGGGCAGAGTTTGAAACCCCTGACATTGGGAAGGGAATTAAACTTTTAATTCCATAGTTATTGGAGACAACATGAGGCATAATGATATAAATAAGATTCATAAACATTTTAAGATCAAAATGACTACCTTTATAAGTGGAAATTCTCAATTAACCCCAGAAAAAAAAATCAGTTTTCAAAGACAGACATAGGCTAAAAAAGAACAACACTCCTAGGTTTTTAAAAGAGCAAAACAACTGCAATGAAAATCCTGTTTATTATACAAAGCTCTTATTCCATGTAGAAGTCATTAAATATCAGTTCTCTGCTGTGAAAAGCCACCTGTTGATTCAAAACCTCACAGGAACTATGCAAATTCCTTTTTTTATAATTTAAGTTCTTTATTGTTTAATGTATTACATAGTCTCCTTTTTCCCCCATTGACCTCTCTCCCTGGCTGCCCCCAACCCCCAGCACATGCCCTCACCGCCCCCCCACCTGTGTCTGTGTCCATTGGTTATGCTCATATGCATGCATATAAGTCCTTTGGTTGATCTCTAACCCCCTCACCCTCCACCTTCCCTCATAGATTGAACAGTCTATTCGATGCTTCTAATACTCTGGTTCTGTTTTTGTTGATCAGTTTTATGTTGTTCATTATATTCCACAAATGAGTAAGATCATGTGTTATTTATCTTTCACTGACTGGCTTATTTCACTTAGCATAATGCTCTCCAGTTCCATTCATGCTGTTGCAAATGGTAAGAATTCCTTCTTTTTTACAGCGGTGTAGTATTCCATTATGTAAATGTACCACAGTTTTTTAATCCACTCATCTGCTGATGGGCACTTAGGCTATTTCCAAATCTTAGTTATTGTAAATTGTGTTGCTATGAACATAGGGGTGCATATATCCTTTCTGATTGGTATTTCTGTTTTCTTGGGATATAATTCTAGAAGTGGGATTACTGGGTCAAATGGGAGTTCCATTTTTAGTTTTTTGAGGAAACTCCATACTGTTTTCCACAGTGGCTGCACCAGTCTGCATTCCCACCAGCAGTGCACAAGAGTTCCTTTTTCTCCGCATCCTCACCAGCACTTGTTGTTTATTGATTTGTTGATGACAGCCATTCTGACAGATGTGAGATGGTATCTCATTGTTGTTTTGATTTGCATCTCTCGGATGATTAGTGAATTCCTATTTTGCCAAACCACAGCCCATGGACCTGTTTTTTAGTAGCTTCTTCAGCCCCATTATGGCCGCACCTTTCAACCAACCAGGCCAGCGTAGTGTCCTTTGGACATCTCTACAGATGTTCATGTCTAACATGAATTCCCACTTCCCGGTCCCAGGCAAGTCAACTGCTATGTTTGTTTTAAATTTCGTTTCAAATATCACCCAAAGTCTTTCTTAAATTTTCTCTCTGGAAAGAGCTCTGGAATCTCTCTGCATTAAGCTGAACTAAATAATTGCCTCACCTTTGAATTCTCCTTGACTTGTTTCAATGAGCAGGTTTATTGTAAGTTTACACCTAAAGGACAAATTCTTCAAAGACAGGCCCTATGTTCCCCTTGATTCCCTACCTTATGCTTATAGGACATACAATAACTTTTCATATAATGCTGTGACAATAGAATTGATTATATAGTTGTTTAAAAGCGGATTATTATAAACCCAGGTATTAACAGGAGAGTCATGAAAATAACAGCTCCCTCAGATGGCAGAGTGTGATGGTTAATTTTATATGTCATCTTGACTAGGCCAGGGGGTGCCCAGATGTTTGGCCAGACATTTTGGGGGGTATTTCTCTGAGGATGTTGGGATAAGATGAACATTTAAATCAATATCATGAGTGAAGCCAATTGTCCTCCATAGTGTGAGTGGATTGCATCCAATAATTTGAAGACCTGAATAGAACATAAGTCTGACCCTCCCTCAAGTAAGGAGAATTCTCCTGCCTGGTGGCTTTTAAACTGGGACATTAACTCTGCAGATTTTGGACTTGCCAGCCTTAATAATAGCATGAGCTAATTTGTGTGTATATATACCCTATTGGTTCTGTTTCTCTGGAAAACCCGACATAATACACAGAAGAAATTTTTTTAATTGTTAATAACTATTACAGGCCCTATCTGAGCAAGTTAGGTCTGTCCATCTTACTCAGCTCCTGAGAAAGGAACAGCAGAAACAGAATGGATGAGCACCTCAGTGTCCTCAGCCAGGCTGCCTACTTTACAGGAGGGGAAGTCACACACAGGTTGGGGGTCTCCCACAGAGCCACAGGGACAGAGATGCACCTCAAGTTTTGTAGGACTTGAAGCTTAGACCATTGCAGGTGTCTGGGGTGGGAGTGCTTTATAAGAAATAAAACATAAAATCAGAACATTTTTCAGAACTATGACAATTCAAGTAAACACATTATTTGGGGACTTTTCACAGCCTTGGAAAGAGTGGCGGGCCCTGACGTTTAAGCTTCATTCACTTCTTGGCCAATTTACTTCTACACAGGAAAGTTTAGCTGAATGGCCCAGAATCCTCCACCTGAAGATTCTGGTTCAATGCTTAACCAGCGTCAGAAGTGTTGAGGAAGACAGGAAAACAGAAGGGAGAATGACGGCTGCTGACAAATTTTGACAACTAACTTGAAATCGCTTCCAGATTTAAACAAAGTAGCAGATGCCCTCCTAAAATAAAAACAAGTCTCAAGTAAAAAAAGATATATGCATTTCACAAAGAAAAATATCCCGTAATAAGTAAAATATGGTTAGTAAATAAAAATAAAATGGCAGCTGCTTACAATCCTGGTGGATTGTCAATTTCAAGTCACATGAATGCTAAGGGTACATATAGTGGCTGCAACTCAAACCTGAGAGGACATGAAAATTCGCTCACTTTCAAGTTGGTCAAGCAGATTTCACCACTCATGTTTAGGATGTGTTGATAAATGCAAGCTGTGGGGTAAAGAAAGCTATTTTCTTGTTTACAATGCTTGCAATTAAGAGAATGGGTTGGTTTTCTAGAAAGTCTTCAGGGCTAATACATTTTATGTTTACACAATTGAAAGGCATTTTTCAAGTTTGGTTTGCCTGAGACTGGGAGTTAATTTGCGTTAAAAATTGACCATAACTATGTAAAAATCAGCAACCTCCCATCTGAATTTCTTTTTAAGGTAACACAGGTTACTTAACACTGTGATGGGGAAATCACTATTTAGTTCTCTGCTAAGGCCATATTGCATCCTATAGATTCCATTTCGTCGATCCTCAGAATCTTAATTTATAAAAGATTGACCACTACTAAAGCTGGCCACAGCTCTTGCCCTTGCTCCTTTCAAAGATGAGGCGTCGGGTCAGATAGAAGTCACAAAGTGGCTAATTGCAAGGGACTGGTTTCCCTGTCCTTGCTGCTGAGCTAGCACAGAACTGAAAACTGCTGGGTCCTCAGCTCATTTACTATCCACCAGCACAACCACAGCTATGTAAGGAGAGCAGAGAAGTCCTCTTCTTCCTAGGGGAACATAAACATGGCCTGCACAATATTGGGAAAGGTGACACCACTGAGGAGTGATGTGTTTAGCTTGTTATAAACCTCACTGGTATACTAGTAAACCTGAAGTATGAAAGGTTGGTTGTATTTCTGTATTCAATATGAGCTACCAAGCGTTCTTTCAATTTGTTCACCACTGCTGAGCCTATGGGAAAAGAACAGGTTGCAGAATGGGGGCCCAGGGAAGAGGATGGAAGCAATGAAGGAAGATACAAATGAAATCTAAGGCAGTGATCACCAGGCCAACAGAAATGGTGACATAGCTTCCGTTAGAATCTGCCCTCACTTCAGTGTCATTGCAGATCATCTACCAAAGTCAGTCCTTCTCCTGCGTCAGAATTATGTGCATGCTTTGTTCTCAAGTACAGTCCTGACAAATTCCCCAAATCTCTTAGCCAAACTGGGGTTTGGTCACAAGAAGAAGAAAAGAATATCCAAGTTGATTTCTCAAGTTTATTATCCCACCACAGACACCAGCCTTCTTTAAGCAATCAGATTAGTTATCAGTCTTATTTGAACCAATATATCAGGTTGTCCCAATACCTGAGCAATTTTCTATCCATTACCATCAGTACCCATAAAGGATAGAAAGAAGGAACTAACTTGGGCCCAGAAGTGTGTATTTGATCACATCAACATAATGAATATACCATGGTCGAGTAATATAACAAGATATTTCTTTCATGTCCTGACCTATATTATACTTCTTTTTTTAAAATTATTTAGTTTACTCCTTAACTTCTAAATTTATATTTAAAGATTACTTGGGGAAAGAAACGAGAGAAACACAGATTATACTCCCTGAAACCTGTGAGAAATGTTTCTGTCTTCTATCCTCTGCTTTAAAAAATAACCTGACACACAAAATAGTTTCTTTTTCTTAAGCTCCATCATTCAAGAGAAGTTGCCCACTGCAGACAGATGCTTATTATGAATGATCTTTTTAAAGATTATATAAAACATGAAAGTAACAAGGCAGGCATAAGTGGTTCTTATATAACTTATACCAGTCTCTCCTCTTTATCTACCATATTTACCTAGTGTACACAGCTAGTGCATTTAACCACTGAAACATAGACTGTCTTTCACTCTCCTCCTTCACATGACAAAATTACTTTTAGTACAAATACAAAATAAAATAAATAATAGACAGAAAATAAATGCAGACAGTTAACATTTTATTTTACTGAACTTTGAATATACATATCATACCAATAAAAATAAGAAGTTATTTTAATATTGGGGGAGAGGGGGATGGGATAGGGCAATGGGGAAAAAAGGGACATATGTAATACTTTCAACAATAAAGATTTATTTTAAAAAAGAAGTTATTTTAATAAAGCTGAAACATCCACAAAAGTTAAAACTTCATGGCATTTTAAATCACACTACTAATGTAATGTCTTTATGTCATCATTTTTTTTCTTTAGTTTAATAATTAATAAAAATAAAATTCTATGTTGAAGATATTAGTCAAATCCTGAGAATTATATTATGTAGGAATTTAATTTGCTCTAACCAAACCAAAATATTACATCCTCTAGTGAGCACTGCTTCACTGCTTTTAATTTCAAACACAAATTTAAAACTGTTTCACCGTTTTTAATTTAAACACAAATAAAAACAAAGACTGAAGAATTAAAATCACTCAAGTTCTGTTGCTTCCTCTTTGTAATCTTCATACCACCACTGATTATCTCAGATCTACTACTTAAATGCAGGAGTATATAATACCCCAGGGTATGGAGACACAGACTTTGTCAGAAGTGACTGGAATAATTCCAAAGTCTTATGAACTTACTCTAGAAACAAGTGTGTGGCTAAACCCACATGTGTTAGGAGCCAATGGGAGAACTGGGAATCCTCCAAATTAACGTCTATGTAAAATACAATGTTTATTAAAAGACAACTAAGAAATACCTACGAATTTGGAGCATATAGAGGTACACCTATATAGGTACATATGTGTGCGTATTATGAAAACTTAGTAGTAACTATAAAAATCGTTTGGAATGTAAACCAACAACAGATTGTTTTTCAAGGATTATTTCATCGCTGACATTGTTTAGAATTGCTAGCACGTGGAGATGATTAAAAGCAGACGGACCTGTATTCAGTTTTATGATTGTTTTTGAACTCTCTACAGACAATGCACTTCCGTATTGCTGCCCAGAGGGCTGACTGCTCCTAGCGCCTCACCCTCGGAACACCACCACACCACGGAGTCTTACTAAATAGCATGTAATTGCAGAAACTCAATTTGCATGCCAATTTAAAATGTTGGAATAAATTTCCAATGTTCTATCCAGGCCTCTACTGGGCTTTTTGGTGTGTTTTTTTAAAGTTTCACTTAACAATATAACATGTAGGGGATCATGATTGGCACTTATTTCACTTCAAGAGGTTTGGTATTAACTTAAATTTTAGCTAGTTATTCATAATAACTTATGGTACTTTCATCCCAGAATTTCTCTAAACACCTTGGAACCTATTCTATTTTCCTCATGGCCCACATTAGGGGTTATGAGTACTCTACCTTTAATACCTGCTATTTACTATTCCACTTCTTGTTCTCTTTCAACTTTGTTCTTTCAAACTCCAAGGGTTGTCTCCTAGGTTCTGGATTCCAAGATTTGCTTATATAATTTTGGTCACATTTCAGAAATACATTCAGAGAACATAAAATTAAACAGTGTTTGTTGTTTTATACTTTTTAGATAATTTTTACACCTCCTCCCCCCTTATTGCTAAGCAGACATAAAACTGAGTTGAGAAAGGAGAAAAGTAAACCCTCAAGCTGTAATTAAAGCTTTATTTGCAGTAATACACCAGCACATAGAATAGTTTAGAGACAGGGACAATGGGCAGCATCCTAGAATCAGGAGGCTGTGGCCAATCTACGTTTGAAACCTGGAATGACTGAACAGCAGTGGTACCTCCACTAAGAACACAAACACACCTGTGCTTCCTATTTACGGTCGCCTGCTAATGAATACCCCCGTGTTGTTGCACAATGACTCCTGGGCTTGTAGGCGGCTGCCTTCTCCATGTGTCTTCACAGGGCCTCCCTTCAGGCCTGTTTGTGTTCCAACTTCTTCTTATAAAGACGCCAGTCCATTTGGGTCAGGGCCCACCCTAATGACTTAATTTTAACCTGATTATCTCTTTAAAAACCCTATCTCCAAATACAGTTATGTTTTGAGGTACTGGGAGTCAGGACTTCCCTGCATAAATTTGGAGGGGGACACAATTCAGCAAATAACAGTTCATAATTCTTTTTTTTCTCCTGCACCACCAATTCCATAGCGTCCCCCGAAAAGGACATGTTTGCCCTGGCTACCTTACTTTAGCCACTCATCATGCATCATTTATTGGTTTCAGTTCATACTTTCTACTTTCAAATATTATAAGCAAATCATCTAACAAATTAGAGAGTATTAGCAATTTGATTCTTTCAATTTGTAAGCATATTAATTTCCCAGGTAACAGGAACTTTCTGGGGACAATGCTGTTATTGAAAACCAGTCCTAGAATGGCAAGAATTTCAGGAATCTTTAAAGCTGGAAATAGGAGATTTGAGGGAAGATGGCGATTTGCACTTGGCTTCTAATAAAGAGGAGATGCATGGAAGGTCCCAGCCCAGGGCCTGGTGCCCACTAGGGTCTGAATCCTCATTAGTTCTCTTATGCACAGAGGCGGATGTCCGTAGATCTGACCACCACCTTGTCCACCCACCACCATCCTCTGGTCCAGTGCTCCAGCCTCCTAATGTGTTTCTCCATTTTCATTTATGGCCCCTATGCTTGCTCTCCATAGTCCCCAAGGTAAATTTGTAAAAGTACAAATGAAGTGATGTTGCAGACACCTCTCCACATTCCCGTAAAGTGCTTCAAGAAATTCTTATTGCTTAGAAAAAGTATTTGCTTCTCATCGTGGTCTTTGAGCTGACCCACTGCCTGTCTCTGTACAGCCCGTAATACAAGAATAAATTTTCCTTTTTCAAATAGCTGAAAAAATTCAAAAGAGGTTTCATGACGCACGACTATGTCATAAAATTCAGATTATAGGATCTAGAAGTAAAGTTTATTGAAACATAACTACAGTCATTTATTTACATATTGTCTGTGGCTGCTTCTCACATGATGGCAGAGTTGAACAGTATGTATTGTAGTCCCGCAAAACCTAAAGTATTAACTATCTCCCCTCTTCGCAGAAAAACTTATCAACCCCTGCCTTAGAAAATCTGGGTCATTCGACGCCTCTCATCCTTACCTCGGGTGCTCCCCCACCACTCACGATGCTTCTGCCACAGGAACCCTACGGGTCCCTCACACAAGCTGAGCACAGGCAGCCCCAGGGCTTTGAACTTGCTGTGTCCTCTGCCTGGAATGTTCTGGCTCAGCTCTCCATGAACTGGTTTCTTTTTCCTTAGGACTCAGCAAAAATGTTATTTCTTCTGAGAGGCTTTCCCTGAAGACGCTGTGAAGTAGCTCCCCAGACCACCTTCCATGTTCTGTTTGAAATTAAATAAATTACCTCTATTACACCAAGGCATTTAAGACAGTTTTAACTTTGTAGTTGTTGAAAAATAAGATAACATATTGTCCCTAATTTTTAAGCAAAAATTCAAAATAAGAATAATAACAACTTAATTGGTTATCATCTAAAGGTGATATGTGTTGCCCTGGCTCGTTTGACTCAGTGGATAGAGCGTTGGCCTGCAGACTGAAGGGTCCCGAGTTCGATTCTGGTCAAGGGCACATGCCCAGGTTGCAGGCTCGATCCCTAGTAGGGGGGCATGCAGGAGATAGCCAATCAATGATTCTCTCATCATTGATATTTCTATCTCTCTCTGCCTCTTCCTTCCCCTCCGAAATCAATAAAAATATAAAATAAATAAAAGTGATATTTGCCTATTTAGGTGATTTTTAAAACTATAAAAATATATAAAGAAGGAAATAAGAAATAACTCCAGAATGCCACCTCCTTCAGATTATCACCTTCAATATTTGATGTGTATCCTTTGATTTTCTATATAGCTTTGTTTTTAAACTGAAGCAACATAGCTAGCCTACGATTAGAGAGGCCTAACTCTAAAATATGCATGTATCTGTTTGGTGCTATAATAGGTATTAGAGAATATCAATTTATTAATTCATGAATTAAGATACTGTTTGTTTATATTTTAAGTAAGGATCATATCCAAACTTGATTCTGTATTATGAAAGGTAAATGTTAATCTCTTAGGAGATTCCAAAGCATAAGAGGAAGGAAGGAAGGAAGGAAGGAAGGAAGGAAGGAAGGAAGGAAGGAAGGAAGGGAGGGAGGGAGGGAGGGAGGGAGGGAGGGAGGGAGGGAGGGAGGGAGGAAGGAAGGAAGGAAGGAAGGAAGGAAGGAAGGAAGGAAGGAAGGAAGGAAGGAGAAAAGGGAGAAAGGGAGGGAGAAGGAAAGAATGGAGAGGAGAGGAGAGGAGAGGAGAGGAGAGGAGAGGAGAGGAGAGGAGAGGAGAGGAGAGGAGAGGAGAGGAGAGGAGAGGAGAGGAGAGGAGAGGAGAGGAGAGGAGAGGAGAGGAGAGGAGAGGAGAGAAAAGAAAGGGAAGGGAAGGGAAGGGAAGGGAAGGGAAGGGAAGGGAAGGGAAGGGAAGGGAAGGGAAGGGAAGGGAAGGGAAGGGAAGGGAAATGAAAAGAAAAGAAATTGAGGGAAAGGATGAGGGAAGAGTTATTTTTCCTGAGTTTAATTATATCTTTACAATAAATTGCATGCCCATCTCATTTCTGTGTATTCTCTTTAAAGTTTCATACTAATTAGCCTTTGAGCACCATTTTGGAGACAACTGCACACAAATTGAAGGTGCCCTTGATCTGGTCATTTCGAAGGCCTTCATTTCTCTTTCACCCCAGTGCCAGCAGCAGCACCATTCCGTTTTGCTTGGTGTGGCCACCGCCAACACATCTGCAAAGCTGTTGACACTCCTATTGGGAGGTGTGGCCCATGTTCCTCTCCTTGATTCTGAACAGGCTGTGGCAGCTGCAACCGACAGAGTGTGTCA
Source organism: Eptesicus fuscus (assembly GCF_027574615.1). Lineage (NCBI taxonomy): Eukaryota > Metazoa > Chordata > Mammalia > Chiroptera > Vespertilionidae > Eptesicus > Eptesicus fuscus. The sequence goes on along the minus strand of NC_072482.1, from coordinate 75,064,875 downwards.
GAAACGGTGCTGTGTGATGTTGGAAACAAGGCCAGGAAAGATCAGGAAGCTTCCTCCCAGTTCTCAGGATGTTTGCTCGTGAGCAGTTAGTCAATCGTCACGTAAGAAATTCAACTACTCTCAGACCACCACACTTAGGTTCTCTGTCAACAGGTCAACAGCCCAGCTGAGCTCCTAGCAGCCAGCCAGCCTCCACTGCCAACCTTGCAAATGAGCCATCTTGGACATTCAGCCCTAACTAGTGGGTATGGATTGAATTGTGATCCCCCAAAAAGACATTTGCAAGTCCTAACCTGTGGAACCTGTAACTGTGACCTTGTTTGGAAATAGGGTCTTTGCAGAGATAAGTTAAGATGAAGTCCTACTAGATTAGAGTGGTACCTAATCTAAAGACTGTCCTTACAAGAGGGAAATTTGTACCCAGTGACACTTACAAAGAGAAGGTGACTCTTGAAGAGAGGGACAGCGAGAACACCAGGTGACAATGAAGGCAGAGATTGACGGGTCCATCTATAAGCCAAGGATGATCAGTCGCCCTCAGAAGCTAGGAAGCGGCAAGTAATGACCCTCACTTGTGTCTTCAGCAAGAGCATACCCCTCTGTGAAGGAGAGACTGATCCATGATGTGACCACTGCTGGACCCGGGAGATAAATCCTGTGCTAAACAGACATTGCTTCTCATCATTCCCCTCAGAGATGGTCTGATCATAATCAATGCTTTCCTTCTGACATAAACGAGTGTCTTTTCCTTGTGTCCCATGGTGTGCTAGTTCCTGAAAGAGGTTATAGTCCTGATGTGGACAAGCATGTAAAGCATTTTCCCTTACCTGGAGGGCTCACTACCAGCTCCCCTTTCCATCCTGCCCTGTTCTGTAGAATCCTGTTGCTCACTAGCCCAGTGGCATGGATATATCCACTTTCCTTGCAACTTCCCAAGATGGGCCTTGAATGTAAGTTCCCCTTAATACATTCTGTTAACAGCCAGACTAGAGTGTCTGTCTCTTTCTTCTGTCTGTCCCTGCCTTCCACTTATGGAGGTAGGTTTTCAGTCTCAGGGCTTTTCCCTGGGTCTGTCTACAACATCTGGATGCTGGACTCCTGGTCTCCAGATCTGTGAGAAATATACTTCTGTAGTTTTAAACCACACAGTTTGTGATACTTTGTCACAGCAGCCCTAGGAAGTGAATACACTAGCCCTCAGATGACCGCAGCCCAGTAATCACCTAGCCGCAAACACCTGAGACACTCCAAGTGACAACTCCCCACCATGACACTCTCAATTTCCTGACCCTCCCAGTTCAGAGTGAAGTGAAATGGTTGTTTAAAACTCAAAGGTTTGAGGTGATTTGTTGCATAGCAATCGTGACTAGAATACCTGGATGGCTCCCACTCACCCTTCAGGTTTTAGTTTAGCTGTTAATCTAGGAAGACTTCTTTAATCTACTGAACCTCCATTGCATGTCCCACCTTTGAACTCCCATTGTTACTGGTCCAGAAGTTTGTGTGTGTGATGCTTCAAATGGCCAATATTCAAAACGTCAAAGTTTGGGGTAAGGGAAGGTTTATTGATCAAGAAGGTGCACAATCAAGAAGATGGGGGCCACAGAGGGTCCTCAAATCCATCCATCTTCCCCAAGTTCAAAGATCAGGCATCTTTTAAATCAAGGGAAGGGGAAGATGGATGGGGCAAAAGGTGATTGATGACCCCTATCTGAGCACCAGCAGGGATCTGAGGAAGAACATGAAATCTCTAAATCTTGAAATCTTGAGGCTCCTGCAAATCTTTGTTAAACAGTCCTTATTTTGTACACATTTCCCCACCTTACCAGGAGAGGCAACTTCTGGGAAGGAGCTGTTCTTTTCAAAATTCAAGCCTCAAACAGAATTCCTCTAATTAGCATTGGGAAATTCCTGTAATAATTAGGCCATGGGAAGAGTGCAGGCAAAAATTAAGATGGAGTCAGAGAGACCAAATATCTCACTGTTACCCCACTTTTCACTCTGCATCATCCGTGGAACTCATCTATCCCCCAAAACCAAACTTTTCATTTGACATATTCCAGTAACTCTTCACATTCACCCCAAAACATTAACTTACCCTCTTCACCTCAAAGCAGTTAAGTGCATTGTTGTTGTTTTTATTAATTAAATATGTTGGGTGACATTGCTTAAGAAGACTATATAGGTTTCAAGTGTACATTGCATTACGTGCCCACCAATCAAAGTCAAATTATCTCTTGTCACCATATACACGGTTTCCCCCCAAAATGTATACACAGTTTAACAGCTGAGAGCTCAGTTTTGAAAATGAGCTGTATTTTAATAAGCACTGACTTTATAATTATTCAAAGTGTGTGTCTGCATTTTTGGGGACAACCTATATTTGGCCCCTTTACCCTTTGCTACCCCTCAACCCCCTACCCTCTAGTGATCACCCTACTGTTGTCCTTGTCAACAAGTTTCAGTTTACCAAAGGTTTGTGGAGGAGGTAGAAGAGAAAGATTGTGATATGCACGCTCAGAGCAGATAACTGAAACATTCACCAGTGGACATATTGTTGTTTGTTTAGCCTGAAGTCCTCCAGGGAGTTCTCTACTGCAGAGATTCTCAGAACCCTTCTGATGTCAATGATGCTCCCCAAGGAAGAGAAAATATTGAGGGTTTCCAAAACTTACGAAATCACTGAATAGCTTAAATGGCGTGGGATTGTCCTAAATTTGATCCAACTATAAACACTCATTATTATAAACTCCTTGTAAGTAACGCACTGCATTCTTTCCACCAGAGGTATAGACTCTCTGAAGAAGCAAGACCCTATTGTTTTACTTTGGCTTCTTTGTTATCGTCAAGAAGTCCCAGACCGAGATTCCATAGAGACCCGTGAAGAGTCTTACCACTCTGGCCCACGTTTCCTGCACTTCATACCGAGAGCATTCCAGACAACAAACTCCCTCTGTGCTTCCCCACTGCCCAAAGCCAGCTGCAGAGCCACTTGGGGCACACAGAGTGCTCAGTTTGTCAGCTCACTATTCTTTTTAGATTGAGGCATAATACTAGTAGACTATTTTTAAAGTTTATGGCTCCTGGGTATGTGGCACCGAGGAAGTCCTGCCGGGCCAGAAGAAAGTTCTAATGGCTCTCCAAGCACAGTTCTATCACCTCCCAAATGACCATCAGCCCCAAGGAACTGTCTGGTCAGCAATGCCTTATGGCCAGTTAAAAAGTTTTGTTTGCAGATGTTTGTAGATGACAAAGCAAGTGATGTTATTCTCTAGCCACCAAGAAATATGAGTGTCCTGTGAGCAGCATGATAGCCTTGGTGAGCGCTGGCCCAGTGTGGGGTGATCCGGTTGGCAGAGGAAGGCTCCCACAGGACCTCGCTCAGGCTTCCTGTTCCTCTTTCTTTGTGTGCTCATTGTCCTCTGGTCCTTATCTGTATGGTTTTTCATAGTCATAGGAGTTTGAAATGAAAGAACTGTTCATATTTGAACTCCTATAGGGTAAAGAGAAACCCAAACATGGCCTTTTAATAATTGAAATGTTATGACCATGGTAAAGATTGTGATGTGTACTATATTCCCAGTTGGTAACAGTGAGGCCTCCTAAGGATTGCCTTTCTTTAGACTGAAGGTCATCCATCCCCTAAACTGAAAATATATTGTCCCCATCCCTCAACACACTCACATTTTCTCATATATACAAACACACACACACACACACACACACATACACACATACATACACACACACACATTTTTGTGTGACTATGGTTCCCCCTATGACTATTGTTAGGGTCACTGAAGTGGTAAAGAATTACAAATTTATTAGGTCATCTGGAAATCAGATGGGATGAGCCCCAAAATGGCATCAGCACCCAGGGACTGGGGAGTCAGAGGTTGTAAAAGACTCTAGGTGGGCTTTTTCAGCAGGGAATTGTCTGAGCAGGTCCAGATCCTGGGCAAGTCTGGAGAGGAAAGTTACTAGTCTTAGCAAATGGAATGTGGTCTAAGTGAAAGGGAATGTCTGTTGTGAAATGATCTTAAGGTTAGTTTTCCAGGGGACAGGGTATCGATTTGATTACTTGATCAGACCTAACATTCCAGCCTTTTTGTTTTATGTAATAGGGACGGAGGTCATTTCTATCATAGTTATTTCCTGCTGAGAGGGAACATCGAGATCATAAGGGGATGGACTTTGATTGTAATTGGCCGCTGGACCATTAACATTCTTATTCCTCATCCTTGTTATTGGCCCATTGTATTCTACGTAATTTTTCATCTTTCCTTCTGGACTGCTTTCCAGCCTTCACCAACCAGTCTCTCAGGGAAATTATTCTGCTGCAACCACTTGCTCCAACCATGAGGAATCCATACAGTATTCCAGCTGAGGACCTTTCCCTTAGACCACATTCCATTTGCTAAGACCAGTAACTTTCCCCTCTGGACCTGCCCAGACAAATCCCTGCTGAAAAAGCCCACCTAGAGTCCTTTAAAACCTCTGACTCCTCAGTCCCTGGGTGCTGACGCCATTTTGGGACTCAGTCCATCTGGTTTCCAGATGACCTAATAAATTCATAATTCTTTACTACTTTCAGCCTCATGCATACCTCCTTCGGTGACACTAACAACTATCCTGCTTAGCACTCTTCATTCTACCTGCTTGGTTTTCAAAATGAAACTGGGAGTGATGCTTTCTTCTTTCTTCCTCCTCTCCATCAACATTGAACAGCTATTACTGAACTGAAGGGGTTTGTTTGCCTGTGTACATCAAAACCCAAAAAATGCAAACAAGAGTTTTCAGCACACAAAGTAAAGGTTTATTTAAGGAAATGATGCTAGGCCCAGAGATACAGGTGAGCTAGTGCCCTAACACCTGGCTTTGAGATGGCCTCTAGGGGATAGATTATACAGGGGAGGGGGGCGGGGAATCATTCCTCATGGTGACTAAGGAAGTTGGGATCATGGGCTCTACTGACTGTCTGGGGCCAAGATAGGGAATAGTTGATCATTGTGCCAGGTCCTGATGCCAGCCATCATGTCATTCTGTCTGGTTTTCATGGGGATGTGGTCCGTAGGGTCCTTTGGCTCGGGCCTGGGGCTGAAACACAACTTAGGTCAAGATGTCATCTTTAGTTTGACCAAAACTCTCTTTTCTTGATCAACAGACCTGAGGCTTTATTCTTAAAACAGCCTGATGCTGACCAGGAACCTATGTCCTAAGGGAAGGGAGTGGACATGCAGCTTGTACAATGGTGGGGGCATCTGGTTGAAAGGAGGCAAGTGAGTCATGACTGCCAAGGCTGGCCTGAATTAAGGAAAAAGTCATGTTAAATAAATGAATCTCCTGTGTGGTTACACTCTACCTCTTGTCCAACCCTGATGTCCATCCCCTTCTCTGCTGACTCCAGCACTCAGCACTCAGCACTGTGCATAATCACCAAAAGCTTTGCCTGGCTCTTCCCTAAAGACACCAATCTACATTTATACAATCTTTGTGCCTTAGGCCTTGACAGAATAACACCTGGCACCTAGCAGGTCCTCAATCATGTTTGCTAAATGAATGATTTTCTTATACAACCTCTTCATACATTTGCAAGAACGTATGGCTGCCCAGGTGGTATGATTGGCAGGCAACCAAATGGAGTACAGAAGCGATGCAAACCCACCTCCCCACAACATGATATAATGCCAGAAATCTCCACTGGAAAAATAGAAGTAACTTCTGAGCTAAAGCCTTATGTTTCCAGGAGGCCTGTGTTAAAAAATCAAGCGTATCCTCTAAGAATAAGTACATCAGATCAATGTATTTGATCAATTAGCAGGGTTCTGAGTGGGATATGGGACAGGTAAGTTGTGATAACCTAATTGGCTATCAGTGGCATAAAACATTGCTCCATGGATGGACAGGGTTTGAAGGAAAATCACAGAAATAAAATTCAGGACATTTAGGCTTTGCCTCTAAAATTAGATATATCATGAGAGAGAAAAACAGATAATTCGTGTTTGAGTCAAAAATAGGAGAGGCTGTACTTCCTGGCTCAGGCATGGCCTCTACGCTCTGCTTCAATTTAGAGGAATAATTCTCATTCTCGACATGAATCTAATAAAACCATGTGTCTGAATTTCCTGGAATTTTCCTAACTCTGAATATGGACTTGTTCCCAAAAACTTCCACATTCCATCTGCCCTCGTGAGTGGGCAGCTTCCATGATGTCAGCAGAGGGAAGCAGAAAGCTGCCCGATGCCTGCTCAGCTCTGCCAGATTGTATCTCCACCCTTTCATCTGAGTCAAAATAGGATGAAATGAAAGCTAATAAAATAATTAAGTTGGCCAGACAGTGTTCTACATCCTATTTCTAAGAATGCTCCAAACCAGGTTGAACCATCTCAGGAACTACCAGATGTCACTGCTAATTAGAGTCGCTGTAAGCTCACTGGGCTTTCTCCCTTCTCCTTCTGCTCCTCCCTACTTCTCCTCCTCTTTTCTATTCCCTTTCCTTCCTTCCCTTCCTTTCTTCTTTCTCCCTTCCTTCCCTTCTGTTTCTCCTTCCCTCTCTTCTTTCTTTTATTCCTTTCTTTCTTCATCTTCTTCCATCCTTTATTCATTAAAAAAAATACTGGTTGAGGGCTTACCACAGGTCAGATGCCGCACAGAATAATGAGACAAAGATAACTGTACAAAATCCCTTTTCTACACACACACACACACATACACACACACACACACACACACACACACACACACACTCCTATTTTGGGATGCAGCAGCTTCTCAGATTGAGCTCGATGTTAGCTTTTGTCCATTACAGTTAATGGCACAGCATTCCTGTTATTAAGTGGCATGCTAAAGGCCAAGACAGGATGGGACAGTGAAGTGATAGGAGATCTGCGTTTCACTCCTGGCTCTGCCTTTGACTTTATGAATGACCTTGACAGGGAGGCATAAGGTCCTCACCTGAAGAAAAGAAGGGTGGGCCTAGATGCCTGCTCAATTCTCTCAGTCTCCACTGCTGATAAGATCTGAAAGGTCCTCTCAATGTGTGTAAAATATTCAAGTAAAATATTCAACTTGGTTTTCTGGGTCAGCCTTTGCAGGATCAATGCCAGTGAGATTTGAGGAAATGGAGTAGATAACGGAAATTTTCTGTAGTAGGGCAGCGCCACCTGCTGGATCACAGTGACTTCGCAGGTGGTAAATATAAATCATAACAAATTGTTGTCTGGGGCTTCACTGAAGCTGAGCCTTTAAACGTTGGCATGACCATCATTCTGTGGAAAGACTTCTCCACAGGTTGATTTTAGCCATGTTTTAGGTTTACTTTTGCATCAATCTGTTCATCCAGGCTATCCATCTTTCTTTATAAATCATCCTCAGTAATATCTATCTATCTAAAAGCCTAATATGCAAGCTGTCCCTTCAGGAGTTCGACCAGGAGACCAGACCCGGAGTTTGATCACTCACTATGATGTGCGCTGACCACCAGGGGACAGTGCAGAACAAAGTAAGGCCCTGGATGGCAGCAGGAAGGAAGGCCCGGATCGGCCCTGATGGCCGACCAGGGCTAGGGACCCTACCCATGCATGAATTTCATGCACTGGGCCTCTGGTGTACTAATAAAAACCACTTAGTCAAAACCTTTTTGAGTACATAACTAGGTTCAAAGGTCTAAGGCAGTGATGGGCAACCTTTTGAGCTTGGTGTGTCAAACTTTGCCAAAAAACTGAGCATAACTCGGGTAGTGTGTCACTTTGAGGAAAAAACATTATTTCGCAAATGTTTCATCCTCAGGAGCAGCAAATGTTTCATCCTCGGCATGTGACCGCCTCAGCGGCCGCGTGTCATCAGAAATGCTACACGTGTCAGTGCTGACACGCGTATCATAGGTTCGCCATCACTGGTCTAAGGTGTCCTTTAGTCCAGACTCTATTAGTAAACAACAACCCTTCAAATCCCCCACTCCCTCTCCAACTCTAGAATTCAGCCACATGGAGAAAATCATGTATTTGTTGAGTTCTTTTAAACACAAGGCATTTAATATACTGAGGGATAGAGAAAGAGAAGTGTAAGACATATTCCTGATCATTCATTGTGGAGAATTGGCATGACAAGGTACAAATGTTAAGTAGCAATTAGAAAAGCTAAATAGTTATGCCAATCAGCAAACAAAATATGTCCCAGGGTGGAGTGGACCATTACTGTTTTGATAACTATTGCTTCAGGCAGAGAACACAGAAGGTCTTATGTGTTTGTTTAGGGCAATGATTATGGCTTATGCATGCCCATTTCACCAAAACCTAGCAAAGCAGATGACATTAGCGAATGAATTTATTTTTAAAAGTCTGGAACCCAAGTGGCAGCCAGGTTGTGCTCAGGTCAGGAGCCAGGCAGCTCTGGATCACGCTTCACCACTCTCAAGAACTTGCCCAACTCTTGAAGCACAATCAACTTTCCTGGATGCAGAGAGCCCTTGGACACCTAATTTAATTGAAAGACTCCAAAGAGTTCTCAGTGCCATCTCTGAGGATACAGACAAGCCAGAGTCTTGAAGGCAGTACTCTGATGACTTAGTTCCCCATTGAACTAAGAATCAGGCTTGCAATAGAATCTTTGCAAGATAAATTTAAATAACAATGAACTCTTTTGTGTAGAGTTAAAGAGGATTCTTGAGAATGTGACAGCCCAGCTTCCTCTGTGCTCAGGATTTCATTGTCATTTATTAGTCAATTTTCTTTCTCCCTACCCTCCTTCTTTCCCTCCCTCCCACTTTTTTTTTGGTCTTTCTGCCTATAACACCCCCTATTTGGGGATACCTAAACAGGGTATTGCGGGATTTCAAAAAAGAAAATAAGATAACAGACTCTGTTCCAAAGGTATGCATTTGACATCTATTTATTCTGAAAATAATTTAAAAATTATTTTCTTTCATTTTGAAAGAAAAATCTTTCAATGTTTTGATACCTTTACTTTCTACAACTAATGAAAGGGAGATTACAAAAGATGAATTATTAAATGTTTAATTTTTTATATAGACAAAAGTAGCAAATGTTATTCTTAAAAATTAATGAATATAAAACTGTATAAAGCAGAGTAAAAGCAACATAGAAATCACAGAGTAAGAGCATGAGTGTGTCTTGGACACGTTTGTCCATGCGTATACACATTTGCAACATTTATATAGCAAAATGGTACGAGACTCTTCTTTGTACTTGAAATCTTGGCTAAAGCTCCAAAGCTGAGGCCAATAAAGTCACACTTTGTAAATATAGTGTGGAAGAACTGCCCCTCCTGCCTTCTGCCTTATATAGAGTTGGTCCTTTATCCTCACCTCACTACTCCATCCACCCTCCAGAAGTAGGTCAGGCTCAGACAAGGACAAAAGGAGTCATCCAGGTCATGAGGTCCAAGCCTGGAGGAAAGGGGCTTTTGCAGGAGCAGGGATGCTCCCTCCAATCTCCCAACCCAATCCATGCAGGGTGGGCACCAAGAGCAGAAATCACCGAGCAGGAGGGTGTCAACTGGCACCTTACTCAGCCAGGAGACTTCCTAGGGGAGCTTGCTGTGTGTCCCTGAGCACATAGAGACTGGAACTGACTTTTCACCTGGAGCTTCAGAAGGCAGCCAGGCTGCCTGTGATGGCAGAGCGAGGGGAGGAGGCAGCAGCACAATGGGGCACACCCACCATTCAGCAGAGCAATGAAGTGTGACCTGAATGCCTGGTGACTAGGAAAATATAAATGCAAATATTGAAACACCCTTATCTCATGGGTGGGCCAAAATTTAAAAGACTGATCAAATCATGTGTTGGCAAGATTATGTGGAAAAGGGCATTCTCAGACTTCACATATAGGAACATACATTTGAATATATTTTTTAGAGGAAAACTGGCAGTATCTATCAAAATTTTAGAAACATATACCTTTATCCCCAATAATTCTACTTGTAGCAATATATCTTTAAAAACAAAACACCAAAAAAATGATAACCTCCACAGGTAGTTGGGAAACATGGATAGAGCTTTTGGGAGGCTTTGAACACATCCAGATAAAGACTTAAACTAAGAGAATGGCAGTGAGGAAGAGGAGGAGATGGACTTGAGAGATAGCTAATAGGTAGAATTAACAGAATTAGAGGCTGTCATGGATTGAATTTTATCCCTCAAAAGATATATTGAAGCCCTATTTCCCAGTACCCATGAATGTGACTTTATTTGGAAATAGGTTTTTGCAGATGTAATCAAGTTAAAAATAAGGACACACTCAGTGAAGGTAAGTCCTAAATCCAATATGACTTGTGTCCTAATAAGAAAAGAAGAGACACAGAGACACAATGGAAAATGTCATGTGGGGACAGAGACAAGAGATTGGAACATTGCACCTATAAGCCAACAAATGCCAAGTTTACCAGAAAATAAGAAAAGACATGGAACAGATTCTCCCTTAGAGCCTTCAGAGAGAGCGTGACCCTGCCGACATTGGACTTGGGACATCTAGATTCCAGAACTGTAAGAGAATAAATTTCTTTTGGACTAAGCCACACAGTTTGTGGTACCTTAAAGCCGCTGTAGGGAGCTAATACAGAGACCAGCTGCTGTGAGTGGTCAGGAAGAGGGAGGAATCAAAGATGTTTCTGGAGAGAACCAGGAGGGCAGCGTAGGTAAATGCCGGTGTAGGTAAATGGCAGCGTAGGTAAATGCTCACTGCCTCCCACAACCACCTGATCCTTCTGTATTTCAGTTGTAATTCCGGATGTGGTCATAGGGTACTAGAGTGTATAAGCCTGAAGGTTCAGCCACATGCCAGCTGCCACCTCCAGATGTAATCACAGGCCAAGGCTCAGCTGCTGCTGGAAGCTGCCAGCTGCAGGGCAGGAAGTTTATCCTCCAGAGAGAGCAGAGGAAAGGAAAGCAGAATGCTTTCATCCCTGTTCTCTCCTCTTTTCCTCTCTTATTCTTTCCTTTCTCTCGGGCCATCCAATTTCCCCCTCCCTTCCCTTTTCTTTGTCTTCATTCTTATTATTTCTTCCCCTCTCCTCTTTCTATCTCTTTCATATTCTCCCCTCTATCCTGTCTTTCCCCCTTAATGCTCAACCCCAACCGTGGTCTATGGAATGAATGGGTCTGTCCCTTCCAAAAAGGTTGCAGTGCCTTCCAGTGGTCAAGGGCTGGCCCCCACGTAGTCACCAGCCCATCGTGGCTCCCTGGTTCCCTGGATGTCTGAGCATCAAAATCATCAGAATTTCATGATACTGATTCCTAGCTCCATTCTCAACTGACAGAGTAAACTGAACATGTATAGGAAATACCCCTCTACTCCCAAAATATAGAATGGATAGAAAAAAGAAGCCCTCTAATAATGGGCCTCTTTTCATCTCACAGATGACAGACTCGGAGGTATCTTGCATTAAAACCTGCTTTAATCCTGGATGTTAGCAAATAAGCAGTCAGCATAAAAATAAGCCCATTGGTTTCTAAAGTTGAATCTTTGGAATTTTGCCTGGAATCAATCATTCTTTTATTTGCCAAAACCTACAAACATAGTCATATATACCCAAAAGCCACCCCTTGTTGGGTGTTTTTTTTTTAAAATATATTTTATTGATTTTTTACAGAGAGGAAGAGAGAGGGATAGAGAGAAACATTGATGAGAGAGAAACATCAATCAGCTGCCTCTTGCACACCCCCTACTGGGGATGTGCCCGGAATCGAACCTGGGACCCTTGAGTCCGCAGGCCGATGCCCTATCCACTAAGCCAAACCGGTTTCAGCCCCTTGTTGGTTTTTATGAAAGTTCATTAACAGCTCCATTGTTGGCAGGCCATTTAGGCACACTCAGCTAGAAATACTGGCTGCTTCACTCCAGTTACGGAGTAGCAGCCCAGCAGGGCAATTCAGGCCCACTTAGATTGTGTAGCATGCACGTGAATGACTGTCTCATATTTTTATTCTAACCTTTTCCATCCGCCTGGAGAGCCACCTCCAGAATACTAACCTGAAGAAGTGGTAGTCTCCACCTGCCAATCAAATCACTCAAATATGGATTTACAATGGACTTTTTCATTTCCTTTGATCATGATAGCTTCATTTGTCTAGAATTTTGCAAGTTTACAAAATACTTTCACAGGATACCCAGTTCCAATAAGGTAGCTAAAAGAGCCAACGTGCCCTTCCGCGGATGTGAAAAAGAGGTTCAAGGAGCTTTGGTGACCTGTTCAAAGTTCCACAGAAAAGCTAGGGTTTGAATGCAGGTTTCCGGTCCACTACACCAAGTGACCAAGTAGCCTGTCCTTCCAATGACCATGACCTCCATTCTCCCTATCTTGACACTGATTGAATTTGACTATCCTGCACTCTTTTTGAAAAAAAAAAAAATTGTAGTAAAATATACATAACAAACATTAATCATTTTTAAGTGTATTATTCAGGGCATTGAATACATTCATGTTGTTGTGCAATCATCAATACCATCTACCTCCAGAATCTTTTCCTTATCCCAAATTGAAACTTTGTACCCACTAAAAGTGACTTCCCACCTCCCAAACCCCCAAGGCCCTAGTAACTACTACTCTACTTTCTGAATAATATTGCATTGTATGCACATTCTACATTTTGTTTATTCGTTCATCTGTCCACGGTGCACTGAACTCCTATCTCCTTCTGTGAGAAACAGTGCTTTAGTTTTCCTTTAAGAAATTACCTCTTCCCATGGATAAAGCCTGGTGGAAGTATTAATTAGGAAGTTAGGATGCTCTGGGCTGAGAACAATCCAAGTAGCTGTTCTCTCTTACAATCTGAAACCCAAGCAACATGATAAAAAGAATAAAAATGGAATAGGCTTTTAGAAAAATGCAGCTATAACTAGGAAAGACTAAGCAGTAGTTTTGGATACATAGAGATGTTCCAGTTCCTTATTATTATTATTTCTCAAGTGTTCCCTTTGGTTATGTGACTTACACCACAACCAGTATTAGATTCTGTTGCTAAAAACCAAAGAACTGTTAACATTTATTAAAAGCAAATGAAGGGTATCCCACTTCTACATCCTCCATTCTGGCTATGGACATGATTTCTTTTCCCCTTAAAAAATATTCAATGTTTATTTTTACATTATTTACCTACATAGATTTGCAGGAACAGGATATAGAAAGTAGGGGGTAAGGAGAAGGTAAAACAGAAGTTTGTTGCCAACTATTTGCCCTATAGATGAACTTGAATTTCTGTTTAAAACCTGTTTATTTTCACTCTTTCTTTTATGTCAATTCTGGGCCTAATATATAAGGACTTAATTGTCAGTATTAAGAGGCTTTATAACTCTCTCCAATCTAGTCTCCCCAAATTCCTTGGGGGTCTTTGAGATGGGTCTACAGGATGACCCATTTTTTTAAGTGTTCTGCAATACCAAATCCTAACTGTTATGCTTTTGTTTTCACCTACAAAACAAGGTCTCATTTCTCTCCAAATATTCACTTATTCAACAAATAATTATTGCACACCTGAAATATACCAGCCACTGGGCTAGGTTCTGGGGACTCAGCAGCAAACAAGATAGACATGCTCTTGGCACTTGTGAAGCTTCCCTTCCAGTGGGAGAGACCAAAGGTAATTAAATAATCAGGCAAAACTGTGAAATTCTAACTCAGCTAAGTGCTCTGAGCAACTTTGAGGCAGGATGTCACCTGGTCAGGGATGCAGAAAAGGTGATTAAAATGAGCCTAGCCAGCGTGACTCAGTGCTTGAGCATCGACCTATGAACCAGGAGGTTATGGTTCGATTCCCAGTCAGGGCATATGACCGGCAGCTCTATCCCAGTGAGGGGCATGTAGAAGGCAGCTGATCCATGATTTTCTCTCATCATTGATGTTTCTATGTCTCTCTCCCTCTCCCTTCCTCTCTGAAATCAATAAAAGAAAAAAAATTTTTTTAAAAGGTAAGTAGAATAAGTAGGAGTTACCTAAGTGAAATAATGGGGTCTGTGGAAAGAAGTGTTTGGGCAAAAGAACAGCCAGTATAAGCAAAAGTTGGAATGTGGCCTAGCATCTCTGTCTCATAAAATTTCAGAATTTCATTCTTATTTTACCTAATAATTATTACATGGATTTTTCTTTTGGAAAATGCTTTAATATAACATATCTAATGTTGAACTCACAACAGCCCCGTTAGACTAAGAATATCAGGTTTTGCCTGGGCCCCAGCATCTGCAGCCCATTTCTCCTTCCCCTTTTCCACGCACACAGCATCCACTTGAACTTTATAGGCAAGTTGAGCACCACATGGCCTGAGAAAGAAGGGACTAAAGGAGTTCTGGGCTCAAGTCAATGTGATGACTAGTTTAACCCTGACCTTGTGTCTCAGTTCTCATAACCATGTCGCTAAAATAAGACTATTTTACCCCACACTTAGTGACAACTCCTTTTCTGGGTAACCTTCTTGGCCCTCCCATTTCTGTGGAGCCCTGGGGTGCAGCCTTGCTTTTTCCAATCTCTCTGCTGGGAATCAGAGCCCCCCTGAATTCCAGCCAAGTCCTTTGATCTACAACCGCATTCCCTGAGGCCACGATCTGCTTGCCAGCGATTGGGAACTCTCTTTCTCAGTACATCCCATTGTAAAGTCTGCCCTGGTAGGACAGGCACCCTTCTGCTTCCAGCTGTGTGCAGTGACCGCCCCCTGGTGGTCATTGTCACAGTCACACTCTCACTTCCCAGCTCAGCTCTGCAAGGCATTAGGCCTTTCAGCACCTGCCCCACTCCTTTGGGGACATCCAGTACAGGGTCCTGTGTGTTACTAGTCTTCTACAATTAACCAGGTCATACCCCCCTCAGACCAGACCCTTGGCTGAACTACAGCTGAGCCACATCTTCTGACTTCCTGGTCCAGGGCTCATCACACTCCATCCAAGTCCTATCTATACCTTATAAATAAAACTAGCTATTAACTGGGATTTGTGCACTCTGATTTAGATGTAAAAAATAATTTGTGATTAGAGAGGGATCTTATTACTTAAGGAGCACTGTCATCTTCAGTATGTATTTCCTCGGCTGCTCAAGAAACATTTGTGATGAAGTGATTTTCTGTCAATGAAACTCATACTGTCAACAGATTGACCGAGAGCATGAGCCATAAACCAAGCGGCCAGGATCCATGATGATTAGATCAGGATATAGAAATAGATCTGACCACTTCCCCTCCCTGAGGTCGGCCAGGATTCCTGTGGGGAGAGACTACAGTTGATTGCAGTTTCTCTACTCAGCTCTCAGGGCCCTACCTCCCCGGGGCACTCAAGGCATCAGCTCTCCAGTACTGAGCAGCCCTGTGCCCAGCTCAAACGGAGCCCGGTTTCCCAGCCCTCTCAGTCATTGTACCAGGAGGGTATTTTAGTGCCTGTGAGCTCAGGGGCTGAGTCAATGCGAGGGATGACTAGCCCGGCTGGACTTTTTCTTTCCTCTGTTCCTGCTCTTTGACACAATTTGAAGAGCCGATAAGATGTCTCCTCATATGTCCTCATTCCCGGCCACCGGACCAGAACAAAACCTCTCAGCCATTTCCTTGAAAAACTGCACATTTTGCAGAAAGGCCGAGCTCAAAAAATGCGCCAGGGAATGGGAGTTGTCAGGCCACCTCACAGGAGGGCTCAGAATCTGAACTTAATACCAATCCCCATCATCTTAACACTTCATCGTACTTAGCCCTACTCGGGTGACAGCAATGCGAGTGCAGAGGGCAGGGAGGCCATGCCACAGCGCTGAGCACAGGCTGTTCTGACCGTATCTGAGAAATACCTAAGGGTGGGGAGGGGGTGGGGAGGTGGGGAATGTTTGATAACACAGATAGAGAATTTTAAAATCTGGACAACGGCACACTAATAAAATTACTGTGTAGACATACCTAAAAACAAAAAGTAATAAGTAGGATGAGAAGGAAAAGGAGGAAGAGGAAGAAGAAAAGGAATGTAAAATGGTAGAAAGCAAGAGGCCCCGCTGCTAAATGAGTCGCCTATACAGGCCTCACACACATGGTCACAGTTATTACTGCAGATCCTCTGTCCTGGAGAGAAAGTGTACCAGTGTTTTCTAAATGATCCACGCTCACCTCCTCAACTTCGGTAAGCAGATGTCACCAGGATGGGGGAAAAAACAATGACAAACATGGGAGCTGTGGTCCTGAGCCCGGAGCAGTTGCCGGAAGCAGTTCATTGATGTCATTCCCACCGAGGAGGGTTTGGGGCAGGGATAACTAGTCCAACTCCAGGTTCTCTTATCCCATTAGCTTAAAGCTGCTTGCCAGGCGCTTGAGCATGGCCCAAACCTCCGTAACTGAACACCCTCAGAGCCGGCCCAGGGCACTCCCAGGCAGCCTGCTGGTATTTTCCATCCACAGTAAGGCAGAGAAAGTGCTGAGAGCCAAGTGGTTGTGCAATGCCTGAATGAGATCAAATAGGATTTAGCAGGCATGGAGTGCCCCTACATCTGGCCAGTTCAGGTACATAGAGCATTTCGCAGCTCCAAGAGTGGGCGGTAGGTATGGAAATAGTCGCATTTAAAATCCTGTGCTGACCATTTGAAGGAAAACTCTGCTAGAGAAATAAATGTAACCATTTGCACACTTAACCTAGAAAGGCCTTGAGAAATTGTTAAAAGAAAGGAAGCTTTTCTTACAAAATATATGCTTTTAGGAGTGTGATTATTTAATCCAGTAAAGCTTGTTCAGTTAAAAATCCTATCAAACTTATGAACCAGGAGGTCATGGTTCGATTCCCAGTCAGGGCACATGCCCACGTTAACAGGCTCAATCCCCCAATTGGGGGCGTACAATCAATGATTCTCGTCATTGATGTTTCTATCTTTCTCTCCCTCTCCCTTCCTCTCTGAAATCAATACAATTTTTTTTAATCATGTCAAAAATAAGTACTTGAAATGGGGAAACTCCACACTACAAAATAAATATCTAACGGTTAATGGAAGAGCAACAATCATGGAGGAAAGGAAAGGAAATGAGGCCTGAAACCACCAGGAACCAAATGGCTCCACAGAAGACAGCGAGTGTCCCCAAATTAGACAGAGACTCCCAGGACCAGAATGCATGGCTTCAGTTTTCCTACCTCACTACCCTTGGCTTTCTTTAAGGAAACACCCCACACAATTCACACAGTCACCTCAGGCTGGGCAAGGAGATAAAAGGCATGTCTGTGTAGAAGCAGCCCTCTTGTACAAGTGCCAGTAATTCACCAGTTCCTGAACAATGGAATTATCTGCCAGACAAGGAATATAATGACAATAATGTTCTATTAAAACTGTCTCCATGCTCATGAATACATTTCCTTTCCTAGAATTCCAGCAGTCAAATAAACCCTGTGCTTTTTCAAAACTTCCTGACATTTTTTTTCATGAGAAAATACCACTTTATGGTAATTTCCACCGTGTTTTATA
This sequence comes from Eptesicus fuscus, assembly GCF_027574615.1. NCBI lineage: Eukaryota > Metazoa > Chordata > Mammalia > Chiroptera > Vespertilionidae > Eptesicus > Eptesicus fuscus. Next base: position 75,047,457 of record NC_072482.1, on the reverse strand, counting down.
TTTTATTTACTTATAGGAGTCGGTATTACTAATTTTGCTTCTATGCTTCAGCCATTTCTCTTTCATTCTCCCTCACTGAAAATGCTGTGATTTGATAGCCTCAGAATCTGTGTTTCTTTTCTGCTTCATTGTATGATCCCATGAAGACAATGGGCATTCAAAATATGTATCTTTATTGAATGTTCAAAGTATAACAGTAAAAATTATTACATAAAAAGATTTCTTTCAGATACAAAAGTCTTGAAAAAATGTGAAAAACATCCACTTTCGTTCTGCACCCATGATCTGAACTTCCTGTCCACTTTCTCGCGGTTGACTATTAAAAGTTAGATGTGGTAGAGTCCTTGTGGGTCAGTTCAACTCCTTTTCCATAGACCTTAACATGATGACTACCCACTGGAACTTACTCTCTTCATTTCCATTCTTAGAGTAAGCCTGGAACCCTGAAGTGCAGAATTTGTTCTCACACTTGCATGTTATCCTTGTTCATGCACTGCTCTCTGAGTACATAGGGTATCGAGGACCCTCCCAAGGTTTAGAAACCCCAATTACCCACAGCATCCACATCACTAGCCCTCCAACCTGGCATTTACTTCTTCCAGAATATACTCACCCAAGCATAACAACCAAATATGTCTTCACTTAAACTGTAGTGGATTGTTTTTCTTTAAGAAGTGGGAAACATGAAATGAAGGGGACCAGACTATGGCACCCCAAAAATATACCACTTTGGCATAAAGATTATTTTGAGCTGAAAACAACTGAGAAAAAACAGACACCAGAAGAGTTCTTCCCTCCTTTTTTTTATCTAAAAGTAGGGCATAAATTCCCCTGTGAAGGAATCCCCTGCCCTCTCCCATATCAGGAAGAGGATCACCAAACTTGGAGACAGCACTTAAATAAGTCTGCATAAACAAGCCTTAATAAATAACCCTTAGCCTTAGCTAGTTTGGCTCAGTGGATAGAGCGACAGCCTGTGGACTGAAGGGTCCTGGGTTCAGTTCTGATCAAGGGCACATGCCCAGGTTGTGAGCTCAGTTCCCAGTAGGGGGTGTGCAGGAGACAGCCAATCAATGATTCTCTCTCATCAATGATGTTTCTCTCTCTCTCTCTCTCTTCTCTCTCTCTCTCTCTCTCTCTCTCTCTTCCTTCCTCTCTGAAATAAAAAATAAATAAATAACCCTTAGCTACCATTAAATTTTTCCATATATTTACCTTAACATAATTTTGTCTAGTCACTTCTCCAGAATTTATTGCCTTTGCTAAAATGGTATATAAGTCCTCTGAGCTTAACTGATTCTTTGTTTTCATTTCTTTCCTGTAAAATAAAATTTAAAATAAAAACGTTGTGTCTTTTTCTCTTGTTAATCTGTTTTGTTTTATTTTTCAGTTTAATTTACATGCCCCAGGTCCAGATCCTAAGAAGGTAGAAGAAAAGTTTTTCCTCCCCTGCAGAAATAAGATGAAAAATATGTTCATCTAATTTTTGTTTCTCAGGCATGGACCAAATTCAAAACTTTTCATTTGCCATGATAACAGAGCTAACACAGGAATAAAGGAAATGAAAGAAGAAACAATGGCTTTGAGGTTTTCAAGAGCTAAAAGTAGAAGTTGTGGATGACATGTTCATGTTCTGTCTCCAGGGACTTTTCTGGCTCATGATGTCCCCTCATTAAATGGCCATATCATCCAACTAGAAAGCTCCATTTTATAAAATATAAATTCATTGCTTTAGTGAGTTTAATACAAAACATTTGAATCAATACTTTCTTAATTTTAAAGTCCTACAAAAATGTCAGTTCATGCTCCTAATTGACTCTTTTCTTATTAGATGGATTTATTGGTACCTTCTCTCTCTGAGGTTTTCAACTACAAAGCATCCTTTTCTGCCTTGGAGCCCAGGCACACAAGTTGAAGAGTATTACAGAAATTCTAATATTTGTTCTAGAGCTACAAGGCAGTGGTGAGGAAGCCACTGCCTTTCAGTCATATAAGGAAGCCTAGGCCCCTGGAGTCACATTTCATGGATTCTGAACACAGTATTCTTGACTAACAGGCTGGGTCAGGTCACACCTGCTTGAGTGGTGGTCTGAGGCCCTGGCTTCTGGGATGAATGTGCCTCCTTAGAAATCAGTAAAAACTAACATAATTATTACCACTCGGTTTTACGTGTGTTATTTCTCCAGGTCACAAGACAGTGCATACAGTCATAGAGTGATTTCTATTTTTATGAAATTCAGTACAGCAAACCTTTATTCAGTCTCTACTCTGTCAAAGGCCTGGGTCTAGAATCTGTAAGGATAAAGAAAATGCTGACAAGCATCTAACAGGGAAAACATTCCCCAACTTTAAGGAGCTTGCACTCCTCGGAAAATTCTCAGAGCACTGCATCTGAAGGACAGAGGTGACTCTTACATATGTTTCAAAACAATTAATCATTGAAAAAGAAAAAAAAAAAAAACAGGACTAGGCCACTTTAAGATCCTTCAGAGCTTAAATTTAAATGTTGCTTTCTGAATGGTTGACCTCTAAGGCAATCAAAATAAGACATAAAAAGCTACCAATTGCTGCTGAAGTTTAAATCATTTTTCCAAAATGGGTTTGCCAAGATAAAAGGAGGTGTTTTCTGCGGTGAAGGGAAGGTGAATGGGAGGGAGCGTTGAGCAGTCCCAAGGAATCACATGTGTCTAGGTTTCTGCATTTATCCGGCCCTCTGCTTCTGAGAGCAAAGCAGCCAAAAGGCAGAAACTGCAGTGCTCACCTCATCTTGCCACGGATGTTACATTCTCTCTATGAACAATAAGGTGCAAAGGTTCAGGGAGAGTGAGAAGTCTGACCTGAAGCAATTTTTCCACTACTTATCATTTTTGACAGTTACCAGAAATCAAGAGAAGGGATTTTCTTGTCTTATTAATTTCTAATCTTAAAGTTCAGGGGGTTAGTCTTTCTCAAGATTAGGATGCACTAAACACATCCGGAGGAAAGGGCGCAGTGCATTTTCTGAGAACACTGTCCAGATATGAACTCTCTCCTTCTATTCAGGATCTCAGAGGAAGGGGCAGGAGAGGGGAGGAGAGTTCAGTCACCTCGGCTCAGAGCGGATGCTTCAGTAAGCGCTTTATATCGCTTCCACCCGCAACAGGGCAGGAGCCATCCTGGTGATGGAACTCAGTCCCAGCGCAGAGCCCACGTCCCAGCCAGCGGCCATGGGACCCCACGCAGCTATAGAGAGCCCCCCAGAACTGCCTTGGGTGACTTGTTACTACCAAGTGGGAGCGTGCACTCCTGGAAGATCCCTAAAGTGAATGCAAAAAGGGCTCCAGAAGCATGCCTTTGGCTGAACTTTAAACATCAGAGAAATAGTTGCAATGTCTCAGAAGGCATAAATATGCTGATCTTCCCGTTTTAACCTATCTCATGCTGTGATTTCTCAAGGCGGTTGCATGAAAATCCTATTTCTCCTCTTTAGGAATCGGTGGGCTCCTGCTGCTTATTTTCCGGTGGCAGACCTTGTGACCTGATATATGGACACTTTGATGAGCCACTGTGGCTAGAGCATTTGACACCAGCACAGACATCTGCTCCTGCACAAGCAATAGGCACCTGGTGCAGGGAGGGGCCCCACAGCTCGTGCTACCACAGAAATCACTCAAGTCAGAGACTGTTCCCACCATCCCACCCCAGCAGCCCCATCACCCCAAACAGGAGCACCTCCGAGCTTAGAGTCCTCCAGAAAAGGGGTTTCCACCATTCACTCTCTCTGACCTTGAGACATTAAAATAAAGCACTTCCATGAGCGTGTACTATGTCCAGAAAAGAGGTTTCTGGAAGGGAGGGTGACTTATACAAGAAATACTGGTACTGCAATCCTATATAATAAACAAGTAATATGCAAATTGACCCTCACGCCCTCGCACAAGATGGCCACCCCCATGTGGTCAAAGATGGTCACCCCCATGTGGTCAAAGATGGAAGCCCCCATGTGGTCAAAGATGGCCTCCACAAGATGGCCGGCAGGGGAGGGTAGTTGTGGGCGATCAGGCCAGTAGGGGAAGGCAGTTGGGGGAGACCAGACCTGCAGGGGAGGGCAGTTAGGGGTGACCAGGCCAGCAGGGGAGGGCAGTTGGGAGCGACCAGGCCTGCAGGGGAGGGCAATTAAGGGCAACCAGGCCTGCAGGGGAGGGCAGTTGGGGGGGACCAGGCCAGCAGGGGAGGGCAGTTGGGAGCAATTGGGCCAGCAGGGAGCAGTTAGGTTTTGATCAGGCTGGCAGAGGAGTGGTTAGGGGGTGATCAGGCTGGCAGTCAGGCGGTTGGGAGCCAGCAGTCCCGGATTGTGAGGGGGATGTCCCAGATAGGAGAGGGTGCAAGCTGGGCTGAGGGACAACACCCCCCCCCCCAGTGCATGAATTTCATGCACCGGTCCTCTAGTAAGAAATAAATAAATAAAGTACTTCTAGGTTTTCATATAAACTCAAACCGTATTTAAGAACCTATCTCCCCCTCCCCCAATATCTTGTCCACAGTGGAGACAGAGGCCAGCCACTTGCTATCTGTGGGAGGAAACTCCAGAATTTGCAGTTATTGTTCCTTGTCCTCATACTACCTCTACCTCTTGCTAGTTATGCACATTTCCGTATCTCCAAACCTTATTAGAAGCAAGATATATAACAAGTCAATATATATAACTGACCTCTCTGTGCCTTGGTTGTCCATCTGGGGGTGGGGAGAGAGCTACAGAGGGTGATCTCAAGATCCTTGGCACCTGTACCTGGTCAGGGTTCAATGATTCCAGCAGTCCTTAATACTCCAAGAAGTGGTTTTTAATGCTTTGTGGAAATGGTTGAGTCACACTGGGATGATAATTTTAAGATGAGGTTGGAGTATAATCATATCTCTTTAATAAGATTGGATTGAGGAATGTGGATCAGGAATGCAATGTGGTGTGGGTGGGAAAGCGTAATCAGAGTGCAGCGATGGCATATCCTCAGCCCACAGACAAGATTAGGCAAATTCCCGACACTTGATGAATGATCCGCTGCCATAGGAAACATGACTCTTCCCTGAAGAGCTGCCTATCATCTGTTTGGCAGGAGCCTCAGAGTAGTGACGCCGATGGTTTGCTCAGTCCCTGGGTGAGTCAGCAATGACGGGGGTGTTGACAAGCGTGGGAACAGAGACTGACAAGGTGAAGGCCGGGTCTGTTAGGCTGATGATCGCCCGGACACATTCCAGGAGGCTTGCTGTAGACACCCATGAACAAAATGTCCTAAAACTAACCCTTGAACCCTCACTTGCGAAGCCTGAAGTGAAGGGCCTTGGGACATCCTAGGGGTGGATCCGCCCACCATGGATGGGGTCACAGGCAGCTGCAGGCACCGCCAAGAAAAGGACACGGGAAATTCCCAGGAGATAAGCAAGTGCGAAGCAAAGAAGGGCCGCATCTTTGGAATTTTCTTTCAAAAGTCGGGGCTCAGGGTTAGGGGAGTATCCAATCTGATGAGAACTATCCTGGACAGGCCTCACCCTCCCTGCGCAGTGGGAGAGGGTCCCTGGGTTGCCTCTGAGGAGCTCCACTGAGTAGCGTGGCAGCTTCCCCAGGTTCACTCCCATCGGCTGGGTCTCCCAGGCACCAGGTGATCTCAGATCTTATAAAGCAACAGGGTCAGAGCACTCAAGACCTGGAGTCCCCTTCCCAGTTCCCACACATGTGAAAAACTTCACTGGGAGAGTTTGTAAATACAAATATTATTATTTATAAAAGGTTGTTCTAACATATTTAAAAAATAAACTCCCCCATTCTTAGTTCTATTTCCCCGAAGACCCATTTTTAAATAGCTCTGATTGTAGGTCTTCTACATCATAGAACTAATCCATATGTGTGCGCCTGTGTTTCTGCCTTATCAGCTTCAAATAATAGTTTCCTACCATGAAAGGCGTGTGGATTCAGTGCACTGCCCTACCTCTCAGCTATCTGCATTTCACCTTCCTGTTCTTATGAGTTACAGTGACATTGTAAGATCTCTAATTTTAAGGTCTCTAATGGTTACATGTATAATTTTAATATGCACAAATTCTTATCTTCAGCTTCTAACGTTATCAACCTGCTCCCCATTCTGTAAAATGAGGAAAGCAGCTCACGACCTATAACCTTGGCCCCCCACCCTTTCCTCTTCCCCGCTTGTCTGCTTACTAATATCATCCAGGCTTGTAACCTTTCGCACTCTGTTCTGTAATTTTAAATTCGTTTTCTGCTCAACTTTAAAAATTGAAAACCAATAAGACACATTCATAATATATAAATAGTAATTGCAGAATCAAGACCCATAAAGATGGAAATGTGATTTTGTTACCAAAAATATGCATTCAAAAAATGCTTGAAAAACGGGTTCCCTTTACTTACACTCCTATTTTTCTAAGTCATGTCACATTTCAATTTGCTTCATCTTATCATGACTTCAGAATAGTTTTTTCTTTCCTTTATTGTAATGGATAGAAAAAATATACATGTACCTTTTTACATATCTAAGATCTTTCAGATTATTAAACATATTTTTTTCAATCCATATTTTTTAATCACCACTTCCTGTCTTCCCTGTTCTAATTAGGGCCAATTGTTTTCTAGGCCTGTTTTACAGCTAACAACTTGAAATTTTTCATTTTATTCCTGAGGCAGTTTTTTTCTGTTTATTAGATTATGTTTCCTGCATCCCTAAGTCATACCAGGGAGAGTAAATAGGAGCATCTTTCTGGGTCATTAGATACCTTACTCTGCATTCATTCTTAAGTAACAGGTTGCTGGCTATAAATTTAGGTTCAAAATAATTTTCTCTGATAATTTTAAAGACTTGCTCCACTGTCTTCTAACACCAATATTATTAATGCAAAGAGTGATGACACTTTTTTTCAGGTATTCTGTTAATTCTCTCCACAAGCTTTATACTAGGAATTTTTTTTTTTTTTCAACAGAATAGTTCTTGGCACATGGTGAATATTTTCCATCTGAAAATATTTTTTTAGTTCAGGTAAATTATCTTTTCTTATTTACTTGATTCTTCATCTCTGTTCTGTCATCTTGGATTAGTTACATAGTAATAGCTTTCTAGATCTATCCCCCATCTCAACTTCTTTCTGATAGCTTTCCTTTCTGTCATTCTCTACGTTCTCAATTTTATCTTCTCTATTACTTATTTAGTTTTCAGCCGTATCAATGATTCAAGTAATTGATTTTTAAAAATAATTTGGGGAACCAATGTTCAATATTTCAAGGGCTCTTTCACGTTCCTCCTTGCTCCCTTTCTTAGTAGTCTATTCTTCTGTATGGACACACCATCCCCTCAAATCTCTCTGAGGAGTAATTCAGTGTTTAATGCCTTCCTTCTTTCTTTTACCTGTTTGTCCCATGGTTAGTTGCTTGTTCACACATTTTGGTATTTCTCATTTACCAAATATTTGATGATCCTTCATTAACCACCATTTTTAAATATATTTTATTGATTTCAGAGAGGAAGGAAGAGGGAAAGAGAGATAGAAACATCAGTGATGAGAGAGAATTGTTGATTTGCTGCCTCCTGCACACCCCACACTGGGTATCAAGCCCACACCTGGGTATGTGCAACCCAGGCATGTGCAACCCAGGAATCCAACCGTGACCTCCTAGTTCATAGATCGAGGCTCAACCACTGAGCCCTGCCGACTGGATGATCACTAATTTTTTAACAAAACAAAACAAAACACATATTATGTAAGTATTTCCTACTTTAAAAAAATAGTATAGTAAACACCCAAATACCCACCATCCAGCTTAGAAATAAAACTTTACAAATATAATTGAAACTCTTGTGATTACCACCACCACCACCACCCGGATTTTCTTCATTTCAGTTCTGAGCACAGCATGGCAGGGGCCCTGGCAGCCCCACAGCTGAAGGCACTTCTCCAGGGCACTCTGTCCTGGGGTGGGCACAGACCTAAATGGCATGTGGCCATCAAAACAGGACTGATGTGGGGCTTGAGATAGTGGGATAGCCTGGGACGGGGTAGGATCTTGGCATGATACTCACCCAGTTGGATGGGCTAGAATAAAGGAGGAAAGGCCAAATGGGATGCTAAGACATAATAGCCACTGCTTTCAATGAATGAGAATTGGGATAATGTTGGCATGGGGAGAACAGCATTTAGTCAAATACGTGTTAATCAGACTGCCTTGTGAGCCCAGGAGTAGCTTCTGAAGGTCCAAAGAGACACAGAAGCGGGGAATGGTATCCAGAGTGTCTGTCAGGAGAAGCAAGCCCCTTCATAAGGCAGGATCCAGAGCCCAGAGAGAAGTGACAACAGCTGGGCTGGCTCCAAGTCCTAGAGAGAAATACTTGTAGGCAGAAAACAAGTGTGGGAGATGGGCTTCCAGGCACAGGGAGCAAAGAGGTTCAGTTGCCAGAATTTGGAATCAAGATATGCTTAGGTCTGAGAAGTAAGGATGAGCTTGGCCAGACCAATGACAAGAATGAAGATGAGCCCTAGCCAGTTTGGCTCAATGGATAGACTGTCAGCCTGCTGACCAAAAGATCCCGGGTTCGATTCCGGTCAAGGGCATGGACCTTGGTTGCAGGCTCCTCCCTGGTCCGGGCCCTGGTCAGGGCTCGTGCAGAAGGCAACCACATTGATATTTCTCTCTGTCTTTCCCTCTCTCTTCTGCTCTCCCTAAAAATCAATGAAAAAATATCCTCGAATGAGGATTAACAAACAAACAAAAAAATAGAATGAAGATTCTTAGAGACTGGAGCTGCTGAAATTCCTCCAACCGATACTCAGAATTGGTCTTAGACTTAATTAATCAAAGTCAAGAATTCTTAGCCAGGGAAGACGGGAGGTGGGGAAAGGAGGGGGAAAGGAAGATAAACCTTAGGAATCAGGTATGGTCTGACACCATCACTTGACTTCAAGGGGATTTATATTTTTCAGCATTTGTGAATGAGCCAACATATCCAAAACCCTATGCAAAATTATAAAAACAAAACCCTATGCTAAATTATAAAAACAAAACCGTATGCTAAATTATAAAGATCAATGTGCCAACCCCCCCACACACACACACACCAGCTCCCTATATACCATCCAATAAATATCCCAGAGCTCCAAGAAGACCTGGTTCCATTCCCAAAACATGTTTGGAGCACCTTCTATGTGCCAGGCACTGTGCTGTGAAAGGAGACTTCAGAGGGGATAAACATCTGCTTGGCCATCAGTGATTCCTGTCCTGTCGGGAAGTCGGACTGTTTCAGGCAGTATGAAAAGGGCTGTGCTGGAGGTGAAGAGGGAAGAGGCCAAGCAGGAGGAGACAAGGAAGGGAGACACACCGTGATGTTCTATGAACTATAGTACTTGGCTGCTTCTGGAACACAGTTCAAGGCAAGTATTAAGTGGTCAGAAAGCATGGCATTGGAGTCAGAGCCCTGGCGTTGGAGTCAGACCTACCTCTTCCCATACCTTTTGTGTAATCCTGAACATGCTATTTTAAGGTCTATAAACCTTGTCACAGCACAGTGCCTGGCACATAGAAGGTGCTCAAAACAAGTTTCTCCTCTGATCACCAGGGGATCTAGAAAAGAAAGCACTAGAAATACCTTTATTACTTAGTATAAGGCCATACTCCTGAGAGGATGGGGATAAGGAGGAATAAAGGACAATTCAAAAAGAAGATATATGCCATACTGGTTACTAAAATTGCTTAACATTTATTGCTTCCTTTAGGATTAGTAAATTGTTAAGTCTCATTAGGTACACACACTAAGAATTGGAATTGATTAGACATCATAGTAGGAATGGATTGATTTCTTCTTGTCCTAAGTTTCCTCCAAAAGTAATAGTTATGTTATTTTTTTTTTGTGCTTATGCAGATATATTTATTGGGAGATACCATATGTTCCTTCTCTGACAAATCCCATGCTGTGTTTATCATTGACATTCCCGGTCCCTTCATAATGAGGTACAGTCAATTAACAATTAGCCATGCTGCTGACTGATGGATAGGAGACCATCTTGACAATCTCCCTAAAGGTAGGAAATTATGGTGATTTGTTTCTCTTTGGCTTTGTAGGTTTATTTTAACTACTTACTTGCAAATGAAAAAAAAAATCTGATTATCTGTGAATTTCCAGGAGTCTAATCAAAATGATTTTTTTTAAATCCTATGAACACACAACATAGGAGGACAATTGTTTGGCTTCCTTTTTGTGTCTTCCTAAGCAGAAGTATTACATTGTTTTTCTTCACCTTTAAAATAGACAGCATCTCTTCACCAAGCAGGTAAAAATACTAACTACTGAAGATAAGCTAGAGATAACCTTCAGCTGAGTCAAGCCCTGGCTGGAATTTCTGTCACTATTTCCATTCACCACATTGCACCACTGATTGTCTGTAGCCAGGCATTGACCATAACAATTTCTCCACTGGCCAAGGTCAGTGTTTAATGGTGATGGTTTTGACTTCAGTGAAGAATTCATAAGAGTCCTTGGCGCCTTCTCTACCCACTCCAGAACTCTTCATCCCCCCGAAAGGAAGGTTCAGCTCCCTGATGAGCCAGCAATTGGTCCAGACCAAGCCTGATTGCAACTTCTTAGCCACCCGGTGGATACGCCCCACGTCGCTAGACCACACGGTCGCTGCCAGCCCATATTTCACACTATTGGCTCTTTTAATCACTTCCTCTTCGCTATAAAAGGGGACAACACACGTCACAGGGCCAAATATCTCTTCCTTCATGCAGCAGGACTCGTCCTTAATGTCTGTTATCACGGTGGGAAGCATAAAATAGCCTCCCTGATTCCTGGGGGGAAGATTCAACTTGTCCACTCCCTCACCGCACAGAATCTGGGCCCCTTCAGCACGAGCTTTCTTGATGTAACTTCGGACCTGGGTGGGTGAAAACCATGATTAGTAACATCTTACCTTCACACAAAGCAACAAAAAATTCAGTATTTTGAAATCATCTAGGAAAGACGTATGAGGTCATTGCCAAGAAATCTAAGATCGATTATCTTATTACTCAGCTGCTGAGCCTGAGGAGCACAAGTGCTCATCACTTGGGCATTCAGTCCTCATATGGAAAAGGAGAGAGTAATTTACTTAATGTTTAAGTACATGTGTGCCTTACATATACTCTCAAAAGTCTGTTGGCAATGTATTGTTATCCTCTACTTGCTGAAAATGTCATTGAGCCTCAGAAAGGGTAGGCATTTCATAAAACTAATAAACGGGAACACTAGAATTCACATTCAGCCATATTCAGTAATTAAATACACAAAAAGAATATTTTATCACTTTTTGAGGGGCTATGCCCATTGTAGAAAGTGTGAAGTGGAATGGTGTACAAGATTTAATTAAAGTCCAGGATATCCTTCAAATATCTGAACTTCCAGAACAAATAATTTCTAGTATCATTACTGATTATATTCAGAAATATATCTAGGTAACTATAATGGAAAATAAGTTATGTAATAAGCTAACCCAGTGACTTAGAGATAATGACAGATACTTATTACTAATGGTTATAGACTTATAATAATGATATATGTATTTATATATGGAAATGTTTAAGTCACAATGATATATGAGTCTGCCTCTGAGCAGTATTATAAGCATAGGAGAAATATAAAAATAATCCCCAAAATTTAAAATACAGAACAAGAGTCAAGTAGTACAGCAAAGGCAAGGTCAATTTTGAAGGGGCATTTTAGGTTCCTACTTATTATTTATCGTCTGAGGATCCTGTCCCAGTATTGAATTAGAACTCCACTGTAGAACTATATTCAAAATAGAGCTATATATTTGCCATGTAAAAATAAAAAAGGTAGTGTTATCTTATTACTTGTTGCTCCAATTTGGAGCACACTTAATACGCCATAAGTCAAAGACTTTTTAAAAACAGAACATTTGGTTCAATTTATCCTCCCCTCTGCCACACCTCCTCCCCCAGCTGGCACGATGAGCTCAAAGCCTTCCCAGAAAACCCCTAGGCCAGTTTGTGGGTAGAGATTAAAATAGGTCTGGACTTCTCTTCTCCCTCCTCTCTCACTCCTTTTAAAACAACCCACCCACATTAATGAAAAGATGTTGAAGGCTGCCTCTGGGGTGAATGAAGGAAGTCCAGGCCAGGGTCTCCAGCAGCACATTCTGGAGGCAGTGCCAGGAAATATGTCACAATTCCATGTACAAGGAGTGCTCTGGCTTCACATTGTCACGTCTAAACGGAATTACAGGGTTATCTCTTAGAAGCTCTTGGGATAATCAAATATGAAGAGAGGTGTTAGTTTCAAATTGTGGGTTTATCAAAATATTTAATGCATAAGGTGACTCATACTAAACTGAATTTATTTTTTAGAGGGATGATAGAATGATACCTATACTAGCAGCTCAGGAACTGAGATTTTCAGTAAAATCTGGGGGGAAAAAAACAACCTTGGGACTGTTAATATGCTATGAAAGGTAATGAATTATTATTACAAAACTTTTCCTGAGTGGAGAATTGTTAGTACTTACTAGCTTTGCATATAAAATCAGAGCACAGAGAAGAGTGGACTTGGGAGCTCAACTGTGCTCAAATTACTTACTAGCTAAGGGATTCTAAATGCTCTGTCTCAGTTTCATCATCTGAAAATAAGATTAACACTGCCACCTATTCATAGGATTAAATAAAATATGTACAATATTTAGCATAATGTCTGGGGCACAGTAAGTCTCTTGGATGCCAGCGGTGGTCATTGCTGTTGATGAAGATGACAATGAATGCATGATCTGACACTTACGAGCTAAGAGACTTCAGAGGTGTCACCCCTCTGTGTGTTACTTTGCTTAGCTGACAGGAGATAGGAAACTTTAAGAGTGGACCTCATTGCCTGGTCCAACTGGGAGATGCATCTGTGAACATCCTCTGGGCTTCCCCAGCCTTCCTGTAAACACTCGAGAATTCTATATCACTAGTTACGTGCATGTATGGGAAGACAGGCATACAGCCAGATTCTCCAGACAGACAAGTAGGGGAGGATTATGGAGGGTAAAAATAGAAAGAAAAAGCAACTGTCTGAAATAGGCAAGGGAGACTTTCCTTCATTCCTTGAGGACAGAATCATTGCAATTTACTTTGCATCCCCTGTAGCTACTAGGAACCTGGGATATGACATTTCCACTTAGGAACATGTGAGACACTCTGTCTCTGTGAGTTTCTGAACCCTTTGCCATTACAGCACAACCTTTACACATTCTACTTGGATTCTTCTGTCACTGCATCACCATTCTATTATGACAATCACACAGAGGTAGGATGGACACAAAGACCCCAGACTCTGCAGGGCTATTTCAATTTGGAGAGGATATAGACATAGTGCAGAAGAGGAGATGAGGAATGCAAAGATGGCAAATAGACCTTCCTTGGCACACAGCCCCCAGAGCTTTCTGCTGAAAGGCAAGGAAAGATGTCCCCTGTCTCCTGATCCCAGATGGTTTGACAGACTGAACTGAAAAGTCACAATCTGAAAAGGCCAAGAGGAGGAAGTGGGGGAAAACCAGGCTCTCCCTTCGTATCTTAGCCTGGACTCAGATGAGAACTAGCTCACTTGGTGAAACTCACATGGGGAGCTGGGCTGAGGCAGGAGATGGACCTGGGGTTGGGGTTACCCAGAACCTGCAGGTGGTGCACTCCTGTCTGTGCACAGGTGCTAAGGGGACACACACATGCTAAAGGAGACCTCAGCTCCCACCTGCCCTTGATACATTCTCAGTCTGCAGCAGGTAAGTCCTCAGGATCCACCAGGACACCCCGTGCGTGGGGATCCCTGTCATTGGACCCCAAACACCAACATACTGAAAAGAAGGTGATTTAAGGTCTTCTCTGTGGAGCCACTTAAATACACAAAGTTTAAGGTGTGTATTTTACCCTAGAACATTTTTTGAAAATTGTATACAAAAATTGTATACAAAAACTTGCTAAATTCTCTGTGTTCATTTTAGGGGTAATTAAAATTACTGGGAATCACCAAAAACAAAATGAAACAAAAGTTTGATAATTTGGAGGAATATGTTGTTTTCAACTAAAATGTATTATAATTGAAAAATTGTGGTACCTTTTTATAAGTTGGTTCTTGAGAAAGCAAGAACATTGGGGGGCGGGGGATGTGAACCTACAGAAAACGGTCCACTTGCCTATTTGTAGTAATTCTGTAAAAATCTCTAATGAATTTAGAAAATAAGCTGATCATATTTTTTGAAATTCTTAGTTGACATGTAAGAAGTTGGATTTGTATAATAATGAGGAGTTGAACACCAATATTTTTTCAAAGATTTTTAAGAAACTAAAATTCCGTTCTAAAGTTGCCTGTGACATAAGCTGAAATAACCAATGAAAAGATGAAGAGTTAGAGGAGAGTCTGAAGCAAAACCTCAAAGGCTTGTATGTGTTTATATGGATTTTTTATTGTTATTGTGATTTAATGATCAGTGAGACCAGATGCTTGTGTTCAAGTGTTCAAGGAAAATGGAATCCTCAAGTTTGGGGGTATAACTAGAACACAAGATGTAGTGTTAATTCAAACATTTGTCCAACAATAATATGCAACTATTATGTTCCAGGCACTTTTTTGGGATGTAAGGATCTAGCAGTGAATGAAACTGATCATGGAGCTTGCATTCTAGTCAAGTAAAAATAGTTAATAAAGGAATAAATAATACATATTATATGTCAGGTGGTAGTAAGAGTCACGGAGAAAAATAAAGCTGCAAAGAGACAGAGGAAGTTCTGGTGGGTGTGACTTTATATAGGGTGAGCAGGCAAGCTCTAATTCAGAGGGTAACATTTGATCTAAGGAGAAAGCCAAGTAAATCTCTGAAGGAAGAACATTCCAGGGGGCATGGGCAGCAAGAGCAAAGGGCAAGAAGGAGGGGCCTGATATTTTCAAGGAAGAATAGGGAAGTTAGCATGCAGCAGCTGAATGAGAGAGGGGAAGGGTGACAGAGGTAATAGGGACAGTGGTAATGGGTGACAGACTCCCGGGTCACTTTAAAGACTCAGGCTTGACTGTGAACAAGGTGAGGTATGACCATACATAACAAGATACATCACAGCCAGGTGTATCAAATAACTATGATACTAAAGCAAGGTTTAAAAGTAACTTGGCTAATCTGGAAATATCAGCATGGACACAGGATCCTCTTAAAAGGACAGTATGTGAGCTCAGCACAACCAGGTTTTAAGTTGCCTCCTCTTGATTGCTATCAGCATCCTGGGACATCTAATGAGCACCCACACGGTCTGATGCTGGCTTTGAAGAGGGCCTATTGCCCATGTGAGGAAGAGCAACTCATATGGCTGAAGCTGTTTGTTGTCAGAGAGCAGAGATGCCTACAAGGGGGCCTTGGGTGGAGCTCAGAAGAACCATGAGGCAGCCTAAAGAAAAGGCCACTGTGGGCAAGTAGGGTCGTGCTGAGCATAAAAAATATCATGTTATGACCAGCCAGTGTGGTTCAGTGGTTGAATGTCAACCTATGAACCAAGAGGTCACAGTTCGATTCCCAGTCAGGGCATGTGCCTAGGTTTTGGACTCGATCCCCAGTGCGGGGAATGCAGGAGGCAGCCAGTCAATGTTTCTCTTTCATCATTGATGTTTCTATCTCCCGCTCCCTTTTCCTTCCCCTCTGAAATAAATAAAAATATATTTTTTAAATATTATGTTAAAGCCCACAGGAAAATCAAATACTTTTATTTACTTTACTGATATATATCCCTTCACTGGGTGAATTATGGCCTAAGATAGAAAAAAAAAAATAGTCTCTCTGTTGATTTCCTATAGAGAGAACTTTAAACTTCAGGTGAGTGGTGAATTGCAAAGGGGACTTCAGACTGCACCAAGCCCCTGAGCCTACTGCAAAAATGCTTCTGGAAGTTAGCTTTTGCTCCATAGGAAGCATTCAGAACATGCTTAACTTGTTTTGCAACAGTTATTTGCATGTATGGGTGGGCAGGCATGGAGGCCTGGTGTGCAGAACAGCCGTACAAGAGAGGACAAAGAAGCCTCCTGCACCTGGTGATTCCTCATTCCACGAGGGGGCAACATCCACAACTATAAGTCCCATGGGCGCTCTGAGGACTGCTGCCTAGGCACCTGGAATCTTGCAGGTGAATTTGACTGGAAGAAAACAGCCATGCTGGCTAGCCTCACTTTAAATAAGTGACCACAAGCCTCAATGAGCCCTTAGAGTTGCCTGCTGACAACACAATCATTTCAAAGTCCATTCTCTCTCCTGATCTGCAAGACTATTCCATACCTTCTCCTCTCTCCTGAAACCCCCAACACCTTCTCTCCCCATCACCTGCTTCCTATTTCACTGAGAAAAAAAAAAAAAAGAAGAGACCATCAAGCAACATCACCCTCCCACCTATGACCTCTGTGCTTCACAATATTGTGAAGGTCAATGTTAAACTGTGCTAAGTCTGCCAAATCAGTGCAGTGCCACAGATTTCTACAAACTTAAGTAACGGCTTCGTCCCTTAGTGACTGATGATGGAGGCACATTTTCCTTGGTGGGCCTTAGTTACTGCAGCTGAAGACAAGAGCCTTCCAGTACCAAAATCTATGACTTATTTTGGGAAGAGTGACATCAGGTAATAAATTAAAATGACTTTAGAAATCGAAATTCCATAAACCACCCATACACCATCAATGGCTTCTCCCATGTAAGCCACCGCTAGTCACTCCACTAACTAAAGACCACATAATTTGGACTGTGTGTTCTGGCAATTACAAAATGCTATCTGCTGTAAGCCAGAGGCAGTACCCTCTCCACTGGGAACAGTGACTTATGGAGATTTTGACCTTTATGCTTTGAAAATTGCCTTTCTCACTCTTCTGGTGGTATCTCCATGCTGACTTCTCAAGTGCATTCATTTCACACAGATGCTGTTTTAAATCTGCACTACATTTGTTTATTCACATCCAACATTTTTAGACTCTGTATCCAGAGATAATTTCCCACAGGTCATAACTGCTCAAAAATAAGGTAGTAATTAACAATATTTCAAAGCATGCCTTGCACTGAGCTTCTCTCCAAACAAGAACTCTTCCTGTGAGGTACATGGCAGAGATTTACTTACTTTCTCCAAATGAGCTTTACTTATCAGAGCTCCCATGCTGGCCGACGGGTCGGAGGGAATGCCTACTTTCCACAGTCTAGTAGCTTCTAGAAACCTCTTTAAAAATTCACTATAGATGCTCTTCTGGACAAAGATTCTGCTGGTACAGAGGCAGATTTCACCCTGCCAAGAATGACACATGAGGAAAATGACAAGACTGCAGGACACACTCCTTCATGGACAGATCATGCTGCATTCTGAGTAATATATATATATTTCTAAGCCACTTTCTGTAGGAATTTCTGAGAGAGAATTAATTACAATTATAGTGATCATGAAAATAATCATTATACAGAATGTTTTTCACAAAAACCCTATTGGAAGGCATAATTATTACAATTTCCATAATTTACTGGTAAAGAAGTGAAGGTTCAAAAGATTATGCAAATTATTCAAGTTAGGTTGAATAAAGATATATCTCATTCCACTCATCTTTCCTTCTATGGAAGTTCTAACTCTTTGGCTTAAGTCTTTGTTTTTTATCTTAAAAAAGTTAAAACACAGCTTTGGAGAAAACCATTCAATATGTATGCCCCATCCTAGGGACTGTCCTGGGTGTTGAGGCTAATACGTTGCACAGAAGCAGGCACAATTACCCTCTCCATGAAGCCTACAGTGTAGGGTATCTGATCTCGTGTTCCTCACCCTCTGGGATGCTATGGCCTTGAAGACCCTGATGAGAACTATGGACCCCAGGAAAACACCTGTTACACAGTTTCAGGAGATGCAAAGTTGCCCTGAAACTCATCTGTGACTTTAAGGTAAGAAACCAGCTCTAGACTGGTTCTAGTATTTATTTCTAAGGATAAGAATGCATTTGAAAGGCTTCTGAGAGGAGAAAAAGGTTTACTGGAGGTAGGCCATCTAGACAGCAAGAAGAGTCTGGGGAAATCGATGAATACCAGCATGGATAAGCTTGGAGTAGCAAAAATCAATCATTTTGCCCATGGCTGCTCCCTGATAAAAGTTGTGTAACTCAAGAAAAGGAATGTGCTGAACAGAAGCTGTGACTCCAAAGGCTATGGATTGACACTAAGATTGAACAGATGGTCAATGGAGTAACACAAAGTAACGATTCTCCTTTCACTGATATAGCACCGGATTGACCTACTCCTGGCTGGGCATTGAGATGAAACAGATCCTACTTGACAGGGCAGCAGAGTTCAAAACCAACCAACAAACAAGCAAACCAAAACCCAGAGGACATGCCTGGTTGGCAAAGCTGGACCTGACAGTGGTTGGAATACACTCCTCCAGGTTGGCATCCTCAAAGATGATGGCAGGGTTCTTGCCCCCCAGCTCCAGGGAGAGCCTCTTGCAGTGGGGAGCACTCAGCAGTGTGATCCGCTCGGCTGTGGGCTGGCTCCCAGTGAAGGAGATGAGGGGCACCTCTGGATGGGACACCAGGGCCTCGCCTACCCTGGGCCCTGTGCCGAACACAATATTTACCACACCTGGTGGAACACCTGGATGGGAAACAGTATCCGTTACAGTAAGTATTCTCAGCATGCTGAGGACTTTGAGTTACATGTCAATTCTCCTTGAAAGCCCAGTAGGTGGGATTGAACTCTTATGGCCATCTCTAGTTTAATAGTAAAGCAAAAACTACAGTATCACCTCTGCCTAGCATACACCCTAGGCGGAATTCTCCAGATGCTTTGCCCCAGAAACTTCAGGGTACGACATTCTACATAATTCATTCTATAAAACTGACTAGGCCTCCGAGGCTGAGGATGCAGAGATTCTTCCAGTAGGTCAAGCCCTGTGAGGGAGGAGAGCCCTGCTCCAAGCTGGCATCCAGGAGTCACAATGCAGTGTGAAAATGTCAAGTAGAGGGGAGGGCAAGTGCTGCAAAATCCAGGGAAGAAGTTGACTCTCTTGGTCCAGGGGAGTGAAGGCAGCTCTCCCCACCCCAGGAAGGTAAGTTTTGAGTTGAAGGTCCTGAGCCCCATGATATAAATGTGTCATTACAATCTAGGTCTGACTTAAAGTACCAAGAACACCCAAAATTAGATGCCCCAGTCCAGTCTTTTCTATCATGAGATCCTACTGCCCTATGTCTGCATGTATTTACTTATATGTTTACCTGTTTACTAATATGTATACCCTCCACTAGAAGGTACACTAGCTAAGGGCAGGTTAGTACCTGATTTTTGCTCTCCATTGTATGTACTTCCTGCACACAGCCTAGTTTGCCACATAGGATTAATACCAGTAAGTGCTAATTCACATTTACTGGATGCTTACTGTAGGTCTGTCATTGCTGTGAGGGATTTACCTTCTTTAGATTCCCCCAACACTTCTATTAGGGAGGTAGCATTATTAGGAAATAATTGTTAAGTAAATGGATGCTTATCTAAATGTGCATTATCTGAATTAGAAATGGCCCTTGACTTCAAGTGTTCAGAGAGAAAATCTGTGTGCAATTGTGTTGTGTCCTGGAAGCCCTTAGGGTTTGCCTGGAGGCAGCTGAGTTTGTTCCCTCTGTTTCTCCAGGCTTGAAGTACATCAGAGACAGAAGTCTCCAGTGTATGAGGATTTTGAACTACTTCCTGCTCCTAGTATTTTTCCCTTGCTCCAGATTAGACATTCTCTCAACAGAAACATAATTTTTTTGGATTAGAACATTCTCTTCAAGGATATGCTTTTAAAGTATAAATAATAATTTTACATTGATGATTCATTATCATCCAAAACATATTTGCGTAGAGCCACAGCCTTAGTCCAATCACCTTGAGGCCACAACCGAGGCCCCATTCAGGTGAGCCCCCAAGGAGAAGATTCAAGCCTCATTTCCAGTGATGGCTCCTCTACACTCAATGTGCACATGTTGAAATCTAGCATAGAAGTCAGCTTTCTGGGTCATATATCTCTGCCAGGTGAGGGCAGGCCCAAAGCCAGGCACCATGTGACAGCAGCTAGGCCCTGGGTTGGGGCAAAGAAGATGCTTGGGGGAGAAGTCCTCCCTGTGGCTGATGGGAGGAAAACAAGAGCAAGTGTCCCATCATTGGCAAGAGGGGGCCCTGCATTGCCGTCAAACATCGGGCATGTGGTTATTTATCTGATATTTGGATGGGGGTGGGGGCATGAGAAGGTGGACTCTATTTTGTAAAGAAAGGGATTAGAACCTGATCCCTGTGTAAGGGAGGGATGGCACATTCTGGAACACGAGAGAGTCAGGCACATTCACATCATACACCCTCCAGAGGCCTAGGGCATCCACAGACGTGATCCCAAAGACCTAGGCTGGGAGGCCTCGTGCCTCGGTAGGATACAAGGGGAACGGGCAGCTGAACAAGGTTATAGGCCCAGTGCTCTTCTCTAAACAGGCATGGTTTAGCCTGTCCTCTAAATCTTAAAGAACTGACTCAACTTTCCTGGGAGCCAATGTGCACGTTTTTTACTTCGAGAGAAAAGACATCCAGAAAAGAGAGATGGGCTCTTTCCAAATAGCCACTCAGTGGACACAGGTGTGCCCAGTAGTACCTCCTCTGTTGGAAGCTGCCCGTTGCCTTCACTAGCAGAAAGGGGTGGACAAGGAGTCCTGAAGGCTGGTCAACCTTGAGGCTCTGGCAAGGGTCAGAGCCATACACCCACTGTCTGGTGGAGACAAAGGGAGCTGAAGCAACTTCCACCTTTTAGTCTCATGTAAATCCTTGCTGATGGGCTATCATTGAGCTTTTACTGGAATTGCCTGCCTAAGGGCTATAGGTGGATCCCAAACCTGAATAAAAGGGATGGCAAGGCCAGAGCAAGGCGTAGTCCTCTCTTGGGCTTCCACCTGGCCCCCAATTCCCAAATTAATATTTTCTTGTCTTGTCTCTTTCATTTGTGTGCGGCCTCCTCCAGAGCCCGAACCCTGAAACTGAACCCTGAACCACGTGGAATGTGGGGGGGACGCTCGCACTCCTCTTTGAAGGAAGCACGCACAGCAGAGACCAAGAGAGCCAGAAAGACAGCCCCCTCCCTAACACCCACCCATCATTCCCACCCAGGCCATGGAAACACGAGCTGAGGGACCTGGCAGCGAGCGGCCTTCTCATGGGGTGCAAGACAGGCTCTCCTGAGTGCTACCTTCCAACCCTGGTGCAGTGTCAGGCTGAACACCCCAAAACTAAACCAGAAACCCACCCTGAATGTGGTCATTGCAATATTAGCAAAAAGGGGACACGAAGCCAGGTTATATCAGCACCTGAGTAGTGATTCCAAATGCAGGGGAAACAGAGGGGTGTATTTCAAATCTCTTGAAAATGGGCTGTTCCTAGCAGGTATTCTATAGCTATACAAACCAGAGAAGTACCAGTAGTACTCTTACTTTCATCAAGATTAACTTGTGGTTCCAACATCAGATTTAAATTGACTATCAAGGACAGCCCCTGGAGCAGGCTGGCATCTGGCTCATTGGGGCTCTTTAAGCCTGTCCTTGTCTTCCTATCATGTGCCCTTTGCTGCCACCTGAGCCCGCAGGGAGGAACTGTCCTGCAGTGGCACGTTCTAGGGTTGAATAGAGGAAGCCCTGTGAGCAAGCCCCACGGACGAAGGGAATTTCTCAGAAAAGGAACAGGGAGACAAAAACCAAAGATGTCCGTGGAATCTGTTTTGCTGTTTAGTAGGTTTCTATCCAAAATGACTTTTCAAATGTCAGTAACCCTAAGGGGACTAAAGCCTACACAAAGTGCAGCCCCAAAGCCAATCCTCCCTCAAACTCTGACACCCAATTACCTGCTTTCTCCAGGAGTTTGCACATCATCCACGCAGTCACTGAGGTCAGCTCGCTGGGCTTGGCGATCACAGTGTTGCCCGCAGCAATCGCCGGAGCGATCTTCCAGGTCAGCAAGTAGAGTGGCAAATTCCAGGGACTGATCAGACCAGCTAACCGAGAGCAGAAGCGTGCCAAAATGACATGCCCCTCAGAGCAGACCGGCCCTACGGGGTTCTCCTTCCGCTGCATGGAACCTAAGCTCCTCAGACCCCCAACTTTGCTTATCTGGAGCCAACTTCAGGGAAATCGTTCTAAAATGTATTACCAACAACTGTGCCTTGTAAAACTATAATCAATACAGTTCAGTCTTTTCCTGATAGCTTACAATTATATTAATGAGCAACAGTTGTATAAATTTGGGGGCTAAACAGTTCCATAATGTGATGAGTTTTGAGATTTATGGACTCATCTTTACATGTGTCTAAATCTCTCCCTCCTCATCATTAAACTGTCCAGCTACCATTTCTTCAGAGTTTATTGGATGGAGACATAAAATTCAAGCTTTTTAGAACTATTTATAAAATAAGAGCAAATAGGTTCTGAGGTTGTGAAATCCATCTTAGATCGGCCAGAGGATTTTTGCATTAAAAAAGTTTCTCTAAGTTCTCACCTGTATCCTGATCAGATGGGTTTTCTCTTTAGTTAACAGAACCAACAACTAGAATGTATCTTCATATGATAGTATGAAACTGCCCAGCCTCCCAACCATGAAACAAGCAAAAATAAAAACAAAGTCACTTAATTTATAATCTGCCTTCAAGTCTGTGCTATAAAAGTATATAAGCATAGTTTATGTTATTACATTTCCCATTGAAAACTCTTTGCTTTAGGAGATAATATTTTTGCAGCATAATGTATTCGCATACTTCTTAGGATGATGTCTGAGTTTTTCATAATGCCTTGAAAATACCATTTCCAAAGGTTTCAAATAATCAAATTGGTAAGATGTCCCATTTTCTTTCCTTTTAACATATTCTTTTATCCTGTCATAAAACATAACTAGTAAAATATGAACAGTGGGGGTTTTCTGAGAGGAAATATTGACATCTAGTGGAAATTTTCAGTCATTGCAGATAATTAGGGGTCTTCAAAAGGCAGGAAGCAAAGAAATGAGTGAGGAAAGTAGATAATTCAGCCAAAGCTTATTTACCATGTACCTGGCACTGTTCTGAATGTTCTACACTTACTAATTTATTTAATTCATATAAAATATATAAAGACAAAATCAAACTATTCTTTCAGTTTTTCAGATAAGAATAGTGCAGCACACAAATGCTATGTAATTTGCCCCACACACATCCAGAAGCCATGCTCTTAATCTACTTCCTGGAAATAGACATTTTTTTGTTACAAAGGGCGGTGGGGGGAATCCTCCTTCATGAATTTCCTCTCTGCATCATTCTTTTACCTGTGATTTCCCAAGAACAAGCTTCCAGGAATAAGTAGAGAATTTCACACAAAGAAAATAAACCAGAAATCGATTTTTAAGGCCAAAACTGTATTTTAGTCACAGTAGAAGAAGTCTTTCCTTTGCCTTAATCTGTCCCTTTAGATCAATTCTACAGAACTGACTGAGCTGCTCTCTGTGCAGTCATGTTCCAGGCTTTCCTGGAAAGGCACCTACCGATCCCCACAGGGGCCCGCACGGTGTAGTGCAGACAGCCCACGTGGTCCATCTGGGTGCACTCTGACGTGTGGTGCAGGATGGAGGAGGCAAAGAACCGGAAGTTCTGTACAGACCGGGGAATGTCCATGGTTCTTGCCAGGGTTATGGTTTTCCCTGTGAAAACAGTCAACAACAGAAAGCACAGTCGGTGTATTTCACCACGGACAGTGGAGACAGGATGACACACATACCCCGCTCACCCTGCCGGTGCCCCCGTTCCTTCCAGCCTGGGACAGACATTCACTGACTATACAAAGCATTGGTCGTGGTTTAATAAAACCATGAAATAATTAGATATGAAGTTATAAGGTGAGGTGGGGGAGGTAAATTGAGTCAAATGATCGTTGCTTTGTGGACTGCACAATTCAGAGAGCTGTCATCATAAATCTGCCAGATGCTAACACTTCCCCCACACCAGCTCCTTCAAAATCGCAAGCTTTGTACACGTCCCAAAGAGGGAGTTGGCATCGTGGGTGTAAAGATAGCTGCTATTTGCACATCACCAAAAATCCACTTGGATAAACACGTGATGTATATTAAATGTACCCCTTCCCCCAACACAGAGAGGGGTCATTAAGATGGGCACGTGGCAGAACTACAGCAGGAAACCCCTGGCGCTGCTGTGGCACTCGATCGCCCATCACGTGCCCCACGCGCATCCTAGCTCCTGGTTGAACAAACCAGAAACCCAAGCTTGCCTGGAGTGTTCCTTAGTTGCCCTCAGAGACGCGGGGACACTGCGGTGCCAGGAGCTCCAGGAGGAACCATTTTCTTCCTAAGGGCGTGGAGGCAGCCTGCTGCCTAACTGCAGGCTGGTTTACAGCACGCACATCATTTTAAGCAATTGCCTTTCCTAATAGATATTATTGCAAAGGCCTACAGGCATTTACTCCATGACCCTGACTTCTGGGAAGCAGGTAAAAAATTGGGACAACTGTGTGGGAAGTAGAACAGCGGTATCTCAGATCGCTTTCTAAGCAACTTGACTGTGAACTGCTCTTCAAATTACCTTTGCTTTCTAATTCGCCTCTTAGAATTGGTGGAAGATGACGTGATCAACCCTAGTTCTTCCTCCCTCCCCAGCTCCATGCCCTTTGACATGCATGTTTGCAGTTCCTTCCACCAAACAGAGTGTATTTATTTCCCTGCCCCTTGAACTTGGGTTCAGCGGGGACTCGCTTTGGCCACGAGAATGAGGCGCCTCCGACCTCAGAGGCCTTGGGTGGTTTTGCTTCCCCCTCCTCCTCCGCCAGGAGAAGCCTGGGTGCCTGTGGCCTGGTGGTCCCAGGAGGGGTAACACGAAGAGAGTGCCCAGTTCCAGCGATTACAGTTGAGGAAGAATCGTTGTCCAGCCTCTGAGGAATGGGTTACACTTTCCATAAAGCATTTAGTAAGCGACAGGTGCACTCAACCCCCGGCTCTGGCAGAGACAGCCCTGCAGATGCGCCCGCCTCACCTTGGTCCTTGGATTCGGCCTGAGCCAGCTCCTCCAGGGACTGTTCCAGCAGGTCCGCCAGGCGGTGCAGCACCTGCGAGCGCTCCTGCGGGCTCCTGGCCGACCAGCCCGGGAAGGCGGCTCTGGCAGCCTCCACCGCAGCCTCTACCTTTGAGGAGCAAACAGAAGAGGGTTGTCTTACTCCTTACGACTGTTGTTGCTCCCAGGGATCGCAGGAATCCAGAATCCATACACGCCAAGATTATTTCCTGCCTAATTCCGAATATTCCCAGTGCTGATTTACCCACAAGGTGTTTGCTGATGTGACCAGCAAAGCAGGGGAACCACAAAAACAAAGAAAAATGCTCCATCTCGAGCCCCGTATCCAGAATGTGGCAATCAGATAATTAGAAAGAAGCTATTTGAATTTTAACAGATGCACATTTTCAGTCATTGCATAATATAGACTTTTAAAAATATCGTATGAGAGGGGAAACTTAGTTGAGATCCACAGAATCTCTAAACTCTTAATCCAGCTCAGACATACCTGATAATTTTGTTTGAAATCACTGTCATCCCATTTGGAATGACCAGTCATATTGGTCATTTATTGACTAACTAGAGGCCCAGTGCTTGAAAATTCATGCACTGGTGCGGGGGGGGGGGGGGGTCCCTCAGCCTGGCCTGCCCCCTCTCATAGTCCAGGAGCCCTCAGGGGATGTCCTACTGACAGCTTAGGCCTGCTCCCCACAGCCGATCAGGGGAAGGCACCACCCCCTCACTGCTGTTGCCTCTGGCCTCCCTCTGTGGGAGGAGACCTGGCAATCAGGGGACAGCAAAGCCCCCATCACACCTCTGCTGCTGCTGCTGCTGCTGCTGCTGCTGCTGCTGCCACTGCTAGCCACACGGCTGCCTGAGCCTCAGCCTTCACAGCCACCATGGTTTGCCTGAGCCTCAGCCCAGCCCTCATTGCCTGAGCCTCGGGCCCTGGGCAGCAGCAGCCACCATCCGCAACTTGCCTGAGCCTTGGGCCAGCCCTGGGCAGCTGGGCAGCTGCCATCCGTGGCTTGCCTGGGCCTCAGGTTGCCATTGTGGCTGTGTCCAGAAGGACAAGGCGTCAAGTCCCCACCCACCCACGTGCACCTGCTGTGCACACAGCCTCCTGCTGATCGGTTGTTATGGCGTGATGGCATGATGACCATTAGCATATTAGCTCTTTATTATATGGGATTTTTATATATAAGGAAATCTGCTAAGTGCTATTACACAAATTATTTCATTTAACCCCTTTTAAAATTCTGTAACATGAGTATTGCTTTGCCCATTTAGATGAAAAACACTGAAGCACAGAGAGCTCAAGTAACTTGCCATAGGTCACACAGCCAATAATTGGCAGTCAGGATTCAAACCCAGATCTTTGTGGCTGCCAAGACCACGAGCTGGCCTGCTATGGCATAACAACCACCCCTGCTCCTTGCTCCCTGCCTATCTCTGCCCAGTGGAAGAGGCCTCGTTTGGAGAGAAGGGTATCTGTAATGGAACAGAGAGCTTGGGGACCCAGTTTTAGAGCTAAGTCCAAAAGGAAATAGTGTATGGGAAGGTAATGTGCAAGGCAGAATAAATTTTCAGGCCACCTGCTGCCTCTCTCCTCTCTTAGGCGATGTCTAAGATAGCAAATCCATAGAGTGTGTTGCCCTCTCCTCTCTCACGTGCATGACAAACATTTATCATCATAGAGCCTTCCCCACCATTGGGCCCACAGGCTCAGCCCCAGAATCCTCTTCCCAGGCTTCCAGATGCCACAGCTTATTTCTTGTATCATGTGACCTGACAATTCCACCACCGGCACTGAGGCCCTCTTACCGAAAACCTGATCTCACTTCTCTCCTGTTTTCTTTATGCGAACAAAGTCACTTTCAGAGGAGCTGAGGTAAGGTATAAAATGATCCTCGCCTTAATTAGACATGTCTGGAAAGATGATGGTTTCACCTCAAAAACTGAGTCTCTAATATGGACCTGCAGACAGGATGAAGGAAGACATGTGGGCCTTAGTGATCTCCACCACAGATGCAGGCTCGTGGACACCCTGTTGCCAAGGCAACAAGAGGAGAGTTCATTTCTACAGTAATGTAAAATTCTAATCTTCCTATAGTTGTCAATATAAAACTCTAATCTTTTTGAGAAGCAGAAAACTCAATTTCAGTAATGTCTTCTAAACTGTTTAATGCCACATGTCCTGTGTCCATTTAATATAGAATGCATATTCATCTACAATATACAATATTAGCAAAAGCTAATACTTAGAAAGCTTTAATAGATGCCAGACACTAAGGGTTTTACCTAAGTCAGTCTGTTTAATTCTCAGAACACCACTGTGAAGTAGATATGATTTCCCCCCATTCATAGATAAGGAGACGGAGGCAAAAGGAGGTTCAACTCAAGCTCAAGACCATAGGTACTAAGTGGTGCAGCTCGTCTTCCAAGCCAGGCTGTCTGACTCCAGTCTGTGCTTCTGTCTGCAATGGTATAAGGCAGAGAGAGAGAGAGAGAGAGAGAGAGAGAGAGAGAGAGAGAGAGAGAGAGAGAGAGAGAGACCACTGTCTGAGCCCAAGCAGCAGAGATGAATGTTAGCATACTGTACTCTGCAAAATAAGGATGATGACAGAGTCCAATTTGTAGGTTATGACTCCTATTTGGGACAATTTATACTAAAGGGCTGTGGATGCAAAGTATATCTCAAAAACTGAATAAATGGGAACCACTGTGAGCAGCACCAGCTGTACTTTCTGTGAGTGACTTTTGGGGAAGTTGGCATGTAGTTTGCATGGTGACCATATATTTCAAATCGGGGGGGGGGGGGAATAGAATGGGATCAAATAGAATATTTGGGATCAAATAGAATATTTGGGATCAAATAGAATATTTGCATGGTAGATTGCTAGGAACTCCAAAATATTTAATCCTCTACTAGTAGGTGCAGCCATAACTTGAAAACTCATGAGCATTAGCTGTAAAAAATATTTCAACTGAATTTGTCATACTTTTCATTTTTAACTTCCCTTTGGAAAACACGCTAAGATGAGGAGGATTGGAGAAAACAAGGATGAATTTCCCACATCTATCCAAGGTCATTAGAAGCAAACAAAAGTGTGGGTACAGTTTAACCAACATTAGCCAATATTTTCAAACTTTAATCCACAAGATAAGGTTCTTTTTAATGCAAGACAGATTTAAAATATATTAACAATAGAAAAATAATAGTTCTTTGAAAAACCTTGCATATAATACTATATATTAAGGTTACAGTTATCTTTAAATAATCTAGTTCTCTGTACCTTAAAAAATAAATTTATGGGGGATAAATGGTGATGGAAATAAATAAAATAAAAATAATTTAGAGTCCATTAGGCATTAGATGAATATACATACATCAGCCACATTTATCACCCCAAATATATTTACATTCTCAGTGCAATAACTGATGAAATATACTTCAAATATTTTATAAAATTCTTCCAATAAAATTAATTCTACATCACTAAAAATTGTAATGTGTGTAACATGAAGCTCTTGAGTAAGAAAAAGGATGCTGTTAAATTTAATTCTAAAAAAATGGAAATTTGATTTTTAATTTCCCCATTGAAATGGTCAGTTTTATTTTACTAGATATTTTGAAGAAGTAAGTATTAGAGGATAATCCTATATAATAAAAGGCTAATATGCAAATAGACAGAAGGGCAAAGCAACCAGAACAACCAAACAACCGAACAACCAGTCGCTATGACGTGCGCTGACCATCAGGGGGCATATGCAGAACATGGCGGGCATTGGCTGCTGCGGAATGCTGGAGCAGGTGAGCAGGGGCACCAGACCATGGTGAGGCGCTGGTCGCTGTCATTGGGGCGAGCCTCTAGTGGTTACTGAAAATTCTTTGCTCCTGCATGTCACGGTCCCACCCGGTGCTTGCACCTGCTGGTGGCACCAGCCCCGCTTGCACCCGCAGCCGATGCCAGCCCTGCTCGCACCCACAGCTGGTGCCGGAGCCGCCACTTGCACCCGCTGCTGGTGCCTGGCGCCGGTCTCGATCACTCGGCGCCATCAGTGGGTGTGAGTGGCAGCTGCCAGCCCTGATAGTCCCTGAGGGCTTCTCCACCTCTCCCTGCTCCTGAGGGGCGATTGGGGCAGCAGCCGCCACTCTCACCCGCTGATGGCGCCAGCCCCGCTCACACCCACTGCTGGCGCAGGCCCCATTTGCTCCGTGCCATCAGCAGGTGTGAGCGGGGCTGGCACCGTCAGCGCATGGGAGCTGCGGTGGCAGGAGCAGGGCTGCTGGCAGACAGGGGACCAGGGGCTGCGGTGGGAGGGGCTGAGCAGGGGCGCAGAGGATGGGCCGAGACCCGCCCCCGTGCCTACCGCAGCCTCGCAGCCCACAGTTCCTTTCCAGGTGCATGAATTCGTGCACTGGGCCCCTAGTCTAAAATAAATGCCTGGGTTTTCTAACTTTGTGTTTTAGTAAAGTAACACGTCTTTTAGAAAGCCATGGATATACTGGCAAGTTTAAGCAACACTCGGTAGAGCACGTAATACTGACAATTCTTTCAAACAATACTTTTTACTAGACCCCTATTAAGGAATGCCTGAGACTTGTGTCTGTGTCGTAGGTGGCCTAGATTAATGATTTGCTTCTAACATATAATTAACCTGAGATTTGCTCCATGTACCATACATGACCAGTTAGTTACAAAGTAAATCTTTCTAGAACTAAAACTTCTGTTAAAGTTTAACCTTTTCCCAAACCCCACATCCTCCCCGTTGCTTCTAGAAAATTACTTAGTTATACACAAGTCACTGACATATTAAGACCATTTCAGTCTTTTACTTCTAGAAAATGAAGTTACACATAATTCACCAACATAATTAAGACCATTTCAGTCTTTTGCTTCTAGAAATGAATTTACACATAATTCACCGACCTATTCAGACCATATCAGTCTCCTAAGTGAACACACTCACCTCTTCTTTTCCACTGTCTGGTACTCTGCAGTACACCTCCCCTGTAGATGGATCGTAAGAATCTATATATGAGTTACAAGGTAGAAATTTTCCACCTATGAAGTTTTCCAACATCAGAAGTGTCTTTGTTCCAGCCATAGTGAGAAAACTCATGCCTTTCCCCTTGACAGTCCTTCAGCCAGGTTATCCCACCGCTTTCCCCCACTGCTGAGTTAGTCTCCTCCTCCTGTCCAGCCAGGTCTCCATCTGCCAATCAGCGAAAGGGGAGGTGACCTGCCACTCTCAAACAGTATTCCAGTCTCCAGACTCTGAGTGAAGAGAGTTATCAAATACTTCACTGACTTCCAGTACATTGTGAGAAGTGGATTAACAGTATTAAACTAATATCAGCTTAAGTGTTCATGGTCCTTTAAAATTCTCAAAAGGCGTCTGTATCATAGTATTGGGCTCACGCTATAAGCTATACATGGCTCAAACGCTGACGGAGTGCCAGGCCCTGAAGCAAGTCCTTCACAGGAATTTACTCATTTATTCCACACAGCAACCTTCTATAAAGTGAATGTCATTACCTCCCCAACTTTGTAGAAGAAACTGAGCTTCAGAGAGGTTAATGTATTCAAGACTGAATACAAAGTTGGTAAAGAATGAACTTTAATCTTTTTGTCACTAAACCATGTGCTGTTTCCTCACTGCATCTCTGCCCTCACCCTGCAAAGGTGACTGAGAGCAGGCAGGCATCTCTGGTAAGGGTGGGGGGTAGAGCAGTAGGGGGCAGGAGTCATGGAGGGACTGAGAAAAAAAGAAAAAGAAAAGAAAGAACTCATGGACATGGACAACAGTGAGGTAATTGTGGGGGTGGGGTGGAAGAGAACATAAAGGGGATAAATGGTGAAAGAAAAATAAAATAAAATAAATAATAACCAAATAAAAAAGAATACCTATCCAAAAAAAAAAAAAAAAAAAGGACAGATTCTCTTTTCCATTGCTCATGGCTGGCTCCTGTACCCTGGATGCCTTCTCTCTACACTCCCTCTCCATCCTGACACCAGGGCTGCAGAGGCAGTGCCCATATTCCGGGTGGCCATAGAGATGAAGATACAAACCAAAACTCTGTCTGAGATATAATATATAACATACAAGAAATCCCTGTTCGATGCTTCTTTGTCTTTTTATCTATTTTTGTTCATCAATTTATGATGTTCATTATATTCCACAAATGAGTGAGATCATGTGATGTTTATCTTTCTCTGACTGGCTTATTTCACTTAGCATAATGCTTTCCAGTTCCATCCATGCTGTTGCAAATGGTAAGAATTTCTTCTTTTTTATACCAGCGTAGTATTCTGTTGTGTAAATGTACCACAGTTTTCTAACCCACTCATCTGCTGATGGGCTCTTAGGCTGTTTCTAAATCTTAGCTATTATAAATTGTGCTGCTATGAACATAGGGGTGCATATATCCTTTCTGATTGGTGTTTCTGTTTTCTTGGGATATATTCCTAGAAGTGGGATTACTGGGTCAAATGGGAGTTCCATTTTTAGTTTTCTGAGGAAACTCCATACTGTTCTCCACAGTGGCTGCACCAGTCTGCATTCCCACCAGCAGTGTAGGAGGGTTCCTTCTTCTCTGCATCCTCGCCAGCACTTGTTGTTGATTTGTTGATGACAGCCATTCTGACAGGTGTGAGATGGTACCTCATTGTTGTTTTGACTTTGAGCAGGTAGGGGAGAGGTGGGGTTGTGGGTAAGAGATCAACCAAAGGACTTGTATGCATGCATATAAGCATAACCAATGGGCACAGACACTGGGGGGGGGGGGGGGGCGGTGAGGGCATATGCCAGGTGGGTGGGCGAGGCTGGGGGAAGTCAATAGGGGAAAAAGGAGACATATGTTCTACTATTTGTAATACTTTAAACAATAAAAAAATAAAATAAAATAAAAACATTAAAAGGAATTGTTACAGACACCTATCCATGGTGTCTGTAACAATTTCTACAAATGGTAAGAGAAATGAACAACCCAACAGAAAAAAATGAGCTCTGGACACACACACACACCCTCCAGGAGGATAGTTGTTTTGTATCTTTTCTAGGTTTTGTTTAGTTAAATGTTTATTTAATATATGTTGATAATAATATTTAAGGCTATACTCTGATTCCACTTTATATTATATAATACACATATATACATATATATTTGTGTAGTTAGTTCCTTACATATTTGTACATATATATTTGGTGTCACTAATTCTTTTTTTAGTAGTACCTAATCTGTCTATCTAAATACTAGTACCAGTTTTTCATTTCAATTATATTTTTCATTTTTAAGAGTTATATTTGGTTGACTTTAAACTTGTCATTTTTAGTCTATTCTTGCTTATTCACATTTCCACCTTTTATTTAAATTCTAGAGGCCTGGTGCACGAAAATTCGTGCACTCGGGAGGAGATCCCTCAGCCCAGTCTGTGCCCTCTTGCAGTCCGGGAGCCCTTGGGGGATGTCCACCTGCCAGCTTAGGCCCGCTCCCTGGGGGATCAGGCCTAAGCTGGCAGTCAGACATCCCTCTGGCAGCCCAGGAGACCTCAGGGGATGTCTGCCTGATGGCTTAGGCCCACTCCCCATGGGTATCAGGCCTAAGCTGCAGTTGAACATCCTTAGCACTGTGGAGGAGGTGGGAGAGGCTCCCACCACAGCTGCTGCACTGGCAGCCATCAGCCTGGCTTGTGGCTGAGCAGAGCCCCCCTTGTGGGAGTGCACTGACCACCAGGGGGCAGCTCCTGTGTTGAGTGTCTGCCCCCTTGTGGTCAGTGCACATCATAGTGACCAGTCATTCCGCTGTTAGGGTCAATTTGCATATTACCCTTTTATTATATAGGATTAAAGATTTAATTATTTTAATCTTTGCCTTCCACTCAGCTATTTTATACTATGTAATCAATAATTCCAGTATCTGTAATACAGGAAAGGGAGCTTAACCTATTTAAGACATTCTAAAGCTGAACGATAATGCCATACCCATGGTCTGATCCATTGAGTTGCCTTGAAAACATAACTCTCCAAGAGTAGTATTTACATTATCAAATTCTTGAAGGAAACCTGATTTATACCTGCTTTCTTTTTTACTATATGCTCAATCTTTCTACTTTATTATGTTACTCAAGTCCTCTGTGACCTTCTGTTTCCATGATCTATGAGGCAGGGCTGTTGAGAATCCCTTGATAATTTTATTTATATCTTTTATTTTTTTTATTTCTAGTAAATTTTCATTATGCATTTTGATGCTATTTGGTACTTAAGTTTCATTTTTGTACCCATGGTTGAGCCTCATCAATATGAAATGGATCTCTTTATCACAGTTAGGGCTTTTTGTTTGCTTGCTTGCTTTAAATTCTTAGTCCAGTATTAACCCTTTGCACTCACTTGCTTTTTTCTCGATTCCTTTATTCTAATGCTACCCGTGTCGAGTCACACTCGACATCCGAGTGCAAAAGGTTAATGTTATTCCTGGTTTCTAGAGAGACAATGCAGTGTAATGGACATGCCTTCCAGTCAGGCTTCAATACCAATTCAAATCATGGCTCTGTAATTGATTTATTTGTTTTTATTCAACTTCAGTCTTCTTATCTAAAGATTGAGGTTAATAATGCCTGCCTCATATAATTATAAAAATGTCATATTAACTGAACTACTGTGTGAAAATTGCCTGGCACATGGTAGACACCCACCGCCTGGTAGTAACTGTTTCTTCTCTGATACATTTGTGCCTTTTTCTTGCAATCTCTTTATTTTAGGTGTATCTTTGGTAAATAGCATATCATTAGCTTTGCAGTGTGAGTCTATCCTTTTAAGAGAAAATCTAAACATAATACTTACTCTTTCCATACTTTATGATCCCATATTTGAGGTATAATTTCATTGATTTATTATTTTGTTTTATACTATTAATTTACTTCACACATTTCAGGGGTTTCAATGTGTGAGAGAAAAAGGAGCATCTGGGAACTAAAAGCTGGCCTGGCACTTGCAGCGAGGCCCTGTTGTTCTCCTGTTGAACATGAACAGCTCCCAGATCTCCTATGTCAGATAAGGAACTTGAAGTGAGAATGACCAAAAGTCACTGTGCAAACCACAAAAATGACTGGGCAACCCCCTCTTGTGGCTAACCTGTGCAACTGCTGCTGCTTTACCTTGTTCCATTTCTCTGTGCTAGATAAAAATCGATACCAATTGCAAAATCCCTCCCACTTTCTGACAGCACCTAATCAAGAAGAAACCCTCGCTCACTTGAGCCCTCCTCAAAATTACCTAACCACGCTCAAATTCTTTCAGCTCTCCCCCGCCCCCAACACCTTCTTACTAAGAAGCACCAAGGTGTGTGGTCTCTGTTGCTGCAGAAAGCAAGCCTATGTATTTTGAGTGGTATTCATTTCACATCCAACCCCAAGATTGCCCCAAGGAAATAATGAAATTCAGTTATAGTCAATGATGGCATGTTTCTAGGGCTTCTGGAAAAAGACATGTTCTCTTAGCCTGCCCTTGCCCTGAATGAGGGTCTGAGGATCTAAATGTAAAATCCCAGGGGGGGTCTGTTAGGAGTCTGAGGGCAAACCAACCCTAGAGAAAGCAGAGTACAGATGAGTCCTTGCAGACATTGTGAGCTGCTCCATCAAGACTGAGTCAAAGCCAGGGCTAATGGTACTTTCTTTTTTGCTTAAGTCACTTGAAATTAGGTTTCTGTCAGGTGCAGCTATTAAATTCCTGCTAAATATAATAAATAAATAAAACACGTTCTCGCCTTAGCAAGTTCACTCTAAAGTGACAAGTACACAAATACTTCTTAATAAAGAAATGAATTTATTAAACTGGTGTGTTCACCTGGTGATCATTCACCAAGCAGCACATTCATGCTCTGTGCACTTTATCATGAATGATATTTTTCAATTAAGAAGAAAACATTGCTGTTGTAGATGGTAAGCCTGATCACACCGTTCCCCAACTTTAAGTTACGTGGTCCATCAAATCAGAATTCCAGGCTTAGCTGCGGATGAAATCTACCCAAAAGCAACCCGTACCCAGGAGGCAGTCCAGTGACACTTGTTATGTAAATATGCCTTGGAGTTGGTTGTTGACACTTTAAGAAAACCTTGACTCTTGTTGGCTTATGAACCAGGAGGTCACAATTTGATTCCGATCAGGGCATATGCCTGGGTTGTGGGCTCGATCCCAGGTGTGGGGTGTGCAGGAGGCAGCCGACCAATGATTCTCTTTCATCATTGATGTTTCTATCTTTCTCTCCCGCTCCCTTCCTCTCTGAAATCAATAAAATATATTTAAAATAAAAATAAAATAAAAACATGATTCTTACGGGGACTTACAGTCTATAAGGCATGCTAGATAAAGATAAAATTATCACGTATGTAGTTTTAAAAATGAGAATGAAAAAAATAAAGTTATGGTTAAAAAATGGATGAGACTAAATTTGATCTGCTAGTAAGATAAAAAGCAAGAATTCATGAGAAAGAGTTGGGAAACTCATAACTGAAAAAGATCCCATAAACCCTGGTCAGTGTGGCTCAGTTAGTTGAGCACTGCTGGTTCGAATCCCAGTCAGGGCACATGCCCAGGTTGCAGGCTCGACCCAGGGTAGGGTATGTGCAGGAGGCAGCAGATCAATGTTCCCCTCTCACAATGATGTTTCTCTCTCCCCCTCTGCCTTGCTCTCTCTCTAAAATCAATAAAAACATATTTTTTTAAAAAGGAAAAGAAAAAAAAGATCCCATTAAACCCCAAAGTCATATTTAGTGACAGTGGTAAAGAATCTCATATACATTTAAGAAACAAAACACATTTTGCTGTTATGCTCAAACTAAGACATTTTATTAGTTGGCTTTACACCTTAAATAATAGTTTGGATAACAAAGGAAGAGTTTCCACTAATTCCAACCTAATCTTTCAAAAGTTTACTTGTTGGAGGAAGAACATTCTTATGCTCAACACAAAATACCTTTATGATTATAACCTTCAGTAAATCTTTCCTTAGAGTTAACAAAAAAAAAAATTTGCACTGGTCAAATATTAACTACCTCAACCACCCAATTTAGTTATTTTTCCAAAATGTATGCAGTAGAGTTGAAAACCAAAAGGAAACTGTAAACATTCCGTAGTTTGGCTGGAAGTTGAGTTCATTTCATGATGATTCAATTCTTCTAATACGTATTTCAGATAGTTTCCATAAATCTTAGCAAAGTAAATCCATTTACTAACATTTCAAAGGGAAAGATGGTTTGGCAACTTGACATTTTTGCAGGAGTGATAATCAATACTTCTTTGCTGCTGATTATATCTCATTAAAAAATAATACCAATTGCACATTGTTCCTTTAATTGAATAACTGGATTCTTTAAAAACATAGCTTAGTTATGTCCTTGCATTTGGAAACACTGGAGAAGTTCTGACCCATCATTCTTTTATCTGTAAAGGAGAAAAACGTATTTGCTAAAATTCAATCCATCATATTAAAAGAACAAACAACAACAGGCAAATGGCAGTGAAATCATTTTATCAAGATGAATCTTTTTTCTTTTTCCTGCCACTGTTCCCTTCCCTAGTCATATATTTCTGAGATTAACTATAATCACTCCATTATTTCCCACAAGGGACTGCATCTTATTTTTAGAATGCGCTTTTATAAAGAGTGCTTTGGCAGATTAGATGTGATGTTAATGACAATGACATGAGACAGCATTTATGGAATGGTTTATGTGTGTCAATTACTGTGCCAAGTCTTTCCACTAATCATTTCATTTCACATCCACAGCTCCGGGAGACAGAGCCCATTACCCATCTTTATAGAAGAATAAATCCAGGGAGAAATGTTGTGCTTATGCTGCTAGGAATCAGCGGAACAGCAACATACACAAAAAACTCCAGAGTCTTTTACATGACACACGTGTAACTGGATTTTGCTCCAACCTAAAGCCCTCTGTTCAAAGTACGGTATACATACAATTAAATGACTTGAATAAGTTTCATGCAGAAAATAATTATCTAAATGAGTAAATCCCCCCTTAAAATATAATATTCCTAAGACTTATGTTGATCATGATAGTGTAGAAGAAAATTTAAATTATTGAAATTTTCTGGTTTATTTCTGGCTATTTTCTCCATAACTCAGCTGCACCTCACATTATATAACAGGTCTGCTTCAGAAACATTACTAATATGTTAACTGAACTTTTTGAATGAATCATTTCAAATGTCCTGAAAGCCAGTCATATAAAGAAAAAATGTTAATGTGGGCTCTTCTATTAAATGAAATTACTGCCCCCAACTTATTTGACTTTCAAAGTTTGTATTCTCATAATTTGGATTGCATACTTAGAGACTTTTCAATGGATTTCCTTTAATTTTGAGCAATGTTACTGATGGAGAACATGGTTTGGAAGTCTCACTGTAGGAAATTCCAAGACCAAACATTTCTTGCCATTTTTAAAAATTTTTAATATAAATTTAAACATTTTTATAATACCATAACTGTGTTTCCCTTAAGCCATAAAATCTCATTAGTCACCCTTAAAAAGTAGAAAAAGACATCATAACCATGGACACACAACCGGTCACTTTACAATACCTCAGTGACTACACCAGCAGCTACTGTAGAACCACTGTAGCGTAGCATGAACCTCCCCAGTTCCTTAAAGTCTTTGTATAGCTCAAGAGCCACTGGTCTTTGTGTCTGTAGCTCTACCAACGCATTCTGACCTTTAGTCAACAACCTATCAAGAACAAAAAGGAAAAAATGAATATCCAATAGAGGTGAATAAATGAAATAAACAACCTGGAAAATAAATATTTCACATTCAATCAACAAATCAACTTAGTCTTTCAAAAACTTAAAAAGAAAATTAGTTTTTCTTAAAATGAAAATGTGTCCTTTGAATTTTTTTAGGTTGAAAAAAAAATCACAGCAGAAATTCTAGATTAGTTCATATATATACACACATATATATACATATTTTAAGTATTTTTATTGATTTAAGAGAAGAAGGGAGAGGGAGAGAGCAAGAGTAGCATCAATGATGAAAGAGAATCATTGATCGGCTGCCTCTAGCATGCCCCACACTGGGGATGAAGCCTGCAACCCAGGCATGTGCCCTGACAGGGAATTGAACCGTGACCTAGTTCATAGGTCGACACTCAACCACTGAGCCATGCTGGCTAGACTACACACATATTTTAAGAAATATTAGTTCATCTTTCTTTCTCTCTCTCTCTCTCTCTCTCTCTCCCTCTCTCTCTCTCTCTCTCTCTCTCTCTCTCTCTCTCTCTCTCTCTCTCTCTCTCTCATATATATAACCAATCTTTCAAATGTAAAGCTATCCCTGGGAGGATGCTATAACGTAAAGTATGCTCAAACCCCCTCTGTCAAAGCCTTCCCTGTCATTACCTCAATGAAACAGAGAGTTTCAATTATCTAACCAAGAAATTGAGGCACTTGTACTTTACAAGAAGAATGCAATGTCTTATGTTTTCCCTAGTAAAATTCTAATTAATAAATTATGTGTTGAAGTTATCTTTTCAGAGAGAGTCATCTCCTAGTGAGAACACAGAAATCGGTTCTTTAACAAAGGTTCAGGACATAATCACATAAGATTTTTCCACAATATGATGTTTGTAGGAAATGAAGGGGATGGGGCATGGGCCTGATTATAAGAGGTTCACACAGATAAGCCAACCAACAAAAATCCAAAAAATGCACGGACACAACACCCTTATTTACTACAAGAAGCAGAACCCCACAGGGGACATTCTGACATTGTTCTCTATTTTAATTTTGATCTGCTCTAGAAAGACAGAGAACAACAATCACAGACTCATCTTCTGAAAAATTAGTTCAGAGACAGACTGATAGAATAAGCTACTAGTATTGCAAAATTTCCAAATATTGATTTTAGACAATTTCAGGCCAAAGTCTCATTTCTTAGGAAGGAGAAGATCCAATACATTTATGATTTGCGCTTAGTTTCTAGAAAGTTCAATTCCATTCCATATAAAGCAATTGAGTCTACAAAGTGCCTTTAGTGGAAAAAAAGAAAAAGGCCAAATGGCATTGGTGCAAAATAGGAGGAAAGGACTAAATTATAAATAAGATGACAGGGAAAACTAATATGAGAATATATTAAGACCTAATATCACTGAGCTAGGACTTACAGCAGGATGGGGAATTCAGGATTAGATTTGATGAGACAATTTCAGATTGAGAATTCTCCAAATCACTTGACTGGGTCAAACAACCTGGCTTCTGTCAAAAAGGATGTGACTTATGTGAACCAACTGTGTTAGAATCCTGGCTCTGCTATTTGCTAGTTCTGTGACCTTGAACATGTGATACAACCTCTCTAAGTTTCAGTTTCCTCATCTAAAAAATGGGGGAAATAATAGTACCTTCTTCATATGGTTCCTGAGCATATAAACATGTGAAAGCATTCATGACAGAGCCTATGAAACAACAGTCCTCCAGAAATGTTAGTCCTTAGCACATTTCTCAGCACATTACGGCAGACACTCATGCTAGAAGCTAAAGGCTGAGGTTAAAAATAAACAAGGATCTTTAAGAGATAAGAAGCCCTTTATAAATAATGGAGAAATAGGCATGGTTTAGAGCAGTGTGAAGATTCTCTCTTCCACTTGCAGCCAACCCATTAACCCACTAACCACCTTTGGCCTCTTACACAGGTGCAGATGAGGAGGAACACCCAAGGACAGAAAAAAGGGGATTTTGGGTGGGATTCCCCAAAGAGAAGAAGGGAGGAAAACCCCAAGGCTGAAGCAGCCAAGCCAAACTGTGGTTAGCCTTTAGTTGATTTAGGGTAAGAAACTTAAGTTCTCAGGAAGCACTTCCTTTGAAAGTGCTAGCCTTGTCCCAGCCAAAGGGGAATGGTCCCCACCTAGGCCTAGATATTAACAGTAAGCAGAGGGGACCAGCGTGATGTGATGAGCTCAGCTAAGGTTCCAGGTGACCACTGAGCAGAAGGAAAATACTTTCCAGGTGGAAAACACTGGGAGCTACAGTGTGTGTAGTGCGCTTTCTCCCTGGGTGTTCTTAGCATAGGGCCGTGGTCAGCAAACTGCGGCTCGCGAGCCACATGTGGCTCTTTGACCCCTTGAGTGTGGCTCTTCCACAAAATACCACGGCCTGGGCGAGTCTATTTTGAAGAAGTGGCGTTAGAAGAAGTTTAAGTTTTAAAAATTTGGCTCTCAAAAGAAATTTCAATCGTTGTACTGTTGATATTTGGCTCTGTTGACTAATGAGCTTGCCGACCACTGGCATAGGGAATGAATGACTCCCTGTAAGGAGAAGACAAGAAACTTAACAACACTCAGCTGGAATTTGGAACCAGTGGCTAGGCATAATTCAAGTTCATCTTTTAAAATGTAGGACTGGTGTGTTTTTTTAAATGCCTTTATTTTTACATTGCTTGATACATACATGTAAATTTATATTTCCATTTTATTTACAATCACACCCCATCATTACCACCATGCAGAACAGAAATTACATCTAGCATTCATACCTATGTAGGAGCTTAAATATTTATTTTTGTGTCTGTTTTAATCTAGTCCTTAAAAAAGTGATTTCTGGAACAAGTGAAAAGAGAGTTCACTTACCACCCCTAAAAATATTACACAAAAAAATTAAACTGTAAGAAATTTGCTTAAATTGCTTGTGTTTATTATTTATGCATTAAAACACTTACTTAGGCTTCTTCTTGGTGACCTCACCCGTGCTTTTGTTCAAGACGCTAATCAATCGTTTAATAACAGCAGGCTCACTGACAGTCTGGTAGTGTAACAGCACCTAAAACAAAACATTGTAACCCTGAATAATTGCTTACCACAGCATCTCTGGCCTAGTACTTGCTCACATTTAATTATATTAAATGCAGCACTATTGCCTGGGGTTTTTAGGATCTCCAGTTGCCTCCTCCAAGTCTCACCATTCTAATTAGCTTGTTCCCCAACTTACTAGGGGGAAAAGGTCACGGGAGGCACTTCAAACATCACCACCACTCACTGTGTATACTTTAGTGAATTGCATAACCTTCCTTATAGGGTGAGATGAGAATTAAATAGGATCAGAGACAGTGACTGGTACAAAAAGTGTTCAACAAATGTGAACTGTTTCATCATAAAAATTAGGGAAGGGGAATCATGTGACATTAAAGCAAGAATTAATATATTCACTGTTGGATAATGAGAATAAAATATTATAGGGGAGTTTAGAATGGCTTTGAAGTCAGACAGATCCGAGTTCAAATCTTAACTCCACACTTTCCAGCTGTACAATTTGTGACAAGTCCTTTAACCACTCTTAATCCCCAACAGCCCAGCTTCAGGATCCTTATCACTAAAATGAGGAAAATCAGATGTTATTTTAAAGTAGTGCCTAGCCACTTTAAAATGGTAAACATTCAGTTAATTGATGGCCTTACATATTAGCTATTATTGTTCATGTTTTATATATAAGAAAATTTAATATCAAAAAGGCTAAGTAACCTAATGTGGTTATGGTGACGTGTGTCAGAGACAAATTTTTGCTGAGGTCAACTGGAGTCAGTTAGGCTGTCCTCCATTCAAATAGTAAGGACTGAGTGTACACTATGTCTATAGCTAGGTTAGTGGAAAAATCAAATACCCAGGAAGTGGCCAAGCTATCAAACGTTTAAGTGGTTTGTAAGTACCATGTTATGCTATTTTCCTGAAGAAACACTGACACTTCTCTTCTGAAATGTCTTGGCTAAAATAGTTTGCATATTCAGAAAACAGAAGCCTGAAGAGTTTCAGATAAGGTTTAAGATTCTGTACTTCATGTGGGGTTGAAAGAATTAAATTGTCTACTGTTTTATAAACGATAATCTGTTAAGTAGCACAAAGTCAATGAGAAAAGGAAATTTCTTAAAAGGAAAATTGAAGGGTTATTTCCCAAAGAAGGAGGTAAGAGTTCAGGGCACCATCAAAAGATGAATAAATAAACAAAATGTGGCATTTACATAAAATGGAATATTATTCAGCCTTAAAAATGACTGAAATTTTGATACATGCTATAATATGGATGAACCTTGAAAACATCATATGAAGTAAAATAAGCAAAGTGCAAAAGGGTAAATAGTATTTGATTCTATTTATATGAGGTACCTAGAATAGTCAAATTCAGAGACAGAAAGTGGAATAGTGATTACCAGGGGACAGGGGCAGGAAAGGGGAGTTAATGTTTAATGGGTAGGTAGTTTCAGTTTGGTATAAGGAAAAGGGTCTTGAAATTGATGGTGTTGATGAATACATAACAATGTGAATGTACTTTATGCCACTAAACACTTAAAAATGGTTAATATAAGAATGAACTCTGTGTTTCATACACTCACAACTGTAAACCTACTTTTGCATCACCCTGTATTTATGTAGCAATAATAAATAAGTCCCTAAATAGTAAAATTTTAATTACTTAGGAAGCCTTTTCTTGGTTAAACATTACATTTTGAAAGGTTTCTTCCCACAGGAAGTGGACAATGACAAAACGTGACTGCTTTTCTGAAACACATTTCATCCTGCATTCGTGAATCGATACACGTGAGAGCAATCTCATTAAGCAGCACTGAAAAACTTTCAATTCAAACTTATTTTTAAGAAACTACAGTAGACAGGAAAACAGTATTACTATTCAAAGTAACTACTGACCTCTTGACCTATGTACCTCTCCATTGGCAAAAATTATTGCTGCATGAGTAAAAGCATGCAGAAACCAACCTCTCCAGCTTCTCCACTGGACATACTGCTTTCTAAGAATTAGTGCCATTTGTTCATAGCAATTAAATTGTAGTTCTTTGCCTATCAATACATGCATTTTGAATATTTAAAAATTAAATATTTTCATCTATAACAGGTTGTGGGTTTTTTTTGGAGAGAAGCTTCTACTCCCTTTTTTAGCTTATGGGAGAAATGGAATATAATTATAAAACGAAAATACTTAAACAGTATCTTATAAACATTTTATATGATCTAATTTACATAGGATTACAAAAAATTATCAGCAAAGCACATGACTCAAATAAAAGGGTGTAAGTATAAAATGAATTTAAAATAGCTAAATAAATGTATGTTTAACCCCTTAAGTATTATCACTAACTTAAATAAAGCTTAAAGGTCCATTAACTATTACTGTCTTACTTTTATTGCAAAGATGCATTGAATGGTGAGCTGTTTATATTTTCAAAGGGAAGCCATTTAATTCCACTGAGGAACCTTTTTTTTTACTGTCATGAAGAATCTGTACTATATAAGCTGATCAAGATAAAAGAAGTCTCATGGGAAAAATGCTCATTTGTCAAGTGGCAAAAACAAGTTACCAACCTATAAACAGAGTATAGCCTGAATATCTGAAAAAAATTACACATAAGAAAAGGAATTCATGCTATGCACAAGTAGCAGTATCTTTTCTGGATAAGTAACATTATAGCATAAAATCATCCTCTTCCCATAAATGTGTATGTTTCAAATGAAGCTGGTCCATGATAACCAGCAAACCAACCTCACAGCATGCAGAGTCTCAAGGTGTTGCTTCAGCACAATTAAGTTTACTCTATGGCAAGCATCCCCAGAATATATCCATAAATACCAATGGGTAGATAGCACGTACACAGAAAAACACACCGAAATGTAAAGAATATATATTTATGGATTATGCAATTATAGAACAATCTTACTAAGTTTATTTTCTTGTGTTTTTCAAAGTTTTCTCTAACAACGTATCACTTTTATAATCAGAAAAACTACAAATAAGCATATTAAAACAAAAAAACAGAAAAACCCAATTTACAATTAGTCAGATAACCTTTAGAACACAGTGAAAAAGGATCTACCAATTTCCCTAGATGAGCTGTATTATTACCATCAGTTTGTATCCTATTGATTATGAAATATCTACTCAATGCCTCTTTGAAAAATACTCAGGCTCAAGGATCACAATACAAAGTAAAATAAAAATGATTTTCAAATTCTAATTTCCTATTTTTCTGGATTAGAGTAATAAGATGTTAGCTGAAAATAACCACAGCACTATCAATTTTTAAAAAAATTATTACTTTTTAGGATAAAGTGACTTTGAATTTGTAAAAACAGTAACAACTGAACATTTTGAAACTTACAGGAAATCCTTTAGTGATAGGAATTTCAATATTAAAGATGAGGATTCGGGCTCTGAATCGAGTGCAAGCTTTAATGGGTTCTTTGGGACCACAAAATATACAGCCAACACTGTAACAAGAAAAAAGAAGAGAAGGTAGTTGGGGGACAAATAAATATACATCTAATAGGATTATCTCTACAATCATTTACTAAATAAAACAAGCAAGCAAATTAGGGTCTTTTTCTAAATATTCCCTTCTGGGTCAAAGTCTGGCTTTTTACCTTACTAGAGGCCTGGTGCACGAAATTTGTGCATGGGGGGGTGTCCCTCAGCCCAGCCTGCACCCTCTCCAATCTGGGACATCCCTCTCACAATCCAAGAGTGCTGGCTCCCAACCACTCACTTGCCTGCCTGCCTGATTTCCCCTAACTGCTTCTGCCTGCCAGCCTGATCACCCCCTAACCACTCCCCTGCCAGCCTGATAGATGCCTAACTGCTCCGCTGCA
Source organism: Eptesicus fuscus (assembly GCF_027574615.1). Lineage (NCBI taxonomy): Eukaryota > Metazoa > Chordata > Mammalia > Chiroptera > Vespertilionidae > Eptesicus > Eptesicus fuscus. The sequence goes on along the minus strand of NC_072482.1, from coordinate 75,002,717 downwards.
GGCCTGATTGCCCCTAACTGACCTCCCCTGCAGGCCTGGTTACCCAAACTGCCCTCTTTTGCAGCCCTGATCCCCACAACTGCCCTCCCCACAGGCCATCTTGTGGCGGCCATCTTGTGTCCACATGGGGGCAGCCATCTTGTGTCTTGGAGTTACAGTCAATTTGCATATTACTCTTTTATTAGATAGGATATCATTTTCACACATAACAGCTTTCACTCAAAGAACAAGTACGTGAGCTGACATGTATTGATTTCAATTTTAAGTAGGTTTGCTTATTATCCTTATACTTCCACAGTGCCTGGTTTTGGCCAAGTAAGACTCAGAATTAATACTCATTCTTTCATTTGAACTGGTCAAATGCAAAATGTATGTGTTTTGAGGTCCTATATCTAAAACAATGGTTGATTAAATTCATTTTCTCACTCACTTAATTTTGATGATATCCATCCCAACCAACGTAAGACTAACATGATCGCCTGCTGCTGCCCAATCGACAGGTTCATCATGCAGAGTGATTCCTGGAAATGAGTAAGAACCAAAGAATACAATGAAACACCTCAATATTGAACCATAACAACCAAGAGAGTTTGGCTGATTTGTGCCTCATCAGTCACTACTCATCATTTTCAATATGAATGGATCGAGAGTGAGAAGAGTAACTGTGAATGCTGAGGAAGACGCACTTCCTCTACACTTGACTCCTCTGGCAAACCACCCTAAACATTAAGTGACTTGTATTTGTCCATAAAAGGCTGATTTCTGCTTTTTTAATCGAGAATTTTAAACTCATTTACACAACTAGGTATATTAATTAAACAGGCCCCATTCAAATATTTGTTATATTAATGGATGTAGGTATAACAATACAGCTCCAATTACTTTTAATAACATAAAAAATGGGACTGGGGAAGCTGTCTAGTCTTCAGTTTTACGTCGAATTTGACAACCACCTAAACCAATCCAATGTTCTCCGAGGAGCCCATGGGCATCACTGCTCCGTCAGACGTGCTCTTGGCAGACCCTTTCACTAACTCCTGTCTCAAAAGAATGGCTGCCCAGAGACAGAGAGATGCACAGTGATAACTGGTTATATAAAAAGAGATTAATAATGTAAAAATTTTAATTTAAAAATGATCCCAGGTGCTGCCACATACCTCTCTTACCTAGGGATTAGCCTGGAGAACAACTGCAAGGGCAATCCTCTGCTGCCTTATTCAAAGACTTAAAAGGAATATCATATTTTATGATTCCATGGGTTAAGTTTATGGGGTAAGCTCCTTTCCACTGGAACTTTAGTCTTGTGATGAAGACAGTATGAAGGGCAACAACTGTCGAATAGTTCTTAAATGACATGTTTTTAGTAAATTATAATTTACCCTCATATTTCTGAAAATACTTATTTTTCCTATGTAGCATACACTTATGCAAGTTTCTTTAAGACTTTTTGAAAATTCGAGAACTTTAAGGGCTCTGAAACAACCTACACTTTTATTCAAAATTTGAATTATGTGCACATCTGAATTACTCTGAGAAAAGAGCCATAATTTTCATCAAGGTATCAAAGAGGTCCTTGACTCTAAAGTTGTTAACAATTCTGATATTAAGGAATATTTGCTAAATTTTCAACTAATTAAATTTAGTTTTCAAATGTAGATTTTAAATGACCATGATTTTGCTATGAAATGTGACATTGAAGACAGGAGCTAGCTACTTAACATTCACTAGAGATTGCCTTAATTTAAGATCGAAGGGCATTCATACCAGAAGTTCAATTAACAACAACAAAATCTGCAGATAATATATAATCTAATTTTCTGCCCCCAAACATGTTACACTGTCCTATATATGATATCTATCTTCTTGAAGACCTTCTTCACTGGACAGACATTACACACAAAAAGTTCTTTTTCAACACTCCATGCACTTGATAATGTTAATAAGGTAAAAATGTAATTAAGAATTTCCACTTGTTGGTTGCAGATTTAGTCACTTCTCTCTTTTAGGACACAGCTGGTTAATGAGCCACAGTAGCACCTAAAGTGTTCAGATAGAAGTGTGCATTAAACAACCAAATAAATGAAGCAAAGCACAGGGTTAGAAATTGAGAACGGAGAGCCTCCATGCTGGGGTAGAAGCACAGCTCTCAGGAGAGGTTGCAATACTCTCCAGGGGCTTCTGATATGGTGTCTCTTTAAGACCACTGGATTAAAGACAAATGGGTAGAGTTTTTCTGGAAGGGAAGTGACAGGAAGGAGTAAGGCGCAGAATGTGGGACTTTCAGAAGTGACCAAATTGTCACAAAGTAATCAATCTGTAAGGTCCATGGATAATTTTTAAAACATGGTTTTAATTAATGTCTACTAGTTATTAAAAAAACAACACTTCCTATTCTCAAAAAAGCTTGTTAACATAAATCAGTATTTCAAAACTATTATAGCTCTTGATCATTTTAAAAAACAAGAGATCTGAACCTGCAAGTTTTTAAAAAAATGTATATGTATTATTGTTTATCTAAACAGAATTTTCATGATCCCTAAGCAAGTCGAAAGAAAAAAGTAAAATGGAAATAATTTTATCTTTCATGCCCTTATTCATCTTTAAATGTAGGTTAAACACTATTACTTAGACACATATTCATTAATTTCTTATAATCATTAAGAAATTAGCTTTTAAAGTAATAAGCAAATTAAATTTTTTAAATGTACATTCAAATTTATAAAAAACTCTGGATATAAATTATAAACAAGATTAACAGAAGAAGAACTGAAATTTCAAAAAATTTTAACACTCACAGTAGATTACACTTTAGTTTAAAATTGTTACAAATACTATTACTTTATAGTATAAGCAGATCTGCATTTTTAAGTTGAAGTCCGAGGCTTAGTTGAAAGATTTAATCTTAAGGTAAGTATAACATTATACACTTTGAAGCACAATTTAGAAAAGAATAACATGTACACATGTAAGATCAAATGATTAAAAGATGAGAACAGTCATCAGCCATTATGAAAGGTCATATATTAGATTATGTACAAAAGCAATAATTGGTGTACTTTAAACTAGCTCATAATTAATTTCTCTTTTCAACATCAGGATTCTCTACATTTACATCTTATTTTCTTAGGTCTTCCTATAATTTTTGGGGGGAGGGTATAAACATGATCAAAGCTGTTACCATATAGTGATTTTGAAATGCACATTTCAAAACAACAGACTGCAGCAGTCTGCTTTGCCACTGACTGTTTAGTGCCCGGTTAGGTTGGACTTAATTTCTGCTACTGAATACTATTTTAAATGTATCTGTCAGGTGTCTCTACATCTGGTTAAATCCTAAACAGACTTCTCACATCAGTGTAAAAAAAAAAAAAAATGCTACCACAGTTAGAATGCTATAGGTACATATATACACACACAGTCACAACAGAAAAAAATCGTTTAATGTTTTCACATTTTTATCTTCAACAGTTAGTATCATTTTGACAGTCAGTTACAATTTCAGTAAGAGGTTATTTACTCTGGAGTAAATTATTGCACTACTTTTTAAAATGTGCTGTCTCAACGTAAGGGTTATTTAGCAGAAGAATTTTGCAGAGGAATACCTTTTGCAGTACAGGTTTCATTAGGAGGCATTGCTAGTAGTCGGTCACCAGTTTGGATATAACCAGCCTCAATTTTCCCAGTTACACAAAATCCAGATCCTTGATCTGCAAAACATACCCAAAGCTTATAATGATTCACAGAGCAATGTTATCTGATGATTAATGCTATTAGCTCTATTTGGTTCTCTAGCAGTTATATACAAAACTGTAGTTCAATGAACATCAATGTTAATCTCAGAATTTTTAACATATACTAATATGGCATACCACATTCTACTCTTGATTTTCTTACAAATAAAATTATTCATATTATAAAAAGTGGAAATTCATTTCTTCTTCAAATATATATTGAATGTTTACTAAGTACCAGGCACTCTGGGGATAAAGAGATAAAAATATAATCACCTACCCATAAGTTTACACCAATGAAGAGAAAGACAAAAACAATTACATTGTCCAGAGACAAATGTTATTTATAATGAACACTTAGAAACAGAAAAAGGCACACAGAAGAATCCATGTTGAGGGGGAGCAAGTACAGTTTAGCTGGGCACTTAGAAGGAGAAGGAACAGGAGATCACCAGGTAGCTTGTGTGTATGGGTAGGGGAAGCAGGAAAACACTGCTGACCCAGAAAACTTCATATGCAAAGGTGCAGAGTTATAACCGCATGTGGGATGTGCTAAGACCCAGTGTCATTTATATGAAATTTATAGGGACCACATGAAATAATGAAGTGTCTACAAGACATACATGTGGAGAAGATGCATTCCAGGGGGCACCAATCACACCAAATTCCATAAGAATGGAGCCGTGGAAGCACATTCCCTATGGGGATGTCCAGGAGCAGGTAGTACATTTACCTAGAGAATGTGAACAGATGGGTTGGAGATACAGATCTGGGAAGCATCAAGACACTGGAGGTAGATGAACTCATGCATGTCTGTACAAGAGGAGCATGCAGAGTAAGAGGACTGAAACAACAGAACACTAGTTAAAAGACAGAGGCAGAGGAGCAGAGAAGATATAGAGAGGTCAAAGACAAAGAAATGAGAGAAGGAGAAAGTGGGTCACAGAAACCAAGGGAGAAAAGTTTTAAGGCAGATGTGACTACGGTCTCAGAAGTAACACCAAATTCAAGTAAGGTGGAATAAGCAACCCAGCAATCATTTGGTAACCTCAGTGGGAACATACTGAGGAGAGCAGTGTAGTCAGAAGCCAAGAAGTAGCCAGAAGACAGAATAGCAGATGAAAAAACAGAGTCACAAACATTGCTAATCAAAAAAGAAATTTAAGCACCTCTAGTATTTTAAATAGATAACAGTAATTTGGAAAGCATTGCCATATATACTCTTCTACTACCAGAATGCTAGAAGCTAATAACAATAATAAATTTCAGCTTTTTAACCAGTTAACTGCCACGATATTTTGAATTTAATTAAAAAAGGTTCGCTGCTTGCGCCGATACTTGTGGCGTACAAACGGTTAAAATGATTTTTGTGAGACACCTTCATTCATTCATTATTAAACATTTATTAAGCATGTATGAGGTGCCAGGTACTGAGCCTGGTCCTGCAGATGCAGATAGAGAACAGACAGTCCTTGCCCTCAGGGAGTTCGCAATCTAAGTGAAATAGACAGCACTCAGACACTTATACTACTGCATGAGAAATGCAATGACAGAGGATACAGAAAACACAGAGAAACACCTCAGAGGATGTGTTTGGTGAACTCGCCAGTCATCAATTTAATGCTTCTCAGTTCCAAATCCACTCTTTACTGCCTGCTCTGTGAATAATGGAGATATGGGGGACAAGTGACATTTTTACTGTATTGACTTTTTAAATATATAAATATGTTACATCCTTCTGTTTACTGAGATTGTTTATTCCATTTCCATGTTATATATTTCTATACTAGAGGCCTGGTGCACAAAATTCTTGCACTCGGCAGGGGGGTTGGGGGGGCAGTTCTCAGCCCGGCCTGTGCCCTCTCGCAGTCTGGGAGCCCTCGGGGGGATGTCCGACTGTCGGACATCCTTAGCGCTGCCGCCAGCTGTGAGCCCAGTATCTGGCTGAGTGGCGCTCCCCCCATGAGAAGTCACTGACCACCAGGGGGCAGCTCCTGTGTTGAGCGTCTGCTCCTTGGTGGTCAGTGCGCATCATAGCAACTGGTGGTTCTGCTATCGGGCCGAAACCAGCTCTCCGACACCCCCCGAGGGGTCCTGGATTGCGAGAGGGTGCAGGTCAGGCCAAGGGACCCCAATGGTGCATGATCGGGGCCAGGGAGGAATGCAGGAGGTTGGCCAGCCAGGGAGGGACTGCGAGAGGGCTCCAGGGTGTATCCGGCCCATCTTGCTCAGTCCTGATCGGCCAGACCCTAGCAGCAAGCTAACCTACCAGTAAGAGCATCTGCCCCCTGGTGGTCAGTGCACATCATAGTGACTGGTCGACCGGTCAAGTGTCTGCCCCCTGGTGGTCAGTGCATGCCATAGCGAGCGGTTGAGCGGTCTTAGCATATCATTAGCTTATTACACTTTGATTGGTTGAATGGCCAACCGGATGACCGAACACTTAGCATATTAGGTTTTTATTATATAGGATAGGGTCTTACACTCATTAAGTGAGGTGTATTCTTAGGTATTTAATACACCACCTCCTCCAGCAATGTCTGTACCCTTCTGTGTTTGGGTACCTTCCCTCAGCCCTAGGGTACCACATAGTTTCCTTATCTACACTAATGAAAGAGAAATATGCAAATTGACCATCACTTTGCAACGCCCACCAGCCAATCAGGAGTGAGTATGCAAATTAATCCAACAAAGATGGCGGGTTACTTTGCATACGCAGGCGCCAAGCAGCCAGAGGCGCAGCAGCTGCTTGTGCGCGTGCTGGCACCAAGCGGCCTGGGTCCCGGGGACAGGCTTCCTCGGGACCAAGGCCACTCTGAACCACTAGGCCTGCACTCTAAGCCTATAGACCTGGGCCTATGCACGCAGGACGTCCTCAGGAGCCAGGCCACTCTGAGCCTGTAGGCCCATGCATACGCCTGGAGCAGCCGGGGTCCCAGAACGCCTCTGGCCACTCCGGGCCTATGCTCGTAGGCGCCGAGCAGCCGGGGGCGGGGCGGAAACATCCCCGGGACCCAGGCACTCCGAGCCGACGCACCCACAAGCGGCCAGGGGCAGGGCGGGAACATCCCCCGTAGCAAGCGAGCCAACAGCAGACTGCAGGGGAGCAGACAGCTGGGCCCTGCTTGCCCCTGGCCGGGGCAGCAAGGGGCAAGCAGTCCCCTGCAGTGAGCGAGCAGACAGCAGGGCCCTGCTTGCCCCTGGCTCTGGTGGTGAAGGGCAAGCAGGCCCCCACAGAGAGCAGATACCAGGGCCTGCGGTGGCATCAAGCAGAGAGCAGAGAACCATGGAGAACAGGCCTAAGCCATCAGCAGGACTTCCCCTGAGGGCTCCCAGATTGGAGAGGGTGCAGGTCGGGCTGAGGGACCCCCCAATGCACAAATTTCATGCACCTGGCCCCTAGTATCTTATATCACTCTTTTTTCACATTAACAATCCTTTATATTGAACTTCCTATTTTACCTATGTGGAGTAGATATCTCCTGATTGAATCCAGACTCCTACAGATAGATAGGAAATGAATAGAGAGAAGAACAAACCTTGGGTAGGCATTGTGGCAACAGGGACCCGCCAATGTGGTTAAGAAAGAGTGTACAATCCAGTTTGGTAGAAGAATATAGAAACTAAGGGGCTCTACTATGAGAAAAAACTATGAGGCTAGAAAGATAAAGGATAAAGTATTTTCATACCTGAAAAATAAATGAGTCGGGGAAATAGTGAGTAAACTGAAGATTTTTCTGGGCAGGGGAGTTAAGAAACTAGTACTGTGCCCTTTAAATTTGGCAGTGATCCTCACATTGGCATAAAGAAGAGAGAATCTGAAAGACAATATAATAATTTTGTCCAAGAAAAGAGGTCAGGAGATAACAGAAAGGCAGGGGTCATACTGCAATAGTACTGTAGAGGTAGCAGTACTGCAGAGGGAGCACTTACCTTTGAAAACATCAGATACACATAATCTAAAAGGCTTATCGATAGATCGTTGAGGAGGCTTGAAGGAATCTGAAAAAAATGGCAAAAAAGCTAGGTTTAATTTAAAAGTAATTTTTGACTCATGCCCAAAGAGCCCAATAAAGCCCCATCTCTCTTAGAAAATAATTATTTTTTATAAATATAAAAATTAATAGCAAATTGACATTCATATAATACTTTGTAGTTTATAAAATGTTTTCACACATATTAAATCATTTAATGTCAACAACAGTCTGTGAGGTGGGTAGGGTAGGTATTAGCCTCATTAATTCAATAAGGAAAAGTGAGTATTAGTTTAAATATTGCATGTTACTTCAAATCTGGTAACATAGCTCCTCTAAATACAAATCCAATGCTTTTGCACACACAACACTGTCTACCATAAAGAACTCTAAACAATAATTAATAGCAAATTTATAATGCATCAAAATTAGTAAGGCAATATTCTTACCAATTTGTTCTAGTAAACATAGTCCTTTATACCATTTTGTAAGTTCACTCGACTGGGATCTAGTGATTAGATTTTCACCACTGAGACCACTTGTAGGGATAAAAGCAACATCGCTTTCCTATTAAAAAAGATTGGATATATGAAACTTAATACAACATTGTTTCTAAAAAGTTAAAAGGTTCACTATTACCATAATTGCACCAAGTTGGCAAAAGCAACAACAATGTACTTTTTAAAAGTAATAGAAATCATAGTACTACAATCCTGATCTCATCCAACATTTTCAACTTTTTTAATTTTGTGGGAAATTTACAAATATGTTCCAAAACATGCCAAGCATTTTACCTAGTAACATAGGCATATTTCACATTTTTGCTGGAGAAATTCCTCTCTACTGCTTTCCACTTTTCTCTGTGATTGCCCTAAACCATACACCTAATTGAATAGGTGGGAAAAAAGTATTTTATTTGTATTAAGTCCAAGCCAATTTACAAAATATATGCAATTTAAGGTGAAGTAATCCAAAGAACTAAGATATAATATACACATGATACCGGGGTAAATAAAAACAAAAAGAATTCATGACATTTAACAAGAACACCAACATATTTGTTTTTTCTCTCATAATAATAAAATGAGACTTAAGGAAAGTAACTACATAAATAAATTTAAAATTACCTTACCTTAAAACCTGCTTGCTTAAGAAAGTGCCCAAGTTTTCCAGTAATCTCTTGAAATCTTTCTTGTTGCCAATTAACCTGATAAAGATCCAATTTAGGTTTAAAACTATGATTCAGACACAGGCTATATATAAAATTTAAATTTATACAATAAAATGTAAATAATCAAGACTATAAGACAAACATAAAATCTATTAAATACAAAATCCTTTAGCCAGTAAATCTATAGATGCAAGTGGTGGATCTTTTTTAACTGAATTCAAAATACCGTGGCAGTTAACTGGTTAAAATTAAAACTCAAAATATAAGTTTTCACTATTAATATGATCTAAAAGTAACTTCTACAACAGAAAGCCTAGAAACAAACTCTAATACACACAGACATTTTTGTATATGTTAAAAGTGATTTCAAATCTGGGGAGCAAAATGGATAATTTATTAAATTGTGCTTGGACCAACTGATGAAATATAATACAAAGCCAAATAGACTAAAAATGTAAATGTAATATGAACTCTAGATAGCATTATGCATACTGTATTATTTAGAGGTAAGGGTAGCAATGTCTGTAACTTACTTGGAAATTCATATCAAAATGAAATGCATTAAGATAGGTACAGGGGAAGATAGACAAAAATGTGATCAAGCAAGTAGTAGAATCTTTAGTAGTGAGTATAATATAGGTGTTTACTTTAAAATTCTTTCAACTTTTGTTTACATTTGAAATTTTTCATACTAAAATACTGGGAAAAGATAAAAGGTATATGTGATAATGATATCACAGAAGAACTATGTAAAAAAATGTAGGTGAATATGTATCTGATTCCAGGGTAAGAAAATGCTTAAAAGGAAATATTTATAAATTTGAATATATGTCAAAAGCACACCACAAATAAAATGAGAAGTAAAATAATAAATTGTTAAAAATATCTAAGACAAAGATAAGAGATTAATATCTTTAATAAGTAATGCTTACAAATTGATAAGAAAAAAATTCAAAAATGAGCAAATTTATAAATAATTCCAAAAGAAAAAATATAAATGGTCAATAAATATACAAAGTATATTTACATATTATTGTAAATACTAAAAAGCAAGTTAGGAAAAGAAATATCATGTTTTATTTATCAAATTGGAAAACAATCCTTTAAAATCAGCAATGTTGATAAAATGTGGGTAAATAACTATGCCATAAGTATCAAGAGAAAGCAACTAGAACTGCTCTCAAAGGTGTTTTAAAAATTTATATGCTCTTAAGCCAGAAATTTCCACAGAATAAACTATTTCTAAACACACACGAATACACACAAAACTAGAAATATTCATAAGTGTGGGACTGTTTGAATAAATTGTATCTTTAAAATAAACTAGAATAAAGTTATAAAAACAATCTCTTTATATAAAACTTATTATTACTTGGAAACATGCACAAAACTACTGTCAACTTTTTGAAAAGGCAGATAATAAAAAATATTATTTATACTAAAATAAATGTGTATTATTTTACAACTGAAAACAAATTTAAGATATTTTAATTTTGAAAATAAGAAGACATCTTTTTGCTTAAAATTACTAATTAACCATTTATTTAATATCAGAATCATGACTTTCTTTTTTCAGATACGGCAACTGGACTTTTAAAATACACTAGTCACATCTAAGGTCCTCAATATGGCAGAATAACATCTTAATTAGTATCTATAACCGTCATAAACCCTTTACATACCTGATCCATTTTATTGACTGCAACTGCAAGCTGTGTTACTCCAAGAGAACGAACCAAGAGGCCATGTTCTCGTGTTTGTCCCCCAGTCTCAAATCCAGCTTCAAACTCTCCCCTGCTGGCATCTACAACTAAGACAGCTACATCTGCCTAGGGAAGAAAAAACAATCAAAACTAGAAATAATGTCACAATTTTAATTCAAAGGAAAGATTTTTCAGCTGATTGTGTATTGGTCAGATCTGAAAGGCAGATTCTAACCCGACACCAAACAACAAAGCAAATACAACAAAAGAATTACACAGATGATTTATTATTTTTCAATTAAAAGAGTACCAGCATGCAGCAGGGGGAAAATGATAAAGAAAAAAAAATTCTCATATTTGATTATATTACTAGAGGCTCGGTGCACAAAAATTCGTGCACGGGTGGGGGGAGGGTCCCTCAGCCCAGCCTGCCCCCTCTCACAGTCTGGGAGCCCTCAGGGGATGTCCTACTGATGGCTTAGGCCCGCTCCCCATGGGAGCAGACCTAAGCCACAGTCTGGCCTCCCTCTGAGGGAGGCTACTGGGCAATCAGGGGGAAGGCACTCCCCCCATCACCCCGCTGCTGCTGCTGCTGCTGCTGCCAGCCACCGAGGCTGCCGGCCCTCAGCCCTTTCTTCTTAGCACTGGCCCTGCCCCCCGCCCACTGGTGGGGCGGGTAATCTGGGGCCAGGCTAGCTGGGGGAGGGGCTGTGGGAAGTTGAGGCACCGCAGCTGCACACCGTCCAGTCTCTGCGGAGGCTCCGGAACCATGGCACTGCTATCTCTCCCAGCGCTGCCTCTGCTGAAGGAGGGGCCACGGCACGGGTGGGACCGGACCAGGCCCGCCGCGTCGCTGCCTCTCCCACGCCGCAGCTGCCCTCGGCCTTTCACAGGCCTTTTGCAGCCTTGGTGGCTGCCCTTGGCCTTTCACAGCTGCAGGCAGCCACTTCAGCTTTGTCCAAAAGGACGTCCAGAAGATATCAGGTCTAATTAGCATATTGCCCTTTTATTAGTATAGATTAGAATATGAGGGTAAAGGAGGAAAAACAGAAACAAAATTAAAACAGAAGTCACACTATTGTCAGGTGACACGGGCAAATTTTTTAACTCTCCATATTTTCCAATAATCATCTGTTATAAAAGAAATTAATGTCCTATATGTGCAGTGTTATATGTAAGTTTACAAACTATTTTTTAATCCTATAAAGAATGTAAAGAGCCCTAACCGTTTTGGCTCAGTGGATAGAGTGTTGGCCTGCGGACTCAAGGGTCCCAGGTTCGATTCCGGTCAAGGGCATGTACCTTGGTTGCGGGCACATCCCCAGTAGGGGGTGTGCAAGAGGCAGCTGATCGATGTTTCTCTCTCATTGATGTTTCTAACTCTCTATCCATCTCCCTTCCTCTCTGTAAAAAATCAATAAAATATATGGAAAAAAAAAAAAAAGAATGTAAAGAAACCATAGGGGGAAAACTCCCAAGCTTCATTATTTCTGCATAAATTCACTCTGAATATATAGGACTTGAATATATACGACTTGCAAAAAGGCAGATGTTGAAATCATCACTCCAACTTAATAAATGAAATGTATATCTCATCAAGCATTTTTACTATTATCCTCTACCTAATAAAAGAATAACATGCTAATTGACCGTACCTTCGTGACGAACGTACCTTTGCGACACCCACCAGCCAATCAGGAGTATGCAAATTAACCCAACAAAGATGGCAGGTTAATTTGCATACACAGGCACTGAGCAGCCGGGGGTGGGGCGGGACGCTTGCGTCGTCACCATGGCAATGACGCAGGCGTTCTGCACCACCCTAGCCACTCTGGGCCTCTGGGCAGCGTGGGAAGGTGGAAAGGCGGCTCGGGGCCGGAGCAGAAAGGTGGCTCTGGCCAGAGCGAAGGTGGTGCCAGCAGCCAGGGGAAGGAAGGCCCATTCTTGCACGAATCTTCGTGCATCGGGCCTCTAGTTTTCACTATAAAGAAATTCATAGCTTTTACACGTTTGTTTCTTTGTAATGAATTAGAAAAAGTTTTATAAAGTACAGATAAAGAGATCATGAAAAATATTTCTCTATTTTTTCTAACTTTTTAAAAGTTAAAATTTTAAATGTTATAACCTAGAATTATAACCTCAGCATCAGGAAATTTTATATACATGTAGTGCACTATCATTAAGGAAATATCTGGTACCTGGGCCGCTCCCGTAATCATATTTGGAATGAAATCCTTATGGCCTGGAGCATCCATTAATGTTATAACTTTGGTTGTGGTCTCAAACTTTGTCATACCAACATCCATTGTTACTCCCCTTAAAGAAAACATAAAATGGTTATAATGCACTATATAAATAATCAGTGTAATGGATTAAATTATTTCATAATATAAGTTAAATTACAGTCTAAATTCTTAAGTAATAATGGGGATTTTATTATATAGCTTATTACTTTGAGAAATTAAGCTATCAATTTGGGCTAGAATTTCTGCTGTGACAGAATTACACCCATAGAACTTTAAAATAAAGTGTGGATGCAGCAAAGATTTTTTTTTCCTTTCTTTTGGTAAGCAATGTAGATTGGAAACAAAGGAGGATATGTGGAGAAATCTCCAAAAAAGAGAACAGTAAAATGAAGAATGATGACTATCAGAGGGTAGTTTTCCTCTCCTTCTTATGTGTATGCTTCACTAATTATAGAAACAAACTTAGGAAACTTTCATCTGTAAGACCAGTCAGTATGTTACACATTAGAAAACAGGAGATATCAAAGGCAAGGCCCCATTTTTTAAAAATTGAGAAAGGTGAAGAGTAGTTTGTTTCACATCCCATTTCATCCTTCTTAAAGACCAAATACAGTGCCTCTTGATAGCCACACAAATGCAGATTCGGGTTATAAGAAAGCCCAGGGAGGGTCTGCAAAGGAACTAAGTCATTCTAGACTTTAGGAATTTAGAAGAGAAATCAGGTGGGCAATGAACTAGGTAATTACCCATATGTTCTGCCCAGGATAATCCAGAGTGATGAATAAGCACTCCCTTTTACTATCTAGTATCCCAACAACTATAATGATATATTACATGTTCACCCTAACAGGAAGGTAACTGTGGTCTCCTTACTCAAGTCATTCTAGTTTAATCTGAACCCATGGGCCATTTGAACTTCTGAAATTATGCTTCATTCTCTTTAATAATCCCGAAATAATTGCTTTTAGATTAGTGATGAACCGAGACTTATTCCAAGATCCTCCCTAGACTTCTTTGACCACTATATACTCTTCACTCAGCTCTGGTCTAGATTTGTAAGCCTACAGATGTCATTCATTTTACTAATTTCTGTTCAACACGCAATTAGAATTAGGATTTACAAATATTTAACATGCTGGGATAAACAACACATCATATTTTTTAAATGTTATTAAGGAACATAAACTGGCGAGTTAAAACTCCCATTCTATGTCTGGAAGCTTCTCCTAGCTACAGAATGAAGGAATATTCTAAAAATTGCATCATGCTGAATAATGGAGAACTAGCAGCAGCAGAAATATGACAGATAACCAGCAGATGTATTCTTTTAAAAACCACTAAAAGTAGTGACTACTCTAGGAATGAGATTATTATGTCACTTCCCAGCTCAACTCACTTAAGGAAATTCACACAAGTCATTCTAACTTAGTGTCCTAAATCTGTTTATGTACTTAATAGATGACACAAAGCAAAAAAAACCCAAATACTTTAATAATCTTCACAGTAAACTTGTAGATAAAAATTTGTTTAGTCTTCTGATATCATACATAAATTTCACTGTTTTCCAATATAAGTTTTTTAAAAATTTGTAGCTGTCCCACTAACTTTTCTTACTAGGTTGGAAAACAAGCATGTGATACTATATGTAGAATAAAGGGGTCACCTATAAGAGAAAAAACCACTGTAACATAAATTCCTATTTATCAAAAGAGCTAAGAAATATTAATATCCCCTTTATTGAGAATTACCTTATATATTATAATGTAGACTATACAAGACTCCAAGAAAAAATACACATTTTTAAAAAGCATGAAAATCCAAATATATTCTCTATTCACATTCAGAATGAAGACACAGGCACAGAGAATAACCACTGTTGAATCAGGACTTTCAGAGGACTTCAGGTCTTTAGAGTAATTATTTTGAGACAGCTGACACATCTGCCATTTCACTTAATTATTAAGGTTCTCTTTCTTTCTTCACAAAGGTGCCACTGCCTCCCCCATCCCTACAATTCTAACTTGATATATATCACCATTCTAAAAAGGCTTCAAAAGAAATATTATGAGTATTTCTAGCTGCATTCTCCTGCTAGAATCTCTCCAATATTAGCACTGAACATAGTAACAGATACAGAAGAAGTAACTGACTTGATTAAAACTATATGGTAGGAGATAGGCTTAGTCACTTGCTGACTTTTGTCTCATGAAACATAGTACAAAAAATATAAAAGTAAATTAAGTCTGGTCATTTGCATTTGCTAGACATTTTACTACAAAAAGTTACCTTTCCTTTATAATCTGACATAAAATTAAAAGTCTTACTCATAATTTTAATTCAAAATCAAGGCAATTTGACATATACTTAGGGAAGTAACAACAGAAACGTCACTCACTGAATAATTAGCTAAGCATTTTTACTGCTTTTTAAAAAGTTTTAACAAACTTTCTTTTAAACTATTCTCATAGAAATTGGAAGAGTAAAAAACATGTAGATGCATTATGTATGTAGTAATGAAAACTACAGTAAAAAAATATTTCTCAAATAATAGAAATCTTTTTTCTAAAAATAGTATAAAATATTTCATGGTGTTTCACACATATTCAACACATTTTACATACTTAATTAAAAATATAGTGACTACCTTTCCCTTTCTTCTCCAGTCTCATCCAAGACCCATGCATATGCAAACGAAGCTTTCCCAGCCTTTTTAGACTCTTGTTCATACTTATGCATAGTTCTTTTGTTTACATTACCCAGAAGATAAAGCATATGGCCCATCAGAGTACTTTTCCCAGCATCAACATGACCTAAGGAAAATTGATTCAGGATTAATACTAGGTACATTTTCCAGATGTTGTTCACATTGAGGCATTGCATGAACATGGAACTCAATAGTTCACAGTAGTGTTTAGAGTAATAAATACCAATTTTTATTAAATGATATTTAAAACAATTAAATGGAGGGAAAAGAGCATGTCTTTTCAAAGAGGAGGGGAATTTTCCTGATTTTTGTAAATTAAAATTGTCAACAAGACATGCCATTTTCAAAATGGTCACAAATGAAAAGGTCACAGTGAAGTCTAATGACCCTGGTAAGTTGGTATTATTTCACCCTGGGAGACTAGAAAGCATTATGATTCAATGCCCCCTTGCTTCATGTCCATTACACCCAGAGAGACGCAGAGTGGAACGAGTTCCCATGCTGTAACTAGGAAGCTGTGAGGCTGAAGCAGAGTTGACTGACAGTCCAGTGGGGCAAAGGACATTACCAATGACCACTAAGTTGAGGAGTTGCTTCCCTCCTTGCCGCTTCTCCAGCTCTGCTTTGACATCTATCTGCTGCTTCAGCTTGCCAGACTTTCTCACTGGTGTTTGTGTTGAACTCTGCTCCTCTGATGCTTGAATGGTGTGGGGTGGAACAGCTGATTTAGAGACGGAATCGAGAACATCAGAAGAAGCGATGCTGGTATCGTCACTAGGGTGTCCTTTTTGAGGTGTGTGGAAACCATGACCATTTTCTTCAGCTGTTACTCTAAAGAAAGCAGAGATAGGAAAAGTGTTAAAACCAACTCAACAGATGTCCTATAATGTCAGAAGGGCAGAGAAGTCCTCTCTTCATCTTCCTTACACTTGCAATCCAAAAATGACCTCTGCTAAGTGGTTAGAGTCTGTTAAGGTAGAAATGATAAGTAGCTAGACCCAAACCACACAAATACAGACTTGGAAGATCTCAGAAGAAAAACAGTCTACCAAAACGATGATAAGAAGAAAATATCCTGTAAAATAACTGAAATTCAAAGTCTAATTAAGCCCATAGTCTTAGCCATTTAATCCTATCAAAACAGATGGCATAAAGGGGGCATTTTTAAAAGATTGACACAAAATGTGTTCCCGGAGATAAATTAGTAGTAAAGAAAAATTAGTTTTATCCCTAACTTATTCTGACAAGAGAGAGGACTTAGAATCTCTTTTGCTCAAACTTTAAGGGAGCTATCTCTAAATGTCTACATTAATACTTTTGGCAAAGGAGTCTCAATTCATTAATTCAAAAAATACTTGATTGATTTACTAAAAACTATAACACATACTAGGCACTGATGTTGAAAAGAAGATATAGAAATGAGAAAGTTACCTATTACTCTCAGAAGCTTAGAATCTAGCAAGGGGCTCAGACACATAAAGTAGAAACAAGGCCACCTAGCTTAACTTATTCTCTCCTTGACAATGAAGATGCCTCTTTGGCTATTCTCCATAGAAACTATAGCAGTGCTATCCTGTGGATAGCTATAAAGAATGTGACTTAACCCGCCAGACTGTGATATGCCTTACATTTCCATCATTGACCATAGATAAATAGAATCAGGACAAAGAATAGGTTAAAATGCAAGTTTCCCTCTCAGGGCATTTTTATATGCTCCACACTTAATCCACAGGAAAGAGACAGATTGTTATTATCTACAACTTTGTTAAAAACCTCCTATCCATTCCCATTTTATTTTGTTTTGCAAAATCTCCAATAGCCAATTTTGGTGTTCATTTTTTTAATAATGCTTAAACTAGTTTCATCTTGAACTACAGAGAAAAAATTTTACTAATGTGAAAAATGCTCCCATCCTTTAAAAAATTCCAACAGGCTAAATTAAGTGAGATCAAATTTAGACTATAATTTGCAAACATTTATCTGAATGCCCAGAGCTAGCTCTAAATCCAGTTATGAGTATGTGAAATAGAGTTTATTCTTATATTATTCTTATTTATTAACTAGAGGCCTGGTGCACGAATTCATACACCAGTAGGGTTCCTCAGCCTGGCCTGCAGGATCGGGCCAAAACCAACTCTCCAACGATCCCCTGAGGGGTCCTGGATTGCGAGAGAGCACAGGCCAAGCCAAGGGACCCCACCAGTGCATCATCAGGGCCGGGGAGGGACATGAGAGGTTGGCCAGCCGGGGAGGGACTGCGGGAGGGCTCCAGGGAGTGTCTGGCCCATCTCACTCAGTCCCGATTGGCCGGACCCCAGCAGCAAGCTAACCTACCAGTCGGAGCTTGTGCCCCCTGGTGGTCAGTGCATGTCATAGCAACTGATCGGCTGATCAACTGTCTGCCCTCTGTGGTCAGTGCAGGTCATAGCAAGTGGTTGAGTGGCCTTAGCATATCATTAGCATATTACACTTTGATTGGTTGAATGGACGACCGGACACTTAGCATATTAGACTTTTATTATATAGGATTATTGCATTATTTATTTGTATTGCAACTGTAAACCTACTTTTGCCCATCCCTTACAAGTAATTCCTAAATGCTACTTACCTACGCCATCTAGTGGCACAAGAAGTCCCTATCTCAACAGTGTTAGATTTCACAAAATCATGTTTTTAAAGTAGCTATAAATAATTGAATTTAAATAAAGAAATTGATAATGAGATTATGTTACATACATGGGTAAGTCTAGAATCAAGTCTAATTTCTTATCCCCTTCTTTTGTACTATGACATATTGAAGACTGTGGGTAGCTCAATGTTAATGATATATTTTCTGAAAGTCTAACAGGACACAAACTAATTTCAAAAAAGGAGGGGGGAGGGTTATAAATCTTACCCAGGCACTTCAAATCCCATGGTTGGCTTCTTTCCAGATACAGTCATTTTAGCAACTTTTGGCACAATATCACATTCACTTCTAGATGACTGGGAATCTACTGATTTTCCTAATTAAAGAGTAAAATACAGAAGTTTAATTAATTAAAGTTCATTTCTAGAAACATATATATTAAATAAATATATAATGAAAATTACATTTCATAGAATTCATGTCTTTATAAACACATATTCTTTTCTCTAAAACATTTTAGTAAAATATTAAAAAGCTGAAAAAAATTCTTCTGATACCCTATTCTGGAAAATCCCCTATATCAGGCCTTTGTTGGGCTTAACCTCCACCAAATCTCTTCCTAATTTTGAATTGACTCTTAAGTTTCAGTATTAAGAGGTCACGAGGTGGTTTCTGCACTGCACCTTGTTCAGACAATACACATAGACCCTCTATCTCCCTCTCCCACCACACCCTTTCACAATACTAAAACTGTTTGGTCAGTTAGCAGATGGCTAAACTATTTTTAATCCTGTGATACCTATAAACTGATGAGAAAGCTGAGAGTCTGCTGAATTGTGCTGAACACTGCATTTATTTCACTTGCACACAATAATAAACTTAGTAAGACATCTGCTATCTATAAATGTGGGGGGAAAGGTCATCGTAGAAAAAGTGAATTAAGAACATGGAGGAGGATAAATTATGAGCTACATCGAAGTACGACTTAATGCATATTTGATCCTTTATATGCACACATAGACACACACACACACACACACACACACACACACAGAATTCACGGAATTGCTTAGAATGTAACTTTATAATTTTCAACAAGAGTCCTATCAGGATTGGGTCCACATAAGACTACAGAAACTGCGACACTGAAGAAATAGCAAGCAGCCAGTTGCCTGCTGAGACTGAGGGTAAATGAGGAAAGTAAAAAGCCTGGTGAAGCAAATCAAGTTTTCGACAATCGTTGCACAAAGGAGAATGATTTTAATATTAAAAAATTAGGAGGACTGTTGGATAATATTGAGAGCCCACTTAAGACTTGTAATAATGAATTTATGATGGAATCAATCTGCCTTTCTCTGTGACTTTCTCTAGCAATGTTCAGCTCAGGAACATGCACAGAGAGGACATTATTAAATGCTTCATTCAGGGTTAAGTTTCTACCTAACAGGTGCAAGAAGAGCAGAAAAAGAAGGTAGTTGAAGGTACTGGCAAAAGTTGACATTATCTATAATAATAAAAGCGTAATATGCTAATTAGACCGGACATTCTTCTGGACGACCTTCTGGATGAAGCCGAGGCAGAGGCGGCCACCACAGCATTAGGTGCCAAGCCCCTTGCACGAATTTTGTGCATCGGCCTCTAGTAAATAATAAACTCTAAACTACATTTTAAAAAATAAAATATAAGAGTACTGATGCACTGGGAGAAAGTAAGAGAAAAAGTCATGACATGAGCACAACCAGGCAGTTGTGGCCAGAATGAAATGTGTGAACTAGCAATTCTGAAGGAGGGGGCATTAGTGAATTGCTGATGAGAGGTGAAGGTCACTGGAAGTGAGGTAGTCAAGGAACTGAAAGCCCAGGGTGTCAGACTTGGTTTTTCCACAGTGATACACAGGCAAGCTATGGTTGTGAAGAGTTTAGGGTGAAGAAGGAAACTGTAAACCTGCTGCTAAAGTCTTCAATGTATAAGAAAAAGTAGATGAGGGCAATGAGGGCCAGTAGATGAGGGCAATGAGGACTAATGAAAGGTTGGTTCAGGCAAAAAGACGGGCATATTAAGGGAACAGAGATTTAAAAAATAAAATAAAAAGGATAAAGGAATAGCAATGTTGGAAAAGGCAGCAAAAAGAACAAAGCTGCTTTTCCAGACCCTGAAGTTTGAAAGGATATTAATGAAGTAAGGCAAGGAAGTAGAAAAATACTAGAAAAACATTGAGAATTATAGAGGTATTTGCTTCTCATAAAAAACACAGTTCCTTGGATTATAGCAAATGTAGAGAGGAGTGAAAGGTGAGTGAAGGTTAGGAAAGAGGAAACTGAAAGCATTATCCTGATGTTTTGTGTATGAGGGTTGGGGGGAGGACACCCTAATTGACTAAGACAAGAAAAAGGCACGGTGGATTTTGGCCTCAGTTAAAAGAAGAGGGGAAAGAATCATAAAGCACAAAATGTCTCAATCCAGGCGATATGTTCCCACTTCCCATTAAGTTATTTCTTGGCCCACTTACACATTGAGTACATTGAAATAGTGTAACTTTGACTTTAAAAAAAAGTAGGTGTGTCATGAAATAACATAAAAGGTCACTAAGCATAGAGAAAAATCATAATGTGATCCTATAATATTTCTCAGGATGCAGTATATTATTTTTCATTCTGGTGATTCTTATTTATAGGACATCAAACACAAGATGTAGTATTTCAAATATGTGGTTATGTAAGTGCAAGACTTTTCTTAGAGGAAAAATGTCTAGTATTATAGATCTGAATATCACCCACTAAAGAGTCAGTCTTAAACCTTTTATTTCAAACTCTTGCTGAACTTAAACGAAAACCTCTGCTTGCACATCCACAATTTACCCTCTTCAGACTCACCCCTTTGGTCTTAAAGCACACTCAGCATTCGACTACTAACTCTTTGAAGGTAGGAACTGCTTTATGGATATGTTCACCTACTCCACAGAACATCACCCAGTGCTCTGCCAACAAGCATCCAATAAATAGTTTAATGATTAACCCCTAGTGGTTTAAATTTGGAAACCATGAATGGATCTCTTTCACTTTTGCAAATTATCTTAGATCTCTTCTTTGGACAATAACCTCCTCTACCTACTCTACCTGCTCTACCTACTTCTTACACTTAACACCAGCTACCTCCTAAGATTTAGGGATCCTGGCACTTGCTATAGGCACTCTCATGTGCTCTCCTGCCAGGTGCTCTGCATGCTCTTTTCCTTCGTAACAACCACAAGGGTAGGTTTTTATTCCTACTTCAGATATGCCAAGGGTGTACAACTTGTGACATACTCAGATTAAAAAAAAAAAGAAATTAATCAAATGGTGGCTATTATCAATGAGGGTTTACTCTATTGAGAGACATTTATAAAAGTTGGAGATGAGTTAAAGAGACAATAAGCAAGAGAATTCAAAGTATGTACCTAAGTGATTATGGAAGACTTAAATGAAATGAGATTTAACCTGACCCTGAAAAATAAAGAGGAGACAAAAATAATATGAGAAAGGACATTTTTAAGTATTATTGGGGCAAAAATTCTGAAAAAGACTGGGCAAAGATCATTAAATTTTTATAGTAAGACTATGAAATTGAGGCTTTGAATGAAAGGCTTTAAAAAAAAAAAAAGACCTTTTACAGATTTATTTTCATCCAGTAAGTAAAAAAGTATAAAGGAGAAGTAGTATTAAATATTCTAAATTAAATTAGGAAAGATAATTAGAAATGGAGAAGGCCAAATTAAGATTAGGTAAAACCATAAAAACTTACATGTGATTTTTCCATAAATTATGCTACTCTGTCTCATCACTATAATTCCTTTACTTTTCCCGCTAACAAGGCATCCCCCAGGCTTCAGTCCTAGGATGCTATTTAAATTCTACAGATAAAAGAATAAGGGAAACGTAATCAACTCTAATTAGTCCAGTATGGCTAGAAATCTAAGGCTCTGTCACCAGAAAATTCTAGAACTTGAGCCTTGACCTAGCCATCAAAGATTCCAGAGACCAAGTTTATCCCACTGCAAAATGAGGATATTACCACCTACATCGTCTATCTCACAAAGATGCTATAACTAATATTATATATGTGAAAGTACTCAACTACTAATTTAAAAAATATTCTTCAAACAAAACTAAAAAAAAAGATATCTTCATTCTACAGAATTATCATTGTTCATATAATATTCTTGCCAGAAAACTCTTAAATCAAAAATAATTTAAGTTTGTGGTCAGTACATGTTTACTGTAATTATTTTTAGTTTGACTGAATAGTGCTGCACCCATTAACTTCTCCTTTTAAAATGATTATATATGACAGGGTCAACAAATGTTAGATGTACCTAGTCATTGACAGTAGCACAAAAAGTGTGCCATACCTCAGCTTGAACCCAGTTGTGTTTTGTTTTTTGTTTTTTAATTTATTTAAGTGTCATACAAGTAAGTTTAAGGAGTACATAACAACACACACACACACACACACACACACACACACACACACAAACACAAAAAGACCCAAAAGTGCAAAATCCAACCAATGGAACTATTTGGGGGGAACACAAGCCAAGTTGATGTTGAAGTTCATCTGGAAGAGTAAATATGAGAGGATGGCCAATAAAATTTTAAATTAAAAACCATGATAGAGGAACTGCCAGATATCAAGACCTCCTATAGCCCTAGCCAGGTTGGCTCAATGGATAGAGCATCGGCTTGTGGACCAAAGGGTCCTGGGTTGATTCCAGTCAAGGGGACGTACCTTGGTTGCAGGCTCCTCCCTGGCCCAGGCCCTGGTCAGGGCTCATGTAGGAGGCAACCAATTGATGTGTTTGTCTCATATCAAAGTTTCTCTATCTTTCTCTCTCTATTCCACTCTCCCTAAAAAATCAATGGAAAAATATCCTCGGGTGAGGATTAACAAAAAAACAAACAAAAAGACCTCCTATAAAACTGAAGTAAATTAACATGGTAATGGCACAAGAGTAGCTTGATGAATCTGAATAAAGTGCAAATGGACCCATTAATAGGAATATATTTTTATTTGTTATATATCGCAATAATACTTGAGTATATGGAAAAACATATAGGAATACATAGGAATGTGTTATATACATTTATAAATAGAAATTCAGTATATGCAAAGAGATGTTTCAAATCAGTGGAAAAGGATGGGTTATCCAATATTGTATTTGAAATACTGGCTATTCATTTGAGGAAAAGGCTTTATCAGGTCTATGGTAAATCATATAAATTTCTTGATTAAAAATATGAACTTAAAGAATTATTATAAAAATATATTTATAAATTCAGGTAAGACTGATGAGTCTTATATAAAAATTTTAAAATTTCTCCCTGATTAAGGGTACCACAAGTGGACATAAAGTATGTGGGGAAATATAATAAAAGAGCTCCTACAAACCAATAATAAAAAAAAAAATCCTCAGAAAAAGTGAGCAATCAATAGACCAGGTCAAACTACACAACAAAGAAAGATGTGGCAGAGAAAAGGGAAGACAGGAATGGGGGGGGGGGGGGGGACGAGGATCAGGAGGAGGACTGAAAAGAGGAAGTAGTGGAAGAGGGGGCATGGAGAGCAAGAGAAGGAGGGAAGAATAGCAAAAGTATTTCTCCTTTTGAAAAAATATACATTTTTATTGATTTTAGAGAGGAAGGGAGAGGGAGAGATAGAAACATCAATGATAGAATCATTGATCGCCTGCTTCCTGCACACCCCTACTGGGGATCAAGCCCGCAACCCGGGCATGTGCCATGACCACTGAGTCACACTGGTCAGGCTATTTCTACTTTTTTATTAGCATCTAGTGTTGCCAAAGCAAGGGGTTGGAGAAGAGCGCTATCTGACACTGTTGGCTAGAGTTCAGCCTAGAACACCATTGGTAGGGAGAAATGTGATAAAATTTTAAAAAGTATTATTATATACTTCTAGGAATATGTTCTCTCCCGATTTTTCTTAGAATAAAGTAAAAACCTACTTAGCAATAACAATTAGAATTAGTGTACCATAACCCAAACGCTTCCCATCAATGATCCTTATTACAACATAATACTGAAAACATCCCCTAGAAATTTCATGCTTTATTTTCTAATCCTCACATGAGACTATGTTATTGAGATACATGCTTTAGAGAGAGGCAGAGAGAGAGAAACGTCGATGTGAGAGAGAAACATTGATAGGCTGCCTCCTTTATGCACCCAGGCCTGGAATTGAACCTGCAACTTTTTTTTTTTTTTTGGTGTACAGGAGACAAAACTCCAACCAACTGTGTCAACTGGCTGGGCTGGAAAGTTCATGTTTTGAAACAGAGTTCCAAGTTCATCCAATCAATCATTCAATGACAACTTTATATTCAGAATGCTCTAGTAAGGTTGAAAGTAATGCTCTAAAGCAACGATTTTCAACCTTTTTCATCTCATGGCACACATAAATTACTAAAATCCTGTGACACACCAAAAAAAGGTATAATTTTTTATTCATTCACACTGGACAGCTATTGTGTTGGCAGTTATCATTTTTTACTTGACAATCTAAAGGAAATGAGGTCAGTGCCCCTGACTAGTCAGGTATTGCATGTTCTAAAAATTCTTGCAGCACACAGATTGAACAATTTTGTATTTTGTGTTAAGTAATCAATCCCCTTGTTTAGACTCCCAGGCTCCTTGACAGCAGGGACTGCATCCTTTGGATTTCTCTATTTCCACAACCCACATAGTTAATGTGTACAAACTAAATCATTTCCTGATAGCTGTCAACATTCTGGTAAATTCCTAAAAAAATTAAGGTGAAAAACTAAAAGGGAATTATAAATGTGACCTCTTTGAACATGTATTTTTACTAGGTTAAAAAAAAAATCATGATAAAGTCTATCTTGCCCTTCTTGGATTCTTTGGGTAGGATCTCTCAACCTGACATTTTGGGCAGGATATTTCTGTTGTCCGGGGCTGTCCTCTGCATTACAACATGTTTAGCAGCATCCCAAAAATGTTTCTGGATATAGCCAGATGTCTCTTTGTGGGGCAAAATCACCTCCAGTTGGGAGCTACTGCTCTGAAGAGTTATTAGCAAAAGAATTAAATACATATTACAAACCCTACATACCCTCACCATATCAAATGCATACATCATCCAAACTTACCCTCTTGTCAACAAAACGACCAATTCTGAAGTCTTTTCCCATCCAGCCAAGCTTAAAACCTGTCACTGATTTCTGATTCCCTTTTCTCTTGAAATCTCTACATCCAATTAATACTAATTATATTGACTTTTCCCTCATAAATATCTCTCAAATTTTTCCTTTCCCACCTACTTAAGTCAGGCCCTTAGGCCCTTAGTGTTAGATATGGAGTCTCTCTGCTTTCTGACTCTTAGTGTTAGATATGGCATCTCTCTGCTTTCTGACTCTTATCAAACAATGTCCTACCGTTATTTTCATGAGAATTATTAATACAATGAAGCCAGGCTTCTTGGTAATGCATGAATCAGAGAGGCCAACTTCAGCACTGCATGATGAAACATTCTTGGATTCATTCCACAAAGATTTACCAAGCCTATGAGGCAAAAACACTAAATAAAGCAGATGTAAATTTGCTTGCATACTTTTATGGTCCCACAGGAGAGACCCGATAACCACTACATGTCAAAACTGCCAGTTCACCAGTTACTCTGTTTGGTAAAGTAGGTAAGATATGTATTCTGCAGCCAGACAGCCTGAGTTGAATCCAGGCTCTGCCACTTACTAGTTATGTGACTTCAAGGGAATCATTTAACTTCTCTCTGTGCCCAGTTTCCTCATGCATAAAATAACAATACTAGAACCTACTTAATAGTGAAAGAATTAAATGAGTTAATATATGTAAAGTGCTTAGAGCAATGCCTGGTATATTTTAAGTACTCAATGCTTCCCTCCATGACAGAAAGCAACACAATTTTCGGGTCTCTGATATCACCAAAATGCCAACTTCCTTTTCCTCATTTGACACCAGGGAATCTACATACACAAATTACTCTCTGGCAAACACATATTAAGTCATGATGGAAAGGAGGGAATGCCAGCAATGTGACACTGTAGTAGGTAATGGGATAAACAGATCAAAGAATAAGATGTGATTATTATCCTCAAGTATAACCTAGTAGAGATACCACACAAGCATATTCTTATCATGTGAACTGCTATAATGCAGGCACAGAATGCACATAAAAAGGACTAGCCTGCCCATACTAAAAAATCAGGCCAGGTTTTCTTCAAAAGATTCCTAATGAACTAGGAGGAAAAAAATAAGGAAAATAAGATCAGGGGACACAACATAATGCTTGCTACTGCCAGTGGGTCAGATGGCTGAGACATAGGGTGAGAGATGAAGTGGTGAGAAATAAAGATAGGTTTAAAGCCATGGACAACATTTAGGCACTTGATTTTGAAATGTAAGAGCCATAAAAGGAATTTAAGCATTGGAATACTGTGCTTTTAAAACTTACTCTAACCATAGAATAGAAAATGGATTGTGGCAGCAAGAATGAGGGCAGAGCAGTCAGCAAATTGTTATAGTAATACGTGTAAGAAATGCTATGGACTGATCGAAGAACAATGGAGAAAGGGATATCTAAGAAATTACTAGGTAACTTGGTGCAGTTCCCAGATTTCTCTAGCAAGGAAGGAAGAGGAGATGGTTATGTCATCACCAAATGGAGAATACATTCTGGAGAACTAAGAGAAGTCTGTTGGTCAGGATATTACTCCTCTTGGATGGTCCTTTTATGTAATGTGAAATTATAGAGGTCCACAGAGGAAATGCTTTCTCCTAAATAAGTGGTAATTGCCACCAAATATATATTTTTTTTAAACAGTGCCTAAAGCCCTAGGTGGTTTTGCTCAGTCGATAGAGCATCGGTCTGCGGACTGAAGGGTCCCAGGTTCAATTCCCATCAAGGGCACATGCCCTGGTTGCGGGCTCAATCCCCAATAGGGGGCATGCAGAAAGCAGCTGATCAATGATTCTCTCTCATCATTGATGTTTCTACCTCACTCTCCCTCTCCCTTCCTCTCTGAAATCAATTTTTTAAAAAACCACAGTGCCTAGATACTATCACAGGTCTTTCCATTTTTCAAGTTAAATTGTAACATGTTCTTGGCACTGGAGACACAAAGATGAGTAACTGTCTCTATTTTCAGGTAACTAGATGTGATAGACAAGATTTAAAGAAAAAAAAGACAAGGAAAATAAGAGAAATCTGCAGACCACAGATGCTATGACTGCAGCTGAGCAAGTACAAGAGCACAGAAAATGAATAAGAGGGGACAGGCATGAAAGACATATATTAAGAAATAATGACAATAAATGAAATACTAGGGAGGCAAAAAAAAAAAAAACAAACACAAAAAAATAGATGAGATCTAAATCCCGAGGATTCTAAATTAGATATGAACATAAAACACATTGGGTTTGAGATTCAAAGACAAACAGAAATTGGATAGAAACCTTGATAATCAAGTTTACAAAGAAGAAATGAGAGCATCATTAAAAGATGTAAAGCAACATAAGACTTGGGAATGGATGAGATAGCCTTCTGGAAAGGAAGGGTGAGAAGGCAGCCAATGAAGGAACTCTGACTAAGAGGAAGGCAGAAAAATAAGTATTCACATTCCTTGTAAAGTCCTTACATGAACTGAGATTCATACAATCATGCAGTTTTGCAGGCTATTTTTTTAAGAGGTTATTTGGTTCAACCCATTATTTTAGAGATGAAAATTAAGTATATTTCTAAAGGTCACATGTCTAATCAAGAAATTTTGCTCTTGTTTTCTTCAGGCTATTTCCAAGGCACCCACCCTCCCCTTCCCACTGTGTCTGGTTATACCTCCTCAGAGCTTCATGGAAGGGATTTTCCCAATATGAATGAACCAGGTTTATTTTGAAGCTAAATGTATATAAAAACCGCTTAATCAAGTATCTCTATAAAACATCAATGCTTGCCCTAGTCAGTTTGGCTCAGTGGATAGAGCATCAGCCTGTGCAGTGAAGTGGCCCAGGTTTGAGTCCAGTCAAGGGCATGTATCTTGGTTGCAGGCTCGATCCCCATACCCTTACCAGACTCTGCAACCAATCGATATGTCTCTCTCACATCAATGTTTCTCTCTCTGTGTCTCTCCCCCTTCCTCCCACTTTCTAAAAGTCAATGGAAAAATATCCTCAGTGAGGATTAACAAAAAAATAAAATAAAAATAAATTTCCTATTTAAAAAAAAATGTCAATGCTTTGTCTACATCATGATTTTGTGATTTTAATGAAGCTAATCATGATTTCAGATACTTCTGATAACAGTAAATAAAATCACCAATTCTGATTTGGTTTAATATTTTCATTTCAAAAATCTCCTAAGGATATACATAGTTAGAGAGCCTAGCAGTTAAATCATTCTCTGCTTAATAAAGAAAAAATTGCTACTACAATTTAATTTCTGATGGGAAACCAGAAAGCTAAGCTTGTGTTCCTAATAACACCTGGATACTATCTTTTTACTTTTTGCTCATGTCGATTTTAAGTGTGGAACGAGATACTTAGTTTATAAAGCATGCATCTAGCATAATTATATCAATTTTAGGTCACACATAATCTCAAATTCTTGAAAATGAAAGCTCCAGTCCAAAATGTTATGACTTGAGATTAAAAGGCCTTTATTGTATATCCTCATATAGCAAGTTATTTCCGTCTACATTATAAAACATCCATATAAAGAATATGCCTTACCTATCCAACCTATGAGCACCAGAAGGGAACTTTTGATATTTTCCAGAATATCCAATCCAGTACCTGGTACATACTAGTCACTCAAATATTTGATAAAATTATATATGAAAAAAAGTAATATATTATCTAAGCCAGTGATTCTCAGCTTGGCAGATGTTGGATCAAAATAACAGACAAACAATAAAAAATAATAAAGACATCTTTGCCTCTTCCCCTTTGAAAATCATTGTCACTGGCAGATAATGATGCTGACAAGAAAGTGTCAAATTTCTCAGAGGTCCTGGGACAGAAAAAAAAAATGACTGAAAACGACTTATCGTGTATAAAACTAATTATTATAGATGAACTGAGGTTCTTGTAAGTTAAACAACTTGTCCAATTCAGTTTAACATTATTTGCAAATTATAACTATCTGCCACTTGTTGACTGGTTTTAAGTTAATAACTAAAAAGATGCTTGAAAATCTGCCACAAATCAGGAATCTATTTCAGATGACCTCTTAAGGTTCCTGGCCTCACAATCTTATTTTAAAAAATAACTACTTAGCCTATTCAGTGAGAATCTCTCCCCTATACACATATGTATCAGTAATCACTAATGACATCAACTGAAATTTTTTTGACTATTTAATACTATCATCCACATCAAATAGGGTATTAGTTAACAAAAACTGTTCTTAAAGAAATAATATTATTAAATCCAATAAAAAAAACAAGGTTTGGGGTTTTTAAATATAAAATCCATAACTAAACATGAGAAATATTACTAGGGACATTTTTTAAAAGTAAGCTTTTTTACCTGGTGGTGTTAAGTAATTTCAGATTTTAAAAGTACCAATAAAGATGTGAAAATACTGGTACAGAACACTATTTTTGTTTGAAATAAAAAATGCCTTCTATAATTTCTTAATCAATGTTTAAAAGTATACTGTGAATCAAACTGGGATCTAAAAAATGATTCCACATTTAAAAATGTGTGTGCAGATTGGCAAATAGATGAATAGACATAGATGTAAACTAAAAAGAGGAAAAATATAGGATACAAAATGGTATGTATAGTAATTGCATGTAAAAACCTTAATAACACAAAGAATAAAAATACATTGGAAGGAAATATGACAAAACCCAAGACTGTTGTCTTTGAGTAAGAAAATCATGAGTAACTTTTTCCCCTTTATCTACATTAAGAATGTATTACCTTGATATTGAGAAAAGTAGTAAGTTAACAGGTGACTTGAAATATTTCAAAAGGAGGAAGTAATTTTTTATATTTACAAGATTAAGAGAAATATTCAAAATAAATTCACAATAGACTCAATATAAAACAGATTCACAATTTAAAGTCATTCAGATCAAAACACCTTGGGCTAAAAAACATTTCAGGTTATTTAGAAAAAGAAAAAAACAAGTTTTCTAAGTTCACTCTTTGCTATCAGTCATATTATTCCTATAAAAATTTCAATATGCTAGTACATACTGGTACATGCAAAGAAAAGATTCTCAAAAATTCAAAGAAATCATTGTTAAATTTTCAGTGAAAAATGACTTCAAATATGAAATCATTTCACTGAATCTGACTACACATTTAAATTCTAGTTACCAGATGTATATTCAGAAAGTACATCAACAGGCTATAGTGAATAAACCACTTCCTTAGAAATTACAGCTGCACTGTGATTTATTCAGTAAGAATTATTTTTTCACTGTAAAACATCCTTTATGGCATAACTTGCCTCATCAAATCCATCATGCGGCATCCATCTCCTACAGAAGAAAAAAACTTGATACCCCAAAAGATTCACTGGGATCAGAGTTTAATGTTCTATAACAGAGCCAGCAATTTTTTAAAATTAATAAACTTTGGATGAACAAACCTCAACCTGTATATTAGACTGGATTATATACCTTGAGGTAGTATATACACAATTTATAATCTAATGTAGGAAATAAATTTTAATTATGATATTATGACCATTCTATATCAATAGGAATTCTTGCTACTTCAAGAGTTTAGGAATAAAGGCAATACTGTGCTACTAATAATTTTTCTGAAAAAAAAAAAGAGAAAACATTTACATCTTATTTGTAAATATTTAGTGCTGAGATAAAATTTTTGTTAGATGAGAAAGAGGGCAGCCACAAAACAAAGCCTTTTTATTTTACTGAAACTGTATATAACCAAACCCTTTAAAAAATACTACACAAATATATCCATGTTGCTCACCATTCTTCCTTAGGCCTCCTGTTTCACTTACTATACACTTTTCCTAAGAGATCTAAAGCCCTATCCCTGCAATTACCTACCACTGAGCATCTCCCTCACAAATGATGTTAATCTTTCACATCTTAAATTAGGCATGATGTTATTATGGGCAAAACTAAGAATGTATATTTGAGAAATATCTCAACAATACAAAATAACCTAAATTTAATGAGCTACTATGTGTCCAGAGATGCTAAAATGGCTTAATATATACTTCATTTAATATCACAACTACCCTAGAAAATAAGAACTATTATTATCCTAATTTTGCAAATGAGGAAACTGTGATACAGGGTGTTAGGTAAAGTGCTAAGTGGTTCAGCTGGAAGATAAA
This sequence comes from Eptesicus fuscus, assembly GCF_027574615.1. Lineage (NCBI taxonomy): Eukaryota > Metazoa > Chordata > Mammalia > Chiroptera > Vespertilionidae > Eptesicus > Eptesicus fuscus. The sequence continues at coordinate 74,971,194 of NC_072482.1, read as the reverse complement.
TCCTAGCAGTCTATACAAGTACATGTGCTCTTCCAAATTCCAGTAGAAATTAACAGTGAGAATCAGCAATTTCTAGTCATAAAATCAGAAAACACTGAATTGAACAGAGGAAAAGGTACAGGGGAGAAATAAAAGTCTCACAGTATGCATATGAGCTAAAGTAAGAAAAAAAGTTTACAAGAAAGTTGAAAATTTTAAGATGGGGTCGAACTAGCAACAAATGATAAATAAAAATTAAACTGTATTAATCAAATCTAAAAAGGTATTAAATTTCATTAATAATTTCATTATTTAGGTGTCATTTACACTGTTATTTTAGTGACTATAAAATACACACACATGGATACATACTAAGGCCTACACAGATTCAACCTAATCCTATCTCAACCTAGTTCTGAATTTCTTTCCTAAATTCTGCCTTCAGAATTTCTCAAAGAACATGACCTTAAAGACAGGGAGAGACTACTGTACCTGAATGATTGTAAACATACTTGAATAAGTCACACACTATATCTCTAGACATCATGTTGAATTTATATATGGGACCAAGAGTCATTCTTAAATGGTTTAAGACTTGGTAATACCCAATATTATTTAATATCCAGAAATAATTAATTTAATTATTTAATAATTTAAAATGATTTTTAAAGCAATTAGTTAAAAGGAAGGGAAACTAACATTGTATTAAGGGACTACTATATGGTAGATGCTGGGTTAAAGGATAAGTTATCATAAAACTTTGAAATAAAAAAAAAAACTTTGAAGTAGACATTACTGCCATTTTGAAGAAGAAACCAAGTCTCAGCAATTTTACTGAGATCATGCAGATAGTAAATGACAGAGCTAGATGCAAATATTGATCTATTTGAAAGCTACCATCCTCTCCCACTATATAACACATTACTTGCCACAGCATACAAACTGGTGCATCTTTAAAATTCTAATGAAAATTGAAAAAGTTTGACACTTCTCTACACAAAAATAAATTTTGAGAAATTAAGTATTAAGTGTAAAAATGAATATAATAATTTTCCCCAAAGATAGGTATAACAAAGATGTTGGGGTTTGTTATTATTTATTTCATCTGGTAAGTTATAAATGAGAGTGATATAAAGTTTTTAAATTTTTCTATATAAAAAGATCTAAGCAAAGAAAACAAAAAAAAATTGGAAAAATTGTTTACAATGCATCTTATCTAATAAAAGAGTAATATGCAAATTGACCATACCTCTGCTACACCCACAAACCACGCCCACCAGCCAATCAGGAGCGAGTATGCAAATTAACCCAACCAAGATGGCTGCAGCCACAGAGAGAGCAGGAGGCTTGGGTTTCCCCGGCAATGGAGGAAGCCAAGCTTTCCACACACCCTGGCAGGCCCAAGCCTCCACTCAAGGCTACAAAGTTTCAATTAAAGATAAATAAATCCCAACAAAAATGGCTGAGGCCACGGAGCAAGCAGGAGGCTTGGCTCTGCTCAAGGCTACAAAGTTTCAATTATAGAAGATAGATAAATCCCAGATACCAGGGCCTCTGCTTGGGTCGCCGGGGGCTGTGGCCGGACTGCAAACCACCACAGGCCCCTCGCCCAGGCCGCCCCTTGCCCCAAGGGAACTCCCACCCTGATCCGGGACACCCTTCAGGGCAAACCAGCTGGCCCCCACCCATGCACCAGGCCTCTATCCTATCTAATCCTATCTAATAAAATAATAATATGCAAAGTGACCATCACTCCAACATACAAGATGGCTGCCCCCATGTGGTCAAAGATGACTGACACCATGTGGACAGAAGATGGCCACCACAAGATGGCCAGCAAGGGAGGGCAGTTGGGAGGGACCAGGCCTGCAAGGGAGGGCAGTTAGGGGTGACCAGGCCAGCAGAGGAGGGAATTTGGGGGCGACCGGGCCTGCAGGAAAGGGTAGTTGGGGGGGACCCAGGCCTGCAGGGGTGAGCAGTTGGGGGTCCCAGGCCTGCAGGGGAGGGCAGTTAGGGGTGACCAGGCCTACAGGGGAGGGCAGTTAGGGGCAATCAGGCTGGCAGGGGAGCAGTTAGGCATCAATCAGGCTGGCAGGGGAGTGGTTAGGGGGTGATCAGGCTGGCAGGCAGAAGCAGTTAGGGGCAATCAGGAATGCAGGCAGGCGAGCAGTTGGGAGCCAACAGTCCTGGATTGTGAGAGGGATCCCAGATTGGAGAGGGTGCAGGCTGGGCTGAGGGACACACCCCCCCATGCACGAATTTTATGCACCGGGCCTCTAGTCCTATATAATAAAAGGCTAATATGCAAATTGTCCCCTCAGGAGTTCGACCGACTGGGAGTTCAACCGCTCACTATGACATGCATTAACCACCAGTAGGGAGCACGGAACGAAGGAAGGCCCTGGCCGGCAGCCGGAAGGCTCCAATTGGCTCTGATAGCCGGCCAGACCTAGGGACCCTACCTGTGCACGCATTTCGTACACCGGACCTCTGGTATAACTAACAAAAGGTTAACATCTGTAATAGAGAAAAATCTACATCAGGTTATTAAAAATGGGATATATGCACCCCTATGTTCATAGCAGCATTATTTCCAATAGCTAAGATCTGGAAACAGCCCAAGTGCTCATCAGCAGATGGATTATAAACTGTGGTACATTTATTTACACAATAGAATACTATGCAGCTGTAAAAAAAGAAGGATCTCTTACTCTTTGAGACAGCATGGAGAGACCTGAAGAATATTATGCTAAGTGAAATAAGCCAGTCAGAGAAAGACAACTATCACATGATCTCATTTATATGTGGAATCTAATGAATAAAATAAACTGACAAAAAAGATTGAGAGACAATGAAGCATGCAACAGACTGGCATATTTCAGAGGGAAGGGGGGGTAGGAAGAGATCAGCCAATGAATTTATATGCGTGGCCCATGGATAGACAATAGTGTGGGGAAGGCATGGAGAGGGGACAGGAGCAGGGTGGAGAGGATTAAAGGGGGGGAGGGGACATCTGTAATACTTTCAGCAAATTATTTATATGAACCTCAGTTTCTTCAATCTTCCTCATAGTCTCATAATGACCAAATAAAACATATACAAATAAAACATCAACAATAAAGATAAAATTTATTTTTTAAATGGCTAAGAGCTAAGAAAGAGGATAGGTAATCCCCAAGGGTATTATTTTTATAAAATCATGATTTTTTTAAAGCCCAAAACAGTCAGTAGAAGTCATTTACTATTAAGCACCTCAATTCATTAGATTTTAATATAATCACTTTTTAATAGCACTTGTTCCTTGGGTGATAATAAAAGGATACTTCTTGAATTAAGTTATCACTTGTTGATAATTTTCTATGTGCCACACACTGTGCTAACTGCATCACATGGGTTATTTTGCTGCTCCCAGAATCTTCTAAGTTAGGTACTATTTGCTCATCAATGGTATTCTAGACACTGACAACCTATAGCAGCATGCATAATGCACCATGGATACAATTTCCAGGGACACATAGATGACTATCATTACAAGTCCCCCCGCTCCCAAAAACTGCATAATCCATCTTTGACTGCTATCCATTCTATTAATGAAAATTTCAGTAGGAATATAAAGTCCTGCAGTGGAATATAATACCCTTTATAAGACTATCATATATTATTAAAATTAACAATTAATTGTAAGTAAATTAACAATTAATTTTAAGTAAATCTTTCTGAAGGGTAACTTCACAATGTATACTAAAACCCTTAAAAATGCCCATAGCTTTTTTCTAACAATACTATTGTAGAAATATCGTTTATAAAATAATTTTTAAAATGCAAAAATGTACAAAATGTCTACTGAAGTATTTTTTAAAATAATAAATTGAAAAACTAAAGTTCCTATAATAGGTGTTGGGTTCAATGAAATAATGGAATACAGTACTATGAAACCTAAAATTATCCTATATAATAAAAGGCTAATATGCAAATCGACTAAACGGTGGAACAACCAATCACTATGACACGCACTGACCACCAGGGGCAGACACTCAATGCAGGAGCTGCCCCCTGGTGGTCATTGCGCTCCCAGAAGCTGGGCTCATGGCTGGCAAGTGCAGCTTCGGTGGCGGGAGCCTCTTCCACCTCTGCGGCAGCGCTAAGGATGTCTGTCTGCCAGCTTAAGCCCGCTCCCCATTCAGAATATTTGGGTGGGTTTGGGCAGGGAGCAGGCCTAAGCTGTCAGTCAGACATCCCTCGAGGGCTCCCAGACTACGTGAGGGCGCAGGCCAGGCTGAGGTACCCCCCACCCGAGTGCATGAATTTCGTGCACCGGGCCTCTAGTTGGTAATGCAAAAAAAAAAGTCTATGGGTGGTTGCTAGGAGCTGGCAAAGGGGAAAATGAAGAGTTGCTGAATGAGTATAGAGTTTCAGTTTTGCAAGATGAAAAAGTCCAAGATGAAAAGGTATGGGCATTTTAAGTGTTTTAGTATATATTATGAAGTTACCCTTCAGAACTTTTTCATCTTGCACAAGGTGAATATACACAAGATTGCTAAACTGTATGCTTAAAAATAGTTAGCATGGTACAATATATATGTGTATCTTACCAATAAAATTTTACCAAGTTTTTTTTAAAAAAATTGTAAGTAGGTCTATAGTTCATGATTACGTTAAAAGGGATTTAAAAAGTGAAGTGTATTCACATATTTTAACAAAATAATATTCTCTATGTGTAAAAACACATAAAGTATTATAGAGAGGAGGGCTTTGATATTAGAAGCATCTTATTCTGAATGTTAGTTCCATTGGCTAGTTTTGTAGCCTTTGGCAATATGTTTAGCCATTTTTGAGCATCAGTCTCCAATTGTAAAACTAGGATAAAAATAATCCTTACTCTAAATTATTATTTTGAATATTAAATGAGGTAACAGATATAAAAGTTTAGTACACCATTTGGTGTGTAGTTAAGTGTTCATTATTAGGGCCTACTATTACTTCTTATGGTAAATGCACCAAAATGCTAATAGTTAATTCTGCCTAATGAAATTAGTTACATGTTTTCCTTCCACTGGCTTATTTGAATTTTCTACTTTTACTCAACAAACATAAACTCAATAAAATGTAAATATATTAATTATTGAATCTTGTGCTTAAAATAGCACTGTGCTAGCAACTATAAAAAATTACTCACGATTTTGAATCAAACAGAATTGTTGTTTAAGTAAGGAATCAAGACTACAAACTGAATAAAAGTAAATAACCTAGAAAAGGACTTCAATTCTTAGGACTATTAATGTGCAAGTATTTAGAAAATGATACCCATTCTCTAAGAATGTCAGTCTCTTAATACTAGCAGAAAAAATACTTCAAAGTAGCTTTTACATATCTCACTAATAATAAAGCTGGTTTCCCTAACAAACCAACATTTATGCTTAAGATACTTAACAAAAAACAAACAAGGTCAAATCATTATAACGTAAAATTTTGTTGCAAGTAATATATAACGAAAAGGACATTGGAGTGCAAAAGAACTCAGTTTGAGTTACAATTTGCCTCATGTCATATGGAATTAAGGCAAATTATTTATATGAGCCTCAGTTTTTTCAAACTTCCTTATAGTCTCATAATGACCAAATAAAACATATACAAAGCCTGACACTTTGTTTACATTCAACATTATTAATTCACTTCCCTTGAGAGATAGCAGCTCCCGGCACAGAATATTATAAACATAGCCAACAAAAAAAAACAGGTAACACGTTCAGTGAGAAAACTCCTGGCTATATCAGGTGCTGTTCTTAAATCAGACCTAGCCCCTGAAGGACTACTATAAAGCCCTAGGGGAAAGTCTGTGACTTAAATCTATGTTCTAAATGGCTACCACAAATTTTCTGATAAAAAGTGAGTATTAATAAATGCTGACTAAACTGAATTTTGTCTTTTCCTTCCTTTTGATCCCTTACTAAAATACCAAGCACTCAAAAAATATTAAAAAGATTTATAATTGCCTTGGAATGAAATAAGAAAGTACAGCCCAGCCGGTGTGGCTCAGTGGTTGAGTGTCAACCTATGAACCAGGAGATCCTGGGCTTGTCCCCAGTGGGGGGCATACAGGAAGCAGCCAATCAATGATTCTCTCTCATCATTAATGTTTCTATATCTCGCCTCTTCTCCCTTCCTCCCTGCAATCAATAAAAATACATTTTAAAAAAGTACATAAAAACTAATTATAATCTGATTATAATTTATATGGTCAAAAAAACATAATTGAGATTAAGAAAACTCTGCACTTAACATTCATGCAATTCACATATGGTCTGGCTATTATGAAGGTAAGATGTTTTGAGTCTGTAGCAAATTATTTTTAAATTAAGCAATTAGTGTTTCAGTTTTTCCAGTGTAGGTGTATATACAAAGAGAATCTTAAGAGATATCTGAGAACATTCTGAACTAGTTTTTTTTCACTCAAATAAACCACTTCCTTTCAAAAGCCCACGTAATTTTAAAGCAGAAAGTCAAATGATTCTCGTTTTCTGTACATATAAAATTATTTTAATTGCTTGCACAAAATTAGTGATTAAATTTTTTTTACCAATTTAGCTAAGAAAAATATATTTAAAAGACCTAAGAAATTGCAGTTAAATATGCCTACAAAAGAGGGTTCATTAGTAAAATGAAATGTGTAAGTACATTACTAAAAAGTTCATATAGATTTAGAAGTATTCATAATATCTCATACAATTTCTTGGTATTATAGACTTTGCAAATTAATAATAGGACTTATTTCCAGAATAAGGATAAGGAGAAAGAAGTTAGATCTCCTCCTAAAAACCTTACTCTCTCTTCCATTTAGTCACTCAGGTAACATCAAAGAAAGAGACACAGAACAATAAACAAGTAGAAAAAAATAATCTTGTTGGAAGTGTTTACAGCTCTGCTGCATCTTTTTAATTTCTTGCACCTTCTCCAGGGAACAACCTGCCATCAAGACTCAAAATTTGAGAATCAACATTTGAGTATTAGATACAAATAATATTTTACAGATATTCAAATAGCAGTAAACAGATATACTATGTGAAGTTAAATAAACTGCTGACACTGTAAAACTAGCAAAACAATGCTACCAAATAACTATATCCTCATTATGTAAAATTAAACTTTATTTTCTGAAGAAAGCTTAAATGGAAAACCAGATGAAATTCAAAGGAAAAGGAAAATGAGGCACAATAGTTTTCTAAACAGTATGAGCAAACCAGTATTGTAAAGGCAAACTTTTTCAAAAATAGATCAATTGTGCAGTACAGTATTGAAGTATATTTCTCCAAAACCTCCAACACAAAAATAAACAACCAATTCTCTTAATGGTCTGATTAATATAAAAATGTATTGGCTACATTTATTGTGAGGCAATGGAAATATCAAGTTTAAGAACTGTATAAAATGTTAAATTTAAATTACATTATTCCTTTGACATATGTGTAACTATTTTTTCTTAATGCTCACTTATTTTAAATCAACTACTTTTCTAAAATAATCAAAATAAACCCAATGTTAGAAAAAGGTTCAACAGCAATCAAGAGTTCAACCTCACTTCTCACAATAATGTTCATTTTGTCTAAACTATTTCTCTTTCAACTTATGTTGACTAACTATAAAATTTTAAACCATAAATAGTATTTTTCTACAAAGAATGTTTCTTTCAAACAATACTATACATATATTTCAAGCTCTGTTTTTTTTGTGTGTGTGGAATAACAAATAAGACTGTTACTTAGTTTTATAATTTGGGGAGTGTTTTCCCCCTTGGTTGGTTTAAGATGGCAAAGAAATGACCATAAGAAAAGTCCAAGATTGTCCCACGATTTTACTCCCTAAATATTCACTTGCTTAGCAGTCCATTCATATAAATGTATCACAAAAGTATACGACAACCCATTCTAAGCTTACTTGTATTTGCTACTGGTGACTTTCAATATTATACGTGTTAACAAAATGAACCAAAATATTACCTAAGAAGACATAATGGCAGGGGAGGGGAGTTGGGTTAGAGAGCAACCAAATGACTTGTACGCATGCATATTACCATAAACAATGGACACAGACACTGGGGCAGTGGGGCTTCCCCGGGTGGAAATGGCTGGGGGGGAGGGGGTGCAGTCAATTGGAGAAAAAGGAGACTTATGTAAAACTTTAGACAATTTTAAAAAATTTAAATCAACTTTAAAAAATTATTATACTCTAACTTAACTTTTTTTCACCAAAATCATAACACACTATTTAGAATAAATGTAACTTAAATAAATGTATTCACATATTTATTGATTCAATAAATATTTCTTGAAGAAAAAAGACAAACAAAAAAAGAAGACATACCAACAGCCCAGCTGGTGTGGCTCAGTGGTTAAAGGTTGACCCATGAACCAGGAGGTCACAGTTCAATTGCTGATCAGGGCACATGCCCAGGTTGCAGACTCAATCCCCAGTAGGGGGTGTGCAGGAGGCAGCCGATCAATGATTCTCATCATTGATGTTTCTATTTCTCTCCCTCTCCCTTTCTCTCTCTAAAATCAATAAAAATTTATTAAAAAAAAGACATACCAACATTAAATATATTATTTTAGAAATTAGAGTTCCAATTTACTATCATGATAAAAAGCTAATTTTATATATGTAAGTATTAAGGTCTCATTCTAAAATATAAAAATATTGAAAATTTCTCTAAATGAGTAATAAAAGAAATTTCCTTCCATAATCTTCAGTAGATTGTCATGACAAAGTCCGGTTGATATGGATAGTGGAATCATTATACCTAAGCATCTAAACCTTTGGGACAAAGTTTGCCCTATCACATATGTAGAGAGAAACAGCAAGGCTCTCAAATCAATTTAGTTTCACAGGTAAAAGGGGGATTTAATCTTATCAAGTATCCTATGGGTAAAAATATCCAGTTAAAGAGACAAAGCAACGATGCTTCTATCCTATTATATGTTTCTATCTTATTTTTCTCCCAAAGAGAGAAACAGAGAGAGATAAAAGAAAAGGTGATAAAAGATAAAAGCAACAGCAAGTTCAAAAGTATGCCAGTGAGCTCATGAGAAATATGGAGAGGGGGGAACATCTACAGAAATAAAAGCCACACTAGAAACAGAACTGGACTAGGAGCAATACAGTAATAAATGGTACAGCAATGTCTGCACCAGAAGAAAAGATGGATCAAAGACTATGACCTGTTTATGGCATGCAAATATAGGTCACAGGATCACTTTTATATATTTAACAACTTGAGGAATATTTCAAACATGTATATCTTAGGGGAGGTGAAGGTGAGAGGTTGAACCAGATGTCAAACAAGAGACAAATAGAAGCCTAATCATGAGAATCAATCAATTTTAAAGTAACTATGGTTGGTGTAAAACTAAAGAAATTTTGAGTACAGAATAAAATTAAAATGTTATAATCTTGGCAATAAATAAATAACATGACAAAATATCAGGAGAAAAAGGGAGAGAAGAGGTCAAGTATGAGAAAGTATAACTCTGATGAGCTCAACTTTTAAAGCCAGGACTCATTAAGTAGCTGTTTAAAGTTAATAATTCAGTTAATAGAAGTTTAAATATAGTATAAAAGTTATAAAGGTAAATACCTTATCTAAGAACTGAAAATATTAACAAAAATTATGAGAAATAAAGGAGAAGCAAAGTATAAGAATGTGGTTTTCCAAGAAAATTAAAATTTTCAAAATTGACCATAGAATAAAATAATTTCAATGTCCTTTAAGTTATATAAGGATAAAGAAAAACTTTCTAAATGTTCTATTTTAAAAAATCACAAATAACACACATAGCTATAAATTAATTTTATAAATAGATAAAATAATCTTAAATAAAATATTAGCAATGACAAAAATGAAATTCTGAGATGTTCTAAATTAAAATTACAGCAGAGCGAGAGGACAATTCTTCCTTGTGGACTTTGCTGGTGTTTTCCCAGAATTAGCACTGCTTTACTCTCTCCCATCCTCCTCACCTATAGCTAATGTAAATCCTCTCAGAACTACTACTTATTTGTCCTCTGCCCCACTTGATGTTTAAAAATGCTGCAAAACTCTGGGATGATGGACATATCTTTCCTACCTAGACACACTATTGGTGGTGTACACTCTGTGTCCCAAGACAGGTCTTCTTTATTTGCTAGCAATGGCCTAAACCCTTTTTAAAAAAAAGACTTTTAGCCATGGAAGTTAAAAAAAATTTTTTGTTTAGCAACAAATAAGATTCACCAAATTAAAAGAAAAACCCATTATGAGCAATTAGGATTGTTCCAATATCACAAGACTAAATCAATACTAGAAAACCTGTTTAACAGGGTAATGTCTAAAGTCTTTTGCATCTATGAAGACAGTATATTTTTTCTCCAAAAATATTTTGATAACATTAAACATCTCAATAAAAATTACAATTGGATTTTTTTCAGTAGCTCAACAAGCTGTTTCTAAAGCTCATGTGGGAAGAGCCATGTGTAATAAGTCGGGAAATTTATAAATAAATAAATAAATAAATAAATAATAAATAAAAGAATGAATGAATGAATGAATGAATAAATAAATAAATAAATAAATAGAGTTCTAGCAGGTTTGGCTCAGTAGGCAGAGCTTCGGCCTGCAGACTGAAAGGATCCTGGGTTCAATTCAGGTCACGGGCACATACCTTGGTTGCAGGCTCAACCCCAGCCAGCTATGAACGGCCAATGCAGGAGGCAATCATGATGTGTCTCTCTCACATCGATGTTTCTCTCTCTTGGTCTCTACCCCTCCCTTCCACTCTCTCTAAAAAATCCAGTGCAACTCTTCTACCTGCTCCCACTGTACAATTATTTTTATGACACCATAAATATGCCTTTGGATGTATGTCGTGTCATAACAGTAAATAGATGGGGTTTTTTTTAAAAGTATGTGCCTTTTAATGTTATTGACCTCCTAATTTTGATTTAGAAAAATGACTATAAAATAAGTGGTCAATAAAAGTTATCCGATTCTGTAATTGTCTAGTTTAAGGTAAACCTTCTAATCCATTATGGTAAAAACGGTATGCTTGAAAAATGTAAATAAATACAGCTATTTAACTGTGCTCTAAACTATAAAAAAAAAAAAAAAAATCAAGGGAAAAATATCGTTGAGTGAGGATTAACAAAAAACCAAAAAAATAAAAAGTAAAGAGAGAAAAAACAAGATAGCCTACAAAATATTAAAAACCTAATAGTAATAAAAAGCTACAGTAATTAAAAATGTGGTATTGGCATGGAACAAAACAAAAAAAATAAATCTCCAAATAGAGAAACAGGGAGAAATTTAGTATATGTAAAAGATGGCATTTTAAATCATCAGGTTAAAAAAGAAAAAGAATGTGTAATTCAATAAAGGGTACAGTGAAAAATACAACTATTGGAAAGAGGAATGATGTCAGTAGAAAAAAATGAATTCCTAACTTCCCCCCTAATAACAGCTGGGTCAAAGACTCAAATATTTTAAAAACAAAAAATGAACTTGTCAAACACATTAGAAGAAACAAATAGTTTTTTAAAAATTATATTATAGTACAATGGAACTTTGAAACAAATCCCATGAAAGATTGATAAATTCAAAATTAAAATTAACAATTTGTCTTCTAATGACCTTGAAAAATGGCAATCAGAAAATGTATTTTCCATGTATATCACAAAAGATGAATTTACTTAGCATTTAAATACATAAATTAAATATAAATATGTAAAATACGCACACATTCCTAAAAGTCATGAAATATAACTAGCAGAAAAATGGGCAAAGATTAGGAATAGACAGTTCCAAGTAAAAGAAATACAAGTACTTAAATATATGATAAAGCAGTCAGCCTCACTAATTAAAGGAATATAAATAAATGAAAAATTTTTTCTAATTATCAGATTGCCCAAAAATTATAAATGATAGATACAGAAGTGTCTAGTATCCTCCCATTTATGTATAAATACACATACATTCACATATATATAATATGCAAGTCAAGTTTCTAGAAGAATAAAGAAACAATTTGCTTACAGACTTGTTTATAGCTTCCCATGGGGAACAATACGAAACTGTACAGGGGTGAGACTCACTTTTTTCTTTAAATCCTTTCCTACTTTTATGTGGACATATTCTAAGCTGGGGATACAGCAGAGAAAACATAAAATCCTTGCAGCGTGGAGACATAATAAACAAAATCAACTGTACACACACACACACACACACAATGGCAGATGATATAAGTGATGTGAGGAACAATAAAGCAGGGTTACAAAGGAAAGGGACTACTTTGTCCAAAGCTAAGGGGCTTTATGAGAAGACACAGCAATAGGACAGAGAGTAGTGAGTCGAAAAACGTACAGTAAATCCTCATTATTCAGATACCAAATTTGCTAATTCACCTATTCGCTAAAACTTATTTGTAACCCTAAGGTCACCTGCGGCACTTTCACAGTCACTCAGAGAAACAAGTGCAAAGGAACAAAATATTTAACCATCTCAGCTGAGGTCGCACAAGGTAACACTCTGCCTTGTTTCAGCTCTTATACTGTACACAAGTGTCCTTTTCATGACTGGATAGTGCCACATTTTTTGCACTGTGATTTTAGCTTGTAATTTTGCTGTTTAAAATGGCCTCCAAGAATAGTGCTAAAGCACTATTGTGTCCCCAAGAACAAGGCAGCTATGATGGGCCTGATGAATACAAGATGTTTTAGATAAGCTTCAGGCAAGAGTTATAGTGCTATTGGCTATGAGTTCAAAGTTAATGAACCAATAATACATAAACAATATATATTAAAGTATCTTTAAACAGATACATAAAATAAGATTATGTATTAAATTGTTTGACAAAAATGTTGTGACCAGACAATCACAGGAACCTAACCCTGTAGGAGCAATGATTCAGTATTCGCACATTTCATTCAGTGTTCACTAATTTATGACTTTATAAAATATAACTATACGAATGACAATCAACTGTATATGTACATACATATACTTACTTATTTGTAAAGCAGAAAGAATAGGACTGGTAATCAGTTATAAGAAGTAAATGAAGGACAGAAATCAAGGATTATCTTAGCTCGATTTCTGGCCTAAACAACTACCGTATTTTCCGGCGTATAAGACGACTTTTTAATCCAGGAAAATCTTCTCAAAAGTTGGGGGTTGTCTTATAGGGCGGGTGCTGAAACTTCCAAGCCGGACTGGAGAATCTGCAGTCGCTGCATATGGTGGGGGGAGCTCAAAAATGGCCGCACTCCATTCATTTCAATGGAGCCAGACGGAGACCCCAAGTGTCTCCGGTCGGCTCCTTTTTGTGCCGCATACGGTCTCCGTCCGGCTCCATTGAAATGAATGGAGTGCGGCCGGGTGCTCGCCGCATACTGCAGGGATGCGGCCTGGGCCGTTTTTGAGCTCCCCCCCACTGTATGCGGCGACGGTATGAAAGCAACAAGGGCGGCGCTGTACAAGTACGGTAGAAGAAACCACTCACCAGGATTCGTGGGAAGAAGTGACTTAACACAGTCCTGATGACAAGGTGAGGGGGCGCCTCACCGGGAAGGTGTAAGTGAAGGGCAGAGCAAGCTGCAGGCGTCCGGGACGCCCAGGGTATGGAAAAAAGAGAGAGAGCTGTGCCCAGAAAAACATGCCTCTTTCACCTGTCTGGCCCGCTCTTGTATCCTATTACCATATCTCCCTCTCTGCCTCTCAGATCTCGCTCCTGAGGACTGCAGTGAAGCTGCGTTGCTAACTCGCCAGGGACTTGCCCGGCACTTGCTCTCTCTCTATTGTTTGTTATCTTCCTCCTATCATCATCAGTTCCAGTTTGGTTGACAGCTTAGAAAACAAACAGCATGGCAGTTCCCATGGGTTTATTGTCTTATCCTTCCTTTCAGCTTTAGAGTGAATTAGGAAAAGTTTAATCCACTTGCACTGTTTTATGTTTACATGTTTGATGACAAACAGCATTATGTTTATAAGTGACAGTTTTCCTGCTAAGTACCTGCATGTCATAAGCATTTGAATTAAAATTACCATAATGAAATCAAATCTGATGTTTTTTAAATTTTTATTTGGTGTGCTTTGGAAGAAGGGTAGTCTTATACGGTGAGTATATCCCAAACTCTATATTTTAACTGGAAAAGTTGGGGGTCGTCTTATACGCCCAGTCATCTTATACGCCGGAAAATACGGTAGAAGATGGTAATCCTATATAATAAAAGCCTAATATTCTAAGTGTCCAGTCATCTGGTCAGCCATTCAACCAATCAAAACATAACATGCTAATGATATGCTTAGGCCGCTCAACTGCTCCCTATGATGTGCACTGACCACCAGGGGGCAGTCAGTCAACCAGCTGACCAGTCGCTATGATGTGCACTGACCACCAGGGGGCAGACGCACTGACCGATAGGTTAGCTTACTGCTGGGGTCCGGATGATCGAGGGAGAGTGAGACGGGCTGGATACACCCTGGAGCACTCCCGTAGTCCCTCTCTGGCTGGCTAACCTCCTGCGTCCCTCCCTGGCCCCTATCGTGCACCAGTGGGGTCCCTCAGACTGGCCTGTGCCCTCTCGCAATCCAGGCTGAGGGACACCCCCCCCCAGAGTGCACGAATTTCATGCAATGGGCCTCTGGTACTACTAATAAAGATAGGAAACAGAGGAAGTGGTGGCAGCTTGGACCAGGAAGGCAAAGATGTCAGCTTTGAACAGTGTAATGTATGTATGCCACACTGTAATAAATATAATTGTGTGTTTAGGATGCAAATCCCCCACCTTTTGAAAGTTAAGAATCATATCTTTGTTCATATCTCCTACAACTAAATGATGCTTTCCTTTAAGTCATATAATATAAACCAGGCATGTCAACACCAGAAATGTACACTGTATCAATTCTTTTACCTTCTACTGCCATCTTTGCCAAGTACATTACTCATATTCACCATAACCTATAACAGTGTTTCTATGTGAGTCCTAAAAAGTAAAAATGTATATAATTTTATCTTTTTGAAAGCAAGAATTCTAAATAACAAATATCTTACAATCAGGCCGTTTGTTTTCTAATATGTTTACAGAAACATAAATTATTAAAATACCATTCTAAAATATTAACCTTATATAAAAAATTCTAATGAATAAATTATGGCATGTTTTCATACTTGATTTAAGAAAACCTCAGAATTATCATTATTTCTATGTAATTTTTACAAAAATGTACACACACACTCAAAAAGTGACAAGTCTTTTTATACCCTAAAAACTAAAAATTATAATAAACATCTATATACACTGAACCTTATATAATTATAAAAGAAACCTAATAAAGATACTCATATCTATGTCTGTCTAGTCAACATTACCTTTCTTTATCTTTGTAACAGAAGACAATTTCTAAGCTACCACAAAACTGATTTTATAACCAAATATATACTTGTATGAGCAAGAAACAGAAAACTGATACATGGTCCTTCCTGAATATACAATTGTGTACTTGTTTATTTGCAATTGGCCACACAGAGATTCAGGGTCAATTTAAAAGGTAAATAATCAGAAATGCACTGTATTAATTTTATCTTTGGTGTGACAATTAGTTGCATGACCTCCCACTGAATACTAAAAATTAAATACTGAGAATGGTTATTACTACTTATATTATAAAAGAAGTTTAAATAACCAGAAAAGCACTGTACAAATTTTATCTTTGGCATGACAATTAGTTGCATAACCTCCCACTGCATACTAAAAATTTATACTGAGAGAATAGTTATTACTACTTATATGATAAAAAAAAAAAAAAAAAATGAAGGAACGTTCAAGAAAGAAGGGCTCTAAGCCAAAGGGAGAAAAAGAGGTTAAGATGCCAGTTTAGTTAATAGGAAATAAAGAGAAAGATAAAACAAAATAGGAAGTTCAACAAAACGTTCTGTATGGAAATGAAACACCAGTTCTTAGCAATCAATGGTAAGAACCATAACCAAAAAAGCCAACCAAAGACTTTAGAATGCACTAGGACAAAACATCTACTAGTATGATCTTTTAAAAGACACAAGAAATTAAGAGTAAAATGGTCACTTTAAATGTCTTTTGTATTTTATATCATTTAGAATGTAATTACAATATTTCTATTCCTAAAGTAAAATATTAATGTACTTGATCATAATGCAAATAAAAAAGATTTTGCACCTCAAAATTGATATTTGAACTGGAAAGTAAACCAAAAACAGTTAATATACCTGAGCTACCAAGACAGCAGTCGATGCATAATATGCATTTAGTGGGAGCAATCATTATCACTAGCAGCGTCTCCATGAACAAGCAGACCCTTGTCTCTTTTCCAAGTGCTAATGGCCAAGAAGGGAAGGGGCAGAGGGTCTTCTTGGTTCCACCCTCTGAATCTCAAGACAGTGACATTTCCCTAGTCAACAGGGCAAATGCATTCCATGGACACTCCTGACAGACTAGTAGCCATGACAAGTAAAAAAAAAAACAGGGAGACATTAAAGAACTTGAGGCCCAGTGCACAAAATTCATGCATGGTGGTGGGGGGGGGGAGGTCCTCTCAGCGCAGCTTGCACCCTTCCAATCCGGGACCCCTCAGGGGATGCCCGACTGCCGGTTTAGGCCCGAGAACATCCCTCTCACAACCCTGGACCACTGGCTCCTAATCATTAGCTCACCTGCCTGCCTGCCTGGTTGCCCCTAACTGCCCCGCCCTGGCTGGCCTGGTCTCCCCTAACTGCCCCCCACTGCTGGCCAGGTCACACCCAACTGCCCCCCCCCGGCCCCGCCAGCCTGGTCACCTCTTACTGCCCCCTTTGTTGGCCTGATTGCCCCCCCTGCCAGCCTGGTCGCCCCCAACTGACCCCCTGCTGGCCTGGCCATCCCCAACTGCCCCCCTGCCAGCCTGGTTGCCCACACAGCCTGCTTGTTCAGTCATTTGGTCATCCCTCACTAAGCCCCCTGCTAGCCTCGTCGTAGGCAGCCATCTTGTGAGGGCATGAGGGTTAATTTGCATATTACCTCTTTATTGAATAGGATAATTGCCTTCCCTATCACCCTATAATATAGAATTTTCCCTCTAAAATAATCTTATAAATGGTAGTTATAATTCTAATCACCCAACAAAGGGACATTTCGTTCACACTGCAAGATCTATGTGACTTAAAAAGTATTGTATTTCCTACCTGAAAATTCGTTTGTTTAAAAGAAGGTACCACACAGTTCAACTCAATATGAGTTAAATAAGTATTTGTGGATTCATGTGCAAAGTGGACCACATATGTAGCACTAACTCTATCAGGAATTATTGTCAATTCCAAACAAACTCTTAGAACACAACTGACTTCTAAATTGGAGACTGCTTATACATAAATCCAGTTGATGAGTCATATACTAAAAGTTCAAAACTGTAAAAATGTTTGATTAAGGTCCAAGACTACAAAATCAGTAATTCAAACTTTAAAATTAATCATAAAATATGATTTATATGATCTCCTAAAAAGCATGTTGTGCACTGAAATATGTAATTAAAAATTAAGACATCACAAGGAAGTTTTTGGTCAAGAACTATAAAGACAATGTTGGCTTAAGTGTTCCCACCAAAACAGTGAATATAAGAAGATCATACATAGCTAAAAAGACTGGAATGTCATTCTATAAATAAAACTAGAAATATAAAAAAAAAAAATTTATTAAAAGCAGATGTCAGAGAAAAATATATTTTTCCTGGTAAAAGGTCAGCTACTCCATTTTCATTAAGACATAATATTTTAAATAGTATTTTTTCTTCAGGAAATATTAATAATATAATACCAGCATCCTCTTAGTAGTATGTAAAAGACCATAATTTCTACTCAGAAATTTTCCTTGGTATTCCTGATTACTAGAAAATATGAATTATGAATTCAAGTTGGTCAGATGTTATTCTAAGCATTAGTAATTCCTTTCATTCTACTTATTTCTTTCTCTAAGGCAGTAGTTCCTCAGCAGAAGTAACATATCAGAATCACATAGGACTATTTTGAAAACACACATTCCCAAATGCCATCCCCCAGAGAGGGGTTGACCACGTCTCAAGTGAAGCCACAGTATCTGTTCTGAAAAAATTCCCCCAGTGATTCTGATTGCTAGGTGAAAAAACTGCTTTAAGGGAAGAATTACATACTTGTTCTACTGTTCAGAAGAGCTCTTATTTGGTCTGGCATTGCTGAAACTTAGCATGCAAAGCTATCAGTAGCAAAGAGAAAAACTCTACATTTCATTACTTATAGTAAAAAAGTTAGAGATCTGATAAAACTACCTATTCAAAAAACATACAACCATACTTAAAAACTTTCTATATATTTATTTGGAAGTATGCATTTAGGACAAATGGTCTTGAAAATATATAAAAATACTTTGTGTTTTAATTCAACTTCAATATTTACACAGTCCCTTAAAGAATTTTCATTTTATTTTCATCAAAAAATGTATTTCAACAACCTCCACAGTATTCTGAAAAGTCAGGAATTTAAAGATTTTTCTAATAGAAAAATTTTAGTTTCACCTCCAGAAAAAAATGAAACTTGGAATGATACCAGTAATATTTTAAAATGTAATTCTGTCTCAGCTATGCTATGCCACATATAAGAAAAACATTAATCACTAAACTATAGTAATCTAAATGGTAGCATTTTATTTAAGAATAAAGCACAAAAATATTTTATAAAAGAAAATGTCTCATTGTAAAAAAGTTCAATGCTTCAAACAAAAATATTGTATCTGAGGTTTGATTTCACAATATCAAGTTTTCATATGCAATTTGTAAACATACACCCAGTATAAGCTATCAACTTAAATAAAGCCAGTTATCATTAAAAAAGAGTAAAAATGAAATTTCAGTGCAAAAATTCATATCAACTAAACTTATCAACTTAAGACAATTTTAATATAAAAATCACAACTTAAATTCATAATAGTCATCCTATAAAGACTTTAAATCACTTTAAAATAAAACGCTCTACAACAGTTATCATGTTTTCCGTTTTGTGACTATTCTCTAGTAAAAACTTTCTTTTGATTAGCTTTTACAATGTCATCAGGAGATGCTGATTTGAAGTCAAATGGTGTTATTGCTATAAGAGGACTTATTTCTTTGTCCTTTATGTCTTGAACTTGTCTACTATAAAGAAAAGTCTTATAAAGGTCAAGGGTGCGTCGCTTGCAGCTTTTCAATGGGTAACGAAGACATAGTGTTGAAGCAAAAGCTGAAGGTCTAGCAGCAAGGGCCTTGGTCCAAGACAGAGAAAAAGGTGGTTTCCTACTCAGAGAGCCTTTATTGTTTTTCTTATTATCCTTAGCAGAAATGGAATGTTTCCCTAGCTTCGAACTCAGAACTTTAGTTCCTGGTGTTGGAGCAATTGATTGGTCTACTACAGGTTTTGGAACAAAATCTGAAGTTTTTATAAGAACACTAAGGTCAATATTTGAATCTATTTCAGGTGACCTCATTTCAGATAAACTGAGCTTAACGGAATCTTTCTTATTCTGAGTGCTGTCTATATCAATCGTTTCTGCAATCAAATCAGAAAGTGACAAATTCTCAAAGTCTCTTGTAGGAGTAGTTTTATGAAATGCCAAAGATGACAGAGATCCTGTTAATTCTGATACTCCAGTTGAAGACATACACCGATTTGCTAGTTGTGATAGGGGAAAGGATCCCAAACTGGCAGATGACTGGTTACAAAGATCAGATAAAGTACAGCATTGGGTTGGATTGTTTTCTTTGTGGTCCTGAAACAGTTCAGCTAGGGATGGACTTCCACATTGGAAAAACTGCAAATTGTCATTTGTTAAAATATAATTCTTCGGACTTTGTTCAACTGAAGAAATGCTTCCAACTTCAGTCATTTTATGAGCGTTTGAATTATCAAGAGCCGTATTTTCCAATGAGCTAGTCGGGAGCAAAGGATTATTTAAACTTTCTAAACTGCTTCGTACTGGAATGTTTTGCAAATCAGGTAGTGAATTATTTTGAATAAATAAAGAGTTATTCGGTGTCGTGTTCTTAATCATTAAGGATTTTAAATCTGGAATTCCTTTGAAAGCAGAATCATCTTTGGGGACACATTCAGATGCATGAGGTCCTAACAAATTGGCATCTGGACTCTTTGAAAGTAGACTTTCCAGACTATCTGCAGATGATAATCTGACAGATGGCTGACTTTTAAAAGAATCTCTTGGCATATCATCAATTAGTTCAGCTAGTGACAGCTCTTTTGTTAACTTACATGATTCTAGTTTCTTTTCACTTCTAGGCCTGTCCAGTTTCTTTTTTTTATGGAGTAAAAAGTGACTTGGTACAACTGAGGAATTATGATATAATCCACATTTTGCTACTGGACCAGAAAAATCAAATGGTTTGCTACTGCAATCCAAATGGTTTGCAGACTGAGGACAAGAGCTTTGAACATTATCAGCTGAAACTTCAGAGTAAGATAATAAGACTCCTTACCTTACAAGAGCCATTAATTTTCAGATGAATAGGTTCACATATGCAGAAGACAGTCACAGCAACCAAAAGGAAACATGAAATGAGGCATTAATTACTAAATGTTTCTTTGATTATGACATGAATAAAGTGATAATTGATCATTATTTAATAAAAAGTGAACACTCTAAAAATCAATAAGAGAATTTTACCTTCCTTTAACTATCCAAAGTGACCTTCCTACTTTGTTCATTGACATATACAAATAAGTACCAAGTTAATTAATGTTCTAATTTCCATAAATTTTATAATGTGAGGCTATAACACTTAAATTATAGTCAGGAATGTCTCAAATTCAAAATGTCTTAAAAACCAGTGGAAAAAAGTAGGCTCATTTTCTGTATTTTTAATGTATTAAAAACAAGCAAATGTCATCCTAATAATTTAAGTTCTACAACGATCTGGGATAAACTATTGATATAGATGACATATTACAGACTCATTCTCATGTTTGGTTAGTTAAAAGTACTTACCACAAAATTACAAAACAATTTTTAAAGAAAATAAAAATCACCCTTACTGAATGGTAGCAGACTACGTATAACTTTGTTATGGCAAAAATCTAGTCCTCAGCTTACAGTAAATATCAACCCATTAACAAATCATCACGTTCCTACTGATAGATCGCATACCAGTTACTATAAAAGTATCTCAGTTCCCTTCTTATGTCAACTAGATCCCAAATTTAATCACAAACTCTACAAACTTAAAATTAAACATCTGGCTATAAATGCAAGAGTAGTATAATTATGATATTTGTGATATTTAACCATCTGTACGCCATAAGCATCTATAGACACAAGCAGCGGACCTTTTTTAATTAAATTAAAAATATCGTGGCAGTTAAGTGGTTAAATAAAACTAAATTGCTTTTGTAAATAATATAAGCATAAAGGGATTTTTTTTTTACATTGTCGGGCTATTAATTTCCATCTCCTGAACCATTAGAGTTAAAAAACAATAGTAATTTAAAAGCTCTCTAAGCTACTACCAAAAGGCTCGTGTCTTGTCTAGTTTTTAATAGGACTTTATTTCCCCTATATCCTGTTAGTTATGAAAGCAAGCAGAGGGGCAAAAAGGCTTTGACAGAGGGAACAGAGCACTCAGCTTAAAATTTCACAAACTAGAAAACCAAATGAGTGATTGTAACATGCAAAATTTTCTGCCCATTTTCCTTAACAGCTCAAGCAAATCACAGCCTCTTTTAAAACATTAACTATAAAACAAACTAAAAGAGAACAAGTAAAAGCATACCTTTTGCTATCTTTCCTGTCGATATTGCTCCCTCATTCTTGACCTTCAATTTCTGCATTTTATCTTGTTCCAGAACCACTGACAAAGCCTTCTGCACATCAAACTTGTTCTTCAAAACTGCTTCAATCAATATGTCATCTGGCACAGCATCTCCAAATACCTCTCTCATATGATCAAGGCATGAATAAAGACGAGCTAGAACAGACAGCAATAATTAAAAGCTATGCTAAATGGTATCATGAAAGAACCCTCAATCTTCAAACCTGAAAGAAGAATTTGAAACCATAGTAGGATGTTCAACTCTACTTTTTCCTCTACAACTTATTTGTAACTAGAGACCCGGTGCATGAAATTCATGCACAGGGGGGTCCCCTCAGCCCAGCCTGCACCTTCTCCAATCCGGGACTACTTTGGGGATATCCAACTGCCGGTTTCGAAACCGGCAGTTGGACATCCCTCCCACAATCCGGGACCGCTGGCTCCTAACTGCTCACCTGCCTGCATGCATGATTGCCCCTAACTGCAACCCCTGCCAGCCTGATCACCCCTAACTGCCCCCCCAGCTGGTCTAGTCGCCCCCAAATGCCCCCCCCACTGGCCTGGTTGCCCCTCACTGCCCCCCCTGCTGGCCTGGTTGCACCCAACTGCCCCCCCTCTGTCGACCTGGTCGCCCCCAACTGCCCCCCCTGCCGGCCTGGTCACCCCTCACTGCCCCCCCTGCCAGCCTGGTCACCCCCCACTGCCCCCCCTGCCAGCCTGGTTGCCCCACGCAGCCTGCTGGTCAGTCATTTGGTCATCCCTCGCTACCCCCCCCCCCCCCGCTGGCCTGGTCGCCCCATGCAGCCTGCTGTTCGGTTGTTACTGTGAGGGCATCGTTACCAATTTGCATATTACTCTTTTATTAGTATAGATGATTTATATTTTTATCCAAACATACCCATCTTCTCTATCAAAGGAACAATTTCATTAATTAAGAAATCACTGTAATAACTGTCTCCTAAATAACAATGATTAATGCTTGAAAAAAATTGTAAATTGTATACATTAATATCTACTATATAATAGAGCAGTGATGGCGAACCTATGACACGCATGTCAGCACTGACACGCATAGCCATTTCTGATGACACGTGGCCGCTGAGGCGGTCACATGCCGAGGATGAAACATTTGCTGCTCCTGAGGATGAAACATTTGCGAAATAATGTTTTTTCCTCAAAGTGACACACTACCCAAGTTATGCTCAGTTTTTTTGCAAAGTTTGACACACCAAGCTCAAAAGGTTGCCCATCACTGTAATAGAGGAATACCTAAATACAAATATTTTTGTTAAAATGTTTAAGAGAATTGTAAAGATGCAAATTCAGAACCAATGACATTACCATTTATGAGTTCTATCTTGACACTTAATTTACATGGATATGACCCATCAGAACACTTGCACAGTGTTACTTTGGACTTAAAATTTAAAAAGCAAACAAATAAAAACAGCCTCTGGAACCTAATGTTTTGTAAAGAAATAAACTTCTATAATCTAATCATAAGTTCTACATAGAGCATATGAAACAGTAATTATTACTAAAAGAAAACAAATCACTGAAGTTTCTCTCTTAAGAAGATCAGGTGAAGATTTCAATAAAAATTCCAGTTACTAAATAACAGCCACACAATCAATTTTCAAATACACAATCATATGCTAACAAAATATACTTAATAAAATGTATATTCCTTCAAAATATAAGATACATTTATACCATTACTACCCACAATCACTACTATGAACAATCACAATAAAACTGACGTTCTAGTATACTGGTTATTAATCATTTTCAGATAAAAAACACAGACTACTCTTACTATACCTTGATCAAATTCACTTAGCTGATGGTTCAAAAGAGAATTGGAGGATTCTTTCAGATCTTCATAATCATATTCTTCTACAGGCTCAGCAGGTTTGTCACGTCGTGAGTAAATAAACTGAGCAGCTAGAATATAAAATGATTGAAGAATGCTTTTATACAGTCATTTCTCATTAACTTTTTTTACAAAAGTTAAAGCAAAAATTAAGGATTCTGATCTACTATCTATAGCCATTTATCTACATTCTATAATACTGGATAAAAACAAAGACAAAACATATCATACCCCAAATCCTTCTCAAATGTCCTTACTAACTACTCATTAGCTTCTTATAATCATCTTCCTTATTTCCTCCTATTTTCAAAACCATTACCCTGAGTTTACTTTCTCTATAGTTTTCAAAAACTACCTTTCCTAATATCTCATCCTTGTCTACTACTCTATCCTCCTTAAAAATTTCTCTTCTTTGGTATAAATATTCCAAACCTCATATCAAACTTGCTTATTTGTATAATTATGAAAATATTAGAAACAGACTAAGTCTTCAATTTCCAAAAACTGCTAATTTGCCTAAACCCAAGAGTTGACCAAAATCATAGATCTTAACTTTTGAACAACTCATATTTTCAATCATACACTGATAACCGTATACTAGTATCATATTCCTAACTTTGACTTTCAGACCTCATTCTCCGCTACTCTGCAGTACTGGCACAGTGTCAGTATGTAAATGGGTATTATATATTTCATTAAAAGGAAGAAGGACAAAACATCAAAGTGCCAATATATGCCTGAATATCACACACAAAATACAAGTGAGCAAAGAAGAAAATATCATGCATGCCCAAAGTGTTGACTTGACTAGATGCCCACTGAGCTCAATTCTTAGAAACTGTGTTCAATTGTGAAGGTATAAAATTAAAGAATAGGGAAGAAGGATAGAAATCCTATCTAATAAAGAGGGAATATGCTAATTGACCATCACTCCATCACAAAGATGGCTGCACCCACAGCTGAAGCCAAGTTCCCATAAGGAGCCTTAACGAGCAATCAGCAGGGACCTGAGGCTACGCCCTCCCCCACCCCCACCCCCATGGGGCTAGACAGGGGACCTCAGGCCATGCTCCCCATCCAGCGAGGCTTGATGGGGGACCTCAAGGTGCACCCCCAGTGCTGGTTGGGTGAATTCAGGCTGCGCCTCCCTGCCCAGCGGGGCTTGACAGGGGACCTGAGGCTGCAACCCCCTCACGGTGCTGGGCCGGGGGACCTGAGGCTGCACCCCCCTGCCAGTGGGGCTTGATGGGGGACCTGAGGCTGTGCCCCCCTCCCGGTGCCGGGCCGAGGGACCTGAGGCTGCACCCCCCTGCCGCTGGGGCTTGATGGGGGACCTGAGGCTGTGCCTCCCTCCAGGTGCTGGGCCGGGGGACCTGAGGCTGCACCCCCCTGCCGCTGGGGCTTGATGGGGGACCTGAGGCTGTGCCTCCCTCCAGGTGCTGGGCCGGGGGACCTGAGGCTGCATCCCCCCACCTGGCAGGGCTTGATGGGGGACCTCAGGCCATGCCCCCCACCTAGCGGGGCTTGACGGGGGACCTCAAGTCACGCCTCCCACCCCGGTCTGGGCTGGGAGACCTCAGGCCACGCCCCCCGTCCTGGCACCAGGCCAGGGCTTGACAAGGGTGGGACTGGCCAGGTCTGGATCTAGCCCAATGGGGGTGGGGGCCAGCCGGGTCTGGGTCTCATGCGATTTTGAAGTGCATGTGGGTGGGCGGGGACTTGACTCTGGGTCCCATGTTGAGCCCCAGACTCTGACAGGAGGAAGGTTTTCATATACATTTTACTAATTTTCTTTCATCTCTGACACTACTATTATAGAGAAAGGGCAAATAGCAGTATTAAATTATTTCCTCTAATTAATCCCCTTTTAATGTGCACGAATTTCATGCACCGGGCCACTAGTATCAATATAATATTCTAAAGGCAAGCCATTATTAGAGATTTTATATTCTTTGGCTTTCTGGAAGAGCATGTGACATGGAAGTCTATTGCTAAGCATTCCCACATTTGACTTTTATGCATGTTTTCAGAAAGTTATTACCTATGAAAGGAAAACTAACTACATTCAAAATTTATAGAAAATGCATATATATATATATATATGTATATACATATACATATATATGTATATGTATATACATATATATATGTATATAACTAACTACATTCAAAATTTATAGAAAATGCGTATATATATATATATGTATATACATATACATATATGTATATGTATATACATATATATATATACGCATTTTCTATAAATTTTGAATGTAGTTAGTTATATACATATACATATACATATGTATACATAGAATATATACATATACATATACATATATATATATATATATGCATTGACTAGTAGATAACACTATGGCTTATGTAAAACCTATAATCAAAATGCCATGGCATAATGCTACCTATTCATAGTATAAATCAATGATGGCCTTATAGATTAGCAGGAAGGCAAAAAGTAAAATGAATTGACGTATTTTAAAAGTCAAATGAGTAGTACAGATAACAAGTACTGTAGAAGCAGAGAAGATTAAGTAATCACTGAAGACTGGAGCACTTATAACAAGGAGGCAAGAACATCAGAAAAACTAAAGAACAGAATAAAAGAAATATAGAGCACCTGAGAGGATTCAATCTATTCTGCTATAATGCACATTTCCTTAACCAAACTAGCTCATATCAAATGATAATTAGGGGAATAATTAAAGTATACTATTCAAGTTGCTTTGGTTTATGAGATATTCCCCCCCAGTACCTCAATGTTTTGCATCACTGCATAATGGCAACAAGTACAAAGTCCACGACACCAACCATAGAAGTGCCTATATAATAAAAGTCTAATATGCTAAGTGCCCAACCATTCGTTCAACCATCCCACCAGTCGCTATGACGCGCACTGACCACCAGGGGGAAGACACTCTGACCGGTAGGTTAGCTTGCTGCTGGGGTCCAGCCCATAGAGACTGGGCGAGACTGGGCAAGATGGGCCGGACATGCCCTGGACGAATCCGTGCACTGAGCGGTTTCGGCCTGATCCCTGCAGGCCAGGCCGCAGGACCCCACCGGGCCTCTAGTTACAACTGTAATTGTATTGTGATACCAGATAGCCCCACATGCTTCCTCTGGGCTCAGTTTGGCCATGTGTCCTGTCTTTGTGTGTGCTTATTGCTTGGCTCTCTAAGATCTGTAAGCATTTTGCCTCTGCAACATTACTCATCAGTATTAACTCTTTCTTAACATCGTTTTTACATCAGGCTTTCACTTTTTTTTTTTTTTAATATATTTTTATTGATTTCAAAGAGGAAGGGAGAGGGAGAGAGAGATAGAAACATCAATGATGAGAGAGAATCATTGATCGGCTGCCTCCTGCACGCCCCCTACTGGGGATCGAGTCTGCAACCCAGGCATGTGCCCTTGACCGGAATCTGAACCTGGGACCCTTCAGTCCACAGGCCGAAACTCTATCCACTGAGCCAAACCAGCTAAGGCTCACCATTTATTTTTATAATGTAATGACCTATGTTTACTGGAATATTTATTAGAAAGTTCATGTAGCCCTGGCTGGTATGGCTCAGTTAGTTGGAGTGTTGTCCTGTGAACAGGAAGGTCTCAGGTTCAATTTCCCATCAGGGCACATACCTAGGTTGTAGGTTTGGTCCCTAGTCGGGGCACATATAGGAAGCAACTGATTGATATATCTCTCTCAAACATTTCTCTCTCACTCTCTCTCTCTCTCTCTCTCTCTCTCCCCCTTCCTCCCTCTCTGAAATCAATAAAAAAAATAAGGGGGGGGGGGGAGAAAGTTAATGTATCTTTTCAAAATGTGCAAGAATTTTTATTAAGATGATTACTGTTTTTGTTAGTACTTTATAGATGAGTGGTCTATCAGGATCCTATTTTTTTTCCAGAAGTTCTGCTTTTTTTAGCATACAATTTTCAAGACCACAAGTTGGTCATTTTTCAAGAATTCATATATATCCCTATTTCCCTCCCTCTTGTGCAAAGAGAATGTAACATTGCTTTATAAAGTCAGCCTGGCTAAAACAGCAGAAGAAACATCCTACTTCATAGATACTCTAAGATGACCACTTTTTTTTCACGTTAAAATCTCAGAATGAGGGAATGTCTCAATCACATGGCATCTTAGCATTATAGCTAAGACTGATGGGTGATTTTTTTTAAGTAGTACATAAAATTATTGTACAATCCATAGCTTTTTAGATTTAATAAAATGTGGTAATACTAAAAAAATGTAAACAGGGCCATTTTGTGGTTGGTCACTTACAAATTACTTTCCTGGCTGAAATAAACCATTCAGTTTAGCCTAAAAGTAACAAATGAACTTTTCCCAACTTCCTCTCATAGCTCTGAACTGTGAAGAAAAACCTAAGAGAAATAAAAAATTAAGTGAGGTAATAAGTCATATACTCCTCTCATCAATTTTCACTTAGGAAATATTGACAAAGAAAAGGAAGTTGTCAATGACCCGGCTTCTACTCTACCTCCTAGAAGCTATTTTTTCTACCCCAAACCCAGACACAAATCAACTCAGAAACTTATATTGTGGCCATTGTTTTGGAAATATTAATGGCTGGATTTCCAGGGGAGACAGGCGAGGAGGAGGAGGGAAGTTAGAGGGAGAAAAAAATGTCCAAATATTTGAAGTTGAAATGAGAACCCAAAAGATAACAAATACAATTTAAAAAAAGACAAGGGCAATGGCAAAAAAGGGGGGCAAATATAAAATGCTGTTTCTTTCTAAAAATTTAAATGCTTTCTGAAAAATTGGACACCTATAATGACTTTCAAAATTAAGGTTTTTTACAAGCATAGAAGTTCAAAGAATTCAAAACCTGACTCTTGAAATCGCCTAAAATTGTTTCCCAAACACCTTAAAATAAAAATCATGTATGAGGCATTCATTCAAGATTTGACTTTCTAGGTCTCTTCCCCTGGAAATAGTTGGATTCAGTGGTGCTGGAATGGGGCAGAGAATCTGTATTTTTAAAAACACTTCCAGCTGATTGGTATCATCAGGGAAAGTTAGGAAACACTAGCCTACAAGCCTCCTCAGCCTCCTCTTCCATCTGCCTCACCTGTAGTCCAGTCACTTTGTATTACATCATCATTACTCCCCTAAAATCAAAACTATTAATAAGCTGACACTACACACCTAAAATTAAAAACTGCCTTCCATAATTTGGCTCCTATTTCCTAGCCCTCTTTCCTACCGCAATTGCATTTATCTTGTGAGTCTTCCCAAACACATCTCACTCAGAAGCCACTACTTAAGCATGTTGTTTTTTCTATCTAGTATGCCATTCTTACTCCCTTATTTACCAGTCCCAATCAGTTGACTTCTTGTTGTGTACAAAAGTAACTCTCAAAGAGTCAGATTGTCTTGGATGTGAACCACAAACTAGACACACTTCACGAGCTGTGAGAGACAAGGTAAATTCTGACCTCAAGAAAACTAGGTCAGCCCAGCCGGTGTCGCTCAGTGGTTGAGTGTCAACCCATGAACCAGATCAGGGTTTGATTCCTGGTCAGGGCACATGCCCAGGTTACAGGATCAATTCCTAGCAGGGGGCATGAAGGATGCAACCAACCAATGATTCTCTCTCATCATTGATGTTTCTATCTCTCTCTCCTTTCCCTTCCCTCTCTGAAATCAATATATATAAAGAGCCATAGCCAGTTTGGCTCAGTGGATAGAGTGTTGGCCCGTGGACTGAAGGATCCCGGTTTCGATTCCGGTCAAGGGCATGTACCTTGGTTGCAGGCTCAATCCCCATGGGGGAGGCAACCAATCAATGTGTCTCTCTCACAACAATGTTTCTCTCTGTGTCTCTCCCTTCCACTCTCTCTAAAAAACTCAATGGAAAAATATCGTTGGGTGAGGATTAAAAAAAAGAAAGAAAACTAGGCCAATCTCAGAAAAACACTCTCAGAATGCCTAACCTTATGTATTCTTAGCTCACTACTCAAGATTAAGCATAATTTATCCAAATAAGACTAAATGTGTTAATCTGCAATATTAAGATGTTTTTCACTAGTCCCTCTCTCTAATGAAGCTTTTCACCCATGCAAGCCATACCCAACCAACTTCCAAATCCTGTATAAACATTATGGCCTATAATTATCTCTGGAGCCTATAGGTCAGTGATGGCGAACCTATGACACGCGTGTTAGCACTGACACACGTAGCCATTTCTGATGACACGCGGCCACTGAGGCGGCCGCATGCCAAGGATGAAACATTTGCTGCTCCTGAGGATGAAACATTTGCTGCTCCTGAGGATGAAACATTTGCGAAATAATGTTTTTTCCTCAAAGTGACATACTACCCAAGTTATGCTCAGTTTTTTGGCGAAGTTTGACACACCAAGTTCAAAAGGTTGCCCATCACTGCTATAGGTCCTAAACAAATGGTTCTCAAAGAAAGTCTCAGAATACCCTGGAGGGTTTGTTAAAACAGTAGTTATATCCCATCTGCAGAGTTTTTGACTCTGGGATGGGGCCAAGAATTACTTTTCTAACAAATTTTCAAGTCAAGTGGTACATGGACCACATCTTGAGAACACTGTCTAAAATATCCTCACCTCTTCCAGATCAGTATAATTGTCTCCTAACTAATCTACCTGCATTTACTCATGTACTGCCTTCAATCCAATCTCTACGTAGAAGAGATTTTTTTAAAATCTCCTAATTCATGCTACATCATCTTCCCAGGTCAATGGTGATAATGAATTGTAGGAGCCCAAAAGTATTATCCTTAATCTCTACAACATGTGGTCTTTTGAATCCCTGAATGAGCTTTAAAGAAATGCAGATTAAGCCACCCCTCAGCTTCTAACCAGGCTTTTTCTATACTCTATTTCCTGATGCTAAGGTTAAGTCTATGCAAAGTATATTTCTTATTGGACAGCTAGCTCTCTTTTAGGAAGACTGGAAGGCTGGAGGAGGAAAACACGTGCTTCTTTCCTTTTTGCTTCTTATCCAGTCACCCGAGCAACAGTTCACCTTAAAGAAGCAGTCTGTTCCAGTAACATCAATTAATATCAGACTGCTTCTTTAAGATGAACTCCCAGAAACAGCGTCAACACGCCCCCCACCTACATCTTCAGACACTATGATCAGCCAGTTGGCTAGAACTGCCTCTTCAAAGGCTGATTCCAGCTTCACAGGCATCCTTCCGAGACACCAGTGCCAGCTATGCAGTGTTCCCCTCCTCAGAGGTCTGAGATCCAGCTCCACAGTACCTTCTCTGAACTTCAAAGGCAAAGTAATAAAGCAAAACCTGGGTTGCAGGTTCGATCCCCAGCCCCAGTTAGTTGAGACATGTTTGGGAGTCATGCAATGGAAGTATCTCTCTCACATTTATCCTTTCTTTTCTCTCTCACCCACCCCCCATTCCTCTCTCTCTAAAATAATTTTTTTAAAAAAGAGCTAGATGTATTTCAGAGTAACAAGAAAAGACAATGGCAGGAAGAATGGAAGTGCTAAGACAACTTTTAGAAGACCTATCTTATATAATAAAGAGGGAATATGCAAATTGACCATCACACCATAATGGTCAAGATGGCTGCGCCCAGTGGAGACAGGGATTCCTTAACACAAGATGCTGTGCCCACAGAGGCCGAGTTCCCATAACAAGCCTTAACGAGCAATCAGTAGGGACCTGAGGCTGCGCCCCCTCCCTGGTGGGGCTTGACAAGGGTGGGGCCAGCCGGGTCTGGATCTCGCCCAATAGGGGTGGGGCCGGCTGAGTCTGGGTCTCGCACAATTTCGAGGTGCCGAGGGTGTGCGAGGGCTTGATTCTGGGTCCCATGGCGTGCCCCAGACTCTGACAGGAGGAAGATTTTCATATACATTTTACTAATTTTCTTTCATCTCTGACACTTCTATTATAGAGAAAGGGCAAATAGCAATATTAAAGTATTTCCTCTAATTAATCCCCCTTTAATGTGCACAAATTTCATGCACCAGGCCACTAGTGGCTTTATAAATAAATGGGACTTCTAAAAAGTCAGAAGAGACATATATGGTCTATAAGTGGCACAGTTTTAAATAGGGGTGGGGAGAGGCAGGAAAGGGTAAAGGGAGAATAAATGGTGATGAAAAGAGACATGACCTCCTAGCTGGTTTGGCTCAGTGGATAGAGCATCTGCCACCGAAAGGTTCCGGGTTCAATCCCAGTCAAGGGCACATGCCCGGGTTGCAGGCTTGATCCCCAGCGTGGGACGAGTAGAAAGCAGCCAATCAATGATTCGCTTTATCATTGATGTTTCTCTCTCCCTCTCCCTTCCTCTTGAAATCAATAAAAATATATTGAAAAGAAAATGTCAGAGTTCACTGCACACATTAAAAAAAAGAGAGACATGTCTTTGA
Organism: Eptesicus fuscus; assembly: GCF_027574615.1. NCBI lineage: Eukaryota > Metazoa > Chordata > Mammalia > Chiroptera > Vespertilionidae > Eptesicus > Eptesicus fuscus. The sequence continues at coordinate 74,939,080 of NC_072482.1, read as the reverse complement.
GTGGTGAACACACTATAGATGATCTATTATAGAATTGTACACCTTAAACCTACATAATTTTATCAATCAATGTAACCCCAATAAATTCAATTTATGAATGAATGAATGAATGAATGAATGAAGTGGTACAGGTTTACAGGACAGGTCAGGTTTTCAGGAAAGTAATGGGTTTATAGGTCAGCTCAGCGGAACACAGTATTAAAGAAAAGGCAGACTGATAAAAATGTTAATCACATTAAATCTTTAAACTTGTGGAAAATGAATTTTATGAATTATACCAGCATTTATGCTCTACTTAACTATATTTAATTACACTCCCTTTTATAGCATAGTAAAATTAGCAGGACATTTTAACTAACTGTTTACAGAGTAGAATGAAATTTGAAGACAGCCCTCGTTTGGCTCAGTGGATAGAGCATCGACCTGAGGACTGAAGGGTCCCGGGTTTGATTCTGGTCAAGGGCACATGTCTGGGTTGCAGGCTCCATCCCCAGTAGGTAGTTTGCAAGAGGCAGCCGATCAATGATTCTTTCCCATCACTGATGTTTCTATCTCTCTCTCTCCTTCTCCCTTCTTCTCTTAAATCAATAAAAATATATTTTAAAAAAAGAAATTTAAAGACAGATGTATTATTTGAGAAATTAGTGAGAGGAGAGTCTGGATTAAGATTCAGTCTTGCTGCAAAGAACACGTGAATGTTTTCTTTATACAGTGGCACAAAAGAAAACTTTCAGCAGATTAGACAGAAGATACAGCTCTGATGAGTAATCTGAACTCTAAATCAATCTATGGCTCCATCAAAAATTGGAACTACATTTATCTGGTTTATTTACCAAATTAAGAGTAGATAAACTAAAATACTGTGAAGGAAATTCTATGCATAACGCATCAATGTTTCTAATATTCAAGATTCCTGAGAATATATAACAAACTGCTGTCTGCCTTCAAAAGTTTTAGTTTTAGATAAGATTATCATTTCAGTACAATTTAGTTTAATTACATGTTGCAAAGAAGATTGGAAAAGCCAGTTTTCAGAGTTTTCTTCCAATTGATTAAAGCCAAGTGATGTAATCAAAACTTTAAATTCTACTCACAGGTAAAGAAATTATTTTTTCACCTTTAAAAGTTAACATACAATTACTTTTTTAAATATTACTTAATATTAGTCTTATGGAATCACTCTAATCATAGAATGACACTAATAATTACTTAACATTTTTAAACACCTAAATAATGAAAATCAAATTATTTTTAAAATTCACCTGTTGATGGAGAAATGCAATAATCATCTTCTACAGACTGGCCATAGAGATCATCATCTTCAAAATCTAAAATAAAAACACAAGAGATAAATTCATTTATAAGTTCTTTATATATTCTTAGTTATTAATAAAAAAAGCATTTGGATTCTTTCCAAAAGAAATTAAATTGTTCATCAAAATTAAAGGAACTTGGATTGTCTACTTTTCCTAAAAATTTTACCTACAAGATAGGTATTTATTGATTTTCTGCATTTATACACGAAATTCGTGCAAGAGTAGGCCTTCCTTCCACTGGCTGCTGGCACTGGCCTCCCTCTGGCCCCAGGGACCCAGGCTTCCCTCCGGCTCTGGCTTCATCTGGAAGAAAGTCCTGAATGATGTCCGGTCTAATTAGCATATTAAGCTTTTATTATTATAGATAAAAACATACATGGTTCTTCAGTTTTTAAGATAATTTGGTCCAATTTTTCACCTCATATGATTAAAAAGTAATAATCCCACAGACCACATACTTAAATTGACTTTCTGGAGTTGACAAATATCCAAAATAAAAACCATCCATTTTTTTCACCAATGCTCTCTAAACACAAAGCATTTATTTTTCATAACTTTATGCAAGGCCCATAATTGTCCACTGCATAGAGATGTAGTGCTTGTCCTAATTTTAATTTTACTATCGGTCCCCAAAGCACAGGTTATAAAATCAGACCAAGAAAGCAGTTTGTCTTCATGTAGAACAGTGGTTCTCAACCTTTCTAATGTCTCGACCCTTTAATGCAGTTCCTCATGTTGTGGTGACCCCCAACCATAAAATTATTTTCGTTGCTACTTCATAACTGTAATTTTGCTACTGTTATGAATCGTAATGTAAATATCTGTGTTTTCCGATGGTCTTAGGCTCTACAGCAGCCGTTCTCAACCTGTGGGTCGCCTAAGACCCTGCTAGCTGTTCTTTTCCTCAACAAAATTTTGGGAGTATTTACTTCATGTAAGCAATGTAGCGGCTATTGGAATAAATATCAAACATATGGACTTTGTCTTCCTGGCACTTTTAAATTAATAGCTAAGGCAGTCATGTAACGTGCTATGCAAATTACAGAGAAGAACAAAGTGAGGGTTAAATAGAGGAACCAATAGGTTTTGGAGCATAAACTCTCCCTAATGAAGTTATATTAGTTTTGAGAATTTTAAAATTATTATTCTGAGAGTACAAAGGAAAGCTTAACTGGGAAAATGAGAGATACTGGACCCTTAAAATGAGTAGAACTTTGTAAGGAAAAGGGGGTGAACCTCCTATTCTATAGGAATAGCTTGGTTATGACGTCATCAATTGTTCCAAAGAAACCTGACAACCTAAGCAGGAGTTTAGCACTCCCTCCCGCAGGCCAAGCACTTCTCCGGGAAGCTTTCCTTCACATGGAATTCATACACTACTCCTCCAACACCCTCTGAATAAGGTGCTCTTACTTCCATAGCTTCCTTGAAACTTACTTTTTGTAGCATCTCATACTCACTTTAATCCTCTGTGACTTGCGTATCTCCCCCTTTAGACTCCCTCAAACATTTTACTATCAGTCCCCAAAGCTTAGAACAGTACACCAAGCATTCAATTAAAGAAGAATAAACAATTAATGTTGTTTGAGGAAGTAAAATTTATTAAAGAAAAAAATTATTAAAAAAAGTAATTACTTTATTAAAGTAATTAGGCCTATTCATGTCTTTTATAGCATATCTGCAAAAATACTTCCCAGGCTAAAGTCATGTCTAGGTAACTGTGGTCGACACGCAATACTTATATCCACTGCAATACTTACAACGGCCTCCATTCTGAGGTGAACACTAGGAACCTAACATATATATGTGTGTATATATGTATATGTATATATGTATATATATGCCAGGCTGACAGAGTTACAGCCTCCAAATGCAGTTCAGAGTGTTAGCCTCCAGTATGGTGAGAGCATATTGATGCTCTACAATAATCTACCGGGAGTGCCAATAATAACCACCAACATATCAAGCATACTACATGCTCTGCACTCTACAAAGCAATGGGTCTTCATTCCTCTTCTGCACTCAAACTTGTCTGTAATTTGTTTGTATTATGCTTAGCATGACCCATAATTATCCATTGCCTAGAGATGTTGTGCTTGTCCTAAACTAATTCTAACTTTTTAAAAAACTCCTAGAGAACATTCAAATACATTTTCTTTTATTTCATTTTTTAAAATCCCTAAGTCCTTTTCGAAGCCTTCTTTCTTCTATTACTGCTTTTTTTTTTCCCATCCCAAAATGCATTTGCATTGAGAACTTTCAACCAAGAATGAAGTATACACCTAATGGATCTTTTTAATAGGTATCTTTTCTACCATCCCCTACATTTCCAATTTAATTTGAAACTCATAGAAAATAAATTAATCAGTTAGCTCAAGCCAGATTCTGCACTGAATATGTATGAAAACACAAAACGATTTACCATGTAAAACTAACACAGTTAAAAACGAAACAGTTGGATGTAACCATTAAGTCAGTCAATCCGTGTGTTACAAATAAGCAAGGTTTCATGGGCATGTTTGAAAGGGGGTTGGGGGGTCGGGAAAAGAAGCCAGAAGTAGGCAGTGCGTGCCAGACGCGGAGGAAACAATGCGAGGGAGACGTGACGGTGCTTTACGTGCACAAACACCGCCGCGTCCCCACCTCGCCGAAACCTGACGCGGTACTGCACCTCCCCGGCCCTAAATAAGCTCAACCCCAAAGGCAGAAATCACGACATCAAACAATGCCATTCTCTGGCATTATTTTCTCCAACTGAGCCTCCTCTGAATGCCAGGCTTGCACCTCAGACGAGGAATAAACAGATCCTAGAGTGATGCCAATAAGCTGGGATTCCACCTGACACGGAGAACAGGACATCGCGGCAGAAGCCTGCCACCTACCTTCATCGTAGTTATAGCCCCGAACATTCCGATGCCGGGCCATGGCGGCGAAGAGGGCGTTCGCCACAGCCTCTTACAAAACACCCGCTCAGAAACTGATCAGGCGCCAACTGCGGCCCGGAGAACACCTAGACGCCATTTTGGCTTCCGGCAGGCCCCTGCGCCGAGCGCCTGCGCACGCCGGACGTCCTGTCTGCGCACTGCGCGCGACGGCAACCTCTCAGGGTCACCCGCCGCATGGGGAACGCTTGCGCATTCGCGCAGATCGGAGGTTCCTTTTTGGCGTGGCCCCGCCTACAGGCAGGTTGACTGACAGGAGTTCCAAAGAGGCGGAATTCCACTGCTCACAATTTGTTGATTTGGATCAACAGTTACTAGAAAGTTGTCCTAGACCTACACCCGCGTTCCAGATTATTTTCCGGATTTGGTTTCTGATGAACTACTGAAAAAGCTGACTGAGTGCCAGCACTCTGTCTTATACAACTCTCATCTGTTGAGGCCTAGTTAGGCCCATAGTAAGCACTAACAAACTTGTGTGTATATTTTTAAGAATTAACCCAAGCTTTAGAGGGAGTGGAAAGGCTCTTTTTAAATTGAGAATCTGATTACAGTAAGTCACCAGGCTTTCATGTAATACGTGGTTTCATGTATATGAGTCTTGCATTAGTACCTCCAGTAAACAATTATCTGGCCACATAAAGGATTATCTCCATGATTCTCTGAGCATTCATTAACAAACAATCCTGTGTAACATGCTAAGAGTATTAAGTATAGCTTTTTAGACATAACACATCTAGGGCCACTTATGATAATGCTGAATGTTGTTGAATAAATCTATAACCTATTATTAAATGCCCTCATTTCTTAGAATGAAAAGTGAATGATGCTATGTAAAAAACAATCGTTATCTTACTGAACAAACTACACTTCAGTTTTAGCTTGATTTTTTGAAATGGTGGTACTTTAGAGACATAAAAGATAAGTCTCCAATTTTTGAAATAAATTAAAAGCTTAATCAGCTTTTTATCATCCATAATAGAAAGAAATAAGAATAAAAATTCAATTCATATCCATAAGTGACTTGAAATGTAATTTATACATGCATTTGAATGTGTCTGACTACCAAATGTTTGTTCTGAACTATCATTGTGATTTAATGTAGCTTCTAAAACAAAATTTTACGCAAAAATAGTTGCTGATTTTATACAGTTTAAGTGTTTTCTTTATTTTACACTTTTAGATAATTTTTATATTACAGCCTTTTTCTTTATAAGTAAAACCAGGGTTCCAGTGCACGAATTCGTGCACCTTGAAAGGAACTGTGGGCCGCGAGGCTGGTGGGCACATGGGCAGGTCTTGGCCCATCCTTCGTGCCCCCGCCCGGCCCCTCCCACCACCACCCCTGATCCCCTGTCTGCCAGCAGCCCCGCTCCCATGGCGCTGCTCCCACACGCTGAGGGCACCAGCCCCGCTCCCACCCGCTGATGGCGCAGAGCGATTGGGGCCAGTGTCAGCAGCAGGTGCAAGTGGTGGCTGCTGCCCCAGTCACCCCTCAGGAGCAGGGGAGGTGGAGAAGCCCTCAGGGGCGATCAGGGCCAGTAGCCACTGCTCGCACCCGCTGATGGCACCAAGCGAGCGCCAACAGGACCACGGCATGCGGGAGCAAAAGATGTTCAGTAGCCAACAGAGACTCACCCCAATGACAGCAACCAGTTTCCCACCTTGGTCTGGCGTCCCCACTCACCTGCTCCACCATCCCACCACAGCTGATGCCTGCCATGTTCCACGCTCTGCCAACAGCTGCCAACACCTGCTATGTTCCAGGCGTGCCCCCTGGTGGTCAGCGCACATCATAGCAACCGGTTATTCGGTTGTTCGGTTGTTCCACCATTTGGTATATTTGCATATTAGGGTTTTTATAGATAGATAGATAAGGGTAGTAATAGTATATAACTCATAAAGTTGTGAATAATAAATTTATCTAAGTAAGTGAGTTCACACAAATCTTTAGGAGGTGCATTAAATTTTCAGATGGTATTAAAATACAAATAGCACGCAAGCCAGTTTACCTACATGGTTAGAGCATTGGCCACAGACAGAAGGGTTGAGGGTTTGATTCCCAGTCAAGGGCACTTACCTCAGTTTCAGGTTAGATCCCAGGCCCAGGTTGGGCCACATGTGGGAGGCAATCAATCGATATGTCTCTCTCAGGTCGATGTCTCTCTCTCTCTCTCTCTCTCTCTCTATCTCTCTCTCTCTCTTTTCCCTCCCCCTCCTCCCTCCCTTCCACTCTCTAAAAATCAATGGGAAAAATCTCCTTGGGTAAGGATTTAATGAAATAAAATACAAATGAAAACTTCCAGCCCATTCTAATTGTTAATTACAAACTTCAGTGGAACTCACTGAGGTATGAAGTAGATGAGTTATATAAATTGACCACACAAACAAAACTACAGGAGCAATAAAGATAAAACACACACACACACACAATACTTCTGCCTTAGGAGTACTATATAATTTGCCTCTGATTCATCATTAAGGCACTCCCTTAAAATTCTAAATACTTGAGAGCCTTGATTACATCTCAAACAAAATAAGGCTTCAGTAGCAAAGCCTTCACTGATTTCCAAATTTGATTTCTGATAATCTAGTGAAAAAGCTGACTGTGTAAAATACCAACAGCATATTTCACAGAACTAGAAAGAATTCTCCAAAAATTCATCTGGAATAAAAACAAAACAAAACAAAACAAAACAAAAAAAAAACCCGAATAGCTGCAGCGATCCTGAGAAAGAAGAACAAAGTAGGAGGGATCTCAATACCAGATATCAAGATCTATTACAAAGCCACTGTTCTCAAAACTGCCTGGTACTGGCACAAGAACAGACATATAGTCCAATGGAATAGAATAGAGAACCCAGAAATCGACCCAAACCACTATGCTCAATTAATATTTGACAAAGGAGGCAAGAACATATAATGGAGTCAAGACAGTCTCTTCAATAAATGGTGCTGGGAAATTTGGTCAGACACATACAACAAAAGATGAAACTAGACCACCAACTTACACTATACACAAAAATAATCTCAAAATGGATAAAGGAGTTAAACGTAAGACAGGAAACCATAAAAATATTAGAGGAATCCACAGGCAGCAAAATCTCAGATATATGCCGAAGCAATATATTCACCAACACAGCTCCTAGGGCAATGGAAACTAAGGAGAAAATAAACAAATGGGACTACATCAAAATAAAAAGCTTTTTCTCAGCAAAAGAAACCAACAAAACAACAAGAAAACCCACTGCATGGGAGAACATATTTGCCAATGCTATCTCTGATAAGGGTTTAATTTCCAACATTTACAGGCAACTCATACAACTTAACAAAAGGAAAACAAACAACCCAATCAAAAAATGGGCAACGGACCTAAATAGATAACTTTTCTTTTTTTTTTTTCTAAATAGATAACTTTTCAAAAGAAGACATAAGGAAGGCCAAGAGACATATGAAATCATGCTCAAAGTCACTAATCATCCGAGAGATACAAATCAAAACGGCAATGAGGTGCCATCTCACACCTGTCAGAATGGCTATCATCAACAAATCAACAAACGACAAGTGTTGGCGAGGATGCGGAGAAAAAGGAAACCTTGTGCATTGCTGGTGGGAATGCAGACTGGTGCAGCCACTGTGGAGAACAGTATGGAGTTTCCTCAAAAAACTAAAAATGGAACTCCCATTTGACCCAGTAATCCCACTTCTAGGAATATATCCCAAGAAACTAGAAACACCAATCAGAAAGGACATATGCACCCCTATGTTCATAGCAGCATAATTTACAATAGCTGAGATTTGGAAACAGCCTAAGTGCCCATCAGCAGATGGGTGGATTAAAAAACTGTGGTACAACCAAAGGACTTGTATGCATGCAGATAGGCCTAACCAACTGACACAGACAACAGAGGGGTGAGGGCATGAGTGGGGGGGATGGAGGGAAGTAATGGGAGGATAAGGAAACATATGTAATAACTTAATCAATAAAGCATTAAAAAACTGTGGTACATCTACACAATGGAAAACTACGCTGTGGTAAAAAAGAAGGAATTCTTAACATTTGCAACAGCATGGATGGAGCTGGAGAGCATTATGCTAAGTGAAATAAGCCAGGCAGAGAAAGATAAATATCACATAATCTCACTCATTTGTGGATTATAATGAACATAAGCTGATGAACAAAAACAGATCTAGAGACAGAGACGCATCAATCAAATGCTCAAACCTCAGAGGGAAGGCAGGGGAGGGTGGGGGTAAGGAGGAGAGATTAACCAAAGGACTTGTATGCATGCATATAAGCCTAACCAATGGACACAGACAACAGGGGGGTGAGAGTGAGGGCAGGACTGGGGGGATGGGGGAACAATAGAGGGGGTGGGTAAGGACACATTTATAATACCTTAATCAATAAAGACAAATCAATGAAGAAAAAAAAAAGAAGTGGGGGGAAAAAGCTGACTGTGTGCCCCCAGAGCTCTTGGGATGTGCTTATAAGTTTTGTATTGTGGTTAGATGGAAAGGACCATGGATTTGGAGCCACACAAACCTGGATCTCAGTACCTCTTCTGCCACTTTCTGTATGCTAATGTCTTTGGGCTCAATTTTTTCATCTGTAAAATGGATATAAGAAGATATGTCTTCTATTTTGTGAATAGTCAATGAAATGATGGCTGTAAAAACAGTAGCTGTTACATAACAGGTCTATAAGGGAGGAAAAATTTTCTACCTGCTTTAGGCCTCCAACTGGGTCTAAGAAATAAACTGACATAAGACAAGTTAATAGGAAAAAAAGAATACATGTTTAAAGTTTTACTGGTATATGGGAGCCTTCACAACATAATAAAGACCTGAAGAAGTGACCACAGCAGAAAGCTCTTATACATCTGAGACAAAGAAACAGTCAACTTATGAAGAATTGACAAGACAGTGGGGCTTGGGCATGGGTAATAAATTATGGGAAAGTGACTAGAAGATATATGGTGTGGATGGTGGTGGCAAAACTGCTAGAAGATAAGGGATATTTCAGTAACTTTGTGGTGGTCATTGTGCAATACATACAAATATCAAATCATTATGTTGTACACCTAAAACTAATACAGTGTCATATGTCAATTATATCTCAATAAAATATTAGGAACTTCTATTCATCAAAAGACAAAAAATTATGAAGGCAAGTTTCAGCCCAGAAGAAGATATATGCATCACATACTATATCTCACAAAGAACTCATATGTAAAACACACAAACAAGCTTATGTACCCCCTCAAGTTTTTACCAAATAAAAAATATTTTTAAATAAGTATAAGTCCCATATAGACACATCACAAAAGAGAATATACATATGGGCATTGAGCATTTGAAAAGGCCCTGAACATCCATTAATCATAAAAAAAAATGCAGATAAAATAAAATGGGTCTGCCCCACCAGAATGACTAAAATGAAAAGGATTGACAATAGTGAGTGGTGGCAAGGAATACTGTGTAAATAGTGGAAGTCTCAAACATGGCTAGTGCATGTGCACATTGGAACAACCACTTTGAAAAACTTTGGGCAGTTGTCCAAATACTAAATGTATGTGTGCCCTATGACCCAAAAGTGCCATTCCTAAATGCATACCCAACAAAAATTAGTGCTTGTGTACAATAATGTTAGAAATGTTATTCACAGTAGCCCCCAGATGTAAACAAGCCAAATGATTATCAATAATAAACCAATAAATTATGACATGTCCACTTAATAGGAATCCACATAGCATTGAAAAATCACTAGGGAGGTTTTATACATGTGTAAATGTTTACTGTTCTGTATTTTTAAGACTTCTGCACCTTGTAGTATATGTTATACCACAGTAAAAAAAGGGGGGGGGGCGAAAGTATTCAATTAAATTTTTAAAATATCTTTGATATAAATTATATATATTTTTTTCAAGTATTTCCTTTATACCTTCATAGTGTCCTGTTTTTAAAATATGAATATCAACTAAGAACTTTTATATAACTGGATTAGAATTCATTCAGCAATATATCAATATTTCCCAGAATAAAGTCTGTTCCTTATTTTCTATTTTAAACTGAACAATTACTGATCCATTTGGACTTAAATTAAAATTTTTTTGTTGTTTCTCTCGGTAGCTACTTAAACACTCATAAGAGTTTTAATAAATTATGGCAACTTCTGCACTCAATTATTTTTTAAAAGAAAAAAGGAATTGACCTTAATCAGTAGGAAAGAAAAAGTGGGAGGGAGGGAAGATAAATAATTGTGACATTAAACACTTCATTAAGAAAGTGTTAGAGTTTTCTAATTAAATACCCAGGGAAGTATGGCATATACTGCAAACTATAAAATGATTTAGGTGTATAGAAGGATCCTTTTGGGGTCCTTTGCAATTCTGTGATTGTGGTTATACATTAATAACAAATATTTTTGTCCTGATTATTATTGCCAAATATCTATAAAATCTATAAACAGATGACTTAATTTTCTTGTTGATCTTCTTAAATTAGTTCTATAACTCTCTGTCTGACCTAATGATATTCTTACCCTCCTCTATGGAATTTCCCCTGACTTTCTTCACATATTATTCATTTTATCCCTTTCTTCTTCTTTCTTTTTTTTTTTTTTTTAATTGAAGGCAGAAATTTAGTTGAGTGAAAATTGGCAAGAGCCAGTGAACAGGTCCTTTATCAAGACAAAGCTTTGCTCTCAAGGGGCTTGAGGCTGTCCAGGATTCCATGCTTGACAGAAGCAATGACAGCATAACTAAACAAACAAGGATGTGTTCAGGGAAGCTGAAACCGGATCTTCAAAGATTCAGTGGGTGATTTTTAATTTCTGTGTAGCATTACAGAGCTTAATGCAGAACATATCAAAAACTTGGAAAGGCACTGGTAAGGTCATGAACTTCATAAAACAGAAAGATTCTTGAGAAGAAATAAATAGAAATCAAGAGTTTTATATTTAGACTAGAGGTCTGGTGCATGAAATTCATGCACGAAGGGGGGGGGTGTTCCTCAGCCCGGCCTGCACCCTCTCCAATCTGGGACCCCTCGGGAGATGTCCAGCTGCCAGTTTGAATGTCTAAACTGGCAGTCGGGCATCCCTCTCACAATCCAGGACAGCTGGCTCCTAACCACTCGCCTGCCTGCCTGATTGCCCCTAACCCCTCTGCCTGCCTGCCTGATCGCCCCTAACCCCTCTGCCTGCCTGCCTGATCACTCCTACCTTGCCCCCTGCCAGCCTGATCATCCCTAACTGCCTCTGCCTCAGCCCCCTCTGCAGGAGGCGACCTGGCAGATCAGGGGAAGGCACCGCCCCCATTACTCCACTGCTGCTGCCACTGCCGACCTGAGCCTCAGCCCTTCCCAGCCGCCCATGGCTGCCTGAGCCTCGACTCTTGCAGCTGCTGCTGTGGCTTTGTCTGGAAGGACTCTGGAAGACGTCCACTCTAATTAGCATATTACCCTTTTATTAGTATAGATTTGGGGACCATTACATCCACGCAGAACTTAAAGAAAACACATGGCCCTGGCCAGTTTGGCTTAATGGAGAGCTCATCGGCCTGTGGACTGAAGGGTCCCAGGTTTGATTCTGATTAGGGGCACATGCCAGGTTGTGGGCTCAATCCCCAGTAGGGGGCCTGCGGGAAGCAGCTGATCAGTGATTCTTATCATTGATGTTTCTATCTCTCTCTCCCTCTCCCTTTCTCTCTGAAATCAATTTTAAAAATCTTAAAAAAAAGTAAACACATGATCTTCACTTTGGGCTTTGTCATTTTACATCCTTTGTGCAGTATTTTAACTTCCCTCAACTTTCCTTTACCCATCCATAAAATGCAACCTATTTTGGGGAAGATGATTAGGAAAGTGATTCTAGTGGATAGATGTTATTTTTTTGGAGGTGATGGGGTCGTGAAAATATTTAAAAATTGAGCATGGTGATGGTTGTACCGCTCTGAATTTACTTTAGAAAACCAGTTCATTGTACACTTTAGGTGACATGTACAGTACATGAAGTATATCTCAATAAAGCTGTTCTTTTATTTCTTTTAAAATAAAAACCAGTCTTATAGTCAATTGCAGATGTTTTCAGAGCCCCCCCCCCCCCCCCCCCCAGGATTTGCTTACCATTTCCCAAACCATGGCTGCAACTCCCAGTTGCCTCTAGTCCTGGTGGATCTGGATGGTGTGGTTTGCAAAGGAGAAGGTGGCAAGAGGCTTGTGGAATTTCTGCAACCCATTCCCACAGTCTCCTCATAGGGCACCAGGACCATTTCCACTGTGCCAGCTCTGCTCCCTTTAACCTGTTGGGCAAAAGAATCCTGTGTGCTCTGGCCAGAAAGTGCATTCCCTCTTAGGTAGCCCAAATGCTTTTTTTAAGGTCATTTTATGGATTCAAAAGAATAAACAGAGATGTGGAAAGCTTTTGTCGAATTCCTTTTACATGGTTCTTCCAGTCTCATGGGAAGTGAGATGTGGCTCTGAATTCATCCCAAAGGGTGTCTTTGGGCAAAAGAACCCAGAACGGCACAACTCCTGCAGGATGCCCTACACACTTCCCTGTCAGGACTCAGGGGGGCTTGAGGGTGAGCGAGGCGGTGGTGCCAGCACAGGACCTGGGAGAAGGTAGCGCTTTCTACACCACCCAGGCCCACGTGAACTGCAGCTGTACCCACCCAGGTGGGCAGGGTGTTTCTGCTGTTTTGTTTTGGGGCTGCTGGTGGTTTGAAGGCCGGCTATGACCCCAATCAGGATGGGGGTCTCCTCTGGGGCACTGGCCAGCCTGGTCTAAGGCTGCCTGTGGTTTGAATGCCGGCCACACCTCCCGATTGTGGCGGGGGTCTCCTCTGGGGTGCTGGCTGGCCTGGGCTAGGGGCCATCAGTGGTGTGAAGGCCGGCCATGCTCCCGATCCAAGTGGGGGGTCCCCTCATGGTGACCATTTGTCCTGCTCCCTCAGCTCCCTAGCCTGCTGTTTGGTTGTCTGTCCGGTTGTTTCAGTCATTACGGCCCCTGGCTTTTTATATATTAGGATATGACTACTAATTGGGAAACACCATCAAAGCAATAATGCCTGGGCAAAACCGTCTTCCTCCGCAGGCAGTCCTTTTAACCACCAATCCATGGCTATTTGGTTGTCAAGCACTTTATTATCCTATCTAATAAAGAGGGAATATGCAAATTGACCATCACGCTGTCCCAAAGATGGTGGCACCCATAACCACAAGATGGTGGCACCCAGTCCCCTCAGCCCCGCTGGAGTCCCTCAGTCCTTTCAGCCCAGCCAGGGGGAGGGGGAGGAATGTCAGGTGCACAGTGCGGCCGGACCCGCCCTCAGCCCCCCAGCCACCCAGGGCCACCCAAGCCTCAGGTAACCAGGGCCGGCCAAGGCTTGCGCTGCTGGCAGTGGCAGAAGCAGAGGTGTTATGGGGGCATTGCCTTCCCCTGATTGCCAGGTCACCTCCTGCCCCTGAGAGCTCCCGGACTATGAGAGGGGGCAGGCCAGGCTGAGGGACCCCCCCCCTCGCTCCCCCCGTCCAGTGCATGAATTTTCATGCACCGGACCGCTAGTGAAATATAATAATAAAATAAATATGGTTCAGGAGTTCTTTATAAGATCCGCTTTTCAAAGGTTCATATTGTTGCAGTTTAAAATCTTTCAATGGAGCCACATTACTAATGAAGTAAGTCCAAACCCTTAGAATGGCATAGGAGGCCATTGTGATCTCACTCCTACCTGATTTCCCATCTTACCTTCCACCACTCCACCACCCTACCTGAGTTACTCTATGGCACAGATCCTACTTTTAGGGTTTCAAGTCCAGCCATGCTCTTCCTGCTCTTTACTTCTCAAAAAAATTAAAAATAGAACTGCCTAATGACCCAGTGATCCCACTTCTGGAAATATATCTGAAGAAACCCACAAGATTAATTTGAAAGAATATATGCACCCCTATGTTCATTACAGCATTATTTTTAATAGCCAAGATTTGGAAGCAGCCCAAGTGCCCATCAGTAGATGAGAGGATAAAAAAGCAGTGGTACATTTACACAATCGAATACTACTCAGCCATAAAAAAAGAAGGAAATCTTACCTTTTGCAACAGCATGGATAGACCTGGAGAGTATTATGCCACCTGAAATAAGCCAGTCAGAGAAAGAAAAGTACCATATGATTTCACTTACATGTGGAACCTACTTAACAAAATAAACTAACAAACAAAATAGAAACAAACTCATAGATACAAAGAATAGACTGACAGCTGTCAGAGGGGAAGCAGGGTTGGGGGCTGGATGGAAAAGGCTAAGGGATTAAGGGAAGGAGAAAAGCTGGGTGATTTTTTTAAAGTCTTTTTGTTGGAGGGAAAGTCAAAGTGAAGAGAGACAAAGGTCTTAACCAATTAGGTAAAATATTTCAGTTTTGAAATTTTACAAAAAACTAATGAATATGTGAATGAACTAATAGGGCCTCTCCCAAAGCCTAGAAAGGAGCCCATGGAAGTTAGGAACCCTAATACTTAACCTTATTAATTTCATGGTAAATTTGCCTGTTTCCCCTCGTATTTGTATAGTTTTTTTCAAGAAATATTTTTAAATCTATTATGTACCTGGCATCATGGACTAATAGGTGAATTTATAGTTTGGGTGAGTTCAGATTTCTTGAAAACCTACTTTAAATTTTTATTTGTTGGCATCTTCAACACTATTTCAACATGCATCTTTCACATTCATTTAAGCTTTATGGTAAAATTAAAAGCATCACCCTTGTCTTAAGGCAATGAAATGCATGTATTAACTCTATAAGTATAAAATAGTTTCTTTTAATAAAATATGTTAGAATACTAAGGGAATGAATGTTGTAGAATGAACTTATATAGGAAAAAAGTCTTAGAATTATCTTAAAAGAAGTGGTCATCACACAATGAAGTAAAGGATTGAAAATGATGGGTAAATCCTACCTAATAATAGACAAATATGCAAATTGACCGTACCTTCGCTATGCCCGCAATTGGCCAGGAGGCGCGGGGGGGGTGGGACTCGGTGTGGCCAGGGTGGCCGATTGGGCTGGGGGGATGCTGAGCTCGCGTCGCCAGCAGCGGCTCGAGCTCAGTGTCTGCACCATGGCTGTGCTGCGGCACAGAAGGGGCCTCTGGGGCAGCGAGCTCACGTCCCACCACGGACCATCAAAAGCGGGGGAGCTGGGTGCCTGTCCACTGGTGCACCAGGCCTTTCAGAAGCCTCCGGCGGGGCAGAGGCTTCTGAAAGGCCTGGTGCACCAGCGGACAGGCACCCAGCTCCCCCGTAATCGAAAGCGAAAGCATGTAGGGGACCCTACACGTGCATGATTCAATCATGCACTGGGCCTCTAGTATATATATATTTAAATAAATACTACAAAGATAATCTTGTCTGAGCTCCTTACTATATACATTTGAGGAAACTGAGGTCCTTGGCAATCAAGTTACTTGCTCAAGCATCCATAACTACTAGAGAATGAACAACACTCAAACTGCAGCAAATATAAATCGTTCCTTTACCATGCATTTTTAAGTATCTATAATGTAGCTTGTTAAAAACTGAACACTAGCAAAACCAGTGACATTAATTGTCTGGAATACCAGTATATGAAAGGCAGCTGCAGGAGCCTATAATATTATACTTTTGTGCTTAATGAAGAACTTAGTAATGATTATTATGAGCCAAACTACACTTTTTAATAAAAATACTTAAGATTAGAATATGAGTTCTGACATATATTTTATTTTTAAAAATATTTTTATTGATTTCAGAGAGGAGGGGAGAGAGAGAGAGAGAAACATCAATGATGAGAAATAATTATTGATTAGCTGTCTCCTGCACACCCCTGCCTGGAGATCAAGCCTCAACCTGGACATGTGTCCTGACCGGGAATCTAACTATGACCTCCTGGTTCATAGGTAGATACTCAACCACTGAGCCACAGCAGCCAGGCAATATTTTTTATTTTTTTTAAAGACTTCTCCTAATCAGGGACTCAGAAATGTTTATAATGTAGTTAAGTTTCAGCCATTTCCTTAGTGTTAAAATTTTTGTACCAAAGTGCTAAATATATTAAAAGTAGAAAAAAAATACAAAGTAAAAGACCAATAAAAGGAAGTTTGAGAAGAATGATTTCTATTAAGTGTCATCTATAGGCTTGTCAGTCATTTTAGAATAAACTATTTGACTTACTAAGTAGATGCCAAACTACCTCCTAAAATGTTGAAAACAAACCAAACCAATGCTTTTAAAATATGGCAGGTGCTAAATAAATGTTAGCTATCTTTATTTTACTGATCATTAAAACAAGAATTCTATTACATAAAAAACATATTATAATGGGAATATCCTCTAGCATATCTCCTCCTCCTTTGTTTACTTTATATTTTCATGTGTCCCTTCAAATTTGGGTAAAGTGAGTAACCCTAACATACAGTTACTATTAGTAACCTGGACAAGACCAGAACTTATAACATTACAGTCAGTGATTCTTTCCCTTCAACCAAGTTGCTCCTTGAAAGGAAGCAAAAGGGGGACATCTATAATACTTCCAACAATAAAGGTAAGTTTTTTTACAAGAATCTTCTTGAGAAAAAGACATGCATTTCTTCTTGACAAAGTTTTCTCTAGTCATTGCTTATACTGATAAATGAAATACTGTATTTAGTTTCCCTAAATACTGGAATTTTCTTTGACATTAAGGACTCCAGAATTCAGTCTACCATGGCTCAGAATGATCTAGATTCTTTCTAAATTCTCCATTTATCACCTACTGGGATATTCCCTCCCTAGGCATCAGTACACTCCCTAAAGGTTCTTTTTCAGAAAGAGCCAGACAAAAGGCAACATCTCTATATAAAGAGTTCAGAGCAGAGAAGAAGAAAGAGGGGCTGATATAATGCCCAGCAGAGAGAGAGAGAGAGAGAGGTCAGTCTATATTTGGCTCTTCCTGTTGACCTTGTTGGCCAAATTGTGACTTCTAAAAATTGATAATTTCCAATATTATTTGCCTCTTAAATTTTTATTGTTTTCTCTCCTTTTAAATTAACTGTCAACAGGTTATCACTTACTTACACTTACCTGTACATACATTAAAACAGATGTGTGTATTCTAATATGTTCTGAATGTGGGGACAACATTGTCTCACTTTTTGCCTGCTCTAAAATACCAGAGGGAAAGAAGGAAAATCGAAAGTCAATGTGATGCCATATTAATGACTGTTAAGACATGCCCAGTGCTGAAGGTAGGTCGGGCATCCAGTGACTTTGATATTACAGCAATTTAGGTGGGGAAAACCAGAATGTGGGCTAAATCCTTGACCATACATTTTTGCATAATATATGCCAATGAGATATGTGGTGTGGGAGGAGGAGGAGGAAGGTGAGAATTTCGGAGAAGGAAAGGAAAGAGATACGTGAGGATTTTGTGTGAAGTTAAGGGAGAGAACTTTCCAAAAGGCCTGCAGACTTTGCACATGTTTTGTTGTTGTTTTATAATGTCATTTCTATATCCAGCAAAAGAAAGTACTTTTCTGGAAAATAAATAAAACCTGAACCCTGCAGACATTTGTATTTATTAAAGATTACACAGTATGTCAAGAGCAAGGTGTGCTAATATCCTCACATCCTGGTCAAATTTCAACTCTAATAATTTTATTCTTCCTGCCTAAATCCTCTGCTGTTTAAGGGAAGCCATACTTCACTCCGCTTCCTTTTTTTTAATCCTCACACAAGGATATTTTTCCATTGATTTTTAGAGAAAATGGAAGGGAGAGGGAAAGACAGAGAGAAACATGGATCTGAGAGAAACACATCGATTGGTTGCCTCCTGCACGCGACCTGACCAGGGCCTGGGCCAAAAGGAGCCTGCAACTGAGGTACGTGCCCTTGACCAGAATCGAACCCAGAACCCTTTGGTCTGCAGGCTGATGCTCTATCAACTGAGCAAAACCAGCTAGGGCTCAACTTCCTTAAAAGCTAATAAAATATGTCTGGTGTTGTTCACACTATTCAATATCATGTAATTGTTAGATTTTTAAAAGTCCACAAACTATCCCTCAAAAAATACTCATAATATTTAAGTTGTTAGCATTTTTCCCAGTAATAACATTTCAGATCTTTGTTTTGTTAGTAATATATGTTTATGGAGCATCATGATTAGGGAATACACTTTAACAGTATATTTAATGCCATCTTTCCTAAAACAGCAGAAAGCAAATTTATACTTTTCTTGTATTTTACTTGGTCCTCTTTGGAATGCTTCTTAGGCTCACCATAGAAATTTGAGAAAACGTCAACTTCTGCTTGCTTCTTTACTTCACCTCTCAGTTGTCAGTTTTTCTGAATTCTCCATTATGTTAAGGCAAGACTTAACTTGGCTTGGTTGTAGGAAAATCCAGGCATCTTAGGAGGGTAGAAACTTGGCCCTAATCCAATTAACTTTCATGATAACACCCTTTCAGCTTCATTTGGGTGGTTTTATCTGATAACCAGAAAGAAAGGAACTACTTAAAAACATGTCAGCGTACTATCTGGTTTGGTTCACATGTCTAAAGTGTAAAATTCTATCATCCATTGCTAGGATAAATGTCACATTTTGCAAAGACTAATCTTGTTCAACGGATGCACTTTTAAAATGCAAATCTACTTGAAAACCAATCTGATAATAAAGACGTGCCTGCAGAAGGATGATTCAGTTGTATCAATGTACTTGTCACTCAGACCTCAACCCCCCAAAAAATAATGTGATGGGGCTGGGCTGGTGTTAAAAACATGCAAAGTCTTGATAATAGGAAAGCATTAGCCACAAGATGAAAAGAAGAAACATTTTTTTAAACACCCAGGCAAAAGATCATCTAATAAGTTTTTTTAAGACTTTATTACATGAGTACAAAGAGACAAACTGTCAATTTGCCTGAGAAATTAGTAAAACTTAGGAAAGGTTTTGTTTACTTTGGACTTTATCATTATTTTAAAATTGAGGTTATACATTTTGTCCTGACTCATTCTCAAATCGCATGTTTGAAATTGGGAATATAAATCTTCCTTGCTTCAAACGTAGTAGTCAATTTTGTAGACTAGTGGGGAGGAAAGGCTTTCTCTTAACTATACTTATAGAAAATGTATTCTATCTCCCCAATATTTCCCAGTTTCTTCTATTTTCTTTTTGCTCCAGAATCTTTATTTAGTTATTTGTGAATATATTATAATTTTACCTGTAAAAACTATTGGCCAAGTCCAATCACCTATAACTAAAAGTGAAGATTATTTTCTATACATTCTTTAATAGGATACTTTAATTTAACTATGTCCAATTTTACATAAGAAACTGTTCCTCTGAAAGCTAAACTATTCTAAGATAAGAACATATTTGAAAGTTTGCAAAGTCTAGCCTCTCAAAGCCACACTTTCCTAATTTATTCAACCAGCATCTCCCTACCTCAGAAACCAGACCTACAATAAGGTAAGAGTATTATTATTTGACTAGAGGCCCGATGCACGAAAATAGTGCAAGAGTAGGCCTTCCTTCCCCCAGCTGCTGGCACTGGCTTCCTTCTGTCACCCAGGACCCGGGATTCCCTCACAGAGGGAGGCCCCACCCACCCACTGCAGCCCACCGGTTGATGGCCTGGGCCTCCCGCTTTGGGGCCATTGTGGAGCCCACTCCCTCCCTGCTGATTGATCCCCCCACCAGCCAGTGGCCTGGGCCTCCCTCTTCAGGGCGATCATCGGGCAACAGCTGGGACTCCGACCAATCACATTGCACCTGCCTTGGCTGGCCTGGCACCAGTAGGTGTCATAGTGTGGTCACGGATGGTCATCCAGATTGCCGTTCTGCTGTTTGGTCATTCGGTTGATTTGCATATTACACTTTCATTATATAGGATATATTGGTCAGGGTAGTCTATTATTCCTAGGGACTTAACATTTTTTAATTATAGTACATTAAGCTCTCTATCCTTACTTTGTAAATGTATAATTAATTGTTCTTCACCTGACTTTTCTTACATTTGTTTGACCTTGACTTGATTTTACTATGACACCAGGTGACAAAAAGAGAAGTTATCATTTCTTCCTTCCTTCCTTCCTTCCTTCCTTCCTTCCTTCCTTCCTTCCTTCCTTCCTTCCTTCCTTCCTTCCTTCCTTCCTTCCTTCCTTCCTTCCTTCCTCCCTTCTTTCTTTTTTGTTACTTACTCTAGTTAAGTAGTTAGTAATTTAACTAAAGGAGTTGTTTTGTTTGGTTGGTTATTGTGCTTGTGCTTATTTATTTAGTCTAGATAAAAATCTATACTAATAAAAGGGTAATATGCTAATTAGACCGGGAGACCTTCCAGGAGACCTTCCGGACATCCTCCCAGACAAAGCCATGGTGGTGGGGCCAAGGCAGAGGTGGTTAGGGGTGATCAGGCCAGGAGGGGAGGGCAGTTGGGGGTGAGCAGGCTGGCAGGAGGGGCAGTTGGAGGCAAGCAGGCTGGCAGGCAGAGTGGTTAGGGGTGATCAGTCAGGCAGGCGAGCTGTTAGGAGCCAGCAGTCCCGGATTGTGAGACAGGGATCGGGCCTAAGCTGGCAGTCAGACATCCCCCAAGGGGTCCCAGATTGGAGAGGGTGCAGGCCAGGCTGAGGGACAACCCCCCCCCCATGCACAAATTTTGTGCACCGGGCCACTAGTTAGATTATATAGACCTGAAAAAGAGGTCATATGTTATTTTTATTATTATTTTAATAGAATAACATTTCACCAATTAGCTTTTTAAGAATTCTGTTAGAAAAATTAACATATAGACTAATAAGTAGCTTTCCATTCCTATACCCATTTAAAATGGAAACAAAAAAATGTTAACTGAATTAGCTGCAAAGTTTTCTAATTCCATTTTAGAAGAGTGAGAAAATAATACTGATATTTTATATTTGAGAGTTTTAGGTAAAGTTAAATATAACACCTGATTTTTCTTTGAAGTCCTAAACCTCTAGTGCCTCAGAGAATCCTCAAATGCTAGTAATGTTTCCATTTTTTTTTTTATTATTGACTGAATATGACTCAATGTATTATTATTTTTTTTTTTGGGCGGGGGGAATCTTTGGATTTTAAACTGGGCTTCCTAAAACCTAAATATATGAGTGCCTAATAGTTGGAATCTTGGTCACCAGGAAAATCAGTGAGGTTCAATATTTTGGAAAATATTCACTCATATATTTTTCATTCATTTGTTTAAAATCTACTATATGACAAGCCTTTCTTTAGAAGCTGGAGATACAAACTGAAAAATTAAAAGTAATATAAAACTGTGAGGAGATTGCAGTCTAGAGAAAACAATATTGTCATTGAATAGAAACTGTTTTCTACCTGAATATTCTTTTCCACTCCTTTTTCTCTTGACTCCCTCCCCATTTCACACACACTGCCCCACTTCCTCCTGCACTCCCCCATCCCACTTCCCATCACCTGTTCAACTCCTATTCCTCCTTCAGGTTTCAACTTAAACCTCACCTTCAGAAAGACCTCCAGCTCCATAAACTTGATTAAATACATCAGCTATAAACTCACACTTTTTCCTTACAATTAAACCCAACAATTTTATTATGCCTATTTTTAGAAGTTAAAAGCAGAAAACATCTTGCTTTTTTTAAAAAATAATATCCCTAATACCTTACACATTTACAGGCCCATGAAAAGTGTTCAATAAATACTTTTTTTGTGTGTGTGGTTAATTCTCACCTGAGGATATTTTTCCATTGACCTTTAGGGAGAGTGGAAGAGAGAAGGAAAGACAGAGAGCAACATCGATTTGAGAGAGACATATTGATTAGTTGCCTCCTGCAGGAGCCCCGACCAGGGCCTGGACTGGGGAGGAGCCTGCAACCAAGTACATGCCCTTAACCAGAACCTGGGACCCTTTGGCCCACGGGCTGACACTCTATCTACTGAGCCAAATCAGCTAGGGCTCAATAAATACTTTTTGAATTAACAAATGAATAGATGAAGCTCAACATTTATGAAGAATAAAGTTTATTTATTTAATAAATAGGTTGATTAAAATAGTAAAATAATTTTTAAAGCATAAACTCTTGGATGAGATTCAGAAACCTTTGTAGGTTCCCATTGCTAATACACATCCCTGGTATGAAATTTTGATTCAGTCAAAATATGTGATAATTAAATTAGACATTACTAATTATGGGAAACTAAAGACACAAATATTGAAGCTAATTTAATATCATGCTTGTATTTACAATAAGCTTTATTTGGGGGGAAGCCATTCTCCCACTTAGTTCATACATAAGGAACTGCAAAAGCCAGCAGCTTCTATGCATTAAGCATGTGTTTTACTATAAAAAGTGGTGTGCAAAAATTTCTGAAAATAAACATGGAAGCTGTTCCACCAAATTCTAAACATGAGTTTCCCTTAAAACCTTTTAAACTTAAATTAGATAAAATAAGCCTTTATGGATGCTCTTCATAGTTAGTGTCTTCAGAATTTTTATTAATCTAAACAACATTAAAGTCTAATCATGCTTTGGGGTATACACAAAAAGACATCAAATGCAACAGCACATTTAAAAACATTCTGAAACATTGCCACTCCATATGCCAGAGGGCATATTGCAGTATAATAGTGAATTGTTGGGAGCATGGTTTCCCTGTAAGATTTTTTTTATACTGTACTAATAATGATATTTAAATAGACAATCTGTTCAAGACTTCTGCCTGCTCAATTATTACACTCTAGTCTAATGTAAGCATAACATATTTATTTCTGTGAACAGAAAGTATTTTTCTGTAGAAAAAAGGCATTTGTAAGCATTGCCACATGGTCCTTGATGTGTGAGCGCAGTAAGACAGTCATTTTTTTTTTAATTAGAAAACAAAGGCAATGCATAGACTAGAGAGAAGTAGCATTGAGTTTTGTTTTATAAAAATGTTTGGGAGACTTTTACATTGCTTTTTAACTTAAGACACAGAAGGTGCATGATATGTTATAAAAGTAATCCCTATTTACATAATAAAAACTCTCTGCCTTAGAGTTGAAAGTATGCTTCTCCATACCCATATACACATATGTGTACATGCACACAGAACCCTTCAGCAAAGGGAAGAAATTTACCAGTTGAGACATTTTAAGAAAATCTGTGACCAATCGCTTGCTGACCACTAAGTTAACTGAGCAGGGACTTTAGTAGTCACACACAACAAAATAAATAGACTTCATAGAATGAGATTGGGAAGTCTAAATACACAAACAGAAGTAGCAACAACAACAAACCCTTGGGTTTCAAGATTTCTATAGTTGCCCCATTATATTATTTGAAATGTCCAATTTTCAACGTAAAAAATTTCAAGACACAAAAAATAGGAATGTATGGCTTACTTACAGGATAAAAGTAGTCAATAAAAACTATACCTGAGGAAACACAGACATTGAATTGCCTAGACAGGCTTTAAATATTATGAATTTGTTTATAGAACTAAAGGAAACCATGTTAAAGAATTAAGGGGAAGTATGAGAATGATTGTCATCGAGTAACAAATATCAATAAATAAGTAGAAATTATGAAAAATTAACCAAGTAGAACTTCTGGAGTTGAAAAGTGCAATAACTGAAATTAAAATTTCACTAGAAGTATTTGATATCCATTTTGAACTAACAGAATAAAAAACAATTAGTGGACTTGAAAAGAAATCAATTGAGATTATCCAGCCTAAAGAATAGAGGAATAAAGAATGAAGAAAAATAAACAGAGCCTTAGAGATCTGTGGGAAAACATTAATTGCACCAAGATAGATACAATAATGGAAGTTCCAGAAGGAAAGGAGACAGAGAAAATAGCAGAAGGAATATTTGAATAAATAATTGTTTAAAACTTTCCAAATCTGATGAAAAACCATCTGCACATTCAAGAAGCTCAATACAAGTAGGATAAACTCAAAGAGATCAAGACCTAGATAAATCATTATCAAACTGCCAAAATCCAAAGATAAAAAAAGAATTTTGAAAGCACAAGATAAAAGTAACAACATGTACAAGGTATCATCAGTAACAACATTTGAATTCATGAAAGCCAGAGACATTGTAATAACATATTCAAGGTGTAGAAAGAGAAAGACTGTCAACCAAGAATTCTTTACCCTGCAAAACTATTCAAGAAAATGAAGACATTAAGACATTATAAAATGAACAAAACATAAAAAATACTAACAATAGGCTTTCAAGCTGAAACGAAAGAACACTAGACAATAATTCTAATCCATATGAAGCTAAAAAAAAAAAAAAAAAGAACCAGCAAAGGAAAATACATGGGTGAATATAAAAAGACAGCATATGTGCAATTTTTGTAATTCTTTTTTTCTCCTATTCTATTTAAAATACAGCTGTATAAGCAACAATCATGTGACTGCATTGAGGGACTTATAATCTATAAAGATGTAATTTCTAAAACAATGACAGCACAATGGAGGTGGAGGGATCAGAGCTATATTAAAGCAAAATTTTTGTATACTATTGAATGTTAATCACTGTTGCTTAAAAAAAAAAAAGGTTTTACATGCTAATGATAAGCCCTAAGGAAAGCACTAAGAAAATAACAAACACACACACACACACACACACACACACACACACACACACAGGGTAGGGCAAAAGTAGGTTTATAGTTTGTATGAAAAATTATACAATAATCATATCTAATAAAAGAGTAATATGCAAATTGACTGTCACTCCAAGACACAAGATGAACGCCCCCATGTGGTCAAATATGGCTGCCCCCATGTGGACACAAGATGGCTGCCACAAGATGGCCAGCAGGGGAGGGCAGTTAGGGGTGACCAGGCTGGCAAAGGAGGGCAATTGAGGGAGACCAGGTCTGCAGGGGAGAGCAGTTGGGGGGAACCAGGCCAGCAGGGGAGGGCAGTTAGGGGTGACCAGGCTGGCAGGG
Organism: Eptesicus fuscus; assembly: GCF_027574615.1. NCBI lineage: Eukaryota > Metazoa > Chordata > Mammalia > Chiroptera > Vespertilionidae > Eptesicus > Eptesicus fuscus. The sequence goes on along the minus strand of NC_072482.1, from coordinate 74,913,878 downwards.
GAGGGCAGTTGAGGGAGACCAGGTCTGCAGGGGAGAGCAGTTGGGGGGGACCCTGGCCTCCAGGGGAGGGCAGTTGGGGGTGACCAAGCTGGCAGAGGAGGGCAGTTGGGGGTGACCAGGCCGGCAGAGGAGGGCAGTTGGGGGGAGACTAGTCTGGCAGAGGAGGGAAGTTGGGAGAGACTAGGCCTGCAAGGGAGGACAGTTGGGGGGACCCAGGCCTGCAGGGGAGGGCAGTTGGGGGGATCAGGCCTATAGGGGACGGCAGTTGTGGGCGATCAGGCCAGCAAGGGAGGACAGTTAGGGTGACCAGGCTGGCAGGGGAGGGCAGTTGGGGGTGACCAGGCCAGCAGGAGAGGACAGTTAGGGGTAACCAGGCCTGCAGGGGAAAACAGTTAGGGGTGACCAGGCCAGCCAGGGAGGGCAGTTAGGGGCAATCGGGCCGGCAAGGGAGCAGTTAGGCATTGATCATGCTGACAGGGGAGTGGTTAGGGGGTGATCAGGCTGGCAGGCAGATGCGGTTAGGGGCAATCAGGCAGGTAGGCAGGCGAGTGGTTGGGAGCCAGCAGTCCTGGATTATGAGAGGGATGTCCGACTGCCTGTTTAGGCCCGATCCTACCAGGCAGTCGGACATCCCTCAAGGGGTCCCAGATTGGAGAGGGTGCACACACCCCTCATGCACGAATTTCGTGCACTGGGCCTCTAGTTAATAAATAATCATATAAGAATTAACTCTGTGTTTCATGTACCCACAGCTGTAAACTTACTTTTGCCCTACCCTGTATAAACAAGGGAATTAAAATGTTACATGAGAATATAGCAATTTAACATAAAAACAGGTAATTATATTAAATTTCATTCAACTTTTTTGCTTAATGTGGTGAAATTAAAACACTACTATTTGGTAAGACGACCGTATACTTTATCATCAAAATCAAAGTAGTTTTGAGAGTGACAGAGAACATTATTAATAATTATGACAAGTGGTATATATTGGAACTCTTTCTGACTAACAAAGAATGTAAAGTTACCCTATTTTTAAAGAGAAATGTTTAGGTATTTTGAATAATTTAGTTTGCACTGTATCAAACAGTGTTTGGTATTCATATTTGACTACTAATTCCTAGGGCAAATTAGGCATTATGTTTAACATTCTGATACAATCTGATTATGAGAAATTACTTTTAATTATTTAAATATGGCCACTACTATTAAGTAAATAGTGTGTTTGAGATTGTATTGGCTCTATAGATCAATTTGAGGAGAACTATTTTGTAATTTTCATTATATAGGTCTTCCATATATATTGGAAAACTTACCCCTAAGTGTTTCATGCTTTTTAAGCTATTGTTATCTGTATGTTTTCAACTTGTTTATTGCTAATGTAAAGATATACAACTGAGTTTTTATATGGACCTTATATTCTGCAACCTTGATAAATTCCCTTATTAGTTCTAGTAGTTTTTACAGATTTCATTGTACTCTGTCAGTAAGGTTAAGATTTAGAAGTACTAATGCTTACTACTGGTGATGATGCAGAGAAATTGTATTTGGAAATGTGATTTCTATACCTTCTTTAATAGGACATATTAAAACATGTTTTTGGAAAACATTTTGATAGCTTCTATTAAAATTAAAATATACATATATTTTTAACTCAGCAATCTCAGTACTGGGAATCTATTTCATAGCCAGTATAAGGATATATGAACAAAAGATGTTGATTGCAGCTCTCACTTGTAATGGCATAAAATGACATGGATATAACCATAGGTGAGTGGTGAACTTGTGGTACATCTACCCTTTGTTTAAGCTAGCTTGATTGGGTTTCTCAGACCAATAGGAAAAACCTATTTCAGGAGAGGAATATATAGTACATAAATAATATTTCACTTCTAGATATCATAATATATTTTCTGAAACCTAAAAAAGTTTAAAGACCTATTACTATCCAGTAAAAACTCCTTTACTCTTTCTGAAGCTTTGTCTTTTATTTGTCCTAAAGCTGTGAGAAGTGGTATCCACAGTGTGCAAGACAAGTATTTGTCTCTTTTGAATTTTCATAATGAACATACAACTATGGTTACTCAGTTTGTTATTCAATTACCAGAAAACTTTTCATGACTTATTCAATAAGATGTACTCAAATACAACAATGTATTTATTTAACCTATTACTAACATTTTAAAAAACTCTGGTGTCTATCTCTCCTCCATTATTACTTTCTTAAAAAGAAAAACAACAAAAACAAAGAAAACTTTATTACAACAGGTGATGAGATGACCATGGTTTCCACATATCTCCTTATATCACATTCTTTCATACATGCTTTTAGTGTTGGATGCAATCTGAAATTATTCATTATATCACTAGGTATCACTTTAAAAGTCTACTTTTGTTGCTTTATAGACTTCATTGCCCATTGAAGAAATATTGAAATATTTTTCTAATAAAAGTAAAGAGGTATTATAGTCAGATCGTCTGCAGGGCCATCAACAGCATGCTAAAGTTATCTTCCTAAGGCTTGACACATGAGAAGATTGATTTATAGCAGATTCTTGGAACAACTACTATCTGGAAGACCTAGCAGAGAGAAAAAAAATACAGAGACATAAGAAATTAAAAAATAAGCCACTTTTGCACAGTCATTAACTGCAAAGAATATGGTTTATGCTCTTATAAATAAGTGATTTGAAGCATCCAATGAAAAGGGAAGGTCAGAAGCAGTGACAACTGTCTCAAAGGAGGGCTTAGAGAAGGACACAGCATGGACTGTGGAAACAAGCTAATTATTTCTTTTTTATGTTTTAAAATATTATTATTATAATGAAACTCCTTTTTTTCTTTATCTAACACCCCTTTGCCTGAAATGTCCTTATTCTGCTCTAGTATCTAGTTCTCAGAAATACTCTATTTCCTCATCTTTTGCTATGACCCAAAGAGTTTATATAAGAATATACTTAAAATTAATGCTAAGTACATTCTTAGAGATAATTTCTACTTCAGCAATCCCAGACCGCAAGGTGTTCTTATACATACTCAAAATTCCTAGGACTATTCATTGAGGCAACCTTTCAGTCTAATCACTGGAGATACTAGCTTGATTCCTCTGTGTAAGATATATACAATCATAATTTTTTTTAGTGTTTTCATACATTTGATCAGTAAATATGATGGTTTAAAAAAACTGAAGAATACTTTCTTCAGTATTTTGTAGGTTTCATTTACAGCTGTTCAACCCTTAATCTATTCAGAAGAAAAAAATAAATATTTACTTAAAATCAATATATTTTATCGATAATGTAATAGTCATGAAAACAACCTAATTAGAAGTAGTGTTTCTAATAGTAAAATATAGAAAAGCATAATTTGTTAAAGAGTGGCAAAAATAAATGAATGAAGGAATGAATAAATAGCAGTTTCTGAAATTCAATCTTTACACTGCCCAACCTGTTGAGAATGGAATGTACACTGCAAATTTAAAGCACGGTCTCCCAGAAAATAACAAAAGTAATGAAAAATCTTGTAAATTTTGTGGAGATGCTGTAATCAGGCAAAAAAAAAATCACTCTAACCTCAGAGGTATTTTTTATTACAAATTATATATAGGAAATATTTCACCAAGAAAACCCTAAGAAAGAACAACAATCTATGTGATTGGCTTTGGGTTGTCAAAGCAAAGGTTATCCAGGATAAACAAGGGGTGGAGGAGGAGGATCACAATGTGTTTTTTAAAACAACAACACTGGTATATGTCTTTGAGTCAAACTTGGAACTCCCTTCTCCGCACAAATAAATAAGCCAGGCTTTAAGATTACTTCCAATTAAGCTCTTGGTTTAGGCCTGGAGGTCCCTCGCCATTTCAGATCTGCCTTATCCTTCCAGGGGCCAGCAGGGAGTCCCTCAGCAGGGGAGTCTGGGATGGCACCTGCTGACTTGACATCCCTGGCACACTTCTTTCCAGTATTACCCATGGCTACAGGCACAGAGGGATGTGCTGCCATGGATTGACTTGACTCTAAGGATCACCTGATCAAGATCACCTAATTCAGAATTATGCTTTAATATATTTCTGCATATGCAAGCATACCACAGACAGACAAATTCAACTGATTTCATTTTGCTTTCCCACAAGGTAGTTCTCTTAATGCATTTTCTCTTTTTTTTTATGTAATAACTAGAGGCCCAATGCACAAAATTCGTGCAAGAGTAGGCTTTCCTTCTCCCTGGCCACTGGCAAGCACCCGGGCTTCCCTGGCAGCCCTGGCTTTGTCCTAATTAGCATATTATGCTTTTATTATTATAGATTTCCTCCAGGTTGACTGGGATCTGAGTTTATTATGAATTTTATAAAGTCTCTCAATTTTGTGTTTCTATATTACACACCTTGTGTCTGTTTTTACTGTTGTGGTTCTACACTCTGGATTTTAAAGCCTCAAAGGTAATCATGTTAAGTTCCTGCTCGGCACAGATGACTTTCACTTAAACATGCCAGGCACTCATAAACCCTTAAATATCTTTATATTTAAATGATGTGTTCAAAAAAACAATGACACTTATTTTTACTTAACTTCAGCCACATTTGGAAAAGGAAATTTATTCTCAACCCATCATTTGAATATTATTGTGGTTACTTCTTTGCTAAAACTGGTGGAAATTAGTCTGAGATTTGGAAAGAGCAGCTAAGTAATTTATTCCAAATTCTTATCCACAATGACTAGACTATGCCCTCCCCCCAAGAAAAAAGAGACACACACACACAAAACACACACACACACACAAAACCACACACACAACAAATGAAAAACCTCCAAAACACACACACACACGCACACACACACACACACACACACACACACTGTTTTAGCACAGTAGGAAGAATGCAGACTTTAGAGCACATATTCACACACACCCTTGGGTAAGTGCATTGTGTTAAGCCATTTAATATCATTACACTTCAGTTTCCTTATCTATAAAATGAAGATGATACCTCCTTTGAGGTATGTGAGAATTACAGTATGATGGATGAACCCTAATACTTGGCACACATCATACACCCAATATATGGGTGCCATTAGCATTAGAAGGGCCTCTTTCTGCTCATGATATAAACAGTGATTAAGAACCAGGCCATGGTATTAAAGATGACTATGCAGAAAAACTTTGGGTCCTTTGGCAATGTCATGGTCATAGGAATTAAGACGTAAAACTGTCTTATACTTTTGTGGGACTCAGTGAAAAAGAAAGAGCTGGGAGTGCTGAGGGCTAAACATCAGAGAAGTGATGGCTGAATTACACAGCATGGCCAGATGGTTGAGGACAACCATCTCCTTCCCCTTCCTAGGCCATCAATCTCAGAACCTGTGCCTCTTTGCATGAGCTTTGTCCATTGATGAGGCAGCTGGGCTCTCCCACAACAGGTCCCCGTTGGCATATCTACCAATGACTTTCACCAAATAACACTTGTGTCCTGCCTCCTTTCCATGCCTTCCTGCCCTTTCACTCAACAGTAATAAACAACTTTACTATTTATTATTAGTATGCTTTATTTCTTTAAGCAAAATATTCTGACATCCCACATATAATTACATACAAACCTTAAGTCCCACTACTTTAATAATGGTCGTGTGGTGGTTGTTGATTTTTCCTTGAGAGAATTTTACCTCTGTAAACCGCATGGCAAAGGGACAAGATAGAACACGAGTCACAGGACACATGGGAACAAACAGCCAGACATAAAGACAGACAGCGTCACAACAACTCCAGAGCCTGGCAGCTTCTGGGCTTCTAAAGTAGATTTTTTTAAACTAGACAAACCACAGCTACTTGTGTGGTTGGTGTGTAGCTAAAGGCCACGTCTCTCCTATCACATGATCTCACACAGAGCTGGAGGACTTCCAGTGAGCAGGTGCTAACGGACCCGGAAAACAGTTTTTGAAAGAGACAGTAGAGAAGCCAAAAAGACACCTCTCGCTCTTATCCCTGAATGAGATGCTTTTGAAATCGAAAGAAACCCAGGTTTCCCAGAAAATTACCACCGAGGTTGAACAGAGGTTCCAGTACATGAGCAGGACACCATTTACCCACCATTTATCTTAATTGGGCATCTACTGTGTGCCAGGTACTATGTAACTCCCAGTTTTACCTATTTAAATCCTGCTGTTTCTTTAAATCTCAGGTAATCATCACTTAGGAAGGCCTTTCCTTCCTTTCCTGGCCAGGTCACATCCTCCTGTTATGCATGCTCGTAACTATTTATATCTCCTTCACGGCTCTTACCACACTGAATTGTATATTTAGGTATGTTCTTCATTGAATAACATCAGTCCCCACTACCAAGTTGTAAGCAACGTGAGAGCAGGTACTGTACCTGACTTTGGTTATCACTGTACCCACAGTGTGTAGCAGGCACTCCATATATATTTATTAACTACTGCAGGTCTTTATGTTGCCTACAATCTTACAGGCTCTTAAGGTGATAGCTCAGCCTACTGGGCTTGGGGTCAGCTGAGATGAAGTGAGTAAATATTAATTGGGGAACAGTGCATATTTATTCCTTTGAGGTATAGAAATGACCCATGCCGGTGGTGAGCTGGTGAACCAGCTCTCCAAAAGCTAGCACTTGAATCCTTTCTCAGCCAGTAGAAATAGGCTCGGCGGGCCCCAATACAGGGGAGCAGAAGTACTGGAACGGGAATTGGAAATCTGCATAAACAGGTTATCTGCTTTTTATTTATTTATTTATTTCCTCACAACCTAACCGGCGACTTCTCTTTAGATTTTTGCAATGCCTAATAGTATTTTACTTTTCAGTCCTGTATTTATGCTCACATTTATTGAATAATCATATTTATTGAGAAAATCTACAGGAGCTAGAGATTTAGCTCTAAAACATGGTTACTTTAATCACTTGCAACTCTCACACTAATAGGACTAAGAATTAATATTGATAATTTTTTTGCTAAAAAATGCACCAGAAGCCAATTATCTAAATGATTATTGTTTTCTTAAAAGCATTGGGAGGCTCTATATGTATTACAATATTTCTAACATTTACCAGGGTCTTTGGAGCTTTCAATAACTTCCATGTTAGCCAACCTTTGAGTTTGAAATTGGAATAGGATTGATTACTGGGTACAGCCGATAGCACATGGAACCAAGTCTAGACTATAGCTGGAGCGAGTGTTAACCTGCTGGACACTACTGGGAGCAAATGAGATCCAGCTCCCAGTAATGGGATATACACCTCCTGGACACACTCAGGGTTAATGCCATACACTGACACATATACACCTCCTGGACACACTCAGGGTTAATGCCATACACTGACACATACTGACACATACCTCTAGCACAGGTATGTACTCAAAAAGCCTTTATTTAATTAACTATAAACTTAAATATATGAAGCAAGACCTCTGTAAAAGATCTTAAGGTTGGGAACATATTTTATAATAGATACAAGGCTGAGGCAGTAAATGGGGGCAAATATGACAATAGAGTCTTTGATGTCGATAGAAAGTCAAACTGGAAAATAGTCATCCTTCTGAAGCTAAAATCCACCCACATTGGAAATTGTCAGTAACGTACTCCTGCCCAGGAATAACACATACTCCGACTTGTAAAGCTTGTCTGGTTCCTTTAGTCTTACAACAGTAAGAGGTCACGGAGCAGAGAGAGGGCAATTTACAGTTCAAATAAAGGCAGGTTAAAATAGGTTAGAATTTAACAGGGCAAAAAATACTGAACAAATGCAGACACCAAAACAGTGAGAAGTTATGCAGCCCAGATTTTAAATGGTCTAGAAAATCATTATCCTTCTGCTATTCTAAATCTCTATCAGGATAGCCTCTTGGCTTTGAAATACTTTATATCCATTCTGAGGGATTAGGCACTTTCCCCTTTATTTAGTTGCACTGCTTGGCTTGTAATAAAATCTGCAAATAGCTCAGTAACCAAATACAATATAGTTGCATCTGCTTTGTGATAACCTACTTTTTGGGGTCCCATAAAGTATTGGTGGATGTTTTGCAAGAAAATATGGAACCGTGGTCATTTCTCAAAAGATGAATATTTGCTTTACAGAACATGGTAAAACAGAATAATGGCCTCCATAGACATCCAAGTCCTAATCCCCTGAACCTGTGAATATGATTAGTTGACATGAAAAAAAGAGACTTTACAGATATGAAGATTAAGGTATAAAAATGTAAATATCAAGGTTACTAGTAAGGTCCTTGAGATGGGTAGATCAACCCAAATCAACTAGGTAGACCCAACCTAGTCACACAAGTCCTTAAAAGCAGAGAACATTCCCCAGCTGAGGTCAGAGTGAGAAGGAAATGTGAATATAGAAGAAGGGTTAGGAAATGTGATTTGAGAAGTCAATCCGCTGTTGCTGGTGTTGAAGATGGAGGAAGAGACCTGTGCCCCAAAGGAATGTGAGCAGCCCTAGAAGCTGGAAACATATTTTCTCCTGGTGGCTCTAGAAAGAAAGGCAGCCCTACCGACATCTTAATGTTAGCCTGGTGAAACCTGTGTCAGACTTCTGATCTACCTATAATAATAAAAGCGTAGTATGATAATTAGACTGGACATTCTTCCAGACGACCTTCCGGACGAAGCCGGGGCTGCTAGGGAAGCCTGGGTCCCGGGTGCCAGAGAGAAGCCGGTGCCGGCAGCCGGTGAAAGGAAGGCCTCTACTAGTATATTTAAAAGACATCATATGTGACAAGTAAGCTCATGTAGTGTCAACAATGCATGTAATTAAATTGAATCAATCATAATACAAACAACTATGACAAGTTCGTGCATGCTCAGGCAACGGCAGATACATTACAATTGTCACCTCACTGACAGTGACTATAGGACTGTGAGATGCACCCCGATTTCAGTGACTATAGGATTGTAAGATGCATCTGAATTCCGTGCATCGGGCCTCTAATCTCTCTATATAAAATCCTATATATAAAATCCTAAGCGACTGGAAGACCGGATGACCGGCCGGTAGCTATAATGCATACTGACCACCAGGGGCAGACGGTCAACACAGGAGCTGCCCCCTGGCGGAGTGTGTGCTCCCACAGTGGGAGCTTCACTCAGCTGACAGACAGGTGCTCAGCTGACAGCTGGGGAGCGCAGCTGCAGCAGTGCAAGCCTCTCCTGCGGTCAGTCCCCCTGCGTGCCCCAGTGCAGTGGCAGGTGCAGCAGGGCCGGGCTCGGGCTCCTCCCCAGCTGCCTGCTGCTTTGCACACTACTTCATGCTGTATGGGATCTACCTGGACAGCAGGCTGGAGCTCAACCAGCTGGCGGGTAAGGCCGGGCTGTGGCGGCGCAGAGGTCCACTGATACCCGCAGGCCAAGCCAAGGGACCCCACTGGTGCACAAATCCATGCACTGGACCTCTAGTAGAACCATAAGGTAATACATTTGTGTTGTTTTAAGCCACAAAGTTTCTTTAAATTTGTTATAGAAGCAATAGAACATGAATGCAGCCATTATCAAATGTATGTCCCAGTGCTTTGCTTACCTGCCTTTTTTATACACACTTATTTTCACTTTCAAAGCTAAATAATATTATACTCTTTTAAAAGACATTATATGTGACAATTAAGCTCAATACATGTAGTGTCAACAATGCATGTAATTAAATTGAATCAATCATAATACAAACAGCTGTGACAAGTTCGTGCATGCTCAGGCAATAGCAGCTACATTACAACTGCTCACTGACAGTGACTATAGGATTGTAAGATGCACCCCAATTTCAGGAGTGTTAAAATGCAAACAAATAGAATCTATGAAATATGGAAGATAAGATCCGTGCTTCCCAGTTTTTTCACAATCTCCACCACTCCCTACCACCAACTTCCTGTGTTCACTGGCATTACTGGCCTGGCCTCTGGGTCTCGGGTTTAACCGCTCAGTTTCCTATTTCATACATAGGAAAAATGATCAATACTCCATAGGTTCATAATAAAGTTGACAGCTGAATTAACATCATAAATATGGAGACTGGTGAATACCGAAAATTATGATGCAGATGACCAAGATGCCCCGAGGCTGCTAGTTAGCAGACTGGAATCTTAGCACCCTTTTTCTCTTTTCCCTCTCCTCCTCAACCCCTGTCCAATTGGGCCTTAGATCTTTCCATCTATCTTTTCTTCTCCCACTGCCCATTCACATGCCAATGCTTAATTATCTTAATAGCCTCCTAATGATTCTAACTCTAGCTCTTCTGCCGGTTTTACAAAAACAAAGTCTTTGTCTGTGTCTGTCTTTCTTGACAAGCAACTCCAAACTTTTAATGGTACACATTTTGACTGAAAAAGCACAATGCCCTTAGCCTGGAATCTGTAAGATAATGAAAAAAGATGTCTTTTTAAAGGCCCATAGCAATGCGGTTCCCTAAAAACACACCATAAACCTTGCGTGTCTTTACTGACAGCATTCTCCCTTTATTCTCCTATGCATATTTAAGTTCTAGGAATTTGTTAGAATTGAGCTGAAATCAGCTCATTCATGAAGCCTTTATCAACCAACTCGGGCCTTGATTGCCCTCTCTGACCCCTCGTATCACATGCCAAATGCATCTGAATTTTTAACTTATCTAGTACTATGCCCTAAATCATGTAAGATGACAGTTGTTAATGATCATGAATATATTCCCAGGTGTTTTATTGTCCCTTAACTCAGTTATTTTCACTCCTGTATTGGCAGCTAGTTCACTGATGCATTTCATTTTACCTGAAACACCTTTCCCTTACATGTACACTATTTAAACCCTACTCACCATTCAAGGGTCAGCTCAAGTTTTCCACCTCTTCTAAGAATTTAACCACTCTAGCTCAGGCCATACATAGTCACTGTTTGAATCATTAATTTGGACACGAGTTTGTTCTGTGCTATAGCTCTGTTTATATAGTTGATGTGTGGAATTCATGGTTTTTCCTCCAACCAAATTTCAAGTACTTCAAGACAGGAACCTCTATCATACCTTTTTTGAATATTAGAATTCCATCCCTGCCACATACTTGCTATGTGGCTTTGGGAAAGTCATTCAGTTTCTAAGAGCTCAATTTTTTTTCATTTGCAAAGTGAAGAAAATGTATGACAATAGACCTATCCAAGTGCCTGGCCCATAGTAAGTCCTCATTAAATGTTTATTGTTTGTGTATATATTAGTTTATAAGTTTCTATCCCATCCGATTCCCACCATTCTGCCCTCATATACAGAAAGGCTACTTGTTGGACTAATTATTTCATCCCTAAACTGATTAGTTCTAATCTCTGGAATGGTTTGTTGCTCACCACAATGGCCACAACTAATGATATGCTATCCAGAGACAGACATTCCCAGAGGCTGGGACTTTGGTAGTGAGATATTGCAGGAAAACACTGTCATCCTTTGATCCTGAACCTCATATTTTTCCACCTGTAATAACACTTGCCTCCTTAATAAGAGTTTTGTGAGGTTGAAATGAGGTAAATTATGTGAAAGTGCTTAATAAATTTTATAACGTACTATTAACACGTTATTATTCCAATGTCCTTATTCACAATTTTGTTTTTAATTAAATTGATTTCTCAATTACAGTAAAAGAGGCTATGAACTATTCTCAAAGATTATTCACTTATCCATTCATTCTATTTGTCAACAAATATGTACTGATGTCCTGTTATGGGCAGAGTAGCTGCTATCACAAGGGGATAGGTACAAAGATGTAACACCTCTACCTTCAAAAAAACTTCATATGATCCCTTTTCCCTTCTCACTTTTCACCCTAAACCATCCTGTTTATCAACTGAACATTTTATGTTTCTGCACATGAGACAGGATGGGGTGGAGAAAGGAGCTGTATAGGTGACATGGAAGGGGACTCATCTGTATGATCAACTTGTGAACCACAAGAACTGTATTTACAGTGTAGTGAATCTTCTAGAGATGAAAAGTCTCAGCCCCAGAACACAATGCTAAATTATGAAAACTCCAAATTCAAAAGAAAACCACCAAAGGGTATTCTTAAAAAAAAAGTATACCTACTAAAGACTCAGACCACATATCATTATGACTCATAGTAAAATGGTCCTTGGTGATTCACTGCAACTTATTTTTGAAGCATGATAATTATCTTTACTGCTTAAATTAAGCTTTTTTTTTAATTTCCAAAAACAATTTTTTTAAACCCTTGAGGCTTTGTTGAATTTTTATTCCATTGTTTAATGTAAATAAGATTAAACACTCTGAGTCTTTGAAGTTAACATGAGTCTTGGTTACACTTTTGTAATACAAGAGGTAATTCGAATTTCCATTCTTGATCAGTTTTGGAAAGAATAAAAATATTTTTTTAAAATAGCAGGTTAGCTATGAAGTAAAAATTTTAAAGATATATTATAAAAATGCTATTTCAATGTATTTCAAACATTAAAACCTTAAAGATAAGCAAAGGAAGAGAGAGAGAAAAAATTCTATGAAATATTTTCTCTGCCTTTACTTAAACAAGTATTAACCTATTTCAAAACCAATATCAGTTTCATAGTAAATGAGTTTTGACATGTGCATGATTATGGTTAAATTTTGTGAAAATGGCCTGGCCCGAGGCTGACAATCTTCTGAGATACTAACCACTTCAGATATTCTCACTACTGAATAATGAGTGAATTCATCTGATAAGAGATTGGATGCAACTGAACTCTCCACTAAGTAATTGAGTTTATTTATTTTTTTTTAATGACTGATTATTTCTAAATAAGGAAATAACCTGAAATACTCTAAAGAAAAGAGAAAATATGTCCTCCAAAGACCAGATGCTCTCCTGAGTGTGGGCCTTATTCTCCTTAACTACCATGGTACTTGGCACATCAGAGTTTGCTGTTGCATGTGGTCTTTTTAAATTGCAATAAAATCATAGAAAAATAATCCAAACTGAGAGAGAATATGTGCATTTCTTCATATCTATTTTAACAATGTTATCTGACTTAGTAATCAGAAAACAGTACTTTACCAAGAATTTTATTAATTACTTAACATGTATAGTTGACATGGAAGGGGACTCATCTGTATGATCAACTCATGAATCTTCTAGAGATAAAAAGTCTCAGCCCCGGAAAGTAATGCCAATTGCTACTAATTTATACCATGTGCTTCACCAACTCACTATCTGTTTCTTCATGTTTGTTTAATAATTCTTTTATTATTTTTGAAATAGGGCTTTTTTTCTGACTTTATAAATACATGGTTTAATGAAAAAGTGTTTCAAATATCTGTACCATTTAACCGAATCAATGAACCAATGAGTTTGGTAACATTACTACTCCTATTTTTCAGACACTCTAATCAAGCAGAGGACCAGGTAATAAAAAGACACAAATTAGTTCATTGTATACACAGGACCCTTCCTCAAGGAAAATGTGAATGTGGCCAGAAGGAATTACACATGTACACAATTCAAAGAAGTGCAGTTCTTCACTGAACACTATCAACATTACATAATTAACCACTAGACTGGTTATATATATTTATATGTTGTTTAATAAATACATATTAGCACTTTAATAAGTGCCAAATAGTATTCTAAGTACATTACATATAACTATTTTAATCCTTCTAACAAGTTTTGAGAGAGGTATTATTATCTCACTTTACAGATAAAGAAGCTGTGATACACAGAAGTTAAAGCCCAAGGTACACACAGCTCATATGTGAAGGACCTGGGGTCCAAAGGCAACACTCTGGATTTTAAGCCTCTACAGAGTAAGGATCTTTTTCAATAATCATGTACTCCTGCCATAATTAATGTAGTACTTTGTATTTAGAGGTATTTGTTAAGTATTTGCTGAATAGAACTACAATAGCAGTGAACATTTTGGGGTCAGTATAATGTAGTGAGACTTTCTTTGTAAGCCACTGCCATCAAAGTAAAAGTTACTGCCTTTAACTAATGTTTATTGGGGGCAATCAGGACTTTTGTGAATGAAACAAATGGGAAATACCATCATACCTTTCTTTGCAACTTAGAAGTCAGCAAGCTCTCTGAACTTCAGTTTCTTCATCAGTAAAATAGGGATACTTAATACCCTGAGAAAGAAGTTGTGAGGATTAGAGATAATACAGTAAGCACTGCAGAAAGTAACATATTATAATCAAACTCGTGGCCCGGTGCATGAATTCGTGTGGTGGGGGGGAGGGGGTTCCCTCAGCCCAGCCTGCACCCTCTCCAATCAGGAACCCCTTGGGGGATGTCTGACTGCTGGTTTAGGCCAGATCCCTGTCTGCCTGATAGCCCCTAACTGCCCTTCCCTGCCAGCCTGACCGCCCCTAACTGCTCTCCCCTGGCGGCCTGATCTCACCCCCAACTGCCTCCTTTGCAGGCCTGATCTTGCCCTCTACGGCCCTCCCCTGCTGACCTGGTTGCCCCCAACTGCCCTCCCCTGCCAGCCTGATTTCACCCCCAACTGCCCTCCCCTGCCGGCCTGATTGCCCCTAACCCCCTGCTGGCCTGATCTCGCCCCCAACTGCCCTTCCTTGCCAGCCTAATCACCCCTAACTGCCTCTGCCTCAGCCCCCACCACATGGCTTTGTCTGGAAGGAAGTCAGAAGTCCAGAAGATGGCTGGTCGACCTGGTCAAATTAGCATATTACCCTTTTATTAGTATAGATAGATTATATAGGATAGGATTGCTTACATGGGGGGAAAAGCCTTTTTCAGCAGGAGGAGATGCTCTTGGCAGACAAAAATACATAATCCCTGTATCTGGACTGATAGCCAGCCATATGCACTATACGGCCAAACCAGTCATTAAAAAATTGAACTGCTTTCTTACACCTTACACCAAACAGCTGTTGCCCTTAAAACCCCTCCTCAGCCCCACCTTAGGTTCTGCCTTCGCAGTTCACCCAAATTAGGTTCTGATTGGTCGGTTTCTATGCCAGTCAGCATCAAAAGCTCCTCCTTCTAGGCAGCCATTAGCTCCTCGCAGTTCACCCAGATTTGGTTCTGATTCGGTCGGTTTCTATGCCAGTCAGCATCTCCGGGCCTGATCAGAGAGGCAGGGCTGATCAGCAGCTGCCCCAGGCTGCTGGCGTGTGTGCTGAACTGCTGACCTCTTGGAGAGAGAAAGAGAGAGAGAGAGAGAGGAGAGAGAGAGAGAGGCACGAGAGAGAGAGAGAGAGAGAGAGAGAGAGAGAGAGGCAAGGGCTGATCAGCAGCTGCCACAGAGGCTGCAGATCAGACCCTGCTTCTCTCTCTGGACCTTGCCAGCAGCCGAAGCAGCTGCTGATCAGCCGCACCTCTCTCTCTCTCTCCCCGGGCCTCGCCAGCAGCCCCACCTCTCTCTCTCTCTGAGAGGTCAGCAGTTCAGCCCACTCGCCAGTCCCTGCCCACCCGAACCTGCTGCGTGCGCAGCCTGGCCTTCGGTTGTCCCTTCAGTTGTTTTGGACGTTATGGACCCTGTCTCTTTATATATAGAGATGGTTAATGATAATAATGCCTGTAGTTATTATTTACTTACTTATTTTATTTAATATATTTTTATTGATTTCAAAGAGAGGAAGAGAGAGAGAGATCCCACACACCCCCTACTGGGGATCGAGCCCTCAAACTTGACATGTGCCCTTGATGGGAATCAAACCCAGGACCCTTCAATCCACAGGCTGACGCTCTATCCACCGAGCCAAACGGGCTAAGGCAAAACCTGCAATTATTATTATTATTCTCATTAGCTTTCGAGCATACTTCTAGTTGATGGAACAAATGGAACTACAATTTAGGTCTTCAGATTTCCAATCCAGCCTGTGCAGACTCTCATTGCTATTTTCCTCTATGTTATTAGGAGAGAGTTAAATAGCCTTTACACCTATTTAATACTAGCATCATACTTTCAATGCACCCCATTTTTCGGTTCTGTTTTTAAGCCTGATTGTGAAAATAATTTTGTGTTGTTTCAGAGAACAAAGCAATTTGGTCTTTCTGATTAAGGAACTCTCCTGACACTACATCAGGATTAAATTCACTCTGGAAAGCAGATGTTATTCTATCAAAACCACAAAATGTTATCAGGGTGGTTCCTTCAGAAGACACTTACTGGCACAAACTTACACCACTTACTATCAAACATTTACCATTTTTCTCTTTATAAGAGTTTATGGTAGGAATTTTAGAAAGTACAAAGAAAAAAGAATAAAATAAAAATCTCCAGAAATACCATCATTGTGAAAAGCACAGGCCTGTGAGGGGGAGAGGGGAATGGAAATTTTTAAAATACATGCAATATTTCTAATTTGCATTTTATTTCTACAATAAACTTTTTATGTCATTAAATATCCTTGTACAAATCACTTTAAAAGGCTGTTTGAAATTCTATTGTATGGATACACAGTAATTTAGTTAACTGAACATATGGTTGTTCACAACTTTTTCACTTACAGGCAATATTGCTATGAAGATTCCTGTGCACAGATATAGTCAAATTCTTGGGATAAAATTATGGAAGTGAATTATTTGGACAAAGGTTTTAAATATTTTTAATGCTTGCCAAAGTTTTTCCAGCAATGAATGAACCTTGCCAACAATAAATGTTATCACTAAAAAACTGTCTTTGCCCATTTATTGTTTTTTTTTAAAATGATACCTTTCTAGGTTTTTAAAGCCCTATATTTTTTGGTTACTAATGATACTCAAAATTTAAAATATATTTCTCTCTCATTTTATAATCTTTTTTGTGTGAAATAACTATTAAATACCTCATCACTTTTATATTTATTACTATTTCCGTGAGCTCTCTAGGTAGTACTCCTTTGTTATATTTGTAGCAATATTTTCATTAGTCTCTTTTCTTTTGATTTTTAATTTTTGATATTTTTACCAAAAATGTCAAGGTTTTCATTCATTTTTATGTAATTTAATCTGTTAACTTTAGCACTAAACTTAAAAATTCACACCCTACTCAAATATTGTAAAAATATTAACACTTGTTCTCTGGCACTTAAAGATTTTAGGTTTGTTTTAACTTTATTTTTATTTACACTACTAGAGGCCCAGTGCATGATTGAATCATGCACGTGTAGGGTCCCCTACATGCTTTCGCTTTCAATCACAGGGGAGCTGGGTGCCTCTCCCCTGGTGCACCAGGCCTTTCAGAAGCCTCCAGCGTGGCGGAGGCTTCTGAAAGGCCTGGTGCCTGAGCAGACAGGCACCCAGCTCCCCCGCTTTTGATGGTCTGTGGTGGGACGTGATCTCGCTGCCCCAGAGGCCCCTTCTGTGCTGCAGCACAGCCATGGCGCAGACACTGAGCTCGAGCCACCGCTGGCGACGCAAGCTCAGCATCCCGCCTGCCCAATCGGCCACCCCGGCCACCCCGAGTCCCGCCCCCCCCCCCCCCCCCGCGCCTCCTGGCCAATCGTGGGCATAGCTAAGGTACAGTCAATTTGAATATTTGTCTATTATTAGGTAGGATTACAGATGTCCCCATTTTCCCCCACTTTGCTCACTCCCACCTCCACCTCCCCTTCCTACTGGCGATCACCACACCATTGTCTGTGAGTGTGGGTTGTGCAGATATGATCTTTGGCTAATCCCAAACTTAAAAACATAATATCTCTGGGATCTTTTTTTGGACATTACTTGAGGTAGGAATACACATAGAGATTTCTACATAAAAGGAGTATGTAATATATATTTTATGTCTTTTCCCTCAATGGTTAGACACTGGTTATAAGACCCTTTACTGGATAACTATCAATCTCCCCATTTATTTGAAATGCCAATTTATTTACATATTACATACTTATTTTCAGTTGTGTTTATGTACTTTTTATATCATTGTTGTTTGCTCATTCCTATACTAATTCCACATTATTTTAATTATGGTGGCTTTATATTACTTTTAAAAAATCTCATGGGACAAATCTCTCCCACTTCTTTTTATTTTATAAAATTTCATAGCAAGTGTCACTCAGATTTTCTTCCAAATAAATTTAAAAGTCATTTTAACATACTTTTAAAGCTAAGAATTTTAATATATGGTAACAGAGGGCGACTAGACTTTGGGTGATGAGCACATAATGCAGTATACAGATGATCCTATATAATAAAGAGGTAATATGCATATTGACCATCACTCCAACACACAAGATGGCTGCCCCCATGTGGTCAAAGATGGATGCCCCCATGTGGAGACAAGATGGCTGCCACAAGATGGCCAACAGGAGAGGGCAATTGTGGGCAATCAGGCCAGCAGGGGAGAGCAGTTAGAGGTGACCAGGCCTGCAGAAGAGGTCAGTTGGGGGGGACCAGGCCTGCAGGGGAGGACAGTTAGGGGCAACCAGGCTGGCAAGGGAGGGCAGTTGGAGGTGACCAGGCTGGCAGGAGAGGGCAGTTAGGGGAAATCGAGCCGGCAGGGGAGCAGTTAGGCATCTATCAGGCTGGCAGGTGAGTGGTTAGGGGGTGATCAGGCAGGCAAGCAGGCAGGCGAGCGGTTGGGAGCCAGCAGTCCTGGATTGTGGGAGAGATGTCCGACTGCCCATTTAGGCCCAATCCCACCCTAAATGGGCAGTCAGACATCCCTCTAGGGAACCCAGATTGGAGAGGGTGCAGGCTGGGCTGAGGGACTCACACTGCTCCCCCCCCCATGCACAAATTTTGTGCACCGGGCCTCTAGTATATTATAAAATTGTACACTTGAAACTTACATAATGTTATTAACCAATATCACCCCAATAAATTTGATAAATAAATAAAGTTAAGGATCCACAATATTTTATTAGGAGTCTAGTAAAATATTTTTATTCCATAAAGTGCTTAAAAATTGCAATACTTTTGATTGGTTGAAGAAAATAAGATTGTAGATTATAGAACATGCTATTAGAAAAAGCTGTGAGTTATTTTCTCTATGCCTTTAATTCCAAGATAATCATTTAGTAAAAACAGGGTGTTAGGCTCATTTCTACTTAGTCATAAAATTTTGCTGATATTTTCCCCACAATATTTCTGAAAGTCTGACCTATGTGATGTAGGCCCAGAATCATGGTATGTTTGAAATAGTGCCATTTATGAGCCAAGAATAATATTTTTAACTTAAAAATCGTGAAACAGATATATAAGTTCTATGTCTCCTTGAAGATCCAGATTACATTCCCTTTCCTACAGGAAGTCTTCACCATTCTCTCCAGACCTTGGTGTCCTCTCTTCCACTGAGAACTAAAATCACATTATCTCTTGTTATATCACCTTTTACTGCAGAAGGACATGCATGTGTGTGTGTGTGTGTGTGTGTGTGTGTGTTGTATGTATCTAGCCTCTCTAGCAGATTGTAGACACTCTACCAGCCCCATTTCCCAGAGACAGTGCATAGTCAAAATGTGTCTTTCAAGGATCATTTCCAATCCTGTGATTCCAGGTTTTTGTTTTGATTTTCCCAAGATTATGCTGCCTATTTAACTGTTGTCATGATTCCAATACAGTCTGGCACTGGTATTTAAGTACTATAATACTTATTTGATTTAGATTATCACTGCTCTTGTAATTAATCAACACTGCATGGCATTGTGTTGAAGTAGATCACATAGGAATATTTACTGTGGAGATTTTTTTTTTCTTTCATTTCTGGAGAATTGTGAAAAAAGTAGGAAAAGATAATAAACTTTGTCTATAAAATTAGAAAAGGCATGAATAGAAAGAAAAAATTTTGATGGGCACAACATGACATTGTATAGCTTCTAATTCTTTCCCAGACATAACCAGTAAGGAGTAAAAAAGATGAGCTAAAAATTCCATAGAGTAGGCTTAAGGTGCCTATAGGTAGATGTAGGAGAAGTCAAGAGAAATTCCTCAAGAGTAGAAGCACCTAAAATTAACAGAAGCTTAGCTGACCAGAAGGCTTACCATCTTACAGGGTGGTCAGACAAAGCCCATAGATGGGATGTACCTCTGGCTAGCTGGAGTGGGCCATAGAACAGGACATTTAACACCCTAAAAAGACTCTGCAGAACAAGATTTCCCAGCAAGGACTGCACCAGTCCAGGTTAAGCTCACTCTCTCTCTTCCCTCATCTCTTTGTTGTTATGTTAGAGAAAAAGTGAACTGAAAAAAAATAAAAATACCCTCAAACAGCCCAGAGGGGAAATAATAAATAAGGAGAATACACCCACACTATATTATAGAAGACAGAGTAAACTAAGCTGTCTAAATAAAATATTAACAAGAGGAAATGAAATGTCAGGGCAAGTAAATAAATGAGAGAAAGAAAGGAGAGAAAGAGAGAGAGGAAGGAAGGAAGGAAGGAAGGAAGGAAGGAAGGAAGGAAGGAAGGAAGGAAGGAAGGAAGGAAGGAAGGAAGGAAGGGGAAAGTAAAGGGAGGGAGGGAGAGAGGAAAGAAGAAGGGGCAGGAGGGAGGAGAAGAAAGCAAGAGAGAGAGAAGAAGAAGAGGAGGAGGAGGAGGAAGGAAAGAGACTATATTAGCAGCAAAATTAGGTGAAGAACCTTGTTTGAAGAAAAATAACAAAGAAACAGAAGCAGATTTTTCAAGAGTATAAAGCAATGTAACAATGTATAGATTTAATAAAAAGAGCAAAACTGTCAAGCTGATAAACAACAGAATGAGATGATAAAGTGATTCAGCAGCCGGGGTCCACAAATTATAGGTCTTTTTGTATGGCCTGTGATTGCAGCCTAAGATTGTTTTTACATTTTTATTTATTTATTTATTTTTTCTTATGTATCGAAGTTTTTATTTCAGTGGGTGGGTGGTTTGTTTTTTTTGTTTGTTTGTTTTGTTTTTACATTTTTAAAGGGTTATAAAAAACATAAAACAAAGAATATGTGGCAGAGACCATATGTGGCTCACCAAGAATAAAATATTTACTCTCTGACCCCTTACAGAAAAAGCATGCTGACTCCCACTCCTGAGAAATGAAATAAATTGGAAACCAAAATTATACCATTATAGATTATAATATCTATAGATCACAATGTATTTATATATGTATGCAGATATTTTTCATATATATGTATGTTAATTACCTGACATTTGTACAAAAAGATGCTTGAAATATTCATTGTAAATCCAAAAGATAAAAAAAGAAATTAAAATAACTAGAAAAATGGAGGACAGAGGTAATTGGGAAATTAGAAGACAGATAATTTACCCAATGTAAACATAACTTTGTCCTTGAAATAGCATCTCAACAAAGTTAATAAAACAGTTATTAAATTATGTAATTCATCTATATCTTTCTAAAATGAAAGAATAGCTAATTCTACACATCAAATGGACACCCTGTATACTAAGAAAGATTGATACAGATTACCAACACTGGGACATATATTGGTTAAGTCACTGAGCTTTAAGATTAAAGAAAGAATTCTTCTGGAACTCAAGTGAAAAGAGAAGTTATCTACAGGTGAGGGGACAGGGGTGCATCAGTCAGGCCACAGGTATCCTCACAGCAATATTCAATACCATAAGACAGTAGAGCAATGCTTACAGTGCTCAGAAGGAGAAAAGATATGATTCGGGAATACTGTACCCTGCAATTTGACATCCAATGTACAGGCATTCTTCAGTGTGAAATCATACAGGCAATAGAGCCCTTCTTGAAAAGCTTAACTTTAACAAGAAAAGCTAACCAACTTAAAGGTGAATCAAAACTAAAGACTTAACGTAAGAGTATAGGTAAAAAAGACTGATAATATCACTAAATCTATTTAAAAGTAAATTTAAAACTAAAAAATTTGGCAAACCATATTTTTCACAATAGAGTGTAAATGCTATAAATTCCAATAAAGTAAAAATAATATAAGCGACAAAAATTGAGGGATTGGAGTAGAAGACCTGGAAGAGTGTTAATAGCCTTTCTTTCATGGCATGGAGTCAGTCATACACTGTCCTAATATGTGTTTCTAATCTCTTTTTTTAACCAGAGTGCTCTTGTGGAAAAAGAAACATTTCTCTGAATCCCAGCAATTCCATCAGTTTTCTTTAGTTTTCTTGTGTTATATTTAGGCCAAATCAAATATAATATTTCTATTTTAAAGGTAGTATGTAAATATGACCTCATTCTTATTAAATTGTTTAAGTTCTATCTCTCCATCCATACAACTGCCAACCCATTTATTTATTCATTCAATCATCTTAAATAAATGCAAAGGAAGATGTCTGAAATTATGCTCATCATGAGGAGAGGCAATTGGGAGACTTATTGCTTTCTACCTGGTACTTTTCTCTATTGCCTAAAATTCATATGTATATGTTACCACATTTTAAAAAAACTAATAAAGTCATTATCTTTTTCTGACCAAGTAAAGGATTTCTCTTTTTAATTTGGGTAAAATATACATAACATAAAGTTTACCATTTTCACCATGCTAACTGCACAGCTCTGTGGCATTAAGTTCATTCACATTTTTGTGCAACCATCAATATTATTTATTTCCTGAACTCTTTCACAATCCCAAGTGGGAACTCTCTAATCATTAAATAATAACTATTTCTCATTCCACCAGCCCCTAGTAACCACTATTTTACTTTCTGTTCTAGGTTCCTCATATAGGTGGAATCATACAATGTTTGTCCTTTTGTGCCTCTCTTATTTCTGTTAGCATAATGTTTTCAAAGTTTATCCATGTTGTAGCATGTGTCAACTTCATTTCTTTTTAAAGTAAAATAATATTCCATTGCATGTATATATTGCAATTTGTTTATTTATCATGGACATTTGGGTTGTTTCTACCTTTTGGCAATTGTGAATAATATAACTATGAACATTGGTGTACAAATATTTGCTAAAGTCTCTGCTTTTAATTCTTTTGATCATATACCTACAAGTGAAATTGCTAAATCACATGATAATTCTGTTTACTTTTTTGAGGAACTGCCATAATGTTTTTCAATAGTGGCTACACCATTTATATTCCCACAGCTATGTGCATCGGCTCCAATTTCTCCACTTCCTTGACATTTGCTATCTTTTTAGTTTTTAGGATAATAGTCTTCCTAATGGTTGTGAAGTAATATCTCACTGTAGTTTTGATTTGAATTTCCCAAATGATTAGTCATGTTGAATATTTTTTATTGGCCACTTATGCATCTTCTTTGGAGAAATGTCTGTTCAAATCCTTTGCTCATTTTTTTATTGAGTTGTTGTTTTTTTTGTTGTTGTTATATTGCTATGTTGGAGGAGTTTTATACTGGGTATTAATCCCTGATCAGACACATGATTTGCAAATGTTTTCTCTATTTTGTGTGTTGCTTTTTCATTCTGTGTCCTTTGATGCATAAAACTTTTTAATTTTGATAAAGTCTAATTTACCTATTTTTTTCTTTCATACCCTGTGCTTTTGTCTGTCTTATCTAAGTAATCATTTTCAAGTTCAATGTCATGAAGCTTTCCTGTGTTTTCTTCTAAGAGTTTTATAATTTTAACTCTTATGTTTAGATAATTCATCCATTGTTTATTAATTCTTATATGTGATGTAAGGTTAGGGAACAATTCATTCTTTTGAATCTAAAGTTATTACTTTTTTCAAAAAAATTACTTGAGAGACAGAGAGAGAGAGAGAGAGAGAGAGATTAATTTGTTGTTCCATTTATCCATGCATTCATTGGTTGACTCCTATATGTGCCCTGACCAGGGATCCAACCTACAACCTTGGGCTATCAGGATAATGCTCTAACCAACTGAGCTACCATGCCAGGGCTAAAGTCATTACTTTTTAATAACAGTTATCATCTAGCAATCTGACCTCTGACATTGAAGGCTCATGCAGAAGAAAGTGCAATGAGAACCTAAGTGCCTGATGTACCTTTGAGATGTAGTGACCCAGAACTGCCTATGAGCCAGTTCTCCCATTGCTCCCACTCATCACTTCCTGAAGGTTGCTATAGACTGGTATAAGAGCTGCGTTTTTCTTTTTTAAACATCTAAAGGCACCT
Source organism: Eptesicus fuscus (assembly GCF_027574615.1). NCBI lineage: Eukaryota > Metazoa > Chordata > Mammalia > Chiroptera > Vespertilionidae > Eptesicus > Eptesicus fuscus. Next base: position 74,889,953 of record NC_072482.1, on the reverse strand, counting down.
GTTCTTTGAAGTGGGTGTCAGCTGCAGATGTAACACCCATCATCACATGGCATCTGTTTTTAGCTAGTGGAAAATGCCACAATATTTTACTGACTTGCCACCCTGATTAAAAGTCCACAAACCAAAATTTCCCACAAGGGATAATTTTTCCCCTCAAATAATTCTTTTTTTTCTATATCAAAAAGGATCTTTTTAGTATTCCAATGTACTATTTTAAATCTCCACTATACTAAATGGAAATAAAGTAAATGGCATATTTTTAAAATAGCATCTCACATGCCAATTGTCAAACTGATAACAAAAATTCTTGATGGCCTTCTAGCTGGAAAGCCAAATGAATGATCAATTAAAAGCCAGAAACAGAAAACAGGATACATACCACAAAAATAGAATATTACAGGTCAATGAAGATGACAAATATGACCTTTTTGTTAAGTATTCTATCAAAGTTTTTTTTGTTAGTATCAAATGTATTTTTCTCTGAAAAAAACAACAACACTATAAACTAAGAACATGTATCACATACAATCAAAAATTTTTTCATGATTTATATCAAATAATTAGTACCATGAAATATTGCTAGTTTACTTATTTCTGGTACCAAGACTGCTATAATTATTGAAATGAGAAATTAGCACTCTCAATTAAAGTAGACAAAGGGAAGATCCTGAAAATTTCTTAGTGACCTACCACCTATAAAATCTATTTCTCTCATTCCAAATCCTTGATATTCTGTTCCTCTGCCTCAACTGTAACACAAAACTATGGTATACACCTAGGCTTAGCTACATTATTTGTGGGGCCCAGCATAAAATGAAAATGTAGGGCTCTTTGTTCAAAAATTATTAAGAATTTCAAGATGTCAATAGCAGAGTATTAAACCAAGTAGAGGGTCATTCTGAGCATGGATCCCTGTGCAACTGCACAGGTTTCACACCCATGAAGTCAGCATTATGTGTACTTGTTTCTGTGTTTAGTCTTGTAGGTTTCTGAGAACTCAATTACAGATACAGATTCTCAGACGCTGCCAAGAATCCATTTTCATTTTTCCCGTAGTATGACCATCTTGTCTGCTCTCTATTGCTGATAGCAGTATCTCCTGGGTGCTTAGCTAACTTTCCACCTTCCATGAATCTATGCTGCAACGGTCCACTCTTCTGCCTTTTTTTCTAAATATGAATCTAGATTTACTGTAATCCATTCAACAATAACCAATATTTAGTGTGTTGGTTTGGGTTACCCCAAATAGTTTAGTTGAAGGGTGCAACCTGTAGGGGAGTAGAGAATTGATAGAGGGAAGAGAAGGCAGCCAATAAGCAGTGCATTGTGAAGACAGCTATTTAAGTCTTAGAAGTACTCCCCCATCTCCTTACTCCAACCCCCTTCATGGAAGGGCAATGGAGCTATAGTGTTTATGCAGCAAATGCTAAGAATAATCAATTAAGGGTCGCTCTTTGCCAGGAGATGGTTGTAAATCCTTAAGCCTGATGCATAGGTGGGCAAAATGGTTTTCTACAGTCTCTAAAAGCATCCTCAAGCTTGGAGATGCATATCTTGGCAGTTGTAATTGGGACAGAGAATAGTAGGTAGGAGTGAAATCATGTAGGATCCTGTAGACCACTAAAAGAACTTACTTCATTTTGCTTTGTTGTATTGTGAGATGGAAAGAAGATGAAGGCTTTTGAGCAGAGAAGTAATTTGATCTGTGGTGTCACCAATCAAAATTGGTGCTTGCCATATTTTTCCTGTATCTCACCATACAATAGTAGTAACAGACACCTGTAGGCCAAAGGCTGCCTAGCTCTTTTATGCTGCCTATAATCTAACTTCAAAAACAAAACACTAAAAATAGTAAAGTAAACACATGATCACCCATCCATTCATCCATATATTGAGAAAGCCTTTCAGAGTTGAGTAATTCCTGCTGCCTGGCCCCCACTGCCATCTGGGACAAGCTGCTGTGGGGTGTGGCAACTAGGAGAAAGCACATATGAAGGAGCATAAGGCAGAATGAGAAAGACAAAGATATCGGCCAGCCTAATCATTGCTGCTTTGCTTTTCATTTTTCCTTTTTTTTTTTCTTTCCTTTTGCTTTTCTTGGAATATCTATCATAAAGAGTGCCTATATAGCAGAGGTGGGGAACCTTTTTTCTGCCAAGAACCATTTGGGTATTTGTAACATAACTTATAGGCCATACAAAATTATCAACTTAAAAATTAGCCTGATACACTTGGTCAAACATTTCATTAACTCACCCCTAATGCCTTGGCAGGGCCAGACCAAATGTTTTCTCAGGCCTTCTACAGACCACAGGCCAGACATTCCCCACCCCTGCAATATCTCGCATGCCTCATAGTTCTTGACACACAAAAAGCATTCAATAAATGTTTACGGATTATAAAAATCTGCTAATGAGAAAACAGTCATTCTTGCACCGCTGGAAAGTATTTCTACTAGTTTGTGATATTTCAATTTTTCATATACTACTGGAGCCAAATATATTCAAGAATGTATTATATGATAAAGGTCACTTCTCAATTCAGTGTGGAAAATAAGGACTTCTTCAATATGTGGTGCTGTGAAAAGTGGGCAGTATAATAGAAAGACATCAAGTCAAATTCACCTTTTACACTGTACACCAAGATACTCTACAAATGTGCCAATGACTAAATGTAAACTATCAAATAAAAGATAAAGGTACAAGAAGAAAATTTCTGTGCATTATTTTTTATAACTTTGGACTGGAAAAAGCCTTTCTAAACCAAGTTTTAGAATGCAGGAGCCAAGGTTAAGAAAAAGGTTGATACGTTGACTACATATGAATGGAAAAATGCAACATGGCAAAAGACACCATGAATAAATGTAAAATCAAATGACAAATTGAGATACAGCATTTGAAATTCACTACTTCAAAGGCCCCGAGATTATTTCTCTAATCTTTCAAAAGCCCCTAGAAATTGAGAAGAAAAGAGATCAACAATCTGAAAGAAAATCTGCAGCTCACAGGAAAGGAAATACAAGGGATCCTAACATATGAAAAGTTGTTAGATCTTACTCATAACAACAAAAATGTACACTAGCACTATTCTAAGATAATACTGCCCACCTACCAGATTAGCAGACCTCCCAACAGCAAGTTAGGGGAGAATGTCTGTTCATGTATTTTGGGTAGGTGTGCAAAAATGGAGCAAACTCCACAAAGGGCATTTTGGCCAGACTTGGCAATTTGCATCCCATTTCTGCCATTTTTCCCCCTACAAATTTACCTGCTTATATGTGAAATTCTATCACATTGTTATTGTTTATTAGAGAAAACAATTGTAATGGGGCAAAGGGAACCCAAATGTCTTTCAAAAGAGAACTACTAAGCCCAGCCAGAGTGGCTCAGTGGTTGAGCATTAATCTATGAACCAGGAGGTCATGGTTCAATTTCCAGTCAGGGCACATGCCCAGGTTGCAGGCTTAATCCCCAGTGTGGGCATGCGGGAGGCAGCCAACCAATGACTCTCACCATTGATGTTTCCATCTCTCCCTCTCCATAATCAATAAAAAATATATTTAAAAAAGAGAGAACTACTAAAATAAATTAGGGGAGAGAAACCAAGATGGTGGCATAGGTAAACACCTAAACTGCTGCCTCGTACAACAATATCAAAACTACAACTAAAAGCCAAAACAGACACCATCCAGAACCACAGGAAAGCTGGCTGAGTGGAAATTATACAACTAGAAGAAAAGAGGATAGCACATTGAGACTCAGAGGAGCTGCAAAAGGCTGAGGTACGGAGACGCGGCACACAGAGAGGACAGGCAGCTGTGTGCATGGGCAGCTGAGTGCATGGCTGGCTTTCTAAAGCGGGAGGGAGACAGAAGCTCCTGACTGCATTGAACTCCAGTCCCAGGCGAGACACTGGGAAACCAGACTCATTCGGGGGGAATCTGGACTGTCAGGAAAAGGGAAAGCACACTGAGACTCGGGAGCTGTGGAAGGCAGAGGTCCAGAGGCACGCACGCGCGTGTGCAGAGAAGCTGAGTGCGCGGCTGGCTTTCTAAAGTGGGAGGGAGACAAAAGCTCCTGACTGCGCTGAACTCCAGTTCTGGGCAAGTTTCTGGGAAACCTGACTCATTTGGGCAGAAACTGGACTGTCTGGCAGTGGTGAAACTCAAGGGTGGCTTTCTCTCAGAGGTGCTTGCAGCAATTACCAAAGGACACTGAGACCCAGGGGCCTCATAGGGCAGGCTGACGGGAAGCCAAGGCTGTCTGCTCTGCCCTGAAACTCCACCCCATCCAAGCTGAGCACAAAGGCTTTTGCAATTTTGCAAGTCTTATCTCATAAGAGTGTCTCCAGCACAGAAGCTCTCCCAGTGTAGACACAGCTGATCCTCACAGCCAATTGGCCTGGAGGTCAATTCCCCCCAGTGATACCAACAACAATCAAGACTTAGCTACAACAAGGCTGAGCACACAGTCCACAAAGGGGTACACCAAGAGTGTCCACCTCAGGTAACTGGGGAGGCTGAGCCACTGTACCTATAGGACACCTACCACACAAAGCTACTCTACCAACTCAGGGAAGCAGCCAAAATGCAGAGACAAAGAAACAGATCACAAATGAAAGAAATGGAGGAAAGCAAAAGACTGGATATAGAGTTCAAAACCATGGTTATGAGGTTTTTCAAGAATTTCCTAGAAAAGGCTGATAAATTTAGTGAGAACTTCGAGGATATGAAAAAGGACCAACTAGAAATTAAACATACACTGACTGAAATAAAAAATATTATACAGAGACCTAACAGCAGACTAGAGGACCACAAGAATCAAGTCAAAGATTTGAAATACAAAGAAGCAAAAAACACTCAGCCAGAAAAGCAAAAAGAAAAAAGAAGCCAAAAAGTTGAAGATAGTGTAAGGAGTCTCTGGGACAACCTCAAGCGTACCAACATCCGAATTATGTGGGTGCCAGAAGAAGAGAGAGAGCAAGATACTGAAAACCTATTAGAAGAAATAATGACAGAAAACTTCCCCCACCTGGTGAAAGAAATAGACTTACAAGTCCAGGAAGTGCAATCCAAAGAGGACCACACCAAGACACATCATAATTAAAATGCCAAGAGCAAAAGACAAAGAAAGAATATTAAAAGCAGCAAGAGAAAAACAGTTAATTACCTACAAGGGAGCACCCATACGATTGTCAGCTGATTTCTCAACAGAAACTATGCAGGACAGACGGGAGTGGCAAGAAATATTCAAAGTGATGAACGGCAAGAACCTACAACCAAGATTACTCTACCCAGCAAAGCTATCATTCGGAATTGAAGGTCAGATAAAGATCTTCACAGATAAGAAAAAACTAAAGGAGTTCATCACCACCAAACCAGTATTATATGAAATGCTGAAAGGTATTCTTTAAGAAGAGGAAGAAGAAGAAAAAGGTAAAGATAAAAATTATGAACAACAAATAAATGTTTATCAATAAGTGAATCTAAAAATCGAGTGAATAAAAAATCTGATGAACAGAATAAACTGGTGAATATAATAGAATCAGGGTCATAGAAAGGGAGTGGACTGACAATTCTCGGGGGAAAGGGGTGTGGCGGGTGTGAGAAGAGATTGGACAAAAATCGTACACCTATGGATGAGGACAGTGGGGTGGAGGTAAGGGCAGAGATTGGGGTGGGAACCGGGTGGAGGGGAGCTATGGGAGGGGGGGGGAAGAGGAACAATTGTAATAATCTGAACAATAAAGATTTATTAAATAAAAATAAATAAAATAAAATAAATTAGGATAAATCCAGACAATGGAATACTAGGTTATTATAATAGCAAATGAAGACAATTTTCTTATATTGATGTGGAAAGATCTGCAAGATATATTGTTAAGTGAAAAACAAGCCTGGTGAAAAGAGTTATATAGAATACTACCTATAATGCTATTAATCATCTATGGGAATAATCGATGTCATAGCAATGGTTTTCAAAGTGTGGTCTTCCCAAAATCCTTTCATGGATTCATAAGGTCAAACTATTTTCTTGATATTACTAGAAATGTATTTGCTCAATTTTGTCCACTTTCTACAATTTGTGAAAGCACATAAGCGAAACTCCAGGAATAACGGAAGCCTTGGACTTAACTGATTCAAATTAATCTGGTTGACATTTCCCTTGCTCTGTCACGCCTGTGCCATTATCAGTGGCATTTAGGTCAGGCTGTGAAGAAATGAACAGACACTGCCGGGCAAGTCTAAGGAAACAGACCGCAGAAGCAGACCACTTGCTTTTTGAAGGCTTGTCCTTTTCACAAATAAATTTACAAAAAGAAAAAGAGGATCACAAAATAAATGGTCCCAGAAGTCAAGTCCAAAAATGTGTGTCGAAATTAAATTTATATTTCTTTAGACTTACAATGGTAAAAAGCAAGCCAGGTAAACAAGGTCTAGGTTATGATAAATAAAAATTTAAGTGGGCAATTTATTTCTGTTTAACAATTAAGTACAGACCTACTAAATACAGGGTTTGTGGTCATTGCTTTGTGTGGCTGGGGACCAGATGCTTGGTCACAAGGGAAACTGAATGAGTGTGGAAAGCCACCTCTACTATTGACAATTAAAAACATATGGCATTTGCTGTTTATAGAATATTTCTCCCTTGTGTGAAATGTTTCTGAACCATGGTCTCCAGGGCACACACTTTGAGCTGTTTTTTCCTGGAGTGGTGTTTCATTCACACAAACTAACCCACATTTTCTTCTGTGATTCTCCATATGACTAATGAAGCATAGCTTTGAGGTTATGATTTAGGGGAATATCTGTGACCATGTAGTACATAGCGCTGACTGGACCCATACCCTGATTATAAACATGCGCTACACAACTAGCTGACCAGTCCCCATTCTCCTCTTTTCTTTTTCAGTTTGATTTGTTTTTAAATGATCTATTTAACTGTAATTGTGTTGTTAAGAAAAACTGTGTTTTCTATACTGGCTCTTGGACTTATGGCTCCAATAAAAATGTACAAGCCATTAGTTCTTCAGGTTCTGCACAGACATTTCCCCAGGAGATAGCCCCAGGCTTGATGGCTTCCTGCTAGGCCAGTCTATCAGCTACTGGCATGCCCCAAATGTTCAAGACTCCAAAACTGAAGAGATACTTTAATATATGCCCTCCCTATAACTTATGATGACTGTTATCCCATTCATCTAACTTATCCATTCTTGTGTAATAGCTCCTTAAGCAGATATATCTATGTATCTATTTACTCACATATACCAGTAAAATGAGTGCATGTGTGTGAGTAATTTAAGTTGTAAATGTGTTTGTTTTCACAAAATAATGAAACAGCTTAATGAGCAAATGCATTTCAAACTCATAAACTAATATATAGCACTTTTAAGTGTATATTAAAATATTACTTGTATTTCTTCACTTAAACATGAATACGTGCAATAAACACAAGAATGAATGGATTCCCAAAATTGGAGCCTCAGTTCCTTAAACAGGCAAAATGATTATAGTATCACAAGGACCTCTGAGTTCAATTTCTCTGCAGGCCCCATATCAGATTTAAATAATGTTTCAATTTCCAGCATCATTCCATTTTTAGCTCCTTTGTATAATCTAGAATTTAGTAATCTTAGTACAATTTCATTTTAGACATAGTTTTAATGCATCTTGAATATTTGTCTGAATGGCTTAGTTAAGAATGGGTTTATAACCTGTGACCTCAAGATGAAAGTTTCTGAATGACAGTGACATTTGCTGGAGGCAATCTAATTCTCATGATGAATATGAACACCTCATTTTAAAATGTGTCATTTGATTACAGGGAATCCAAAGAATGCAAGAACAAGAAAAAAAACTAAGCCAAAAATAAAATCATCAATTGTGCTAAAGTTTATTTCATCTCATACAGTAATTGCCTCTTTATCAGAATGATATTGTCCTGAAATTCTCATGTCTATAGTTTACTCATACTATCTTTGGGTGTCACATTCTCCAGCAAGACTTCCGTAAATCCTCTATGTTCAGGGAAAGATAGGGTGATCCCATCGTTACCTTTTCTTTCAGCCCATCCTTCCTCACCACTAAGCTAAAGGTAGAGTGCTGGTAGAAGGTGGTCACATCAAGCAGTGATAAAAACAGTTAATTCTGTGGAACATGTCCACTGTTCTGGTAAGATTAGAAAGCATACAAAATACTATTGTGCAACTTTGGTCATTCCACATACAAAGGCAATTCTCTTAGACTGGCTGTGCACAAAATAAAGATAAGTGGTAAGATTTCATGCTAATAATTTCAAATTTTAATTTTTCTTTACTTAAAATTACATTAAGTAAGAAATTTTTAAAAAACAACAACAGCATAAGTGGAGCAACCCTAAAAGCAAGGAAAAAGCCTAATGTAACATCCCTTTAACAGCATTTTTCTTGCTTTTTGAACTAGGGTTTCCACCTTTTCATTTTGTGCTGGGCCTCAGAGATTAGATGGTGTTGGTCATAATTATGCATCAAACAGGGTCCTTTGAAGTCTGAAAAAGTTCAATATCTTCCAGAATGCCTGCTCTATTGAAAGATGATAAATAGATGGTAGATAGATAGATAGATAGATGATAGATAGATAGATAGATAGATAGATAGATAGATGGATCATAGACAGGAAGACAGATAAAGAGACAGATATTATTTATTCATTTTGTTAAAGCAGCCACTATGCATATCTGAAGTATGATTACTTGATATATCACTTTCTTAGAATCTGCTCACCAATATTCATTGCCTTCATGTCATTTCTAGTGTTAGGACTAGGAGGTTTTCATTTCTTTTCAATTGTACACCTGTGCTGGGCTTCCTCAGGGGCTCCGGAGTATTTCATCACCACTGTGCAGTGATGACATTTAGGAGAAGGTCACGTGGTTCCTCTGTTCTTCACACTGGGGAAGGAAAGACCTGTTTATAAAATGCAACAAATGTTTCCTGGGTTGAAGCCAATTTATTTTTGATCTTCATTTGATCTTTATTTCAACTAATCCTTTCCTTTGTGTGATTTCCTTTTGTTGATATGCCAAAGTTCTGCCAACTTGTTTCCTTTCTCAAAAAAAAAACAAAAAACCACCTAATTTCTGTTAAGTTTAACTTAGTATTTGACTTGTTTGCCAAAGTAAATTAAACCTCCTCTGCCCTAGCACCAACCCTAATCAGGTGAGAAAGGTGAGAAACATATCTTGTAAAAGTAAAGCCACAATAAACATATAGGTGATTGGCTCATGTATGGATATGATATATTGATCTTTATGGATATGTTTAAGGGAGCGGGGGGGACCAGAATTCTCTTTCTAATTATTCATTCTGATAAGTAAGAGAATAATTTTTAGGTCACTGTGATCAAATCTATAGAGTACCAGCTATTTAGGTAATACAGGTAACACATTCAGCTTTAATTTGAATTGCCCAGATAAACTGTCCAAGATGCCTATAATCCCAATTCAGAGATGTGACATAAGAACTTGATTGATCCTTCCATAGCCTGCTTTAGCAATCTGGCATTCTGGCAATTTGTGCATTCTACTGCAGATTATCTGTCAGCAAGAGCAAAGACCTCTTGCAAAGCTTTACTAAACTCTACACATGCTAAGAGAGACCTTCTTTTTCCAGATGAAACTCTATTTAAAGGTTTGGGTAAAGCAAACTGAAGCACCAATTAGCACTATTAGCTCAGCATTTTCAACATGCAAGTTTGCTTCCAAAAACCTCCCTTTGAGCCTGAGTTTGCAAGAGGTTCAGATCTCCTGAGTTTCGCTTTGAGTGTCAAGTTCAAGCAGAACCCCAAAGAAACTCAAAGCAAAACCCACTTTGGACCCTTAGAGTTTCACCTGTCTTCTACCTGAAAGAACTACCCAGTGTTCCCTTGAAACTTGACCCAAGTTTGCATGCAATTCAACTGAAATCCAATTCAGCTCTGCTGAAAGGTTTGCAAATCTCCATAAAACGGGCTGTGAACCTAGTATGACCTTTGGGTATCTAAGGAAGTTTACCAAAGTTTCCAACAAACTTCAACAGGACTTTTAGGACCTGGTGAAGAATGGTATATTTTTAAACTGTAATTTACCTCCAGGAAATCCATGAATCACATTTAATTTGCCCCAAGAAATGAGTTATTTCTACTTTGTAAAATTATTTTTCATCTGTGTATACTCTTTTCAATAGGAAAGATTGTGGTTAATTGATGAGAAAGCAGGTGGCTATCATCATATGCTGTTTTCACCTCGTCCTTGCATACAGCACACTCCACAAGCTCAGGCACGTTAAGCATTGCCTATAAGTGGCCTGGGGAATCTACACATTTCTAATGGCAAACAGTTGAGATAATCCAATATCTTAGCACAACACAATGGGTTGGAACAGCCTGTCACAGAAGACTAACTTCCACTTTTTCTAATGAAGATAAAACTGCAACTTACTCTTCTTTGTTCTTTAGGCCAAGTTTCTTCCTCGTCTCATCTCTGCCTTGCCCTCCACCCTTTCCTCTCACCACAAAGCCCTACTTGTGCCTTCCTGATAATCTTCATTCACTCTCCCATCTCTAACCATTCACCACTTTCCTCTTGCTTCCTCTGCATTACCTGTCCCCTCCTTTCTTCATCTGCCTCTGCTTAACTTCCCTGATGGGACTTTTCCACTGCCTTCCCACAACACCTACTTTACAACCGTGTTGTCAATGGGCCTCTGATATCCCTTTCCAAGGTTCCTGTGCAGGATTCCTACTTCCAATCCTGTGCGCTTTGTGTTCAGAGCTGGCATTCTGGGAACTCCTCAAGAGGGGAGGTTGCGCCCTGGCTGGTATGGCTCAGTTGGTTGAGCGTGGTCCCATGCACCAGAAGGTCCAGGTTCCATTCCCTGTCAGGACACGTGCTGGGGTTGCTGGCTTGATCCCCAGTAGGGGGTGTGCAGGAGGCAGCCGATGGGTATTTCTCTCTTACATCTATGTTTCTCTCCATTTACATTTAAAGTTATTATTGATAGGTACTTATTTGACGCCATTTTTATTCTATACCCCTGTGTACCTTCTTTGTTTCTCTCTCTCCCTCTCTCTCTAAAATCACTTTTAAAAAAAAGAGGGAAGGTTGTGAGTCTATCCTCAGTGAACAATATTCAGTAAACGCTCGGCCAGTAAGGCACAGTTTGCAGCAACTGTGGATGATAGAGTGACTTTATTACATAGATGGAAACACAAACAGGAGGAAGAAAAATAATATATAGTGGGAAAAGCATGGATTTTGGAGTCTAATAGACCTAGGTTTGAATAACGTCTCTGGCATGATGATCTTAGACAATCGACTTAAACTTTTGGAACTCTGGTTCCCTCACCAGTCTAATGGGGATACTAATATCTACTTCAGAAGGTTAAAGGAATAAATGAAATTATGTACAACATAGAGACTCAGTTCATGTTAATTCTTTACCCCTAATTGTTCTTTAAAAGAAGATACTGCAGCTCACATTTTAGGCTTAAACCAGTATAGGCTAGTGGGAAATAAAAAAAAAAAGGGATTATATTTAGCCTTCTCATGTGGTGTGATTTCTCAGTTTAATGTCCTAAAGTGATGTGATAGTTTTGCATTGAGGCACAAACAACACCAGACTCAAAGAATTCTCCTGTTTTCTCATTTGAGATGCATTTTCCAAAATTCTCATTTTGCTAGAGCCAGGGTGATTTTATGCTGTCCACTTGGTTTAGAGTACTTGTCTAGCTAAGAAAAATCTTACTAAAAATAGTATATTCATAATTCACACCTGTACATTGCTTCACAAATAAAACATGCATTGTTAAATATTATCTAAAAAGAAAACCAAATTAAAACTTAACAGTGCTTATAATTGTAAACAATTTAATGGCATTGTTATTTTTAACATACAGATATTAAAATTAAAATAATATGGCTCAGATCTTTGGGGGTTGGAGTAACAAAGATACAAAGTAAGGAATGTTGAGCATAGTGTTTGACTGTGAGTCAAATTAAAAGCTATTCTTTCTGAATGACCAAGGATCTTAATGTCCCGTCCATTCACTTCACCACACAGAGCTTCTAAAACTTTATTTTTCTGCTAATAGGTGCACTTTGAGAAAAGTCAGCTTCCTTGTGGACATCGCAATATCTTTCATATAGTGTTTTCTTATTTTGGTAGATACATAATAATTGGAGAAAATATACTTAATACTACATTCTCATTGCACCTATTGAAGGCTTAGGCCCTAAGCAAGAACAAAATGTCTTAATAAAAAATGAAAAATTCTATAAATTTTCTTTTGTTTAACTTTATAAGGACATCATACTTAGAGCGAATGAAATGAGATGAATAAGTGTTTGGTGCCATGGGAATTCTACCTTACTTTAAAAACTCTGTTAGGTTTAATTTTGTGTAAAAATTAATTATCTGGCATTGTTTGAATGTGGCTAAGTGAAATGTATAACAATATTTGCTTTCTTAGATTCAGTAGAATTTATAGTAGAAAACTCAAGAAAACATGCAACATATAGAAAAAGAAAAGGTCTCTTGCCCTTAACTTTATCTTTATGTGTAGGGTTTACTACATATTTGTAGAATGACTAAATATCATAATAAATTAATAGATGAACTATTCAGCCTAGAAGATGAAGCTGACCCAGCAAATATCAGGGAAGGGAAGAAGTGAGCTGAAAAGATGGTTTCTCCCACCTTGAAGAAGGTTTAACAGGCCCTGTTGGGACCAGAGGACAGCTAGATAGAAGCGTGACACAGAATGTGATACAGAGCAGAACGCTAAAAGTAAGGAAGAGATCACACACAGATGCAAAGCATAAATGGGTAGGTAGGAGCAGGCTTGTAAAAGCGAGAGAAAGTCAAGAGCTAAAAGCTATGCTACAACTAAATCCTATGGAAATAGGGCAAGTAAGCAAGAACAAAACGTCTACCCGAATTAATATTTTAGCCTTAGTTCCTTAATCTTATAAGTTGTGGTTTGCATTTTGGTTTTACAAGCTGCCACAGAATTGCCTAGATTGCAATAAATGGAAGGAATAAGACAGAGTGGAAGGGTGAAGAGAAGGGAGGAATTAAGAGATGATAGAAGAGAAGAAGAGAAAGTATAGTCACCCCCCTTATCTGAATGGCATATGTTCAGTGGATGCCTGAAACCATGAATAGTACCAAACCTTATATATACTGTATGTATATTTCTTATATGTACATACCTATGATAAAGTTCAAACTATTCTTGCAATCTGAGGCCATTATTAAGTACTTGAACACAAGCACTGTGATACCTTGACAGTCAATCTGATACCCAAGATGGCTACTAAGTGACTACGTGGTGGGTAGCATAAACAGTGTGGATATGGTGGACAAAGAGATGAGTTTCAACCTGGTGGGACAGAAGGGAACAGCTCGATATTTTATCATGCTACTCAGAACAGCACACAGTTTAAAAATTATGAATTGTTTATATCTGGAATTTTCCATTTAATGTTTTAGGACCACGGTTAATAGCAGTTAACTGAAACTGTGGAAAGCAAAACAGATTAGGAGAGACCACTCTAAAGGAAGATAACAATATGAAGGGAAAAGGAAATAGACAAGGGAAGGTGAAAATGAAGGTAAAAGACAAGGGCAGGAAGGTGGAAAGGAAAGAAATTCCCGAAGATTGGGAGGAATCTTGATTACATCCCCACTGGTCTCAAAGACACCACAGTCCATTGGCTCATTTACTCACACTAATTTCCCAGTGTCTCTGGCCAGGCTTCTCTGAGCCTTATAGCTTTGGATCAGAAATGGCTCCAGCTTCAGATGCTAACTCTGAAAAAAATATGAGGGATGTTTCATTATAACCACAAATCCGTAAGAGTGAAATTCAAATAAAAAGGAAAATGAAAACATTATGTTTTGTTTGAAAAAGTTTGTCCTGAGGTCATTATCCAGTAATGATTCATTTTACCCAGCAAGGAAACTTAGGGGTAACCCTTTCATGAGTCACAATCCTTTTCTTGTGGATTTCTTTGTTTTGAATATTTTACTTCTTGGTTTGTTAAACAATATTAATGTCAAGTGACATAACAAATGGAAATGTAGTTGAAGCCATAACTACACAGGGCATCAATCCTACAGGGTACACTTGATAAAGATGACTAATATTTTCATCTTCTCTAATTAATAAATTGTTGACTAGTAGTCAGTTGCAATAAAATGCTTCAAATAAATCCTTATTTTCTCTAGATTTGAACTTAGGGTACTGAGTTTCCAGATGTCACCCAGAACATACACTTGGGAAAAAATACAACTCTTCTATAATAGAGGGTAAGATCAGGTATATTATCTGCTCTCCCAATGCCCTGGACTCAGCAAGAATATAAGAGAAAATAATGAGTGAGAGATCTCAAATGAGCTCTCAGAGATCATTGGGAACATAGTTAACCTTCCATAAAACAGTTCTTGCTGCCACTATCTAAAATGCAATACTCTCCTGAGAAGATCATTGTTATAGGCCATTAATGCTTATCCTATCTAATAAAAGAGTAATATGCAAATTGACCATACCTCTGCTTCACCACAAGCCACGCCCACCAGACACGCTCACCAGCCAATCAGGAGCAAATATGCAAATAAACCCAACCAAGATGGCTGTGGCCACAGAGAGCAGGAGGGAGGCTTGGGTTTCCCCAGCAATGGAGGAAGCCAAGCTTTCTGCCTGCCCTTGCCGGCCTAGGCCTCCACTCAATGCTACAAAGTTTCAATTATAGAAGGTAAATAAATTCCAACAGAAATGGCTGCAGCCACGGAGCAAGCAGAAGGCTTGGCTCTGCTCCAGCTACAAAGTTTCAATTGTAGAAGATACATAAATCCCAGATACCAGGGCCTCCGCTTGGGTCACCAGGGGGTGTGGCCGGCCTGCAATCCACCACAGGCCCCTCGCCCAGGCTGCCCCACACCCCAAGGGAACCTCCACCCTGATCTGGGACATCCTTCAGGGCAAACCAGCTGGCCCCCACCCATGCACCAGGCCTCTATCCTATCTAATAAAAGAGTAGTATCCAGATTGACCATCACTCCAACACACAAGATGGCTGCCCCCATGTGGTCAAAGATCCTGCCACCATGTGGACACAAGATGGCTGCCACAAGATGGCCAGCAGGGGAAGGCAGTTGGGAAGGACCAGGCCTGCAAGGGAGGGCAATTGTGGGAGATCAAGCCAGCAGGGGAGGGCAGTTTGGAGGGACCAGGCCTGCAAGGGAGGGCAGTTGGAGGGGACCAGGCCTGCAGGGGAGGGCAGTTAGGGGTGACCAGGCCTGCAGGGGAGAGTAGTTAGGGGTGACCAGGCCTGAAGGGGAGGACAGTTAGGGGCAAACAGGCTGGCAGGAGAGCAGTTAGGCATCAATCAGGCTGGTAGCAGAGTGGTTAGGAGGTGATCAGGCTGGCAGACAGAAGCAGTTAAGGGCAATCAGGAAGACAGGCAGGCGAGCAGTTGGGAGCCAGCAGTCCTGGATTGTGAGAGGGATGTCCAACTGCCCTCAAGGGGTCCCAGATTGGAGAGGGTGCAGGCTGGGCTGAGGGACACCCCCCTCCATGCATGAATTTCATGCACCGGGCCTCTAGTGTTAATAATAATGAGGATAATAGTTAACACTTACTGAATATTGCTATGGACTGGGGGATATCCTAAACATTTTACAATTTAATACAGCCAATATTGTTCAACTCTAAGTGACAGATACTTATTTTTATTCTCCCCTCTTTTGGTAAATTGATAAGCCTAGACTGATTCCTAGTGAATCATGTATTAAAATTTAGGTGACCAAATCACAACAACTGATATCAATAATAACTATTGGTAATGTTTAATGTTCAATTCAGCAAGGTGGCAAAAAGGTATGATTATTAAGCTGCAAAACTTTCCTTTAACTGTGAAATAAAGAAAGATAGCTCCTGAAGATTGTCATAAACAGTTAATTGTTTCAGAAATTCAAGACACAATATAGGATTATTTTGAATAAGACATTATAGCAAGAATTTTTATTGAGCCTGCCAGCGTGGCTCAGTGGTTGAGCATAGACCTATGAACCAAAAGGTCATGGTTCCTAGTTTCCCTGATGCTTTTGAACTCCTCAAATCCAAGTAATTGTTACCTATCATCTACCTAAAATGCATATCTGACCATTCATTCACTCATCCTCAAATGTCTATTTAGTGCTTACTATCTACCAGGTCAGTAAAAACAATTGTTGAGCAAAAGCAGATATGCTCTCTGAACATCATGGAGACATCATGGTGACAGACAGTAACCAACTATCCTCACTAATGCTAGGTTAAAGTAATGTTGAGCATAACTTTCTAAACCTCGGTTTCTCCATATTCAAACAGGAGTGATGCAACCTAGCTCACAAAGTTGTTATGAGATTAAAATAAGATTACTGTTGTAAAAAGACTACAGAGTAGATGCTTGATAAATATTTACTTGTTTTTGAAATCAAATGGCAGCAATCTGCCCAGAGGATAGAGCAAGAGATATAGGTCAGAAAGTCAGTGACAGAGGTTAAGTGGAGGTAAAGTCATAAGAGTGAAGGAATTCTCCAAAAGAGAAGATAAATCTAAGGATCAAGCACCAGCTCTAGGGATTGGAAAGGAGGAAGAGGAAACATAGGAAGGAGACTAAGAATTTGTAAGAAAAGAAGCAGAAAAAAACAGGGTCTACTGTTATTAAATACTAGAGGCCTGGTGCACGAAATTCGTGCATGGGGGGGGGGTCCCTCTCAGCCCAGCCTGCACCCTCTCCAATCTGGGACCCCTCCGGGGATGTCCAACTGCTGGTTTAGAACATTAAACCGGCAGTTGGATATCCCTCTCACAACCCAGGAGCACTGGCTCCTAACTGCTTACCTGCCTGCCTGCCTGATTGCCCCTAACTACCCCCCCCGATGGCCTGGTCACCCCCTGCTGGCCTAGTCACCCCCAACTGCCTACCCACTGCTGGCCTGGTCATCCCCAACTGTCCCCCCTGCGGGCCTGGTTGCATCACGCAGCCTGTTCGGTCGTCTGTTCGGTTGCGATGGACAGTTAGGCTTTTATATATATAGATTACATGACTTTGTGGGAAAGACTTACAAATTGTCTTGTAATTGTTTTCTTTTTAGAAATACTTGCCACACAGATAGTAATAACCACCAGGTTAAATATAAAGGACAAAAATGTAAACATCTGAAATTAAGTCAAGAAAATGATCAACCCTTAGCTGGTCTACCAAGTGTTGTGTGCAACTTTTATTCAGCCCAAACAAACTGAGGAGGAGATCAGTCTAAACTAATGAAAATTGTGAACTATATTATACTATTTAAATAAATGCCATGTTATGGTTTCATATCTAAACAATGATGTCCTGTGATATCTATATAATGATGTGCAAAAATAGTACTGCCAAGTAGATATTTTTATAGACTTGCTTTCAAAAGCAACAAGAATTACTTTATTAATATATAAGTTGAGAGTACATAAACAGATATCAGACTGTATACTTGAAAAATGTGTCCCCTCAAGTAGATTAATTATATTCTTGCAATCTTTATACTACTTTTTGTTTATTGAATCCACTTAGCATAGGGAGGCCAAAGATCATCTTTATCTTAGTCCCCTGGAAACTACTAAAAATTCCAAATCAGCTAACCAGACTAGTGAGGTTTTACCAAACATAGTACTCAAGCTAACATATGAATATTTTTCTCTGAAAATCCACAGTTATATTCAAGCTGTTTCTCCCTGGACCACATTTTCAATGGCTAACTGAAGTTCTTCAAGCAAATAAATGTATTTAATTTCATTAGTGGTTTCTTTTATAAGAAATACACTATTTCTGCTTAAAAGGAGTTGTTTCCTTCTTTTTGTCCCACGTCCCACCCCTCTCAGGGCACAGCTGGAGCTTTATCTTCAGTTCTGGGAATCACATTTTGGGACAAACTCTAATAAAATAAAACAGTTCAAAGAGAACGAGACTTAGAACCATTTCACATGAGGGACACTGGAAAAAACTGGGGCGTTTGGTTTGAAGGAAAGATGACACGGTCAAGATGTCAGAGAAATGAGTGTTTCACAAGCAGATGGGTATAATACATGGAAACCAAGGAATCAATTGCTAATGACAATGTTTATTTCTGAATTTGTTAAATAAAGATGCCAGTTCTGATCACTCTCCTTTATATAGAAGTTACTTGGCAGTGGGACAACTAAGAAAGCAGAGTCTATAAACCTTCAGTTAATTTTGAATCAGGGACTATGATTGGTCAATTCACTTTTTTTTATTTCCTTCAAGGACCCTAAATTAAATTAAACAATGATTACAGGGAAAATATTAGAATATTTTATTTTAATTTTTTATTATATATTATCTTTGCCACAAGATGAATTCCTGGGCCTTGTGACTTATTTAGCATGTGTTGACAAAAGATGATAAGAAACCCTGAATGACCCAAGTATGTGGAATAAAGTTCTGAGAATGTGGTAGCAGGGACTCCCCCAGACACTGTTTCTTGGGAGAAAAGGAGCAAAGAGATGAAGGGGGAAGGAAACAATGTAAAAAGTATCTCTTATATTTGCTTTTCACTGACTGTTTTCTAAATTTCAGTGGCCAGCCTTACATTTACTGTAGGCCAGGAGTTCTAAGTCAAAATTAATTGTTCTAAAGAGAGTAAAAAAGAAACAGGAAGAGAAGTGACATCTCTTCACATCCTGAACAAGCCAATTTTGATATTGATAGGGGTTGGGGGCTGATTCACAGTAGGTCAGATGTGATGGGAAGCTATAATGAGACATTCATTCCACTTGTGGTTTGGCTATGTGAATTGTCAGGCCGCAGGTTGTGAGAGTAAGCTGAGGCCTCAGATTCACACCCTTTCCTTTTAACATAAAATGTCTTTCATTGGTGGGGTAAAAGTACATGCTTTTTTAAAAAATAAGGGAACAAGTTTAAGAAAAGAAGAGTGTCAATGCATCTCTTTATCTGAGAATAAGGACAGCTGTGCTAGTCATTGGAAGGCCTTTCTGAGGAGGTAACATTTGAATTGAGCTCAAAATGACCCCCCAAAATCCTGATATTTGAAGACTACAAGAACTTCCTAAGAAACAGAGGGACTAGTCAGTGCAAAAAAAAATAAAGTACTTGCTTCAAACATACAAAACAGGTTACTTTGCTGAGGGAGCAGCAGCTAGTTTCAGGGTTAGGGACACTGAGAAGAGTTGATAATATGACTCATATTATCCCTGTGGCTGTAAAGCCTGGGCCACAGTGGCCACTAAAGGTAAGGGAGTACTATGCTAGGCTCTGCCCAACGGGGAGAGACCACTAGACCTGCACACTGGCTGGACGGGACTCACGGAGATTGTGACTTTTCTAACAGCTTCCTAGAGGGCCAGCTAATACAATTCAGACATATGGGGAAGTTACAACCCATGGGTCAACTTTGACCAGTGAAAGATCGGAGATAGGAAGTAGTCAGCAGATAAATTGCTTGCTAGTCGTTTTCTCTGAGGACCTGTTTCAAGATGTTTTCACCCAACCTCTTGGAGAAGCCCACAATGAGACCAATAAACTGTGGCCAGCCCATTAGCACAACCTCTTGTATTTGCTCTCCCTCCTTTCTTCCCTTACCAAATTCCTTTTCCTCTCACTCCGTTGCACTCCCTAAAAGCGTTAGTACATGAGCTTTCCCTCAGGCAGTTTTCTAGAGAACCTACTCTAAGATGCATATATTAATTCATTTAATCCTCACAGAAATCGCATGAGGTAAGTACTATGAAAATCCCCATGATATAGATTTAAAACTGATCATAGAAGCTATCTAACTTTCCCAGAGTCAAGCAGCTGGTGAGTGCGTGAGCTGACCTGTAAACCCAGATGATCTCATTCTACAACCTTCCTGCTCTATGGTCATGTAGACACTGGTCATGTTCAAGGACAAGAGCTGCATGCAAGATGGGCCTGCAACTGCTTATACTAGTATGTAGTGAATGAGCCTACTATTCTTTTTTACCTTTTTAAAAATTTTAAAATTACAAATGACATTTAATATTATATTAGTTTCAGCTATACAGTATACTGGTTAGACGTTTATACCTTAAGAAGTGATTTCCCACCCTACCTGGTTTGGCTCAGTGGATAGAGCATCGGCCTATGGACTGAAGGGTCCCAGGTTCGATTCCAGTCAAGGGCACATGTCCAGGTTGCGGGCTCGATCCCCAGTATGGGGCTTGCAGGAGGCAGACAATCAATGATTCTCTCCCATCATTGATGTTTCTACCTCACTCTCCCTCTCCCTTCCTCTCTGAAATCAATAAAAAAATATTTTTAAAAATTTTTTAAAAAGAAGTGTTTTTCCCAATACTAGTAAATCTAGTACCCACCTCACAGCATACATAGTTATTATAATATTATTGTCTATATTCCCTATGCTGTACTTTACATCCTTGTGATTATTTTGTAACTGCCAATATGTACTTCTTAATTCCTTCACCTTTTTTACCCAGCCTCCAAACCCCCTCCCATCTGGCAACCATCGGTTTGTTCTTCGTATCAATGAGTTTGTTTCTGTTTTATTTCTTTTGTTAGTAAGATTCCACATATAAGTGAAATCATTTGTTATTTCTCTCTCCTTCTGCCTGACTTAGTTCAGTCTAGGTTCATCTATGTTATTGCAAATTAGAAGATTTCATTTTTTTATACATATTTCACTGTATATACAGCAGTGGGCAAAAGTAGGTTTAGAGTTGTGAGTATGCGAAAAACAGAGTTTATTCTTGTATTATTATTATTTATTAATTATTACATTATTTATTTGTATTATAGCTGTACACAACTGTATGTACCACATCTTCTTTACCCAATTGTCTATTGCTGGACACTTAGGTTGCTCCCATATCTTGCATATTGTAAATAATGTGGCAATGAATGTAGGGATGCATATATCTTTTCAAATTACCCAGCAATCCCACTTCTTAGTATTTATCTGAATAAATCCAAAACAACAAACCTACTCTTCTCAGAGAGAATTACCCCTCTCTCCCCACCTCCTAACAGAGGTCATGCAGTAGATCGTTAGGGTCCTTGGTCCATGTTACTAAATTCTTTGTATTGGAAGAGACCAGGCCTGAACAATTAGCTAGTCTTTATTGGCAAATCATTAACCACTTATCAAACTTCTATTCTATTCCGAGAACTTTCCCAGCTACTAGGTATTCCAAGTAATCAGAAATGGCCAAGTAATCTTTAGAGTTAGAGAAACAAAGCAAAAATAGAAAAGTAGGATCGGGACTAGGATGAGGTGAGTGAGGCACTTCCCTCGGGCACAAAATTTAAGGAGGTTCCAAAAAACTCATTAATCCAGAGAAATCATATTTTAATACAATAATTTAAAAAATCTAATTAATGCCAAAATGGCATGAATAACAAATTATTGAAATTTTAAATGAAGATGAGGTCAGTACCAATGCCCTACCAAGCCATATTGGAGCCTGTGGCAAAAGGCATAATCAGGAATACTGATCCTTCTCCCTAGTCCTGCTATGTAGAGAAAAATAAATAACAAGGTGCATATGTTCATTTCCCTGGTCCTCAACCCTAGAGTAGAATCAAGATTGTCTTTTAATAACTTCAGTGTATAGATATCACTAATACACACATTTGAATGCTTTATACAAGGACTAACATGAACAATTACCATCTGTGCCCAGCATTGTACTCTCCTATAGCTAGCCTAGAGGTATAAAATAATATTATTCACAATTAAAATTATCTTTAATTATCTCTATCTTTGAAAATAAACAACCACTATTTTCTTATTGATGATTTTTTTTTTACTCTTAGTCGCAAATAAAAAATATAATTTCAGGTGATGGAAAATGTCAATATTCAGTAAACATTCAGTAATGTTTAGTAAATGAGGAAACTGAAAAGCCCTAGTTTATTATCTATAATAATAAAAGCATAATATGCTAATTAGACCAGACGAAGCCAGGGCTGCAAGGGAAGCCTGGGTCCCAGGTGCCGGCCTTCGGCTGGAGGGAAGCCCATGTTCCAGGTGCCAGAGGGAAGCCGGTGCTGGAAGCCAGAGGAAGGAAGGCCTACTCTTGCACAAATTTTGTGCATTGGGCCTCTAGTCTTTATATATTATTCTATGCTGTCATAATGAATGGTAACAGTTAAAATACATTAATTTAAATGTTAAAATTACAAAACTAATTTAAATTACAAAACTATACATCTTTGTATATGCTGGCTTTGAGACTGTCAGCTGTGAAAATGTCCTTCTGTGCCTATGAAGAATTGTCTTCTGGGTTGGCGGAAAAAAAGATTCTTTGAAGGATGAAATTGTGCCTGCATTTTTGTACTGTATCCAAACCCATCAAAAACGTTCTGTTTAGGCACAGATTCCCTGCAAGGAAATAGATCTAGGGAAAAGCTGCTCCACTGCTGGGGGGAAGGGGGCCCAGTCTGGAGAAAAGGAGGGAAATTCCCAGCTCTGGAAGAGAGCAGGAGGGAATACCCACAAAACTCAATGATAACTTGGCATAGACTTAACTTCCCCTTCCTAAACTTGCTGAAACACTTCTTAAAAGCAAAACACAACAGAGCAATAACAACACAAAACCTTCTCTTCTTTTATAACTGAACAACAGTGATAATTGTGAGACAGGTCAGGCTGTGACTTGATTTTTTTTAACAGCTTTTGCACTGGGACAAATGGAGAGAAAGTGACTACTATCTTCTCCATCTCATCCAACCAAGTTTTACAAATACGCCACATTGCAGGGACTTTCTTATTGCTCCTGTAGCCTATAGTCATTCTGGAAATCCTTTGGCTTTTCTTCACCCTTTATTTATATGCCATGTAACTGAGTCCCGAATGTTCCAAAGAGATAAACTCCTCTTGTAGTAAATAATAATTGGGGGGAAAGTACTTCTCAATGAGCATTCAAAATGACTTAAGCAGTAGTAAAATTTTGATTATTGGGTTCCTGTGTGCATATTGCAAAGGTTTGCTAGTCAAAAGTCTAGAGCATAAAAAGTAAAATAAATGAGCTTTAATGCCTTTACTATTATGCCTTTAATTAGGAGTTTAGTCAGTATAAGCATTCCCTTGGGTAAGAGTCAGTTTGAGCACGCACGCGTGCACATAGGCGCACACACACACACACACACACATTTTTCTATTATGTAGTCTAATCTTCTTAATCCAAGGAGAATGGACTGTAAATTTCATAAGCATTGATTTAGTTATAAAACTTTCAAAATTTTCCCACTAATCCAGTCATATAAATATCGTTCTAGAAAAAACTTGAGAGACCAAATTTTAATGCTTTTGTTTCAGTGTTTATAGCGTCCCAAAACAGAATGTTGCAAAGAACCCAAGAACACCATAGTACATCTTTATCGTCTAATGAGGATGTGTTTAAAAGCCTTGTCTAGATATATGATAAAGTCTCCAGTTCTTCAGACCCCTGTTTGGGCACAGAGATCCTTCGAAATTCTGGTTGAGCCAAGCATCCAGCTTTCAGAATGAGCACTGTGGTGCGTGTTCAGTTCCTGTGTTCAAGCTCCATGAAAACTCTGCTCTGTGCAAAATATCAAATATAACTTAACAAAACCAAAAAGAAACTATAGTACCTGGGTAGTAAGTAAGTAGTCTTCTAGGTATTTCAAGCCAAAAAAAGAAAGTGAAATAATTTTTCAGGTGTTATACCCAGCATAAACTGACTAATCCAGTTTTCAGCACTGTCATTAGACTTTTTTCTCCAGGGAAAAAAGTTTTTCACACTCTGAAATTTAAAAAAAAAAAATTGTCAATTAGTCTCATTTCCATATATAGAATCATTTCCATATATAAATTTCCACATATAGGATCATTTCTACCCCCCCCAAATGGTTATATAAATAATTGAAACAAAGACTTCTCAGCTATAAATAGGGACATTGTTTGGCCTAATAAATGCTATGATCTCTGAAACTTTAATTATGTATGATCAATAAATATTTATTTTTTAGTTTCATTCTCATTGGCTGTAAGGGAAAGGAATAGCTACTGTAAACTAGAACACCACTCATTTATTAAATGAAATCAATTTAGTCCAGCCATTCATCTAATGTATTAAAAAATTCTATATAATAAAGAGGTAATATGCAAATTGACAGTCACTCCAACACACAAGATGGCCACCCCATGTGGACACAAGATGGCCACCACAAGATGGCCAGCAGGGGAGGGCAGTTAGGGGTGACCAGGCCAGCAGGGGAGGGCAGTTTGGGGTGACCAGGCCTGCAGGGGAGGGCAGTATGGGGGGACCAGGCCTGCAGGGGAGGGCAGTTGGGAGCGACCAGGCTATCAGGGGAGGGCAGTTAGGGGCAACAGGTCCAGCAGGGGGTGACCAGGCTGGCAGGGGAAGGCAGTTAGGGGTGACCAGGCCAGCAGGGGAGCAGTTAGGCATCAATTAGCTGACAGGGGAGTGGTTAGGGGGTGATCAGGCTGGCAGGCAGAAGCAGTCAGGGCCAATCAGGCAGGCAGGCAGGTGAGCGGTTGGGAGCCAGCAGTCCTGGATTGTGAGAGGGATGTCCCAGATTGGAGAGGGTGCAGGCTGGGCTGAGGGACCCATACCCTCCCCGTGCACAAATTTTGTGCACTGGGCCTCTAGTATTTTATAAAAACTCACCTTAAAATGATGTTTATATTTATTAACTTTGGCTTAATGTTTTTTTACTTTAGTTATATCTGTATGGGAAAATAGGGAATGATGACTAATGATGTCTGTGGTCAGCCCACTATTCAGACATGTCTATTTTCCTAGATTAGTTGCCTATCACAGATCATTTACATAAATGTCTGACGTGTCTCTTGAGGAAGTCGTGTGGTACCCTTAAAAAAATCAGATAAGCATGATAGTTACGATCCAGTTTTTCTTTTTTTAATCTTTAGTGGTCAGAGGAGAGAAGGTTCTAAGTATAGCACCGTAATTTTCCCTCAGTATTTTCCCCTGATCCAGCCCCCAAGTGCTGTGTTGGTCTTGAATCTGTTATCCTCAAAACCTTGTGACACAGAACACAGGAAGAAGAGCCATCAGGAAAGGTGTAACCCAGCTGAGGTGGACAGAAGCCCCTATTCCTGTTTAGGACACAGCTTTGCTGTGATAATTAGGAAACTCCAGACAACTCAGTGCCCCTCTGGCTCCATTAGGAACTCAGCATCCCGATGCAGTGGAGGCCATGCCCAGTGAACATCAACTGTGCCTGGTGGGGTGACTTCTCATGGGCACCACAGGGAGAGGTAGGGGACACGAGTGGGTGAGGAGAAAAGCTTGGAAAGGAAGAAAATGACAGAACAGTGTGTTAGCTAGTAGGACTTTTTTTTATTATGAGCAACATGTGAGACTGTTTGAGGGTCATGAAATAATAGGCGAAAGCAAGTATGGAAGACATTAATTTATGCATACATTTACTGCATTAAAATCTTATAAAATATGCAGGAAACAATGAATGGCTATTTTGATTGCACATTTTGAAATAATCTAGATAATAAAGTCAATTGATTTATCAAGTTTCACATTTGTGTTTATGAATTTCAACCTCATGATTATAGACTTTACCCTCTGGTACATTAATGTGATTGTATATATTTCACCATGTGCCATAACTTGGAAAACACATTACTTTACCTAATCCAGCAGCTTTGTGGCACATACTTCTTCTCTTTTAAATTTTTATTTATTGATTTGAGGGGGGAGAGAGGGAGAGAGAGAGAGAGAGAGAGAATGAGAGAGAGAGAGAGAGAGAGAGATTTGTTGTTCCATTTATTTATACACTCATTGGTTAATTCTTGTATGGGCTGTGACTGGGGATTGAGCCCTCAACCTTGGTGTATCAGGACAATGCTCTAACCAACTGAGCTACCTGGCCAGTGCTGGGGTACATACTTCTAATCTAACCCTGTTTTAAAGTAGAGGAACTAATTCGAGAAGGTTCAGCGACTTGCCCAACATCACACAGTTAGTGCAAACTCTGGACCCCTGGCTCAGAACCCTGCACTTCTTTCATTGCCCTGCATGACCTGCCAGCTCCCCCAAGGCGACTTGGTGACTCCAGAGTCAGCAGGTGAAAGTTCTGAGGCTGACAATTGGGAAACCCCAAATGGAATCCTCCTGGCTCTTGTTCAGCTCCTCCTTGACCTTGGGAAAGTCATTTAACTTTCTGTTTATTTCAGACATCTGCAAAATGGGTTGGGTAATAACACCTGCCCCACCCAAACTTACACGAATGTTACCAGGAAGAATTAGATAATGTCTGCACTGTTTTTCTCGCCTTAAAAGAAAGTCCCTATAAAACACAAGGCAGAAATTCACGAGGACTGATGAGATCAAAGCCTGGGGCCATGAGCTGGGAAGCTTTCTCCTGAACAGCCAACATTTACTGCTCTACACTCCAATAACATTCCTCCCTTAAGATTCTAAAATGATTTGCAGGTAGTCATTAAGTAAATCTTGCTGCAAGGTGCAATTTGCACTATAACAGCCTAAAGCTTTATGAAAAAGAAAGCTTAGGTGGAGTAATGGCAGTACTTAAAAATAATAATCCAGGAATTAGGATCCTTAGTTCTATTTTCTAGTCACCTACTCTCTATGTTCACATAATACAATTTTTATTTAACTTTTTAGTCTTGCCATTTGTAGCAGCTAAATAGTGTCATTACAAGAAAATCTTCTGGAGGGAGACCCTATGCAAAAATAAAGGAAAACAAATACTCCTAAATATCAGTAACTTTTAAAAGCTTTGGGCAACTCTAAAACTTTATATGAATCCTTAGCTTAAACGCTCAGTCTTCTCTCCTCTTCGTTTTGCAGGTTCTTTCCTTCAGAAAGTGGATAAGACCATCAAACCACAAAAGAACCCACTATTGGGCTTTAGGGAATCCATCTTCCCAAAGTGTCAGGATCTATTAACCAGGTCTTGAGATGCTTGCATAATATTGCCTAACCTCATTTTCTAATGTCTCAACTTGACTGCACTTCATTTTAATTTATTAAACTATACTGGCAAAGTCTCAGAGTAAAATGCTGTGCTATCTTATTTTTGAATCTACATGTTAATCATGTCTAATTGGCCTTCCTTTCCATCTGCACAGGTCTCTAGTCCCCATTTCTGGCATTAGTAGATCAAATTGCCAAATCCAACCCAGTCATGACCTCATGACGTTTATTTGACTTTGCCTCAATATTCTATCAAAGCCTTAAAATGTAAGTTACCAGTGTGAACAAGGACTGCGCAATAAAAAGATGAGTTTCTGCTTTTGTAGTATTTCTTGTTTGAATTCAAACTGTTGAAAAATAAGGGTTAAAAGCAGTAGGGACCCTGTATTCTCGGGACAAGACTGGCATAGACTTTCAATGTTTCCTTTCTAGACCTCTGAAGTTTACTACACTGGGACCAGGATTGATGGGCACATTAATAAAGATAGAGCAGAAGTCACTAACTCCTTTCTCTCAACCTCTCCAAGAGTTGTGCCTGAAAAAAAGAAAAGCTCATTCAATTTAATTCTAAAAAGGAAGCATGACTTTATATATCAGTGATGAATTAAATATAATGGAAATGTCCCCCTCCAAAACACATAAGCTTTCTATTTCTGCTCATATTAGTGGCAAGGAGTAATCCTTAAAGTGGGGGGAATAATTCTGAATGTCTCATGAAAGGTGCCCTTTTGACTAAGTAAGTGCTTTCCTCTTGATGGAATGTTAAGAGCCATAAAACAGTGTGTCTCATAAGTCATTTATTTATACCTTAGTGTGAATGCATTGAACAGATTCTCTGGGCATGCGGAAGGGACTGAAGAGCCTAAAGGAAGTCCGAGGGGCTGAGGACAAACTTTTCCAAATTTTACCTGGACGGGTATTTTCTCAATAATAATGCAGCCTTCATTTTGTCATCCTGTAGCAGTTTCTTTCTTCTGTGGCTGAAATGGCACATAGAATCTTTTCTTTAAAGTCTACATAGGAATTCTGTGTTAGGAGAGTAAGAAGGTGAAGAGGTGGAGGAGGCTGACCTAGAGGTAAGTTTTCCCTCCATGCCCAGGAGGACATGCAGCTAATAGCTTACAAGCTGGCTGAGATGGTGATGAAAACCTGCAGCAACATGCCAGCGTCCAGGATTCAAGACCCAGGGAGGAGGAGGAGTGCAGAATGTTTCATTCTAATTGTGCCAAGGAGTCTGAACTGAAAAAATAAAGTAAGATCTCAATAACAGTCTAAAATGAACTGAAGCTACTAAGGTTTAGGGAAGAAATAGTGTTTCCGGTTCTCCAGCTATAACAAACTTGTGGTTGTGAAGGAATTGGGGGTGGGGGCTGGATGGAGAGGGGGCAAAGGCAGGGAAAATGGGGACACCTGTAATAGCATCAACAATAAAAATAAAGAAAAAAATATGGTCTTGCCTAAGATAAAGAAAATGATCATTTCAAACATATTGTTAGCTCTTTATACTGCTGGTTGACTGCTCTTTGGTTTGGCAAACAATATGATGAGCTTTCTGGAAAAGCAAGGATACACATTGTACACATTGACCCTAATCTGGAATAAAGTTTGCAAATTAAAACTTTCCAAATAATAATACAAAAATGCTGCAGCAGGGGCGGGGTTGGGGGGAGGTGATAGGGAGAAGGAAGAGGAGTGGAGGAGCCCTAGAAGAAGACCACCCAAGGCAGGAACTTTAGGGCAGGAAGGTTGAGTCCTGAAGTTCAAGGTGATTTCTGTTCCTGGTGTTGGTGCTGCTTTGGGTAATGAAAGAAGATGGGTGATGGCCTAGTGATGAGTGATGACTTCGTGAAGGTAAAGCAGTGTGGACAGACACTAGAAGGCAGAGGCAGCAGGATGAAGAGAGCATGCAGAAAATTCAGCAGGAGTATGAGAGGTGGCCCTGAGGAAAAAGGCACCATCCTTGGAATTCTTACCAATCTCAGAGAGAGTACTAAGATTCCCTCAGTATTTGACATGAATGTTTGAGTCATTTTATTTGTAAAAACAGAAAGGAAAAGAAGAGAGTAAAGCTAGAATACTAGAGGACATTCTTCATACCTAGTTTGCTCTTGTTGTATAAGGTGTGACAATTGCTGGAAATCACAACTGCTTTCTCTCCCAAGACCTGTCTCTCCACTTCTTCAATTCTCAGATTAGGAACCATCTAAAATGGTTGGATTCTGGCCTCGGCCAGGTAGCTCAAGTGGTTAAAGCATCGTCTGGATGCACTGAGGTTGTGGGTTCTATCCCTGGTCAGGGCACCCTAAAGGAAAATAATAAAATAAAATAAAGTGGTTGGATTCTGAATCTGGGCATAGCTTCCATAATACAACCTAGTGGTGTGTTAGTAAACTGGCTCTCTGCGGGGAGGAAGGGCAGAAGAGTTGCTGATTTTTATGATTTAAACATACCCTCCTTGGCCAATTTTAGGCTATAAACTTTGCATTGCTCAATGTGGATTTGGGAAGAAGTGTATGGAATCAGGTCTCAGGACCTGGTATAAGTATGCTCCAACACACCACTGGCTCAATCCATATGACAATTCATTCCACTCTGTCACAGGACCAGCCACCTGGCCTTCTTTCAATTCCCTTTACTAGCTCAGTTTCTTCCTGCCTCAGAACTTTTGGGCTTTCTGTTCCCTTTGCCCTGGAAGCACTTTCCTTCCCTTTCACCTAACCGGTATCTACTCATCCATCTGTTTTCAGCACAATTGTGACTTCCTTAGGCAAGCTTTCTCTGACCTCTCTGGCCAGGTCAAGTGCCTTAAGTCTGGACTCTCATTGTACCATGCATCTTTCCTTCTTAGAATATGTTGCAGGTATAATTTTATACCCACTCAATTGGCCATTTGATCTATATTTGCTTCTCCTCCCAGATGGGGAGGTCAGGTCCCATCTGTTTTTGTTCACATTGCATAGCCTGGCAAGTAACAGGTGTGCAGCGACAATTTATTGAATGAATGAGCATCACAGATCAT
This sequence comes from Eptesicus fuscus, assembly GCF_027574615.1. NCBI lineage: Eukaryota > Metazoa > Chordata > Mammalia > Chiroptera > Vespertilionidae > Eptesicus > Eptesicus fuscus. The sequence goes on along the minus strand of NC_072482.1, from coordinate 74,859,915 downwards.
CCCAATCCTAGTAAGTCCATCAGCTGGAGACTTTTCATTTGCAGGTAAAATGTTTAGAGCACAAAGAGTTAATCTTATCTCTCTTCTCATCAATGCCATACCTGGAGGTGCTTCAGATAAAAACAAAGAACTAAATTAGACTCAATTGAGTGAGAGTCTACAGTCTTCATCTCTGAAGAACCATGCAGTAAACCAACAGAGATGTAGAAGTCATTTTGTAAAATCTTGAGATGCATAACAATGTCTTGTATGGTTGCCTGATAATGCCTCCATCAAATGACCATATTTTTTCATTCTTTTCTATCTATACATACCTGCTCAATACTCAGATATATCCAATTAAATTTATTTTAATATGGAAAATAAGAGAAATTGGAACTTTTAAGACCTGTGTAATTTCTAGTTCTCAAAATACTAACATTTCATAGTAAAAATTACATCAGCATTTAAACAATGGAATATTTAAATCATGTAGCAACTTGAAAGGTTACCAAAACATTTTTAAACAGTAGCTAAAATGTATGGAGTGTCTGCGTACTAACCCCTCAGAACAACTCTGTGAAGCACAGGGCAGTTAAAGGAAGTGCTCAAGGTCTTACAGCCGGAGTGGTGGGGACTTGGGAGGTGAGCACCCTGACGCTGAGCCCACACCTCTAATTACTGATCTCTGCAGCTGAAGGGGAAAACATCAAATGCAAATTAGGTACAGTGGCCCTTCAGTCAGGGAAGACATAATATAGATAAAGGCATTCAAATAGAGTTGGAAGAAAGCAAGAAAGAATTTAAATAGCCATGCTAGTGTTAAGAGGATGGGAAAATAGGTAGACTTTTTTTACTTTTAAATTTTCATTTGAGATTGTTGCATAGCAATTTTTAAAGGATTAAAACTCCAGCTTGGACCTATGGAACATACCCACAACTGTCATTAGCCTGTTGTTAAGGATTCTAAGAGGAAAACTAGATTGCTGCTCTTTCCTCTGTAGCTGTATGAGATGAGCTCTGTGCCCTTACCTACTCAAAGTAGAAGAAGCCTTTTTTTTGGCAGTAAAATCATAGTTAAATTTAGTTAAACTGCTTAGCTATGCATCAAAAATCAAGAGTTGTTCATATGCAGTTTAATACAACTTTCTGCAAAGAATCTAATAGGGGATAAAGCCAGGTATAAGCAAAAATTTAAAGAACATTTTTAAAGGTGAAGATACATCACTCACCAGAGTACAATTCCCTTTATTGATAATTCTAACTTTCACTGAGAACTTCCTGTGTGCCAGGTACTGGGCTCAGTGTTAGTTTAGGGAGGGCCATGCATTATTTCATTTAATTCTTACAAACCCCTAGGGTTTACTATTACTATTCTCATCTTAGAGTTAAAAAATGAAGTAACTAGCTCACGTTGACACATTCAGGGAATGGAGGAGCAGAATTTTGAACACAGTTCTATCTCATTTACACAGTTCTTCAAAAAATACAAAAAGTTAAAAAGGACATTTTTATTTGAATATTTTCACATATTCAGGAGGGAACTTGTGCTTTGTAAGAAGCTTGACTACACAGCCACTTTGCTTACTAGGGGGAAAAAAAAAACACCTCCAAGAAATAAAAAGCAGCAGAATCATAGCAGTAGTTTTCAACTCTGACATAGTCAAATCGTCTGCGCAGTTTTAAAAAAAATACTGATTGGGGGCTGGATGAAAAAGGTGAAGGGATTAAGAAGTACAAATTGGTAGTTACAGAAATGACACAAGGATGTAAATTACATCTCAATAGTACTGTGATAACTATGTATGGGGCCAGGTAGGTAGTTGAAATATCGGGGACACCACTCTATAAAGTACATGATTTCCTAACAACTATGCTGTACATCTGAAACTAGTACAGAATAAAATTGAATGTAAACTGTAATTGAAAAATAAAAATTAAAGTAAAAAAATTTTAAAAACCTAAAATTTGGGGCCCATTCCAGAGCAATTAAATCAGAATTTCTTAGGGGTGGGGCCTCAGCCTGGGCATTTTTAAATGCATTCTAAGTCCTTCATATGCCTTTTCTACCTCTTCCACCCCAACCATGCCGTTAAAAAGAAAAAACACTTTGTTGTATAAGAAAGATAAAAGGGAATTTTTGTTGATGTTTTTAAATTCTCTTTGTTATTAGGCCTAATTTGTAAGTTGATATGGCTGCTTGTAATTGTTGTTTATTTTATAAATTTATCTAAGCTCTGCAACCAAAGTTCTCTAGTTTCAAAAGTTATACCAAAAGGCAACAGTAGATGGCCCACCTCTCTCAGAAAGAAAGATAAAAGAATTGTGTACGAAATGGAAGGATCAAAACTTTCCTTGTAAATTAGCTTGAGGTAAGGAATGAGTAAGAAGATAAAAGCATGATGAGGAAAATAAGAAATTAGAGTCTTTCCAAGAATAATTGAAAATTGGGTCAAAATAATCACACACACACACACACACACACACAGAAGCTAAGAATGGAAATGAGCAAAAGTGATTCCAGTGTATACAGTCTTGATTGATACTGATAATGAAAGTAGTGAAAGTCTGAACAGGGAAGTTGGCAAACCATAAAAGTTGAGTCCCAAAGTTCCCCCTAATCATGGATATGTTTTCCCCTTTTTCGGTGAAAGTGAGAATGGAAGATTGGTTTATATGGACAATATCTGTGAGGAAAGTTGCTTATGTCTTTCCCCTGACTGTCAATATGCACCATACAGAAGGGCCAACAGGCCAGAAATTTTCCATTGCATCATCTATTCTTAAAATTGTTTTCATTTTCACTTTTACCACTTATATTTTACTTCAGAGATACAAAGTAAACATATCACTCATTAGAGATGAATGAAAATTAAAATCTAGCTAAAGGCTAACTTTTATATGGTCGGTCAGTCTTCTAAAATGAAGTATTTGTCATAATTGAAATGGAATGTAAGGAGATTTTCTTTACTTTTTTATACAAGTGTAATTCTTAACTGAATAATAATATCCTCCTTCAAGAATTTTTTCCTGCAGGTCTCAGTACATACTCAAGGGATATTCATTTTCATCGAATAGAAAATAACAGATTATTATTTCCATTTTCCAACTGGACCAACTGAGAAAAGGAGGGAAAAAATGGTTTCACAAAGATCTTCAAATGAAGCTAATCTCATCACTCCCAATCCAGACTTCTACTCTAAAATGCCTTTTTTCACTTTACTACTTACTACCTCTAGGCCAATAAAGATTTGACGTTACATTTTCACTGGTAAGTATAATTATGTCCTAGTTCGAGGACCTATCAAAACCAAATGCTCAGGATCCAACTTTAGTCATTCATTTCAACTTTTGACCCAAAACTCTGGACCTGTGTAAACCCAGCTACCCACTTAAAGCTGTCATGGGGGCCAAGAGAACACATCTTTCCCACAGTGCTTATAACCCAACCCATGACTGAACTCTAAACCACACTAGTAGTAAGATTCTGCCATACACACGATAGTACATCAATTTCCATTTCAGTAGGCCTAAAAAATTGTTGAACTTTAATTTCGACCTACAATCTGGCAGTGTTTGTGCAGTTACAGCCATGCATTGTCCCTACCATTAAGCTCTGATAGATAAGAGACTTTTTCCTTCAAGTCCATTCATTACCAGGACTAGTGAGTAGAGAGAATGGAATAATGGGGTTGGCCACGGGTAGACAACTGTGGCTAAAGCAATGCCAGTAGCCATGGCCATGAGGACAGGTAAACAGTGGGTTACAGCTTAACCACATCCTTCTAGCGTGAGGTCACTGCAACTTTGGCTCAGTTCTGCATACAAATAGTAAAGGTCTAGGGATGCGTTCTGATTTATTTATTCTACCTGTGGGTGTCAAGTTACTTTTAATGAGGCCGATTCCCGTTAAATGCTCAGATGAGGGCTGGCTGACAAGCCTTTTTAACAGTGCAGAAAATTTCAGCCAGTTTACACAAGTGCTTCTGCAAACACATGTGGTGGTGGTGGATAGAGTTGTCCTATGGTTCATTTAATTCTTGAGTACTTGATTAGTCCCAGTTGTAACTACAAACAAGTACTACTGCATCTACTCCTCTGTACACTACATCTGTGAACAGATCATGTAAATGCGTATTTGGAATTGGTTTTAAATCTTAAAAAATAAATTATTCTGAACATTTTTAGGAAGTTTTAATAAATCCAACTATCATAGCATTTTTCTACATAAAAATTATTCTATTGTCCTCTATTACCTCTAGAATAATGATTTTCAACCAGTGTGCCACAAGAATTTTTAAAACATGCAATACCTGACTTAGGGGTACTGACCTCTTTCCCTTCGATTGTGAAATAAAAAAGACAACAGCCAAAACAACAATAGCTGTCCAGTGTGTATGAATCAAAATTATACCTATTTTTTGTCAGATCAGCAAAAATACATTTTTTTGGTGTGCCACAGAATTTTTGTAATTAGTTTATGTGTGCCATGAGATAATAAAGGTTGAAAATTTCTGCTCTAGGAATGAATTCCAAACTGCCAGATAAGGAATAGGAGGCTTTTTATAAACCATCTCCAGCCTATCTATCCATCTTTATCTTTTACCACTCTCTACCACCTCTCCCATCCTCCAGAACATACCCTCTTCTCCTGCTACCCAGAACTAAGCATTTCTGAAGTGTGTGATTGGCCAAGATTGCCAGCTGAAGGTCTGTGGACCCATCCATCCTATAAATTTTGTTTGAGCTGTACATTGTTTATAAAGATTTTTGTTTGGACATTTCACAGGACTTATATCTACTTTTGAAAAATGGAAGATTCCCCAATAGTGGGCCAACATTCCTGCATGGCATCAACCAGCTGAAGCAAGGAAAGGGCTTTCTGCTTTCAACATAACATGAGTCTCTAATTCTCCATAATCCCCACCCCTTTCCTAGACTAGTCATTCATTTTCTTATCTGCCTGGACCCTCTTGGGCCATGCACTTCACACTTTCATGTTATTCCCTCAAACTAGTGCCTCACTGGGAAATGTTCTTCTGTGTTTCTCACTGGTAAACTTCCACCAGTCCTAACTCAATGGCTCCTCCACTGTTAAGTCTTTTATTTGTTTCCTTCATCTATGATCCCTTATACACATGCTTATCATAGGACTGCTCACAATATTTTAGAGTTTATTATAAGCATCAACTCCCTGACTGCCTGTACCCTCAAGTTCAAGAATTTGGATCTATTTACTTCTTCATTGCCAGTATTTAGCAAGGTGCTGATAAACTAGTAAGTATCCAAGAGGTTCATGATATAGAAAAGAGTAAACTAATTCCCATGACATTAAAGGAGTGACTTTTTTTTCTGAGGCAGGCATCATTTGTACCAACAGTGGTTGAAAGTGGGGCAAAAAAGTAGTGTAGCAAAAAAGTTAAGAATACAAGCAGAATTCTAGGTTAAGAACAAATTCATAAAGCAGGAAACATTGTACATACCTTACAAATGCAAATAGGTAAATAATAATAATAATAGTGTGAAGGAATCATAGACATGAAAGTATTTATACTTATAGTCTCTAGCTGAAAATATTTTCAACTGTAATCATATTGTTCTTACAATTAAGGAAGGATAATTTCTGAAATTGTTTATAAACCTATTCTTTTACAATATAGAGGTAAGAGGTTCAAATTCCCAGATGTGTTGTGGAAGAAAAAAATAAAAACCAGGAGAAAGTAACTTATTTTTCTAAACCTTTTACTAAAGAATGAAGGGGAAGAAAATACTTTAGCATCTTAATATTTTGACTCGTAGGTAGACCAGAGTCAGTTATACTTTTCCAAAGCAACAATGACCATTACATGGTTTGTAGATCTCTGATTCTTGCATCTTAAATGAATCCCAGTAAGCAATAAAAATAGGGAAACAGTTGAACAGTTGTTGACTGGGTGAGGCATATGAAAAGTAAAAATTATCTGCACACATCACAACAACATAGCTAATGCCCTGTACTAATAAACAACAAGTCTGGTTTGTGTGATGGAGTCTTCTTTATTACTCTAAGAGATACACATGCCCTTTTGTATAATTCTAGAGCATTTCCTTTAGCCTCTAACTGAAGTACTCTGACACATGTGTTCTTACATGCATTTAAATGTTTCCTTTACATTACCTACTATTACTTCTACTCCTACTTCTTTTCCATTAGCTATTTAAAAAGGAAGAAGAAAGAAGCATAGTAATTGACCTAGAAAGACCAGTTGCCAATTTTTTAAATGAAGGCAAGGAAGTGTAGTGTCTATAAGGTGACAAGTTTATGTGGGAGTGTTATTTTGAGTGATTTCAAGGAACCTCATATTTTTCTGGTATAACAGCAAGTTAGTGGTGTGCTCTTAATTTTTAAAAAAGTGTTCTTTCTCTTACAAAATCCTGTTGAAGAAATAAAACATGCACATCTAAGTATAAGATACTAATTTCCTCAAGTATCTTCTATGAGGTTACAAAACTCATGATGAAATAACAGCCTCTTTAAACACTGTGTTCAGTATCTCTGACTTCAGTTTATGCCGTTAGAAAGTGCCTGGCAAACATTCATTCTCAATCCCAGGTCCCCCAAACCTTTGCTCTATAAGCAAGTAAGAAGTAGAAATGTTAAGAGGAAACACTGAAATGTCTTATTCTGGGAAGAAGAAAGTATGTCTCCACGTTATCATTCTAAAACATCTATTATCATGGTCAAATCCTTTCCTGTCACCAGTTCTTTTTAATTAAATGTTTTATTTTACTTGCATGAACGGCAAATTATCAGCTTTACAGTCCATAAACATTTTTTAAAAACCTAATTTCTCAAATCCATTTTCTTGATCCTAGGAAGTTAAATTGTTTCCTTTGGACAACTAAGTAAAGTTTCACTGGGATATTTAAGACATAATGACGTTGGTTATAGTTTTATTTCTGTTCTTTACCATAGAAAAAAATTCACCTTTGACTTTTAAGAAAAAGACAGGGTGATGTGTTTTTTTTTTCCCAATAAATTCGTCAGCATGGGATCTTATCTATCATTTCCCATTGAAATAAACGACCTCCCAAATACAATAGTGCTTACCCTAATTCAACTTACTTAACCGCATATGCTTTTAAAAGAAAGCTTCATTTTGTTTTTATAGCTTTATTCTGTGTTTGGTGGGTTCATTGCATTACCTGTTAACATGTGGTCCAAACTATTTGCCAATGGCCCCATTTTATATGTATATATCAAGTATCCAAATATAAATCTAAAGGAAATTAGGGATGGTAGCAATCTGAGACTTTTTTTTACTTTGCCACTTACTGTGTAACCTTAGACAAATTATACATCAGAAGGTAGTTATGAGATAAAGAGAAACATTTAGCAAGGAAGGGGCATTGGAGATGTGGGAATGGGGAGCAGAAATATTAGAGTACACAGGAAGGCCTCACTGAAAAGGGAAATTTGAATGAAGACCTAAAGGAAGGAAGGGAGCAAGTCATGCAGATACAGGAAAGAACATCCAGGCTGAAGAAAAAGCAGGCCCTGAAGTAGGAGCATGCCTAGCATTTTTCATGATGAGCTTAAAGGCTGCAGAGATTGGAGTGGCCCGAGCAAAAACAATAGGACTCAGGTACAAAGCTGGTAGTGGGAGCACTGAGAGAGGTGCAAGGGATGGTGAATCATACATTTGTCATTATAGGGACTCAGGGTTTTACTCTAAAATGGAAAACCATCAGGTTTTGAGCAGAACTGGACTGACTTCTTCTTTAAAAAGATCTGGCTGCTATGTTGAAACTAGACTGAAGGTAGCCAGTCTAGAACAGTATAATATTATGAGAGATGATGGTGGCTAATAACTAAATAGTAGCAATGTAGGTGGTGAAATGTGGCTACATCCTGGATTTTTTTTAAATTAAATTTATTGGGGTGACATTGGTCAACATAGGTTTCAGGTCTGGGTTTCTATGTTACAAGATCTGTATGTTGCACTGTGTGCCCATCAGCCAAAACATCCTGGGTATTTTTTAAAGGTAGAGCTAATATGATTTCTTTATGGATTATGGAGAAATCAAGGATACAGTAGTCCCCCCTTATCCAAGGTCCACACATTCCAAGACCCCCAGTGAATGTCTGATATTACAAATAGTACCGAACCTTATATATACTATGTTTTTCCTATACATACAATAAAGTTTAATTTATAAATTAGGCACAGTGTGAGATTAACAACAATAACTAGTAAATGTGGTCTCTCTCTCTCTCTCTCTCTCTCTCTCTCTCTCTCTCATAATATCTGGAATTTTCAATGTAATATTTTTGGACCATGTTTGACCACAGGTAACTAAAACTGCAGAAAGTGAAACCACAGATAAAGGGGGACTACTGTAATCTCCAAGTTTTATAACTGGGAAAATGGAGTTGCCCTTTACTGAAAAAGGAAAGACTTGAAGGGTCCGGAAATGAGGACCAGGCTTTTAGCTACACGAGTCTGGAGTTCAAGAGACAGATCCAGACTGGAGATAAAATTTCAGAATCATAGGTATATAGAAGTATATAGAATATAGTATATGTAAGAAACTCTAAAGCAACAAGGGGATAAACCCCTAAAATAGACTTAGCAAGCAGAGCAGAGGAGAGCAGAGAAAAAGAATACAGAAATGCAAGAGGATGGGTTATGAGGGTTTGCTGCAAGGGGCTTCAGGGTCAAGGGTGTCAAGCATACTTCAGTGTAACAGGAAACTGGCCATGGGGCAGGGCTGTGAACAAAGATGAGCAATTCTGCTTTCTCCTTGCCTGCCAACAGGCCCTGATGATCTTACCTTACTGTTAGTTCTTACACCTCAGTTTACTCTCCATATTCATTGAAGGAACACCTGCTTCATTATTTAATTCTAACTTAATTTTTCAACTGAACAGATTACAAGTTACTAGAGGACCTACTACATAAATAAATAATAGTTCTAAAGTTTAGAAAGGGAATGTTTATCTATTTACTTCATATGTAAAGAAAATTAATGCTTTTGTGAAATTTGGTTGCACTTATTAGGAATCATTCTTATTGATTTTTAAAGCAGGATCTTGGAATGGGCTATGCTCATTTATCACAACACTAGAGGCCCGGTGCATGAATTCTTGCATGGGTGGGGTCAGGCCCACCTGCCCCAATGATGGTCCATCGGGCTGGGCTGGCCAGGGTTAGGGGCTGAGGGCAAATTGGCTTGCTGGCCCAGCCCCCAATTGGGATGTTGGGGGCCTATCGAGGGCCGGGCTGGCAGGGGAGAGGGAAGCAGAGGCTGATCAGGCCCTGGATCAGGCTGGTTGGCTGCCACAGTGTGTGTCATAGCCACCAGTCGTTCTGCCATTCAGGTCGCTGGGCTTTTATATATATATAGATGGCCTGTGATACCCAGAGCTCCTGGGATTTTTTTGTTCATACTCTGCTTTTAGCTAACTTTTCCTCCCCACCCAAGGAATTCTGTTCTTGGGCTCTTCCCTCTGTCATCTTGCAGACACTCTCTTGGGGAGCTCAAACACTCCATACCACCACCACCCAATACTGATGATATTGATGCTCCTTATTTTTCACTGCTCAGCATCAAGCCAATCAAAACAGTACCTCACTGGGCATCTCCCATCTTCCATAGGCATTTCAAAAGCCACATATCCCAAACTACTATTCTCTCTCCTCCTTATCTAGAATTACCTCTCCCACAAGATGCATCATCATTTTGTGAAGTCTTCAGAGCCAGAAACCTAGGAGTGACCCTTTACCCCTTTCTCAATTTAATATCCAGTTAATCTTGTTAATTCTACAACTTAAATGTTACTTCCTCCCTTATCCCATGTCTGTAATTCCTGCTTTCGCAATTATGTGTTTCTATGTCTGTGTTCCCTATTAGCCTGTGAATTGCTTAAGGAAGGATACTGGATCTTATTGTGGAGATGATTGACTAATTCCAGATTTCAGCAGAGGGAGACTAATTGGTAAGGGTGGAAGCTAGAGTCTGTGACTGTAGCAAGTGGCATTGAGAAGAAAGGGGCTGATATTTTGTAACAGAAGAAAGCATTGCAAAGATGATGTTGAATGGTGCCTCCTAGAGTGGTACATACACAGCCTGCACTGCCACATGCAAAGATCCTCATTCAATACACTTGAATTCATTAATGAGAATTTACTAAATGCCTGCCATGGTAAGCACTGGTGAGGAATGAAGAAGTGCTAGGCATAGTCTTCCTCCCTCTAGGAGCCTTTCATCTAGTTGGAGAAAAGAGGTGGATGCACAATACATGACAGTGCAAAATTAATTGACTTACATGATGTAGACTGTGTCCATTGAGATTCATAATGAAAGACATCAAGAGTCATTAATATGAGCAGATTATAATTAAAATTTGATCCTACTTGCTACTTAAGATTGATATTTCTTTTGGCTCAATTGAATTGCCTTCAGTCTTCTTACACAGGAAGCGCAATGACATGGATCCAGTAGTCTGCAAAAGTAAAGGAAGGGAGAAGGCGTGCCTGATGTCAATCAACCAAGGGAAACACACCAGCTGATCAAGGAGGGGCATCATTTCACTTTAAAAGGAGCCTCTGGCTTCCTCCTATGGACTAAAAGTCTGATCACTTCGACAGGAAAGGCCACATCGAAAGGAACTGAGAGTTGGGCAAACAAGAGTTAGAACTCCACATTAGAACTTCAATTATAGCCCCTACGAATGTGTGTTTAAATACAGAAAGAGCATTTAGAGCCTGGTCCAAAGAAACATCTTTGTGCGTGAGTGTGATGAAAACAGAAGCTTTCAGTTAAAGGCAGGACAAGAAAGGAAATGAAAGAGAGGTGTGAGGTTTGTCAGCCTTTTCCCTAAGCACCATCTTCAATTCGCAGTGAGTGCAGTGTAACTCCCCAACAAGACAGAAAACTCATCATGAAACTCGAGCCAGTGGCAAAGCAGAATGAGCAATTTCATAGAACAACAACGGACATGAGCTCTGCAGCAGAACTACAAAAGGAAGAAAAATTAACTGTTAAACCCCCAACTGTTATGTTCTGCCTGGTTTAGAAAGAACAAAATTTAGAAGCCATGTAGTTTTAACTTTAATCCCCAGATGTAAATGTTTTCCTTTTATAAGCTTGCTTAGAAACTGAACATACTAGACTCTAGGAGATTTTTTTTTTCTGTAATTTGTTGTGCATTATCAGCTATTTACATAATTACTCTAATTAAGCTAGTTATAGCAGTTCCTGTAAATATGTGAAAGATCACTAAAACATGTAATTATGTCCTTATATCATTAATTAAACTATATCAGCTGGGAATTACTGTAAATATGTCTGGAGGTGTCATTAGTCTGTGTAATGGAGACATAGACCTCTTTATTGAACTACAATAAAGTGCTCTGCACTAATAATCCATGTAAGGCACCACTTAGGATTTTTAAAGTTCCAGATCTCAGGCATAAAAGAAAAATGTACTTTTCATACCCATATAGTTTGAAAAGCTGATACAGGTTTTAGACTTTATTCGCAATCTGGGTGGAATGCAAATTGACAAGTGGGCCCAGTTCCCTAGTGGCCATTCCTGGAATTGCAGCGGCAGGGGGCCGAGCCTGAGCCCTGAGTTCTTCCCCTGGAAGAGGCCCAGCCAAGGCCCATCCTGGAGGACTGCCCCCAGCTGTTTCCTCCTGGATTCTCCTGTACCTACAAACCATCCTCTTTTCTCAGCGTTTATGTGTGCATAGCTGTCCCAATGTCCCAGCCAAAATACTCGTTTAATAATAGTAGGACTGCCAGGTAAGACTGTATTTTGAAGGACACAAACATCAGAGGAATGAAAATCTCAAAGTACTGCATTTCTAGAAATAGAATTTCAAACCTTGTGAGCATGATTTGTGAGACTGAGATTCCAGCCTTTTGTCCCTTCAAATCAGACATCTTCTGCCTCCCTCGGAGGCGGGCCCTGCAGTCAGAATTTGGAGGTACTTCAAGCCTTATATCAGGAAACAGTACACTGATTCAGTCCAGAAAAATCACAAATAGCTCTGCCAGGGGATGGCAAATGGTGGCCACAGCAGCTCTATCAGCTCAGAGGATGCTTGCCATGAAGGAAAAAGCAGCTAGGACTGAAAAGATGAGGGGATCCCCAGAGCTTCAGAAAGACACACAGGAAACCCCCTCCCTCAGAAAATAACAAACAGAGAAAGCTTTCAGTTCTTCAAGTGCAAAAAATAAAAGCTTATGACTATAATTCTGATTCTCTTTGGTTTAATGTTTATTTCTGGGGCGAGGAAAACTTTGTTCTTATAGCAAAATCTTACACAAGTTTCCATGTTTTTTGGAAACCAACATTCACATTTTAAAGGTTTTGATTCTTATTTGGCTTTGGGTGATGAACCCACAATGCAATACACAGATGCTGTATTATAGAGTTGTACACTTGAAACCTATATAATTTTATTAACCAATGTCACCGCAGTAAGTTTAATAAATTCTTTTAAAATTAAAAAAAAATAAAGTTTTAATTCTTTGAGGTGGACATTTCTAAGTTTGGGAAGAAAACACATGATTTTATAATACTTCCATTTGTCTCTAATCTGTGTATGTAGTGGATAACATACCTGACCATGGTTTCATCAAATTCACATTTATGGACTAAATAGTTATTTAAAAACTAGATTTAAATGAGGACTTCTGCCTTCTATCAACTTCATTCCCTGAGGCAGAAATAAACTCATTCCACAAAATAGCACATAATAATATACCTCATTTTTGGGGTGCACTAATGACTTCATGAATATAATGACTACCATGAAAATTCTCCCCTTAAAAAATAAAATGAATATACTCATTATAATTTATTGAATTGTGAGTTTCAGTGTTAGAAGCTTTGGAGAAAAGTGACAAATCAACAACAAATAATCCTTTCATGAAAGAAAATCATGTGATGATAATGTGTAATACAGAATACTGGCAATAGTATAATGTAAACACTGGTATAGAAATTAAACCAACTTTTAGTATACAAATACTACAAATTCTGTTAGTTCTACTCCCCTATCTTTTCTTCCTTTGGTGAATTTTCATACAGGTTCAGAATAGTTTACATATATAAACTATTTTCCCACATATTCCTGAGGCAACATTGTCTTCGATGCAGTTTTGCCATATCTGAGCCCCCAAAGTGAGGTGGCCTTAGCAGATCTCTCAGGAGGCTTCAGATGGGCAGCTTCCGTCTTGACCTCAGGACTCACCTACCTTCAGAGCAATCTGGTCTCAGGTGAAGCATGGCTCCGAAGGCAAGTTCCTTCCCAAATGAACCCTAGTAAAGGCTGGGACTGGGGGAGCTGTGAAGAGAAAGCAGAAAACTGGAGAGATCTTACTAGTTTTTATCATCCCTAAGGTTGTAACTTGCTAACCAGAGCATCCCAGCAGTGGACATACAACACTTTCAGAGAAGGGATCTGAGTCTCCTAGAAATCTCTGCGGCTTCTCCTCTGCTTGGCGACAGACAAGCCATGGTCTCATTTGAAAGCCCTCAGTTAAGCTGTGCAATGCTACGTTCAAAAATCAAGGTTCTCTCACATCTATAATGAGGAGAAAAAGCAAAGTGAAAATAGAATTTTTCATACTGACCTGAAACTTTATTCCTTGTGGCAAGTAACTGCAGGAGGTAATCTCTTGGCCAGCCCAAGTACCAGTAAATAATAGTTTAGGATCACATACCTGGCCACAGAATTCATCTCAGGATATTGGACTACAAATGGAGTCCCCGATACCATCAATGAATTAACTCACCTCACTTAGGTAGGTAGTTGCTCTCACACAGTAGTTCAAGTGGCATTGGCATGAATGTTTACATTAAGGAAAACAAGAATCTAATATGTAATTTTATTGACTTCAGTGTTGTTGTTTTTAAAAATACATATTTTCTGAAGAAAATTGAATAAAACATTTTACAGCATGCTGAGTATAATGTGCACATTATGGGTACTGTATTTATGTTAGATAGAGTTAAGACCTGGGCAAAATTGAAAAAGCCAGGTTAATTCTAGGATTCTTCCCAACTCCATCAAATGGGATACACTCACTAGGATTTGTCTTCTACTGAATGAGGTTTTTTATTCCAGTGTTTAATCTGATTCTCAACCAAACAAACCCCAACTCAAAACTGAATGCACACTAACATGTGATAGTTATAAATGGACCAATATGCAATAGTTTGAACAGGCGTGTGATATTACCTTAGGGTTACTGTCAGGTGGACAGGGAAAGTATCCTTGGACAGGCCAGCCTACTGAAAACACATTAGACTGGGTTATTCAGGGGAAAGCCTCACCAATGTCTTCGCTGGTTGTTTTATATTATGGATAACCTAAGCTCTCTCCCACAGAACTTTATGCATCTTGTATGGTAATTGCTATACTTCCCTCACTGAGCTCCCTCAGGGCAGGGACTTGTCAAGTTCACCATTATCATCAATGCTGCAGGACTGGCTGGCAGCTGCGCTGACCTTCAAGGCATTACTCTGCTGCTGATCCTGCTCCTGCTGACCCTGAGAAAGGTGCTCAAGGTCTTCCAGCTATGCTGCCCCTTAGCTACCTGGGGACCATGCTGGGGGCAGGGGACGGGCCCCGGCCTGCCCAGAACCCAGGAGATGCGGCCTTGGGGAGGGCAGCAGACAGACTCTCTTCTCAGGAGGAGATTGATGGGGTGTACCAATCTATCACGGATTTTACATTTTAAACCCTGAGTGAGTGTTTGTCGGCCCCCCAAATAGTAATAAGGTGCTCTATTATATCAATTTGGCCAACACACTATTATAACTATGAATCTTAAAAATTATTTTCTAAATCCCAGAAAAAAAGGAAAGACAAATATAATTCTTTTCTACTATACCAAAGCAACATATAATTTGTAAGCCACATTGCCAGAGCTGCCTTACATCCTTTTGGTATAAAAGGGAGATCAAGAAGGTATCTAAACAAAAAACAAAACAAAAAAGAAGGTATCTAAATCTGCCAATGTAATTAAAGCCTTGCCTCTTTTATTTTTGGAATTAACATTGGTCACCTCTGACGACTTGAGTGTTTGCTGTTGATTCCCTTTCTTCTCTGAACATCAAATTATGTTGTCCCTAAAAGCAAAGCTTTCAGATGTACATGAAATCTGACTACAGTACTCCTAGAGCCCAGTTGTTTTCTTTAATGAGTGTATGTCTAATTGCTGCCAAGTAATTCCCATGGCTTCAGGCATGAATCACAGCCAGAAATGACAATAATTGCTGACCTCAGAAGGTCATATAGCCTTTCTTTGGGAAATTATTTGGAGTAAATCACACTCAAAATCCCTGCGGAGTTTTGCTTCATTCTATTTGTTGCAATGAGTAAACTCTCATAGAGGCCTGGAATTCCAAAACCCATCACAAAATGAGTTACAGTCTCAGCTCATTCATTATTTCCAAAAAATTGTAATTGGATTATCTTTTCCCATTATTGAAAAGAAATTAAGAACCTTACCTTTTTGTTGGGGGTTGGGGGAAGAAGCGAAGTTTCTAGGAAAGCCCATAGTCTTTGGGAATCAAAAACGCTTATGTTGAAATTCTGGCTCTAAACTTGAAAGATCATGTAACTTTGAACATGAACTTAAACTTTCAACTCTTTGTTTCCTTCTCAGTCAAATGAAGAGCATATCAGTTACCTGGAAATAATTAGAATTAGAGTTAGCTTGCAAAGTGCCTGCCATATAGCAAATCTTAATAAATGATAGCTATTAATCTAGTGTTTCAATTTATAAACTGTATTTGTGTTCTTATATTGTTATCCACAGTTTATAAAATACTTTGACCTGTTTTTACAATTTGATCCTCACTTTGATTTTATAGGATGGTGCATAGAATAGGTACCATCTCTATTATGTAGATGAAGATACAGGCTTAGATATTAAGCATTTTGCTTGAAGTAACACAATCTGTTTAGGAGTACTCGGACCACTCAGGGACTCTGACTCCAATCACATACATCTTTCTGCCCTCAGAGTACCCTGCCTCCTCTCACAGACCCAGTCAGAATTTTCATTCATTTAAGCTAAAATGCTAATTATTCAAGTAAAATTCTAATGTTAGATAATATAAATGAAAACTATTGAAAAAAATGTCCTCAATTTTAGCATTCAAAAATTCTGCAAATCTTATTCATGAGAAAACAATGAGGGTGAGGATCAACAGCTTGAAGACAGCTGATTAATAAGTATCTTATATTAAACAATTCCATGTTCTATAGCCACACTGTCTAATATAGTAGCCATTAGGTACATATAGCCACTGAGCAATTGAACAGTGGCTTGTGTGACTTCAGAACTGAATTTTTAATTTTATTTCTTTTTAATTAATTTAGTAATACATTTAAAACCTGATACTTGCTTCAGTTACTGGAAAAATTTTAAGCATGTTTTGAAACAACTTGGGTATGTAAATGGACATTTTATAAATTCTAATAATGAATCAAGTATTTCTGGTGAGAGTTTAACATTTGAGTTGAGATGTTCTGTAAGAATAATATGCACACTGGATTTCAAAGAATTACTACCAGAAAACAAGGATGCCAAAAATTCGACATAATAAAGAGGTAATATGCAAACTGACCGTCACACCCTCACAAGATGGCTGCCTATGACCAGGCTGGCAGGGGTGTTAATGAGGGATGACCAAACGACTGAACAAGCAGGCTGCATGAGGCAACCAGGCTGGCAGGGGGGGCATTTGGGGGCAATTAGGCTGGCAAGGGGGACAGTGAGGGATGTCTAGGCTGGTGGGGGGGGGGACAGTTGGGGGTGACCAGGCCAGCAGGGGGCATTAGAAGTGACCAGGCCAGCAGGGAAGAGGCAGATGGGGGTGACCTGGCTGGCAGCGGGGGGAGGGGGGCGGGGGCAGTTAGGGGCAATCAGGCTGGCATGCAGAGGCAGTGAGTGGTGATCAGGCCAGCATAGGGGGGTAGTTAGAAGCGACCAGGCAGGCAAGCAGGTGAGCAATTAGGAGTCAGGGGTCCAGGACTGTGAGAGGGATCTCGGATTGGAGAGGGTGCAGGCTGGGCTGAGGGGACCCCCCCCATGCACGAATTTTGTGCACCGGGCCTCTAGTGTTCTTAATAATTTTTAATACTGATTTGCATTGAAATGATAATATTTTTAATATAGCAGGTGAAATAAAATGAAATTACAAAATTATTACAATTAGGATTGTCAGTTTCTTTTTACCTTTTATAACATGGCCACAAAAACAATTTAAAGTAAACATGTAGCTGGCATCAAATTTTATTTGGCAGCACCACTCAACAGGAAATCCAATTATCTATGAAACTAGAGAAAAGCACATATAGTATCACTTTTCATTTTATTGATAAATTTTAATTTTTGACTGGCCCTAGTCTCATCATTGCTAACATCTTTCAGGGATGCTACTTCCTCTGAGACAGCCAAACAGAAGGCAAGGACGTGTGGGGTGTTTTGTTGAGGTAAAAATGGAAAGATAGGCAAAAGGCCTAAAAAAAAAAAAAAAAAAAAATCCTGAAATTGACATAATTCTTGATTTAAAAGCTCTGTTCAATTTAACCCAGTGCATGAAACATTTATGGAGTATCTACAAAGTGAAAAATAACTTGTTACATGGAGATTAATAGAACCCCAAATATTGACCTCTAAAGTGCTTGTCATAAACCATCGCATCAGCATCACCTGAATCCCAGTGAGGCCAGTTGAGTTAGACTCTCTGGATATGTTTACTTAGGAATCTCTGTGCTGAATGGCGATTCTTATGCCACTAAAATATGAGACCTGCCAGGCCAGCGTGACTCAGTGATTGAGCATCGACCTATGAAACAGGAGGTCACAGTTCAATTCCCGGTCAGAGCACATGCCCAGGTTATGGACTCAATCCCCAGTGGGAGGATGTGCAGGAGGCAGCCAATCAATGATTCTCTCTCATCATTGATATTTCTATCTCTCTCTCCCTCTCTCTTCCTCTCTGAAATCAATAAAAATATTTAAAAATATATATATGAGACCTACTCTTCCAAAGGGTAAGAGAGTCATGAAACAAAGGTTGGATGTAATTTAAGTATTCTGTTAAAGGCACTGAAGCATTCACAGTGTGCCATGGAAGTCTTTCTTGAGCAGAAGGCCTCCAAACTGAGGCTGGGGTGATGATAAGCAGGAATTAGTCACCAAAGCAGGATGAGAGGAGAGCAGAAGGCAGAGGGTCAGAATGAGCAGGGTACCTGGGTACAGATCCTCATTGCATATGTAGTGACATGTAAGCAATGGACTCTTACTAGCTCATAAGTATGACATGAAGAGTCTTAGATATAATGCTAATGATTTTGATCTTTAACCTGTAGTTCGGTTGTTTTTTAGGGTGAAGGGGACATTAGTCGAGGTGGTAAGGGAGACATATATAGTGTGATGACCCAGATATACTGGTCAAGAGCCACTACTATAAGTAGAATTTTAAGCAAAGGAGTATTATGACCAGGTTTATGTTTACAAGTTTTTCTGTCTGGCAGCTATAGGAAGAACGGTTTTAAGGAGGCTAGCCCAGCATCAAGGAGTAGGTAAATGTCTAAACTGAGGTGGTGGTAGAGGGGATAAGAAAAGAGGGAAACTATGGGATAAATTTTAAAGAAGTGAACTTAACAGGAATTTGTGCTTAGTTGAATGTTGGAGCAAGAGAGAGTTTAACGTGGTTCCTCAGATTCTGGCCTGACTAAAAGGTGGTGATGCCATTCACTGAGAGAGAACACCAGCAAGTCAGCCTATTCCAATTTCAAAACTTTGCTTGGCATGTTCTTTTGAATGAGTCATTCTATGCAAAACCTGTTGACAGTCTTCAAAAGGAACCAATAAAGCTATAACATGGCACAAGATTATATATCACTCCACAGGAGCTGAATCAGGTATTGCATTAATAAAATCTGTTCCCACATTTCATTTACAAAGAAACCTATTTACTATGAAATGCTTTGGGAGTTTTAATCAACATTTTCATCATGAAAATTCTGTTATTCACATTCTGAAAGAAGATACCTTTAAGTATATTGCAGTGAGATTTTTTTCTAGGAAGGAAGGAAGGAAGGAAGGAAGGAAGGAAGGAAGGAAGGAAGGAAGGAAGGAAGGGGAAAAGAAAGAGGAAAGACACAATAGTGATTGGAAAAGATGTCAGTTTTACCAAATGAATTTCACAAAGACTAAGAAAGCTTTTCCTTCTTGCTGGAATTAAGCATTCATTGATTTTATGACTGGTTTAAAAATGGATGGCTCCTTGATGTAAAAAAATGGAATTCAATATTCTATAAAGGTATATTAAAATAAATAAATAGAGATAAATATGTAATGATAGAGTGGAAAGGGAAGAAATAAGATACAGACAAACACTGTGTGAAAAAAAGCATTTTTTTCTTTATTGATTAAGGTATTACATATGTGTCCTTATACCCCATTGCCCCCCACCCCCCTGCTTGTGCCCTCACCCCACTAGTGTCTGTGTCCATTGGTTATGCTTATATGCATGCATACAAAAAAGCATGTTTTGAAAGAAAGTCGTTCCAGACTCAAGTTGCCAAAAGGACAGCAATCTATGCAAATATTAGAAAGAAGGCACTGCTAGTAAGATTAAGCAATGGTTTTGATATAAGGTTATCATCTTTTACTTGAGGACTGAATTGAATCCATGTGAGGTATTGACAATTTGAGTAGAATTACAGGTAAAAAAATGTAAGAATGAAAAGTTGGAGGCTACCATAGAGTAGTGGAAAGAACTCAGGATTTGGAATGAAAAAAACTGGTTTTCAACAATCCCAGCTCTTCAACTTATTATGTGAGTGTAACCTTGGCCAAATCACTTCACCTCTCTCAACCTTAGTTACCTCCACCTGAAAATGGGGAAAATAATATGGAGGGGGACTGTAGACAGAAAGACAAGAACTACTATAAGGATTAAACGAGGTAATATATGACAAAAGCTCGTTGTATCTCTAAAACCCAAATATAAGGCATGGGGGTGGGGGCAAGCTAGGGGGGAGTGTCAGTTGTGGAAAGGGGGGGTATATGCAATACTTTCAACAGTAAAGAATTAGAAAAAAACAAATATAAGGTATTATTGAGTATATTTTAAAAGCGCACACATATAACAGCTTCAACTAATCCCTCATGAATTGTCATCAGCACTACAGACATTTCTGTGTATACTTGTGCTTAAAATACTGATCCAGGAACTTAGTATGTAGAAAGGTAGAAGATACTGTCTCTCCCTTCCAGTTTGTAACCAATAATCAAGATGAGATAAGGCACGTTATAAAATATAAAGTGATAGATATATAGATAGATAAATAGGTAGGTAAGTAAATAAATAGCAAAGGAAGGTATTAAAGATCATATGCTCAGTAAAGGGCAGGAAAGTAGGCATTATCACAGCTGACATGTGCGAGCAATGATTGTGGATTAGGGAAGTCTAAGATAACTTCATGAGAAAGGTTGGGCTTTAGCTGGGCATGAAGGATGGGGGGGGGGGTCGCTTATGTAAGTAGAGAGGAGGAAGGAAGGCATTGCAGGCAGGAGGCATGGTGTAAGCAAAGGCCCTGAGATTGCCAATGGTTTTTTAGAGGGAGGAAACAGAGTGAACAGAGGGTGGTAGGAGATAAGGTTGGAAGGTAGGTTGTGTTGTGAAGTACAATGACGTGCAGCCAGTGCACTCCAGTCAAGCTACACAGGTTGTCTATAGCCTGGGCCCATTCTGATTGGTCAGTACATGAGCCACCAATTATTAAACACCATCACCCCTGGGGGCAAGGTTGTGTGGGCACAGAAGCCAGAGCAAGCTCAAGATAGGGAATGCCAAGTTAAGGAGTTCAGATCTTATCTTTTCAACATTAAGAGGCCAATTATGAGTTTTTAAACATATGACTAAACCGCCAAAAGTGGTTATAGTGAGATTGATTCAGCAGTGAGGTGAGAATGGGTGGGGGAGAAAGAGATCATAGAGTGGAAAATAAGTTAGAAGCTGTGAAGGTAGTTCATGCTGAAGTAATGATCATCTAGAAGAGAGTGGTGACAATGGAAATGGAAAAGAGGCCTATAATGTGCAGGAATCATCTAGCAAAGGGCCCGGGTCTGTCTTTCTAAAAGCCCATGCCTAGTACAGCGTCTGGCAATGAGTAAATACTGTGTGTTTATCAATAAAAGAAATTATGAAAACATTGTCAGGCTTGGACACCTTATTGTTCTGTTGCTTATATAAGCTCCTAAGTGTTATTGTCATTGTTGTTTCTGTTAGAATTTCTATTAATAAAAGCTTGTTATTTTGTTGACTGACTTGGAAAGCTGCCCTTTTACATTTATAACGTACTAGAGGCCCAGTGCATGAAATTCATGCATGGTAGGGTTCCTGGGCCTGGCCGGCAATCAGGGCTGATCGGGGCCTTCCTTCCCTGGCTGCCGGCTGCTGGCCTGGGCTATCCTTCGTTCCGTGCCTCCCCCTGGTGGTCAGCACATGTCATAGCAAGGGATCGGTCTCCCAGTCTAACTCCCACAGGGGCAATTTGCATATTAAGCGGATAGATGGATGGATGGATGGATGGATGGATGGATGGATGGATGGATGGATGGAAGGAAGGAAGGAAGGATGGATGGATGGATGGATGGATGGATGGATGGATGGATAGATAGATAGATAGATAGATAGATAGATAGATAGATAGATGTGGGGAAGTGTAGAGAAGGAGGAGGAGTCGGGTAAAATAACTGTGAGAAGAGATAGGAGAAAAATAAATTCTATAAACTGGTTTGAGGACTTTCCCCCAAAGTTTTGAGAAGATAGGACTGTCACTTGAGAAAAAGTTAGCTATTCCAAAAAGCATATTTTCTAAAGTAGAAAGAGGTAAGGCCTTAATCCTTTCAACAGTGTTTTGCAAACTGTGGTTCACTATCTATAAGCAGGGCACAAAACAATATAGGGTTCCTGATCAGGAGTTATTTAGGGTAGAATAGAACATAATAGATCAGATTACATGGTTGGTACTATGAGGTGAGTATGTTTGGTGAAATTTTTTTTTTTTAGCTCTGCATGAATATGTGTGTGTTTCTGTGTGTTGAGATGAGATGAAAAATGGGTTTCTTATTGTGAGTCACTGCCAAAAATATTTGAAAACCACTGCCCCAAATACTTTTCCTCAAAGTAAATGAAAACCTGTCAAAAATCAGTTGACAAACTACATGAGTCTATCTAAAGAAGAAAAGGCATACACACACACACACACACACACTGAGTAGCCAGATTATTATGACCTCTGAACGCATAATAATCTGGCCACTCAGTATAGATAGATAGATAGATAGATAGATAGATAGATAGATAGATAAAGATAGATATATTAGAGGCCCGGTGCATGAATTCGTGCATGGGTGGGGTCCGGCCAGCCTGGCCAGGGGGAGGAGACATGGGTGGTTGGCCTGCCTGCCTGCTGGTCAAACTCCTGGTCGAGGGGACAATTTTCATATTAGCCTTTTATTATATAGGATATACACTGAGGGGCTAGATTATTTTGCATTCAGAGATCATAATAATCTGGCCACCCAGTGTATAATTTCCTTTGCTCTGTAACAGATCTCTCCACCTAGCTCCTACAGCCAGTCTCACCTTTGAACCTCTTAAGTATTCTCCAAAGTCTTTTCCTTGATCATCTTTCTATACAAATGTATATTAGCAAATCCATGAGGTTGCACAATTGTTGCCTTCATGCAGATAACTCTTGAACATAGCATTTACTCAGTGTTGCCCTGGTCAAGGTTTAACCACCAGTATTCTGGGGGAAGGCCCTATTTATAGCACTTGCTGCTATTTGTGGTATAAATACTACAGACTTAGCCCCTTGCAAGCTACCCACATGACTTCACTGAACACAGAATTGGAAACATATACAGATTAGCATACATTACACAGTATTTCTACCATGCAGATATGATAGAGATAAATAACCTCAGGAGCATATGTAATAGTAAAGTGTAGCAAAATAATTAAGAAATTATTAGCTTTAAATATTTATTACCTTTACATATATATTTAATTGTAGATTTATATAATTTCACTTTTAATAATGTATGTGTCTAACAACTGGCTCACAACTTGGTTCACTCTAGTAAACCACTGTCTAGTTCAACCTCTCCAGCAGAGTCTGATCCCACACTCTCTACCACCTGCCGAACAACTCTACCCGGATCTCTTCCATATGAAACCACAAACTTAACATACTGAAATCTAAACTCACTTTCCTCTTTGAATCTCCTTAGCGCACACTTCTCTTCCCCTCTTGACTTCCCTATTTCTATTAATGGTGCCTCCAAGAGCCATCCAATCAGTTACTAGTCTTGAAGGTTCTGCCTATGTAATGTCCTTCTGATCTGCCCCCTCCTTTTTCATTCCAATTAGGGTTACTGTCCTAGTCCAGAACAATTAACTGACCTCATCCCCTTCATGTTCTTCTCATTCTGATTTATGTGATAATACTATTAGATTAATTTTTCAAATGTAGGTCTTCCATGACACACACACATACACATGCACACTTCTCTCTCTAATCTGGCCTTTAAAGTGCTCCTTGCTCCAAGCAATCTAGACAGCTCCTTGTTGCAGTGCTTGGAATATGCCTTGTGGTTCCTGACTGTATGCTTTTGCTCACACTTTACCCTTACACATGAGTGTTCTTCCTTCATCATGCAAAAAACTCATACCTTATATTCAAGACTCCATTTCAATGGCGATGAAAATATGCAGGTTGGTTGTCATAGGAGCATATAAGTTTATGAGAATCAGGAGGTTGGGAACACACAGGAAATGCAAAATCCAGGAATCAGTAATTTAGTCACTATCTCATATGGAGGCTCTAGGAAACATTGTGCTTCCCCCGTGGTTATTACTAAACGTTTACTGCTAGCCAACATGAGGTTTATCTCAAACCTATGGATTGCAATTATACATGATCCAGCTGTCTGTCATTCATTAACTGAAATCATCAAGAATTTTATGTATTTTCACCATTTGGTGTTTACTGTAATTATCGCCCTCTTAATGTTCTGACCCAAATTGCGTTGAGGTGGTGGGGAAAGGTGAGCAGTTAGAGACATAGAGTCAGTCCCTAAGGCCTTGTCTGTCACCATCATTGATAAAATTCATTCATCTTTGAGACACTGATCGCAGGTATTAAAGAGCTACCACAGGCTCAGGATTTCTCAGTAATAGAAGCAAAAACGTTGGACTATTGTACCTTTTACACATCTTTCTTCCCCAGTGTTCAGAGTAAAATAAAATGCTTTACGTGCTTGCTTTCCTGAGGAGAATCATGATGACAATCGGTAAGTGATTCCTTTTCTTCCGAATTTCAGAGATGAGGCTGACGTTTCGTAGTAAAGGAAGAAGGAATAGACTGACACAGCCCTGTGGTCACTTGGTATCAACTTTCCCGTGGACTTGAGTTAATTTGGGTGAGAGCCCGAATCCTTAGCACAGGAGAGGTGACAGAGAATAAAGTAGGGGAAGGTGGTGAGAGACTACTGGCAAAGGTAAAAATGTATTGAGCCAGATTGACAGTCAGTGGTCTGGACACCTCTTCCACCATAATCACTTGGGTACTTGTCCAAGAGGCAGATTCCTGGGCCCTGCGTCAGACCTACTGAATCATTGTCTCCAGGGGGACTACCTGGGACTGTGCATTTTTCATGGCCACACCCAGTGATTCTGATACACACTGGAGACTAAGGATCACTGGTTTCATGTAGGCCTGCAGCCTGCATACAGGTTTTGAGCTCAAAATGATTTTTTACATTTCTAAAGCGTTGGTAAAAGAAGGGGGGTTGGGGAGAAGAAGAAGAAGAAGAAAAGAAAAGGAGAGGAGAGGAGAGGAGAGGAGAGGAGAGGAGAGGAGAGGAGAGGAGAGGAGAGGAGAGGAGAGGAGAGGAGAGGAGAGGAGAGGAGAGGAGAGGAGAGGAGAGGAGAGGAAAGGAAAGAAAAGGAAAGGAAAGGAAAGGAAAGGAAAGGAAAGGAAAGGAAAGGAAAGGAAAGGAAAGGAAAATAATACGGAACACAACCATCTGGCCCTTTCTAGAAAAGTTTGCTGACTCCTGCTTAGTGCTTTGCAATTAAAAGCCTGTGTCTGAAGTTAGCACTATCCTAGCCCTGCCACAGCTAAAATAACTGATTCTGCAGATTTTTTAAAAATTGAGAGTAATGAAAAATATATAAAGTCATCTAAAAATGTGTTTGTAATTAAAGTGGGAAAAGGAAATGTATATAGTTACAGTGAACATTCTGCAATGTTTTTGAAAATATATTTTATACGCACAAGAATTTATGGTAACTCCATTATATTCTATCCTCCCATATACTTATCAGGTGGCAATATATCCCAAATTAGCCTAGTAAGAATCATTGCATGTATACTGTTTATTGGACTAAGCTTGCCCCCAAATATATTTTTGTCACACATATGAGGAAAAATGTGAACTGATACCCCAAAATGTCTGGGGGATGAAAGTAGTATAAATTCTCAAAACAACACACAGGAAAATGATGCACAAAGGAAATATTGGAATTTGGTATCTTTCCCCTGAAAAGGAGTTTAAGAATCATAGAGCCATTTTAACGCCTAAGAAACCTGGGAAAGAGGCTATGAACTCACTTTGGGAAGGGTTCAGATATTCTCAATGTGGCAGAGGCTCAGCATTTGGGAATCATGCCAGTTAGTTTCATAAAATAATCCCAAAGACAGAATGCAATTCCTTTACGGGTGGTTTCTAGATGTCTGTTCTAGATATTTTTAAAATGTGTTTATTTTTGATGTGGAGAAACTTTGTTAAAGGACCTAGCAATAAACACCGGCTTTGAAAATATATAAACTTACAAGTGACTTGTCTTTCAGAATTGTGAACTGAAATATCTCACAATAATTTTGTTTCAGTGCTGTTGTTTTTCTCACAAAGAAAGGAATGTTTTAATCTTACTAGCAACTAACATTTTTGATAAGAATTTAGACTATATTTCAATTTTTAAGAAACAAAGTTTAAAACACCAGATAAAGTCTTGAAACCTAACATGCTTCGCCATTTAATAAAATTATGACTCATTTCAGTAAGAAAATGCTTTTTTAGTAAGAAAAAATGCTTTCTGAGCTAAGTTTGAACTGCCGGGGCACATGGGACACCCACAAACCCAGTCAGCAGAAGTCTCAAACTCCTATAAGATTAAAGGAAAAATAAATTAGTGTATACAGAGAATGAAAAAAAAAAAAATCCCCAATGGTACAAGTCTATAAACGGAAGTAAAACTAAAACTCCCCTAAAATCCCCCAATCATCAATCCTTATAAATGCAGCACTGATCTTCTCCCTTTACTTCTCTTCGGGAGCCCCTAGTTAAATGAACACGAAAGTTTTGGACGATTTTTATCTAGTAAAACACTAAGCATGGATACCGACCTCCGTATTACAAACTGTTTAACTTTTAAAACCGCGCGTGCAAACGTGGGGTGTCTTGAGTTCTGCTGGGGGCGCGCTGCCGGGAGCCCCGTGGATTTGCAGGTGTGTGATCCAGCGCGATCCCAGCGCGGGGCAGGGCGGAGGCGTGCCGTGGGCGCCGCCGGGGCCGGGCAGCGTGGGTGGGGCCGGGCGTGCACCCGGGTGAGAGTGAAGGGCCTGTGACTGCACGAAGGTGGCGTGTGGGCTCCAGGATCTAGGAGGGGACTAACAGCTCCGCGGGAGTGTCCCATACGTGAACCGTGATCGCTCCGGCTCCACTCGAAATGTGTGTCCTTTTGCACTAACGAGTTAAATTAGATTTAAAAAAAAAAAAAAAAAAAAAAGACTAAGCCTAACTTCCCATGAAAATATATGCTCCCATCCCTACTATCCGCCACCCCCGTCCCCATCGCCAGAAATCTGAGTTTTAGACCCGGCCTAAAACCCAGTCCCTAATGCGGCAGTCGCGCCCCCCTCCCCGCCCCGCCGCGCGCCCATCGCCGCCCCCGCAACAGTGAGTCAGAGCCCAGCGAGCTCGGGTTCTGGTGCCCCGGGGCCCGCCGAGTGGGAAGGCGGCGGTGGGGCCACCGAGCAGGAGAGAGGCGGCTTCAGCGCGACGTGGCGCGGGCCCGCGCGGCCGGGGCCGGGGAGCGGGGTTGGCGCAGGAAAAGGCGCCGCCGCAGCCCCCGGCCACCCCTCCCTGGTCCTGGGCTCCCCGCCCGCGCGCCGCCCGGGCCTCGGGGCGCGCCAGGCGCAGCGCGGCGGCGCGGGAGCCCGAGAGGAGCGGCGGTCGGGCCAGCTCCGCTGCCCGGCGGGCGGCAGCCAAGGCGACCGTGGAGGCGGCGGGCAGGGCGCGTGCGCACTGCAGGGGCGCCAGATTTGGCGGGAGGGGGAGTGTCCAAGGCTCTTTGTTTGATGGCATCTCTGTTTACAGAGTTTACACTTTAATATCAACCTGTTTCCTCCTCCTCCTTCTCCTCCTCCTCCGCGACCTCCTCCTCCTCCTCTTGCTCCTGAGAAACTTCGCCCCGGCCGTGCGGAACGCCGCGGCGCCGCCGGGGAGGGACGCAGGCAGGCGGCGGGCAGCGGGAGGCTGCAGCCCCTTTGCGGTCCCCGCGGCTCCCGGCGGAGCCCCGCGCCCGCCGCGCCATGGCCCGGAGACCCCGGCACAGGTAACGGGGAGCCCGAGAGGGCGGCCGCGGGTGGGGGCGCGCGGGGCGCGAGGCTCCCGGAGAGCAGGTGGGAATTCGATCCCAGATCTGGTGCGGGGCTGTCAGACCCTGCGAGCACTCAGGACCTCTGCCTCCGCAGCAGAAGCCGCTGGGAAGACTGATGAATGGGAGAGTCGGTGCAGGAAACGTGTCAGGACGTCGGGAAGCACTCCCTGCGGCTCGTTTTGCAAGTTGCATTTCTCTGTAGGGGAGAAAAAGCTGCACGTTCCTGCGGGGGCATGAGCGGCGCCCACCCGCCCCTGGGAGCCCACTTAGGTCCCTGGCTGGATGCCGCGGCTGTCGGCGAGGGAGTCGCAGCCTAATTGCTGGATGCATGACGATTTGTTTGGACTTGGAAATGCCGAGCATATGGCAGATATAGGGAAAATGCCGGATTGTGTGGTAGCTGCAGGTAGTTCATTTAAATTTCATTCATTCTTTACGGAGTCTAAGAAGAGCGTCAGCTGACAGGCGGCTGGGGGAAAAAAAATATATTTTCGGGGAGGGAATGAGTCTCCACATTTGCAAAATTGGTTTAAGCCCTGGCTTTGAAGGTTCTAATCATTATTCTCTGGGAAAGTTATTATTCTTAATGCCAGCATTTCACACGCGCCGGCGCCGCACATGTCACCGCGCTTGGGGCGGATGGGTGAAGTCCCCTTAGGTTTTGGCCAGACGGAGGGCACCAGGGAACGGAGCGGGAGGAAGGAACGCACGGGTCCGAACTGTCAGTTGCTGGCGCTCTGGCTCCCACCCGTCCCCGGACTTCCCGGACTGGACGCGCGGGAGCCCACTAAGAGCGGCCGGGTTCGGGGCTAGCCCGGCGGCCGGCGGCGTTGCCACTCAACGGAAAGGGACGGAGTCGGGCAGCACCCACGGCGCTGCCGCGCAACCGGGACGCAATCCCCGAGGGCTCTCGCCCTGGGCCAGAGGTTCCTGGCGAGGCGCGCACACGTGGATGCGGCCGAGGTCGCCGGCTCCTCCCCGCACAGGGCTCCCGCCGCCTTGGGTCGCCCGGGGCGGAGGAGGGGTGACCGGACGGACCCCAGCGAAGAGGTCTGGGGCAAAGTTCCTGAAGGCAAAGCAAACCCAACCCCTTTTCCCTCCGGGTTGTTTGATTTTCTTGTACTTAATTTGTCTTTGAACCGGCTCTTGCCGGTCCCCGCGCAGCACTGGGAAGTTGCAGAGAGCGTGGGTGTGGGCCCTGCAGCAGCACCCTCGGACCCTGTCTGGGCGGGTGGGGAGCAGCGCCGAAGCGTGGCTGGGCGCCGGAGGAAAAGGGAGGCGACTTGGGGGGTGGGGGCCGACTCCCTGCGCCAGAGCGGGGCGAGGGTTCTGCTCCTTAGGTGGTTTCACCTTCGCTTTGGGGACTGAACAGTAGAGAGCCAAGGTCGCCTGTGTTTTTTTGTGTTTTTTTTCTGAGAGCAGAAACTGGGAGGAAGTGGCGGAGGGCTGGGAAGGGGTGCTGGGAGGAGGCTGGGTGGACGCTCCGCGCGGGGAGCCCTAGATTGTCCCGGCGGGGCGGGGCGGGGCCTCTGGTTCCCCGCGGCTCCCAGGTAGCGGAGGGGGGGGAGGCGGCCTGGAGGGGCGGGAGCCTTGAACCTGCCTCACGGGGGGGAAGAGAAACCCGGCTGCGGGCCCGAAGCCGTTTCTTGCAAGGCCGGCGTCAACGGGGCAGGGATTATTAACCAGGTCAGCGAAATGAGTCTGAACCCCATTTCTAGAATCACAGTAGCGGCCACAAGACACTTCCTCCCGCTCCCCTCCCTCTTCCCAACCCCCAACACCTCTGTTCTTTTTTCGTTTCTTTGCACGGTTTGTTTCCTTGACAGAATGTAATATTCATAGTTGTACTCTTGTAACCACACCAGGTCTAGCAGGTGGGGGAGTCGAGTGCATCACGCCTGAAATCAGCCTTTGAAAGCTCTCTGACTGTTGGGTCTGAGATCTTGTCAGTACAGATGAAGGAAAAGTTATTTCAGGCCCTTAGTAGAAATTAATCACGCTACTTGGGCGACCCGGACAACTCGGAGCAAGGAAATCACATGCAAATCTCAAAGGCGAGCCCCCCCCGTGCCTCATCTCCCGATGCACCCAGGAGCGTGCGAGCAGCCCTGGGCTCGCCCTGCTCCCCTCACGGCTCCTTCAGGACCTGCGGAAGTCACACGCCACGTTTCCCCCAGAACGTTGCTTTAGCACATCTCTGCTTCTGTGCTTAATTTTTAAGAGGCACGGAAGTCATGGAACCATTATTTATTAGCACTGGAAAGTACCTTAGAAAAAAATAGAATCCAAGCCCTTTAGGTAGACGCAAGGAACTGAGGTCCTGAGAGAGAGAGAGGGGAAGTGATTTGTCCAAGTCGTGCAGCTAGGTGGAGGCAGAACTAGGACTGGCACCTTTGCCTCCAGAATCCTAGTCCTATTTGATGCCTGTTCTCTCTCAACTGATGTTGGCTGCCCCCTATGGGTGGCTGAGTATGTTGCTTGTTTCTGGGAGTTGAGCTGTTTTAAGAGAGAAGTTCTGAAAATGTAATCTCCAGATCTCGCCAAACCTAAAAAGTTAAATTGAGTTGAATCTATGGGTCACTTTCAGATGACTCTGATTTTCTTGGAATCCCGGATATTTCACAAGGGTGACACTTCATTTGGGGGATTTCCAAGGAGTTCCCTGTGAATCTTTCAAAAGATGCTGACCTACAGCTCTGGGCTTCTAATCATGGTTTCACTTATGATGCTTGTATTTTTTTTTTTATTAAGGGAAACTATTGTAATTATTAATCAGAAGTTAAGAACCTATTGTTGACACTGCAGAACTTCAGGCTCTTCCTTGAGGGATAGACACTAAATGAAAGAAATGGTTATAGATTATAAGTACAGTTTAATGTCCTTTTTGTGTGTGTGATGGCTTTTACTTTTGGATCACATCCTGCTTGTCACCATGCATCCTGGATCTTCAGGTTGTTGCCCCAAATAATAGTTTTAAATTATAAGAACCTCAAATTTAGGATTTTTGGTAAGCACTTTTGTTTGATTTATAAAGGGTGGGTAATATATACTTATAAAATAGTTTGGGAAGGCATATCTAATATGAATGTAAACTTTCTTTTTAAAAAGAATAAGTTACATTATGATATTGCTTTATATCATTATTTTATTAGTCTCAGTGTTACAATAATAAATTTTATTGAAGTTCTTCAGTTAGTACATTTTTTCTTCATATCTTAATTTCATAAGTAAAAATTATAAGTAAAAATAAACTGTGACTGAAAAATTACTCTCATCTATTCAGATTATGATTAATAAACATTAAGTATAGAGTAACTTCAAAAGTCATCAAAATTCATAGTTTGGGTCAAGTAGGTAAAAGAAAAGGCTCTTTTAAAAAGAGTAATGGGTTCTTTTTAAACCCATCTGGGGGAATTCCTTAGTTTTGAATTAGGTGCATTTTAAGATATTTCAGATACCATTCAGTCAGAGATTTTTGAAAAAAAGAGTAAGTAAGATTCTGACTATCAGGTGGCCTAATTATACACTTAGTCACTCTGGAAACTGAGTATTGTAAATGTGGCCACAAGTTGGATCACCTGGCCTAGAGTTTTGAAGTGTTTGATATTAATGTTATTTACAAAGGAGATCACTTGAATGTTTTATTCTTCCTCGGGTTTTTTTTTTTTTATAAATCCTTTCCTCTTGGATTCTCTTAGTCTTCTAATCTTGAAGGAATGACTATAGTTATATTGTTGGGTATATTACTTCCTGAATGTTTTTCTCTTAATAAAACACTAGTCCCATTGGAACAACATAACTGAGTTATTTATTGTATTTGGGAAATATTGTTTAAATATTGTGATGTATGCCGAAGATATTGAGTGTAAACTTACATAAAGGATATGGGCTCTCGTACCTTTTATTGTCCTTAATATTAAGTTTTAAACTTAAACCTTCATTGGTTGGAAGGTTGCCTGCCAAGTGTGTAACTTGTCACTGGTCTAACAGTAACAGCAGGTTTAAACATGCAGAGCAGTAAGCAAGTGCCAGGTCCTTTGCTGTATCTGTGGAGACCAATAACAGCAGAACCAGTTTCCAATACTAGAGCAACAGAATGCAGAAAACAATCTTGTGCAAGTTTTCAAAGTTTTATCATCTTAACCTTTGAAAAGATTGTTGAGTTTTTGTGGAATTTTGTAATCCAATAATTTAAACCTTCTTGTTTCAGTCTACATCTGCCCATTTTTTATTTCTGCAGCATATACAGTAGTGATGAGGATGATGAAGACATTGAGATGTGTGACCATGACTATGATGGGCTGCTTCCCAAGTCTGGAAAGCGTCACTTGGGGAAAACTAGGTGGACCAGGGAAGAGGTAACTAATCATGTTATTAAAACCTGGGGAGGAAAACCTAGAATGTATTAATTTATTAAAAACAAAATTTCAGCTAAACTACAGGTGCTCAAACTCATTGTCAGGCTCTTTGAAATTGTATCCTAGCCTGCATGTGCAGCATACTCATACTTACCTCTCACCGCTCCCCATATGTGCACTATACCATCAATATCCAGCCCTTTCGTAGTTCTTTGAATGTCCTCTTAATTTGTTTCATCTGTGCTTCCTGCTGCCTATCCTGTTCTTACCCTTTTGCTCCACAACTTCTTACTACTTCTTCATTACCTGTGAAGATATCACCTCTTTTTCAAAGACATCCTTCACTTTCCCAGGATGCATCCTGCAATCATTGGACACATGTTCTTATTATTGCTGTAACATATATGCCTCTTCCAGGAGGCGGAAAGTCTACTGAGGGCAGGGCTACACATCTGTTCATTTTTGTGGTCCTTGAACCCAGAAGTGCTTAACACAAAGTGGACTATTAGCAAATGTTCCCTGAACAAATAGATGAATTGCTATTTCCAAAAACAAAACAAACAAAAGAGTAAAAAAGACCTCATAGAACTTGTTTTAATGAATTCACTTAACATTCTTGAAATATAATCTCTAGTATTTCACAGAGCCATATACATGGAGATCTGTTCAAAAAACAGTCAATAAACTACCATTTGACCCAGTGATCCCACTGCTAGGAATCTGAAAGATTCTCCTAAGAAGCCTGAAAGAATATATGCACCTGTGTGTTCATAGCAGAAAGAATATATGCACCCCTTTGTTCATAGCAGCATTATTTACAATAGCTAAGATCTGGAAATAGCTCAAATGCCCATCAGTAGATGAATGGATTAAAAAAACTGTGGTACATTTACCCAATGGAATACTATGCAGCTATAAAAAAAGAAGGATCTCTTACCCTTTGAGACAGCATGGAGGAACCTGGAGACGATTATAGTAAGCATAATAAGCCAGTCAGAGAAAGACAAGTATCACTTGATCTCACTTATATGTGGAATCTAATGAAGAAAATAAATTAATGAATAAAACAGATCCAGAGACATTGAAACATGCAACAGACTGACTTATTTTGGGAGGAGTGGGTGGAGAGAGATTAACTAAATAATTATATGCATATATGCATGGCCCATGGACAAACAATAGTGCAGAGAAGGCCTGAGGAAGGGCTTGGAGTGGAGTGGAGGGGGTCAACGGAGCTGGGGGAGAGAAAAGGGGACATCTGCAATACTTTCAACAATAAAGATTTTTTAAAAAGCAATCAATAATGGAAGGAGATATATCTGCTTACCTTTTTCTGATAGCTTATCGAAAGCTTGATTTTTGTAGGAATGAAAAAATATTTAAGGAGAAAATTATTAATGTATAGGAAAAGTTGCTTTTTCTTTGAAGTTTCAAAAATTTTACAATTGATTTTTTTTAAAGATTTTATGTTAGAATTAATAGTATTGGCTTTTCTGCAGTTTCATTCCACCCTGCTTCACATAAACCAGAGCTCCTCTTATTAGGCAGGCAGGATTTCCAGTAAGGTCCATAGGAAATACATAATTTACTTATGGAGATTTTGACGTAGATGGTTCTTAGACATATCGAAGTTCTATTGTTAACACCGGTTTCCTAATTCCCATGTCTGTGTCATACCAGGGATCCACATTGTGTGTGAAGTTACCTGTGCAAAAATGTGAGGGTTCTCTTTCACTTGGTAGATCATGTTTAGAAAGAGTGAACTGAAAGATTTTCCCCTGATCTTTGGTGTCTTCTGTGTTCTAACAAGTTTGTTCTATTAAGTTCTGTATTCTAATAAGTTTAAATTATGCATATCTTGATACAAAAACTAAATGACTTTTCTTACATCATACATACCTTTAAGTTTAATTAAGAAAAGCTATCTTCCATTTTTTTATTTGTAAGAGGTTAAAATAACTAAATGTTAGGATGGTGGTTGAGCTAGTTCTTACTTGAGATCCTATCCATTGCCATGTCTAGTTAAATGTCTTGAATCTAACATTGGAGTTCTTTTTTTCCCCCCACAGAGTAAAACTTTTAATAGTTACCATGTTTTAAACATTCAATTAGCCAGGTATTATGCTAAATGTTTTGCATAGTTACTTCATGTGATCCCCAAATAACCCTGCTGACATCAGCATTCCCATTATATAGATGACAATACTAAGGCCCAGAAAAGCAAAATGATCAAGCTTATACAACTAATTAATATCTGAGTCAAGGTTCAGTCTTTGGTCTCTCTGACTCTAAATAAATCTATGCTCTAAATCAGTATGTCACATTAATTATCTGTTGTATTTGGATATTTTGAGAGATTTTTGTGTGTGTGTGTGAATTAGGTTATTGAATTGATTCCCCTTTACTCTAACTTGAATAGAGTTTTACAATAAATGACTGATGTCCTTGGATTACCTTTAAATGTCTTAGGATGAAAAACTAAAGAAGTTGGTGGAACAGAATGGAACAGATGACTGGAAAGTTATAGCCAATTATCTCCCGGTAAGTTAGTAATTTTTTCTTTCTGTAAAAGGAAATCTCCCAAAGATTTAAGTAAGATATTTTGGAAGAGTATGTTAAGACATTACTTATTTGCTATATATAAGAAGTTGGGGGAGAAATGCCTCATCTTGTTTCCCTCCCCATCCCCTACACCTAAGTAGTGACTAAGGGTTCTGGAATTCCTTTGTCATTGGTCTTTTAATTCTCCTCACTATTCTCCCTTCCCTCTTCTATAGATGATTACCGTGGCTTCCTAACTGGCTTCCCTACTTAGAGCTTTCCACTTTTTTATCCTTTAGCAGAGGGAGCTTCCTAAAATGCAGCTGTACCTTATCTTTTCAAAACCAACAACAGTGACCTCGTTTCACAAATTAAGTGCACTGTCTGGACCTGGCACACAGGGTCCTCCCATATGGCCCCAACATTCAGCTCCAGTTCTGTTTCTGACTTCCTCTCTGCAAGCAGATTTAGTTGAATTCAGGTCTGCCTTCCCTCCTCTGGGCCTTTGTCCCTGGTGATGCCACGTCCTAGAGTGTTTTGCATAGTTACTTCATGTCCTTCAAAGTCCATAACAAGAGCTTTTCCGGTCTCCTCCTAAGGAAACATCGTTTCTCCTTCTAAAGAGGTTTCTTTTCCCACCCCAATATCATTTTGCTTTGATTTCTTCTTGCATATGAATCAAATTCTGCCTTCTATTCATTACGTATTTGTCTTTTCCTTCTTATAAGATTACAAGCTCTTATAAGGTAGGGCCTATCTTTATTCATCTTTGTTCAGAATAGTAACACTGGTGGCCCTAAATTGAAGCACATCTCTTAGTTTGAATGGGAGTCACCAGAGTGGGTTTCCATAAAAGCTTGACCTTAATATGGAATCCCTAACAGGCTTAGTCTTAGTCCTAGGTACTTTCACATGCAACAGACTGAGGTTAAGGTTAAGTTAAATTCACAGCCATACACTCAATATGATGCTCCTTTTGTTCACATGGCAGGACTGTTGCCCTCAGGAGGAAGAACTTATCATTTTAGATGCAACTTTGATATGTTCTTTAGCTGTCAGTAATGAGGGATAGGTGGGCTCTCCAAACATGCCCTAGAATGTTCTTGATCATTGTCACTGTATATTATCTATGTATGATTCATGTTATAACAAAATGTTAGTGTGCACTTATCACATCATATCTATATGACAATGCATACTTTGTCTTATTTGTCTAGAATCGAACAGATGTGCAGTGCCAGCATCGATGGCAGAAAGTACTAAACCCTGAGCTCATCAAGGGTCCCTGGACCAAAGAAGAAGATCAGAGAGTAAGTTCCTTCTTCATTGTTATATGAATCATAATTAAGAATATTCCCCAAACTACTTCCTTGAATATTTCCCAACTTGAAGAAACAGGTAAAGTGTGCAAACGGGAAGCAGAGGAATTCTATTTCCATATTTATATGAATGAAAGCAGGTTTTTAGAAATTTTCTAAAGATCTTGTAACAGAATGATTACACTGACTCATTACATAACATTAAAACATAGGTTATTTTTGTGTGTTTATCTGAAGGTGATAGAGCTTGTACAGAAATACGGTCCGAAACGTTGGTCTGTTATTGCCAAGCACTTAAAGGGGAGAATTGGAAAACAATGTAGGGAGAGGTGGCATAACCACTTGAATCCAGAAGTTAAGAAAACCTCCTGGACAGAAGAGGAAGACAGAATTATTTACCAGGCACACAAGAGACTGGGGAACAGATGGGCAGAAATCGCAAAACTACTGCCTGGACGGTAATAATATGTCAAAAAATATATTGATTGGGAGGAATGGGGGAGTGGTTATTGAACAGTCTGTTTTAAATGTATGGTGAGTGAATTACATTCCATCGATCGTGTTTCATTCATTAAACCAGACCCATAGCTTTTAGAACCGGAGGAGATCTTAGAGTTTATCTGGTTGAGTACTTCCAGAATCCACCCAACAGTGAGCCTTGAGCCAAGTCATTGAACTTTCCTCAGCTTCACTTTCCCCATATTTAAAATGAGTAATAACTTTCTTCACAGGGCAAGTATAAGTGTCAAGTAAAATACATGTCAAAGCACATTGTAAACTACAAAAATCTAAACATACAGAAGGAAACTGAGCTTAACAGTTTGTCCCTGCTCTAAGTTCACATAGCTGCTAAGTGACCAGAAGGACCTCCCTATCATTTTCCTGATACCAGCATTTCATTATACCACTAGGCTTAATTTTTCTCTTTTAAAGAAAGAAATAGTATAGTTACAGAATTATCATACTGCTTCCAGGTTTTTAAATAATGTCAGTGTTATCCTTTCTTTCTAATGAAAGAGGCACAAAAATGATCTCATTATAAGGGAAATGTATGGAAGCTCATTTTTTGCCCCTTCCCCTATTTAAACAATTATAACAGATAATTTTTGGGGGGGAGGGGAAGCTTACATAAAAATATGTAAGACAAGATATTTTAAATATTTTTGTTCTTGAGCTTTATAATTCAAAAGTGGAAGAAGGGTCATTTCAAAGAAGGCCATGGCTCTGATGGTTTATCTGGTGTTCTCTTGTGATGTTCCAAAGCATTTCCTCCCTTGTGATTCAGTGGAAGCTTGGAGAATTCAGGAGGTTGATAAAAGGACGCCTTTTCTCCCATATGGTCTGAGAGGATATGCTGTTGATTCTTCTAAAAATTTAAGGGGCGATTGAACTTCCTCTTTCTTTAGCATACATTCCCCACCCCCATCGAAATAGTAAAAGGGAGGCTTTTAAAACGGTTTTTTAAAATTGAGAAACTGTTTTCCTAAGAATTGAAACACTTTAGTAAAAATGCTTTGCAGTTTGAAAATACATTGGGAGTTAGCATTTCTCCCTTCTGGATCCCGTTTTCCATTCTCACCTCTGTCTGGTTACCAGAACAATTTGAAATGGTTTTCAAAAGATGGGAGTTTTTTCACTCAAAATGTCTGGCTGGTGCTATTGGCGATCAAGAGAGGACAGTGAGGTGGCAGCAGCATCATTATCATTCACCCAACTTTACTGAGGACCTGTTGTGATGTCTGTGTAGCCCCCACTAAGCCAAATCAAAGGAGCAATTTTCTAGGACAGCTGGAACTTTAAGTTGTATTACAGTCTTATACCAGTCAGAATAGGTATGAAAGGTAGTTGTGTTGAAAATACTCTTGTCAAGGAAACAAAATGGTTTAAGGATTTCAATATTTATAGAAAACTACAACTCCATATTATGTAATTAAGAGAAATGTATGGAATTTAAATTAGGTAATAGGGAAAGCATGATTTTAGGAGGTAGAAAAGACTGAAATGATTAAAAAGAAATGACACTATTAGTGGACCAAAAGAAAAGGTCTCTGTTAGGAACAGTTTTCTGTCAATTAACTCTAATCTGAATTGAAGTTTTTGTTTGTGAAATTTGAATGTGATATATTTCTGTGCAGAACTGATAATGCTATCAAGAACCACTGGAATTCTACAATGCGTCGGAAGGTGGAGCAGGAAGGTTATCTACAGGAGTCTTCCAAAGCTAGCCAGCCAACGGTGGCCGCAAGTTTCCAGAAGAACAGTCATTTGATGGGCTTTGCTCATGCTCCACCGTCAGCTCACCTTCCTCCAACTGGACAGCCCTCAGTGAACAATGACTATTCCTATTACCACATTTCTGAAGCACAAAATGTAAGCCATTCCCGAGAATTTTGTTTAACAAGAGAGGTGGTTATTTTAGCTCCAGGTAATAATACCCTATAGTTGCATACTTTTCAGAGAGCTTTCATAAACAGGATCATGGCATAGGTATTGTTCTTCCTGATATGGTTCTGGGAACAAGGGCATTAAATGATTTGTCCATGGTTACACAACTCATAGAGACAGTGTAGGCTACAATCCAAGTTGTTAGATTCTGATGCTGCTTCTAATCTAATTTGGAGTTTAGTGTTTGAATGTAAACTTACTTAACAAGGCCCTGCTGAAGAAGACTGGGGAAATAGGGATGCAGCTGTAGTCAAATATTTTTGTCTTCCAAAATGAAAGTGAACATAATATTACATTTAAAGAGCAGATAGTTCAACATTGAAATTCAACAGATAATTGTAAGTTCCATTTTGGTTATGATGGAACAGAAATGCCCTAATTTATTTATTCTGTGTTTACCTTCATACTCCAAGACAGGAGCAATGTTTTTTGTGTTTTTTTTTTAATTTTTATTTATTGATTTTAGAGAAAGAAAGGAAGAGAGAGAGAGAGAGAGAGAGAGAGAGAGAGAGAGAGAGAGAGAGAGGGAGAGGGAGAGAGAGAGAAAAGAGAACATCGATTTGTTTTCCACTGACTTATGCAGTCATTGGTTGATTCTTGTATGGCCCTGACTAGGGATCAAACCAGCAATCTTGGCATATGGGGACGATGCTCTACCCAGCCAGGGCTCAGGAGCAGTTTTGTGACACTATTCTCTGGTGTCTCCTTTTATCCTTCTTGGATCAGTGTGATTCCTTTTTCATTTCATGATATTTATACTTAGGGAAAGAAATATTCTTAGTGGGTGGAAAGAGAAGAATAAAGAGAAAAAAAAGCAAGAAGCTTTTATCTTTATAGTAACAATAAGAAACAGTGAAATTTACCCAAGAATACAGAGCTCATATGCAAATTCTACGCAAAGCATATTTGTGAAGAGTTTTGACATGTATTTGACTACAGACTTTCCAGAAAGGTCTCAGTTCTGTGCTATTTACTAAAACTCATATTATCCCCAGAGAAATGCTTTTATTTATAAATAGCTAGTGTCATCAGGTTTTTCCCACCAAAACTCCTTTCATGCATTTATGAATATATTTTAG
This sequence comes from Eptesicus fuscus, assembly GCF_027574615.1. Taxonomy (NCBI): domain Eukaryota; kingdom Metazoa; phylum Chordata; class Mammalia; order Chiroptera; family Vespertilionidae; genus Eptesicus; species Eptesicus fuscus. Next base: position 74,820,431 of record NC_072482.1, on the reverse strand, counting down.
ATGTATTTTTCTCTTAGGAATACTTCCTGTCGGGATCAATGATGAGCACTTAAATTTTTTTTTTCCACTATGTTGCTTTAGCTATTTAGCCATTGTTAAAAGCCTGGCTAAAATTTCAAATTAGAGGATTGTGTGTGTGTGTGTGTGTGTGTGTGTGTGTGTGTGTGTGTTTAATGTTTAGTGAATTTGATCAGTGAACTATTCTTTTTCTCAGTCCTCGAGCAAGCCAAGTGCCCTGAAGCATATGTAACCATGAATGATTCGTCCTTTGTTTTGCTTTTTTTTGTGTCTAGGTCTCCAGTCATGTCCCATATCCTGTCGCATTACATGTCAATATAGTCAATGTTCCACAGCCTGCTGCTGCAGCCATTCAGGTAAGACCATTTTAAGGTCATTTCCTGAAGAAACTCACTAGCTGTTTAAGGCACCATTTTTGAGACATGCTTTATTTCTTTCTTCTAAACACATATTGTCACCTGACCAACTGAAGTAAAAAAAGCAGGGACAAGTGGAGAGGTGGGGGAGCTCCAGCCAGCCATCTACCAGTCTTCACTTCTAGAGTGAGTTTGCTCAGGGATTCTCGGATTCTCTCATATTATAAACAACTCACCAGTCAGCATCCACTTTAGCCTCAGATGTCACATCACTCTCTTACATCCAGCATAACATTCACAAAGATTTCAACTGTGGCCCAATTCGGTTTGTATTGGTTTCACAGCCAGGTCCTTTGGGCTGTGTGTTCCCTCTTGACTACAGGCCACAACCAGTGTGTTTACAGCTTCCATTCAGGCCCTTTTCTTTTTTTCCTTTCTTAACTTTTAATTTCAGAGACACTATAATGATGAAGACCCTGAGAAAGAAAAACGAATAAAGGAATTAGAGTTGCTCCTAATGTCAACTGAGAATGAGCTCAAAGGACAGCAGGCACTACCAGTAAGAATGTCACGGTGGGCTGAAATGGGAGGAGTGTGGCTTTACCCCAGTGCTCTTCTGTATCTTTTTCCTTCTCTCCTAAATATTACATAGTCAAGACTCTATATATCCATTAGTGACATTTAAACATGAGAAGTTTTGTGTAGTAAAACCCAGTTGGTATAAGAATGTTGACTAAATTGGAAGTAGTCCTTTTATGTTGCAATAGAAACTCAGCATCTATTAGTGATTGTCATCGTTGATTTTTTTTTTTTCTTTAGAAGGACTGGAATCAATTCGAAGACTATCAAAGATAAAATGAATGAAACTATTTTGTACAAAGCTTTGTATCTGTATGATACCTATTCATTTCATTCTTTCTTTATTATGTTTCTTAACCTAGATTTTCATACTTTATTACTTCATACATGATTTGATGCATGTTCAGTGTATACATGTGAAAAAGATGCATATACTCTCTCCATGAATAACATTGGCTGCTCTCTTTTGTGTGCATATGTGAAAGCTGTGCGAACCATTACTGAATGTTGACATCTTTTTTAGTGATTGGGCAGCAAACTGGGAAAGCAGCTTGTAATTTGTAACATATGTGGTTAGCCAGCCAAGTAAATAAAAGAGATGTGATACAGAGTAGGTATTCTTAGGAGTAAAAGCTTTATTGGTTAAATAATACAATTATTATGTGCTTATGTTAGTTCGACCACTTTTTAACTTGAATGTTTTGCAATTTCTCCTGTTTCGTGGTCATGCTGAAAGGAGACTTCTGTTAATTTGCTCTTCTGCTTTCCTAACCACGTTGATTTGGCACCCCTTCTCTGCATCGGTGCAATCCTTTGCATTAGAAGGGGGTAGAAGCAACAAGAACATGTGCTGAGAAAGGCAACTCTAACTCTTGCATTCTCCAGCCTTTATGTAGGTTAGAAAGAGTAGGATAATTCTTAATTCACAGCAAACATTTATGGTCCTATTGGAAATTATGTTAATAGATTTTTTAACTCCATGTGAGAGTCGTGCTTTGTAACATAGTCCCCCTGCTTGCATTTTTAACAAAAGGATGACAATTAAGGTCATCGTGTAGATGACAGACTATACCACTATTAAAAAGCAGGGTCTTGCATTGATAAAAGGAAACATCTTGACAACTGTTTTATAGGCGCAAGTTCTGGATGATGCAACTACTTTTATCTTTCCTCCAACAGCATCTGATACCTTGTGCAACTTCATTGCTAAGTTCCTTCTCCCTTTCTTCTCCCCGCTCTTTCTTTATTCCCCCGCCACCACCCCCCTCCTTAGACACAGAACCACACATGCAGCTACCCCGGGTGGCACAGCACCACCATCGCCGACCACACCAGACCTCATGGAGACAGTGCACCTGTTTCCTGTTTGGAAGAGCACCACTCCACGCCATCTCTGCCTGTGGATCCTGGCTGCTTACCTGAAGAAAGCGCCTCTCCTGCGAGGTGCATGATCGTCCACCAAGGAGCCATTCTGGATAATGTTAAGAACCTCTTAGAATTTGCAGAAACACTTCAATTTATAGATTCTGTAAGTAGATTATTCAGGCATGTTAATGTTTTTAGAAGGGGCGTGAGGAAACCCATTTCTCAAATCATTGCCATTTTCTAGAGCAACTATCATGTAGTTAACATATATTAATGTAAAGGTAAAATATTATTTTAGTTTTTGTGTGTATGGGTTTTTTTCCCCCCAAAGATCTGATTTCATAGGCTACCCAGATAAAAGCTAGCTTTTCACACATTTCCTTCAAAATGCATATTTTTTTTTAAATAGTGAAGTTAATGACGTAAATGTAGAGCTTGGTTTATGGGAATGATGTTTGAGTTATCTTTTATTTTTTAATTTGTTTCCTTCTTTGTGTTTCTCTAGAATTGTGCCTTGCTTTTGGACAGCACATTCAGAATTATGTTTGCTCAGAGCTTAAAGCAATCTTTCAATATATTTGAAGTGGTAATAAGTTCATTGGTGGTGCATGGCTTTCTCCACAAAACATTGATTATTGATTACCAGTCTCATTTGGTTCACTGAGACAAACCACCTTCAGTGAAACAGACTTGGGTTCAGCCCCTCAAAAGCAGACACTCCGTTCATTCCCACTGTTTCCCAGTGATGAAAAAGCCTTTATTGCAGTTCAGCTTCCAATCAGTCCCCATGAGACAGGGGATAAACATTGCCAAGTGTGCCATCTAGAAAAGGGTTTCCTTTTGCTTTGGATTGCATGCAAATGCTAGAGTACCCAGAGGTCCCTGCATCGCTCATGTAGGACCAGCAGTGTATCAGAACAATTGTTAATCCCGAAGATGTTAAACAAGGGGGCCTGGCAGGTGTTTCCTTTGCATTCAGCATCTCTTTCTCAGTGCTGTTTCAGGTGATGGCACATATCACGCACACACTGTCTCAGAGTTCTGCGCCTCCTACATTTTTTCAGGATTCTTCATCATGGTGTGACCTCAGCAATTTTGAACTCTTTGAAGAAGCAGAATTTTCACCTAGCCAACAGCATGCAGGCAAAGCCCTACAGCTCCAGCAAAGAGAGGGCAATGTGACTAGACCCGCAAGAGAGCCTAGTAAACGCACGTTGAGTGAGGGTTCACTTGGCCCGCTCAAGCCTCTACCTCCTGCGAGGCACAGCACAATTCCACTGGTCATCCTTCGAACAAAGCGGCGCCAGGCCAGCCCCTTAGCCACTGGAGACTCTAGGTCCTTCATATTTGCTGACGTCAGCAGTTCAACTCCCAATCGGTCCCCTGTCAAAAGCCTGTCCTTCTCCCCCTCGCAGGTAGAGCACAGTTTCTGCGCAGCTGTTACTAATTTCCAACAGACAATCAAGCCGTAATAATCTAGAAACTAATCCTTTGGAACAAATGACTAATTATTTTTACCCTCACTGATTTCGTTCCGTTGTTGAATCATTGCTGTTGCTAAGTCATACTGCCTCCCAAAGTTCAGGCTGTCTGTACATTGACTGATGATTTTTGTCATAATTCTCTCTTTTGGGTGATTTGAAAGATGGTTAGTTGCATGAGATGTGCTATTATTTCCTCCACTACTAGAGTTTAACATTTCTATCCCTTTCTCTTCTCCCTTCCCTTCACTCCCTTCCCTTCACTTCCCTTCTGCCTCTTTGTTCACTTATGTGATTCACTGACCCAGGGGTGGAGGGAAGCAAACTATGCTTGGGTTGCAACTAGAAATTTTAAAGGTTCCATTTCATCTTTAAGTGAAAAAGTTTGGGAAGAAGATGAGGGACAAATGCTTAAGTAAAATAATTTATGTTTTAATTTCAATTTCTCAATTATGGCATATTGAGTTGTGCCATAAGATTTTATTAGCATAGTTTTTTGCCAATGGATATTCTTATTTCATATAGTATTTTTTAAAGGCATGGAAATTATAATTCTTTTCAAAAACTTGGCTTCTTAATTATTAAAATAATTGAAAATAATAGGTAATTTGGCACTTTAAAACATTTTTCCAATTAGGTCTGTTGAGTGTTAAGAGCAGCTTTAAGTATGAACAAATATGATGCACTCACCAAAACAATTTATCTTGCTTTTTTGCTTGTATTTTCCAAATTGTGTTTTAGATAATATTCATTCTGCAAGATTTGGATAGATGTTCCAGGAAAACATCCGCATACAAAGTATATAAGTTTGGGAAACACTGATTCAAACTAAGTTAAAGATTGATTTTAATACACTGATGTGCATTGTGAATGTCCAGGAGGAGATTATGATATGTGTGTTTCCCAAATTTATTTTACCTTGGAACTGTTTGAGGAACACCTATTACTTTCCTAGAACAGTGGTCAGCAAACTGCGGCTCGCGAGCCGCAGTTTGCCACTCTGTTGACTAATGAGTTTGCCAACCTCTGTCCTAGAACATTAATGTTCTGAGAGAGACAGCTTATTATTAAAAAATGTTCCACCTAATGTAGGCCTTCTATAATAATGGCTCAATGATCATTAAAGAGAGACAACAGAGTATAAAAGAAAAACAATCATTACTTTCCCCAAATCACTGTAACACTTTTAATCTTCATGAAGAGTGCATCTTATTTCTTTAATGGCAAATGTCATTTATTGAGAATATTTTCTTAGGATTTTGCAATTTTTCCAGCATTGACCCTAGATTTTGTTTTTTTGGAAATCAGACTCCAAATCTTGGTGTTCAATTAGCATAAAATGATAGCCTTGTCCAACATTACATGTTGTGAGCATCTTTATTATTTTATATTGTGGGTCAGTAAAACATATTTGCTTGTTATCACAGTGTGATTTTTAAATTTGGCTCAATAAAGAATGACTGTTTGATCGAAGTAATTTTTTTCTTCCCATATTTAGTTCTTAAACACTTCCAGTAATCATGAAAACTTAGACTTGGAAATGCCTTCTTTAACTGCCACCCCTCTCAGTGGTCACAAATTGACTGTTACAACACCATTTCATAGAGACCAGACTGTGAAAGCTCAAAAGGAAAATACTATGTAAGTTCTTGGTTCAAGAATAAAATTATTGATCTTATTTACTTATAGTTATTTAAGAGAATATAGTCTCCAATGTCTCAATATAGTCCCCAGTGTCTGGCATCAACACTGTGATCCATTTGAATGTATATAATGTTATGGATCCACTTGTATGTATTTAATCATGTATATTCCACATTGAATATGTGCCCTGGGCCTATTATAACTATCCAGAGGTAGATGGTGGGAGGATAAACTAAATTAATTTTTGTAGTTTACCTCAAATTTTCCCATATATGCAAAGGTAGTTTTATATAACTTTTCCATTCAGTTTTTCTGTTTGTTCAATAAGGCCTTTTCTTCTTCACTGAAAATAACATTTTCAGTCTCCTTTTCTCTTTGATTATACACTTCAGAATAAGAATGAGAATAGTTCTTTTTAGTTCATATTTTTTAATCTTATTTTTTTCTTTTGAAATTTATATAGACTACTTCTGACACCCCCAGTAATATTATATGATACTAGAGGCCCGGTGCACAAATTCGTGCATGGGTGGGGTCCCTTGGCCTGGCTGGTGATTGGGGCCAATGGGGGAGGGGGGATGGCCAGCCACGGGAGGTTGGCCAGCTGTGGGAGGTTGACTGTGGGAGCACACTGACCACCACAGGGCAGCTCCTGCATTGAGCATCTGCCCCCTGGTGTTCAGTGCACATCACAGCAACTGGTCAACCAGTTGTTCGGTTATTCAGTCACTTAGGCTTTTATATATATAAATTATAGGAATGATTAAGCAGTCATTTATATTCAATAAAGGCTTAACCAATTCAAAGAAATGGCAGAGAACATCAATATGAGTTATAATCAACCTTTAATCTTATTATTTCCAAGTATAATAAGCAGTTTAAAATATTAACATGTTTTCTACTGTAGGCCCTGTTTTAATAATAGGTGAAATGTATTTGTAAATGACATCAGATCTTCACAATGCTTATGATCATTATAGAAACCCAGGGGCAGGCAGTACATGTATTTTCAGAATGATTGATGTACATAATATCTCTTTTTAAACAATACATGTGTGATTAATCAGCATACCCAATTCCATATCAATAACAGAGTCTTTTATTCAGTAGAAAAATATTAAGTGTAATAGGGAGAGCAGTGTGAGGGACATATGTTCCTGTGTATTGAGCCAACACTTGTTTTCTTTCTAAAGTTTCAGAACTCCAGCTATCAAAAAGTCAATCCTAGAAAGCTCTCCGAGAACCCCTACACCATTTAAACATGCACTTGCAGCTCAAGAAATGAAATATGGCCCCCTGAAGATGCTAGTAAGTGTTTGCAAAATTCTTGGGTTAGTTGGTTTGTTAGTTCAGGCAGAACTTTTCCTCTGATGCAAACATGCCCACTCTTCCCTTCAGCCTCAGACACCATCTCATCTAGTAGAAGACCTGCAGGATGTGATCAAGCAGGAATCTGATGAATCTGGAATTGTCACCGAGTTTCAAGGAAATGGACCTTTACTGAAGAAGATCAAACAAGAGGTAAGTTTGCAATCCTTTGAAAGGAATAGGCTGTGAATGCTGTTCCCTTTGTTCCTTATTGACGAGTCTGCATCATCACTGTGGAGCAATACCACTTTTCCTACAAGGTTTTCATGCCAGAGGCAGTTCAGCGCTGCGGTCAGACTGCAGGCATGTGGCCTGTCATTTGGGAAGCCAAGCCACTTCTATCTACTTCATGTTTGAACAGAAAATATGCTGGAGAGAATAAAGGGATGAGAAGGAAGGAGCTTTTTACTTATTTTTGTCCCTGGCTACATAGATAGAAAGATTATTGATACATATATATTTAATTTTCAGATGTCATGGAGAATTGAAATTAAAATAATAGTATTTTTAATGCATGGTGTAAAAGAAAGGGAATCTAAATTGCAAGGATCAAAGCTTGAGCTTGGTAGCAAGAAACGTTTCTAACAGCTTAGATACGGTGCCTCTTGAATTTATTTTCATATAGGGATAAGTGATTAGGAGACTGGCTAGACATTTACTCTTTTTCAGCCTAATTGAGATGTAATTGACAAGTAAAGTTGTAAATTGTTTAAAGTGTACAACGTGAGGATTTGATATATGTATACATTGTGAAAGGATTCTCCCTCATTGAGTTAATTAACACATCCATCGCCTTACATATTTGCCCTTGTAGGTGAGAAAATTTCAACTCTTCTTTCTTAGCAGATTTCAATTATACAATACAGTGACATCAACTATAGTTACCATGCTATACATGAGCCTCTCAGACCCTATTCATTTTACAGAAATTTACTCTTGAGTAGAACTGTTTCCTGGGAAATTCTGGTTCTAGAAACAACAAAGCACTTCCTGTTTGCTTTTAGGTGGAATCTCCAACTGATAAAGCAGGAAACTTCTTCTGCTCCAACCACTGGGAAGGGGAGAGTCTGAATACTCAGCTGTTCACACAGGCATCACCTGTGGCAGATGTGCCAGTAAGTACACATCCATGTGATGAGATGTTGGTGCACACTGGATTCTGTGTGTGGCACGTGGGCTACTGTGGTTTCAGCACTCCTCAATGCGTCAGCGAAATATTCTCTTGCATGAGTATTTTCTTACAGTTATTAATGTTGAATATAAAGTAGAGGTTTTGTTTATATATTGGAAATAGATTCTATTCCATTGCAGACTTTGTCATTATTTGTTTTCTTAGGATTTGAAAGTCCTTGCCATTTAAAAAATCTGCTGTGTGAACATATGTGTTTTCCATGAAGACAGATTGTTAATTTTTAAATTTTCTTTTCATTTATTTATCTGTCTTTTAAATGTAGTATTTCCTTGTTAAGTTGTCACCTGTTTGGTTCTATGTAGCCTGTGGCATAGTGTTATAGTGTCTATAGTCAATGCCCTTTATTGTACCCTATACTGGATTGCTTTGGTTATCACCATTTTTCAAAATAGATTTTATTTTTTTGTAGTAGTTTTTGGCTCACAGCAAAGTTGAAGGTACAGAGATTTCCCATATACACACTGTCCCCACACATGCACAGTCTCCCTCATTATCAACATCCCCCACTAGAGTGATACATTTGTTACAGTTATCACCTGAAGTCCATAGTTGATATCAGGGCTCACTCTTGGTGTTGTAAATTTTATGGGTTTAGATAAATTTATGACATGTATCCACCATTATAGTATCACACAGAGTAGTTTCACTAAAAATCCTTTATGCTCCACCTATTTATCCCTTCTTCCCCCTCAGCCCTTCGCAACCAACTGATCTTTTTACTGTCTCCATGGTTTTGCCTTTTCCAGAATGTCATAGAGTTGGAATCATACAATATGTAGCCTTTTTAGACTGGCTTCTTTCACTTAATAATGTACTTTTGTTTCCTTCGTGTCTTTTCATGGCTTGATGGCTCATTTCTTTTTTTTTAGCACCAGTTACCACCATTTTTTAAAGTTTCTAATTTGTAAATGATTGTCCTTTATGATGAATCAAAGCTAGTAACAATTGCTAATGTTTTTTCAATATGTACAATGTGATAAGTACTATTCTAAGAGCTTTAGATACATTAACTCATTCAATTCTCTCAACATCCTTACAAGGTTGGTAACATTATTTCCATTATACCAGCTGAGAAACTGAGGCACCAGGAGGCTTAGTCACTTGCTCAAGATCATATAGCTAATAAGTGGGGTTCGGGGTTAAAACTCAGAAAGTCTAGTTTTAAATTACATACTTTTAACCGTTGTATTATACTGCCACTAATTTGTACCTCTGAAATATTTTTGTGTCAATATATAAAATAAACAGTTCTTGAGCTTAATCTCACTAGTTCTTTAATCTCACTAGAGATTAGTAAAACTTTCATTTTTAAAGATGTATTTAATAATTCATTTAGCAGATGTTTTCTGAGTGCCTATGTCATGCCTAGCATTTTTTCTTATTGGTGTTGGCCGCAGTGGGATTAGGGTTAGTACATAGTTAAGTTCTCCTTTTAGCTCATTGAGAAGAGAATTTCTGGCAGATACCTGCATTTCCCCCCTCTAATGTGTATCATGTCATAGCAGTCTACTCACTGTAGTGTCAGAATTGTGTTGGCTTTCATATTATCCAATTTCATTTGAATTTCAAATTATTCTCTTTCCTTTTAGAATATTCTTACAAGTTCCGTTTTAATGACTCCAGTATCAGAAGATGAAGACAATGTTCTCAAAGCTTTTACAGTACCTAAAAACAGGTCCCTGGCAAGTCCCTTGCAGGTAATTAACATTCCAACATTGGTATCTTAAAAGTCATTCCCTAGGGGTGAGGGCTGGGCAAAACCTGTCCCTCCCCCTGCCCAGGGCTGGGTGCAACTGGCAACAATTGAGATGGACTATCCAACCCCAATCAGGACTCCTCTCTCATGTGGGGTGAGGAGGACCCCTGTGAGCTACTGAAGTAAAGTCCACTTTGACAATCAATCAATCAGTCCATTGATCGATAATCCTTTGATAAGAGTTTTTAGACATAGAGGAGAGGTACTTTTAACAACTCTTGATATAAAAACTCTGTTGTGGCTTAGTGGTTGAGCATCAACCTTTGAACCAGGAGGTCAGAATTCGATTCCCAGTCAGGGCACATACCTGGGTTGTGGGCTTGATCCCCAGTGTGGGGCATGCAGGAGACAGCTGATCAATGATTCTTTCTCATCACTGATGTTTCTATCTCTCTCTCCTTCTCCCTTCCTCTCCAAAATAAATAAAAATATATGTTCAAAAAATTAAAAATTCCCAGCTGCCACTCATATGAGACATGCTGGAAATTTTTATTAGAGCAGGTTCCCAATGCATGATGAGATGAAACATTTCTTACTGTGTCTGAGACTAAGATCATATATTACACATGCGTCAATATCTCCTCTGCTTTTAAAAATTCTATAAAGTTCATTGGTATAGTTTACTTTTTGTTCCAAAAGAATTTTTATGTTCCATCACTAAGCCATCAACTCAAGCCTCTACTTAGAGTTTAAATTGAGTTTGAAATGAGCTAGCTAAAAAAAAAATTACGACATATTTGACTATGAGAATGAGAAAGTCAAGTGTCAATATCATGGGGCTAACTTGTTGCTGCTGGGTTTCATCTCAAAAGAATTTCTCTTGTAACTCTGAAGTCAGTATGTGTAGTGAAATACAACAAATTCCAAATTAATCCTGCACCAGATGTAAATAAGAATGCAAATTTACTCCCCTAAATTATTTAAAGCAGTTCCCAACATTAAATAGCCCCTTGCCCAGCCACCTGCAGAGCGCTCCCCCCCATCTCCCCGAGCTACACAGAGGGGAACCTCACAAGCCTTGGAGCATATAAATAACCGGGTTTAGAAGTGGACAGTGAGTGAAGTGCACTGGGACAGGATGTGTGCTTTGGGAGCCTGCCCTTTCTGTAAAGGGCTTTCCCATCTTGGGGGAGGCCTTCTCTCTCCAAATTGTGAGTATCTTAAAATGTCCCCCTTTTAATGATTTGTGATATTTAGCATTATTTTTCAAGTGATATAAATAATGGGATGCAAGTAATACAGCTGGAAGGGCTCTAGGCACATTTTGATGCTTCATTCGATCCGATTGCTTTCCCGTGGCCTCTGTCCGATCCAACAGGCACTGGTGAAAGGTGACTGCTGACCGGAGTGTGCATAGGCAGAGTTGGTGCTTAGGGGCAACCCGGGGTGGTTCCTGGGTCACTCGGGCCTGGGTGGGCCCCGTGTGCAGAAGATTCAGAATATCACAAAGAATTGGGAGATGACAGAGGGAACGGACTCCACCAGGGCACAAGAGGGACACAGAAGGCGGTTTAGGAGGGTGTGAAGGCAAAGGGAGCTACTTGTTAGGTTCACCTACGCTGGTCCTGGCTCCAGAGGAAGATGCCTTCCTTGTTTTTCTTTCCCCTTCCCTTCCTGAATTACTTGGCCCTTGGTTTCCACAGCATAGAACTTGACTACGTGCTATTCGTACATTAAGGTAGATCAAGTTTTGCATATATTTTGTAACTTAGCTTGGGACTCGACCCACATTTATAACAGTATATAAAAAGGGCATTCTAAATTTCAAAGAGCAACTATGTAAAGTATACTTAAGTAGTTATGATGAAGGTGAAAACCCTTGGTTATTTTTTTTTTTTAATATTTCATTGATTTTTTTACAGAGAGGAAGAGAGAGGGATAGAGAGTTAGAAACACCGATGAGAGAGAAACATCGATCAGCTGCCTCTTGCACACCCCTGCTGGGGATGTGCCCACAACCAAGGTACATGCCTTTGACCGGAATCGAACCTGGGACCCTTGAGTCCGCAAGCCGACGCTCTATCCACTGAGCCAAACTGGTTTCGGCTATTTTTCTAAAATCGAATCCTAAAAGTGTTTGGCATAACCAAATAGTGGTTAGCCAAAACCATTGGGTTGAACATGGTACTGATATAAAATATATGTTATCTAAAATTGGCAAGCAATCAGTACAGTTGGCCCTTAAACAACATGGGTTTGAACTACTCTGGTCCACTTATATGCGGATTTTTTTCAGTAAGTATATAATAGTAGGCCCTATGTATTCTCAGGTTTCACACCCACAGATTCAACCAACCTTGGATCAAAAACAGTATTTTCAATCAGTGATTGGTTGAATCTATGATTGCAAAGGGCTGATTTACACTATCCTATATAATAAAAGCCTAATATGCAAATTGTCCCCTGGGAGTTTGACCGCTCGCTACGACATGCACTGACCACCAGGGGGCGGCATGGAACATAGTGGGTGTTGGTGACGTGGTGCTGGCAGTGGGTGGCAGTGGAGGCACTGCTGGCCCTGATGGGCCCTGATGAGAGCAGAACCACAGTGGGATTGTGGAGCAGGTAGACAGGCTGTGCCAGGCCAAGGCAGGTGTGAGCAGGGCCCAATTGCCCTGCCAGTCTCCCCACAGATGGCAATCAGCAGGGGGTGGGGCTGTTGCCTAGCTCCCAGACACTGGGGGAGCTGGACAGGGGCCTGATGATTCAAGCAGAGGGGAGCACATGGGGGCCCAGGTGCTGTCCAGGGCCCAGAGGTCAGCTGGGACCTGCCCCTCCACGCCAGATGCTCACGCTTCAATCACCAGCCAGGCCTAGGGACTGCACCCATGCACGAATTTCGTGCACCGGGCCTCTAGTTTTATATAAAGTACTTGAGCATCTGTGAATTTTGGTATCCGAGGGGGTCCTGGAACCAATTCCCCATGGGTACCAAAGGACAACTGAGTTTTGGAGAAGTCAAAAGTTATACACTGATTTTTGACTGTGCAGGGGTCAGTGTTGCTAACCCTCACATTGTTAAAGGTCAACTGTATTTGTAAAATATGGATTGTCCATATTTTTACATAAAGTTTTTAATGCTATTGCATTTTTTAAAAATCAGTATGAAACTTTATTATCAGTATATTTATATTTTATTTCAAGAAAACATTACTTATTTTTGAAATTCAAAATTAAGTAGTGGCTCTGTTTTATTAATCTATATTTCCAGCATGTTAACAAGCCCTATCTGGAACTCTAGCAACTTTGACATCTGTATACTAAGATTAAGCCAGCTATGTACATCCATCGGTGAAGGTGGTATTTGTCAATTCTACTAAACTGAATAACTGAGACCCAAAAGTTAATTTTAGAGTCAATCTTTCTGTCTGCACTATATGGTTTACTGATTTACACTGCTCAAATTTACTTTAATAACCTGTTATAATAGGTAACCAATTCATTTTAAGAAATATTTGTTAAATGAATGAATCCTACACACCAAGTATCTCCTTTGTTTTGTGACATGGAGATCTAGCTTCAGATACCATAGGAATATGTGATTTCTAAAATGCTTCAAACTTTTATGATAAACATTGAAAAATGCATCAAATAATTCTAAATATTTAAGCACATATTGCCTATACTTCATATAATCCTAGTTCAACAATATATAGGTTTTTATGCAATTTGGTAATTTTGTTTGTTTAAAACAGTGCTGTATCATATGTATCCATTAATAATTTGACCTAATGATCTCTCATGGATGGTATTATTGAACATATTGTGCCTTTGTTAAATGATGTGGCTATTTGATTTAAAAGTACTTTATATACATTTAACTTCTATAAACTTTATTTATACTTACAATAAGTCCAATATTAAGTGAGATTTTAGCAAACTACATATTTTTTTCATAGTGCTTTTAATTAAAACAACCAAATATGACTCCTACAGTATTTTAAAATTTTGAGACTTCTAAAATATTTGCCATTTGTAATAGTGCAGTATTACATAACTATTATCTATCCATCTAATTGTCTAACTAACTTTCCTTAGGTATAAGAATAGTTTATTGAAGACTACATAATTGTTCAATTCTGGGTTCTGTCATTTCGGTTTTAATCATCCCTGGCTTTATTAGGGCAGTAACACTTTACACAACCAATTACTGTTATTGAGGCCCAGATACTGAGCCTTAAGGTTCAGCTTTTCATGTACATATAAATGCACATGCTTATACAGAGATATGTGTAAGTACATGTGATATTTTAAAACTAGAACTACAAGAAGCTATGAGTTTAGCATTTCATTATGATATATCTTAAACATAGATTGACGTATAGAAAATATTCTATGAATTAGATTTAACAATTACTAACACTTTGCCATATATACTTCATCCATTTTTTATGAAGCATTCTAAAATTCCAGACAATGCAACATTTTATTCTCATGTATCTCTAAAAGTAAGAACATTTCCATATATACCTTAATACTATGATGATGACATTATTAACAATACTTCCTTGATATTCTAATTCCTGGGCTATAATTAAATTTCCCCATGAATCCAGAAAATAATCTTTTTATTGTTTGTTTGATCAAAATTGAAACTGTTTCACACGTTGCATTTGGTGTTTAAGTCTCTTAAATCTCTCTTAATCTTTTGACCAATGCTGTCCAATAGAACCTATGCCATGATGAAAATGTTCCATATGCTGCTGTCATGTGTGGCTAGTGTCTTTGAGGAATAGAATTTCCAATTTTATTTCATTCAATTGGCTTTAATTTAATAGCCACATATCCTTCCTCTCTTCCTAGAAACCAACCATTTCCCCAAGGTTGGCCATTTTAGTGGGAAATGTCTGTAGAGACCAGTCAGGGTACTAAATATGCCCATTTCTTATGTGCGTTGAGAAGCAATAAACTTTATAAATCAGAATTCTCTATGTATCTCCTAACACATAAACTAGAATGCATAAATAGCGGCAATTATTAGCCATTATGCACAAATAACATTATATTTGTTTTTAAAATTATTTATGTTGAATATTTGCCTAAAGTAGTTTGCGGCAGCTACATAATCTTATAATTATTGGGTTTCTTGTTCGTTTTTAAGGTGCTTTAATTTTAAATTATAAAAGCAGACAGAGAATCATAATATAGATGTTCTGAGACATGTTTGATATTTGTGTCTTTTGTGTAGCTTAAAATATGTGAGATTTTCACCTTGGACCATTCTCCTCACGTTGTGTGGGGGTAGAGAATGGAGTCTAAAAGCTCAAAAATGATCACAGTGTGGAAATAAACATTCAGCCTAGAAAGCCTGAGCTGTTCACAAGTTACCCTGAGAGAGCCTGCGGCGTACACACACACACACACACACACACACACACACACACACACACACCCTCCTCGGCAAGAAGAAAAGAGGTGCCTATTTTCCTCAATATGCTTTCAATTTGCTTTACATTTTTAACTAAATACATTTTACCGCCAAGCATTTCTTAAGATCGACATTTTTATTAGTAGATCTGAAACTGTACTTAAGTTATAAGCCTTCTGAACTTCTGTATTTTTCTCTTAAATTATAATTTCCTTTTATTCCTATTTAAAACCCAAGTGTAAAAGATGTATTCATATGCTTTTCACTCACTCACTTTCCTCTTTTTGGTAACCACAGAATGACAGCCTTAAATTTTAATTTCCTGACTTGGCTTGTCATGGCCTTAGTTTTCTAAAAAGTGAGTTTAAGTCAATTTCTCAAGCCATTATAATTTAAACACATTTGCACAGCATCAAAAAAATCTTAAAATATTATTGCAAGCAATTGAAGCTCACTTTTTTCAGCTTCACGTGTTTTGGATTGCTTCTATTTTTATATAAATTACTTATGATTTTTTTAAATAGGGCCAAACCTTTTTGCAAGCTCGGCGTTGCTGAGGAGTGTAATAAATTACCATGCAGGCAGCAGGGACCTGGGTTCTAGTCTAGACACCATCCTTTTCTAACTGCATGCATGTCTTTAATTCATTAACCTCTTCAGATCAAAATGCTCTTGTCTGAAAGCTAGGACCATGGCACATCCTTCACTTATCCCACAAGGTTGCTATGAAGTTCAAGTGGACATCATAATGCTTTCAAAATGGCAGCTTACTTGTCAGTGTACATAGATGGTGTCTGTTATTAGGGAAAGGGCGTGTGCAGCCCTGTCCTTAGAAACACAGGCAAGGAGGCCTCACCAGCGACCGGTCTTCTTGCACTGTGGTGTATTATTTCCTCTAGCACACTCTGTCTCATTCCTTGTTCCACTCATGCAGAACTGTGTCAGTGGGTCACCAAAAGAAAGAGCTGATTCAACTGATTCCTGAAATAGAGGTAGTCAGATCTCATTGGTGTTATGGAAATGAAACAACTGATTTACTGGTTTTCTCTATTTTTTCTGTTACTTGTGCTGGCATGTCAACAGATATGGAAACAGGCTGTCTCCATGTGACATCGAGCTTTCCAGGCATTCTTTAGTACAGTGTGTTGTCGTATACATTCATATTCATTTGGTTCTCCCTTTGGGTCACTTTTTCCCACTTGTCCTGGCAAGAATTTTGCATAACTGTCAGTAGTATTCCAGCAACCTGCTTTTAAGATATGTTATATAATAAGCCAGTTTGGCGGGTGGGTGGGAAATGGGGGGAAAGGGCGGATAAATGGTGATGGAAGGAGACTTGACTTTGGTTGGTGAACCCACAATGCAATATACAGATAATCTATTATAGAGTTGTACACTTGAAACCTACTTAATTTCATTAACTTATGTCACCCTAATAAATTCAACAAAAATTTTAAAAAATAAATGAATTAAGCAAGTTTGCTGGGTATAGTTTTGGGGTTGACCTGACAAAGGCTAAATGAGTAGGAAGGTATGTCAAGTTCTCCAATTCAGGGTGCCCTGCCCCAGATATTACAAGATGTGGTGATTTTCTTTGGGTTGGGTTGATAACACTATGACATTGAATCTTCCTCAGGCCAGCAAAGATAGACTGACTTTGGAGCAATTTGGCACTTGGCTTAATCTTAATAGCCTGGAACTAATATGTGACTAAGGAAAGAGCTATTCTTCCAAAAATTTGTAACACCCTAGGCCAGTGATGGGAAACCTTTTGAGCTTGGTGTGTCAAACTTCGCCAAAAAACTGAGAATAACTCGGGTAGTGTGTCACTTTGAGGAAAAAACATTATTTCTCAAATGTTTCATCCTCGGCATGCGGCCGCCTCAGCGGCCGCGTGTCATCAGAAATGGCTACGCGTGTCAGTGCTGACACGCATGTCATAGGTTCGCCATCACTGCCCTAAGCTATGAGGTATAAATGGTTGGAAAATCTATAAAGATGTAAGGTGAAGAGACCCCTAGAGATATCTGGGACAAACTCCAAATGTAGGCAAAGTCCCTGCATATTAGCAATTGTTAACTAAGGCTTGGATGGGAAGTGAAGGCACTGGTGGATTGGGCAACTTCCTGGGCCTTCTCTCCCCTAACTTTTAGGACTCTTTAATATGAAAAGTTAACAACCCTGAAGTTAGGAACAGTTCATTGTTTTGTGCATTTATGCATAGGGTGGCATTTATGCCTGAGAAAAGTCTGGAAACCATTAACTTTATCTTAGTGACAGTTCATCTCAGGTTCATCGTTGACTTTCAAGATACAACTAAATATTTCTTTGTTATCTCTTATAACTGATACATTTTAAAAGCATGCCCCTTTGGGAAGGAAATCTGACTTTTATAATTTTAGCCCAAACTATTTTCTTCAGATGGGTTAAATAGAATAATCAGATCATTCTTATTCATACTCTTGTGGACATCTTTCATATCTTCTCATAATTTAAAAGAAAAACATAATATCATCTCACAAGTTGCTTTGATTTTTATGATTTATGCAAATTTTTTATTAGGCCTGCAGATTGCAGAGCACATATCTTGCCAAGGCTTTTGACATCAGTAGCTATCGTGTGAAGTTGCTATTGCACATAATGATAATAGTAGTTGTTGTTCAGCATGATGAAAAAACTATTCATAGTCTAAGTGAAAAATGTGAAGATAATCTGACAGAAAACCACCTGCGGACATGGTCTTGTCTCCTTTTATTTCTTCTGTTTTCTACAGAGGATCTGAGTGTTTATTTAAAGTGCTTTAGCAGGTTATCTCAGTGAAAGCTCTGACAGTATGTTTACAGTTCACTTCTGCCCAGGGGCAGTAAAGGTAGATTATAGGATAAGCAAGGTGACTTGCAGGCAAGAGGAGGAGGATGTGCGGTAGGATTATTAATGTTGAAATAAATCTGGGTAGAGTGACATGTCTGCAATAGTACCATGGGTTAGTAACTTAACAAGAATTCATGTGCACAAATCTGTAATTCTTATCAATTCTTTATTGTAAATGAAACTAAAATTTAAAGAGAGGGAATGAGGAGGATGCACAAAAATCTACATGACAGTATTAAAAAATCTTCTTCTAGCACAAAGACATTTAATCCTTGTTTGTCAAGACTATTCTGTCTGCATGAAAAGTTGGCCCAGGGCCCCAGGGCTTCAAGTTAAGGAGGGAGAAGGAAATAGCACAAGAGGAGGCAGCTGCCATTTGGGCTGTTGGACCTGAGTGTTTCTTTTCTTACCCAAGTACTCGGCCTTCTGCTCTCCCTTTCATGCTGTAGGTGTGGGTATGTGTCCGTTCTGACCAGTTTTATTCACTCATTGCTATAACAAGTGTTTGCTTTGTGCGCTCACGGTGCAGAAAAGGAGGTGCCCGCACACTTACCTGTGGCTTATTGTTCTGCACACAGTGGCTCTTGTACACAGTGGTACTCTGTCCTGGTGTTTGCACTGGGAGAGTCAGGTGTTCCCAGTCGTCTTGCCCTTCTTAGGCCCTGAGCTTCAGGGCTTATATGCCCCTGAATTGCTCTGCTTTCTGGAATTTGAATATTTCAGTCCATTTGATTTATTTCTTGGTAAATTCCATTTTGACTTAAGAAAAGTTGACTGAAAAGTTTATCTCAAAATCCTAGTTTAAAATATATGGTACCTTCCTTATACTGATCATATTTTAAACATCTGGTCCTGGAGGAGAGCCAAATACGAATAAAGCGATAGCGTGTGGGAGATCCAGCAGGAACACAGCCACATTTCAAGTTGAAAATATATTAAACTGATAATACTTGGAATTAGATTCTCCCCCATTTTTTGAATGCGTTCTTTCAAAATTTGTATTTTTGGTTTTTGTGTGTATCTTTATGTAATTTTAGATTTACATATAAGGTATTAGTGTATTAAGATATTTCATTTTGCTACTTCTTCAGACAACTAGCTTTGTAAGATCCAAGTACTTCAAGCACTGCATAATACTTCATGGTAGGCATCCACCATAGTTAAACTGTTTGCTCTCAAATGGTAGTTATTATATGTCACACTGCTACAATGAGTACAAACGCGAGCTCAAGATTTCAAATTATAGCATTGCATTTTATTTTTTAATTGGGTTTCTTGTGTCAACTTGATGTTTCAATACTGCACTGGAAAATGTTAATACTCAAGTAACTAAAACATGAAATTTGTATGAGAATTATCTATTTGTTCGAAACTAGAGAAACATCACCTATCCAGAACTATTTCATAGGAGGCTATAACTACCCTGATCATTTTTGTTTAGGAAAACATTAAAGTGGCTCAGTGGCAGAAGTCAACCCTGATGCCTGGCCTCTTTGTCCTGCCATCTTTGTGATCCACTTCCAGGAAAATATTGCGATAATAATCCACCTTGCTATGTCGTATAGTTCAGGTTACATGTGGAGCCGCTGAGCCTTCAGAGTAAACATGTGTAAACTTGGCCGGTGCCTTTGATGGTGGTGGTGGAGATGGGTGGCAGATTGGGCAGAAGTGAGAGAACCCAGTGTGTGTCCTAGGAAAGTTTGCAAGTTAGACACATGGTGCTATAAACCTTATGTCACTGAAACTTTGTCCCAGCCACTGGGTGAGGAAACCCCATCACCACGTTCAGTCAGAATTATCATACTTCTTTGCTAAAGTCTGATAACTTCGACACCCCCAACTAAGTGCTTCTTTCTGCATTCCAAGGCCTTTCTGGCCTCACCCCACAATTGTCCACTGGTAAGAACCCTAATGGAAGCAGCTTCTTACACTCACTAGGGCCTGGGTTCACATTCTTGCTTCATTACTTCTTAGCTGGGTGACCTTGAGGATGTTCCCTAAATTCGCTCTTCCTTTTAAATTGCTGGTCTGTAAAACAGGTGCAGTGTTTCACGTGTGTTGTGTGAGAATTAAATGAGATGATCATGTAAAACACTTGGAAGCATGGGAGGTGTGTCGTAAGCACCTGTGAAGGGTCATTTTAATGCACCCTATCTCTTCCTCTTACCTAGGTCCTCCCACAAAGAACGTACAGATCTCAGCTCCCTGACTCCTTCATGCTATTTCTCCACCTGGGTTACACACCTCTCTGTCCAATCTATCTAAATCCTGCCTATTCTTGCCCTTTCCCTAGAGCAGTGATTTTCAACTGGTGTGCTGCAGAATTTTTAAAACATGCAATACCTGACTATTTAGATACTGACCACTTTTCCCTTCAATTTTCAAATTTTAAAAAAATGACACAGCCCTAGCTGGTTTGGCTAAGTGGATAGAGTACTGGCCCGTGGACTGAAGGGTGTCAGGTTCAATTCCTGTCAAGGACTCAATCTCTGGCCCTGGTCAGGGCATGTGCAAGAGGCAACCAGTTGATGTTTCTCCATCTGTGTCTCTCCCCTTCCCTTCCATTCTCTCTAAAAATCAATGGAAAAATACTCTTGAGTGAGAATTAATTATAACAACAACAACAAATGACACAATAGCCATCCAGTGTGAATGAATCAAAAGTATAACTATTGTTTTGTCAAATCAGAATTTTAGTAACTAGTTGATGTGTGCCATGAGTTGGAAAGCGTTGGAAATCATTGCCCTAGAGTGTTGCCCTGGCAGTTCCTGGGTGTCCCATCACCTCTTCCCCTGGGCCTGGCACCACACTCCATTCACACTGTTCTGGCTGTTTCCTGAAGGGAGCACGAGGCTCTAGAAAGCAGAGGCCTTTCTTTTCTTAATTCTTCTTCTGTCCGGTGGAAAAGAAAAATCTCTTTGATGTCAATACCAGGCATAGTTGTGCTTTTTTAAAACCATTGGTTTAGATTTGAGTTTGTGTTTCTATTTCCCTCTTTGCACTGACTGCTGGAGAGCTCAGGGCCAAAACTGAGGTTTACACTTAGCATGCGCATTGTGCTTCATGGGAAGTACAATTATTATTAATTTTTATACATTTACTAGCGTTCCCATTGCAGGAAAAATCCTGCAATAGGGTTTCCTGCTGCACTCTACCCCACCCCGCCTCTGCTCCTCCCTTGTCCCCCGGCCCGCCTTCTCCGCCAGCCTGCCCCGCCTCCGCTCCTCCCTTCAGCATCTCTTGGCTTCTTTCTATGCTGTCTTGATATGCAAATTAGCCGCCATCTTTGTTGGGGTAATTTGCATGCTCGTCCTGATTGGTTGGTGGGCGTGACTTGGGCGTAGCGAAGGTGCGGTCAATTTGCATATTTGTCTATTATAAGGTAGGATTTGTAATCCTGCCTTGTCCACTTTTAAAACTCTGTTATCTTGTCTTTATTTTGTGAGCATCTCAGATCCTTTTGGGAACTAAGTTGGGCACAGAGAGTACTTATTTTGGTTTGGAGCAACACGGAGGGAAGGCAGGAGCCGGGGCTGTGTGGAAGACAGACCTAGACTCAAAGCCATGCCATCACTTACCCTGGCAGTGGCCTTGGGCAAGTTATCTCCACTCTCTGAGTGTCCGTTTTCTGCCCGACTCAGGAGAGAATGAACCCCCCTCATGGGGTAGCAGTGCTGTGCAAATGAGATCATGTGTGTGAGGTGCCAGGCACTGGACCTGGGTCTGGATGCTGCCCATTCCATCTTCCAGTGTGTCTTTGAGAAGTAAGCTATCCTGAGGCAGCATGGAGGGACCTGGAGAGTATTATACTAAGTGAAATAAGCCAGTCAGAGAAAGACAAGTATCACATGATCTCACTCATCTCTAGAATCTAATGAACAAAATAAACTGAGGAACAAAATAGATCCAAAGACATAGAAGTATGGAACAGACTGGAATCTCAGAGGGAAAGCGGGAGTAGCTGGGTGGGAAGAGATCAACCAAAGAACTTGTATGCATAATGCATAACCCATTGACACAGACAATAGGGTGGGGAAGGCCTGGAGTGGGGGATGGGGGCTAGAAAGGATCAATGGGTCACTGGGGGGGAGGGGGAGGGGATATATGTAATACTTTCAACAATAAAGATTTAAATTTAAAATAATAAATAAATACAAGTAAGCTATCCTGGTAAACAGATATTCTAAATTATTTATTTAATTGCTATTAAAAAACCATATGCCATGTTTAGTAATTGGTGATCAATTCTAGCACTTATAAGAGCTTTTTCTTTCAGAGGACTCACGCACTCACGAGTTTGCTTAATGAGTAAATAGAGCTCACCTTTGGTATCTGGGGAATTTTTATCCCATTCTTGTCTTTGTAAAATCGCCTAATAGACAAAAGGCACCCAAGTATGCAGATGTGGCTATATCTTAAGATACTGATTGGAGTGGATTTTTTTCTCTTAGGTATAAACAATTTCTGCTGGCTTCCTGGGTGTCAGAGAGCTAAGGTTTTATCTGACCAAGGCTCCCTGGTGTCCACCACTTGCTATCTGGAGGTCAAAATTCCCTCTGCTGGCTGTGCTAGGATTGGGACTCCGTTTGTATGCTAACATATGTGCTTTCTGTCTGACCTTACTGTTGTCCTCTTTTCCCCACCAGCCTTGTAGTGGGGCCTGGGAAGCTGCATCCTGTGGGAAGATGGAAGATCAGGTGACAGCCACCGGTCAGGCTCGGAAATATGGGAATGCCTTCTCAACCCGGACTCTGGTCATGTGAGACGTTCCCAGACAAGCATTATGGTTTTCAGAACACTTCATGTCGACTTAGGATATGTCGTTCCTCTACATGAAACTTTTCATGAAAGGGAGAAGAACCTATTTTTGTTGTGGTACAACAGTTGAGAGCGGCACCAAGTGCATTTTAGGTGGATGAAATCTTATCAGATTTCACCCAACTAAAAGGATTTTTAAAAAATAAATAAATAACAGTCTTACCTAAATTATTAGGTAATGAATTGTAGCCAGTTGTTAATATCTTAGTGCAGATGTTTTTAAACATAAAGCGATTTACCTGTATTTTAGAGGATCCAACAGACCAGTATTTTTTCATGATGAGATTTTTGAAATTTTACCCAAAATACGGTACTCCAATATTTCACTTTTCTCAATCACTAAACACAATGCATTACTAGAAACGTTGGTTTAATACCATGGGATAATTAATCGAGATTGTAAATGCTCATTTATGGTTACTAACATTGGAGGTACACTTATTGTACTAAACCATTTGATGAGTTTTTTGTTGGCTTGCTTTAAAAATTATTACTGTATGAAATAGTTTTATAAAACAAATTATATTTTTATTCAGTAATTTAATTTTGTAAATGCCAAATGGAAAGATGTGTCTTGCTGCTATGGTCTTAGCCTGTAGAGATGCTGCTAGTATGAGAGGAGCAGTAGAGCTTTGGACAGAGACTTGGTGTTAGGTAATTGACTATGCACTAGTATTTCAGACTTTTTTATTTTTTATATGTATACTTTTTTTTTCCTTTTGTAATACATTGGAAAACTTATTTGGGAGACTTATGCATTTGTTTTTTGTTATTTTTGTTGTTGTTGTTAACTGTGGTTCATAAAGGTTGCACTTCTTTTTTGGGAGATCTATGTTATTGGTGTCCTACGTTTTGTTTTGAGTTCGGCCTGACTGTTCCTTAATTCAGATGTTATGTGTTTGATCAGCATTCCCCTTGGTTTTGAAGTGTCTGGTCTCAGAACTGCCACACAGAACCTGTGTTTGCAGCTGGGCCAGAGAGACTAGGGTCCGGAGCCAGTAGCTGCCTTAACAACGTTTGGTACAAGATCACTAGCACTGAACTTTTGATACGACAATGTACTTACTGCCTTGTAGTGAAATAAAGCTGTGCCCTTATTTACTTACATTTGACTTCTGTCTTACTTGGGGTTAGTGGATGTTCTTATACTTTTAAGAAAAGGGAATGAACTCAGAATTCTTTCTTCTGCTAATTTTCGCACCATCTGAACTTCACTTGAAAAAGCCAAGAGTCATTACTTTGGAGAAAGAACAAGAAAACCAAGTTCAGTAGTTCACAAATAAGCATGTGTGCAATGACAGCTGGGAGGACTCTTGAAGTATCAGCAGAGTTCCAGCGGCATTTGAATTGGGATAATCCGAGGGGAGTTCATTTGCAAGAGTCCCGATACCACGGATGTGAGCAAGGCATAGGAGGACTGCAGGAGTAGTGCATGCCTATGGGTGCAGGCCTGGAGAACACCACCCCGTGCAGGGGGAGAGTCATAGAAAGCAAGAGGCCTTGAGAGGATCCACAACCTTTGGGACCTTACAGGGAGATCCAAGTGGAATCCCTAACTTTCTTTCCCCTACCCCTCCTGTCTCTGCCATGGGTCCTCCTCATTGACAGAACCAAGCAGAAGTTAGAGGGCAAGGGAGCACCTGGACGTAAGGCAGCCGGCCAGCCTCCTAGGGCAGAGCCAGAGGACATCTGTCGGGGCAAGGACAGAGTGTCCCTGCCAGTCATCCAGTCCAAATCCCTGTTTTACAGATGAACTTCCACTGGCTGCCATCTCTCAGCTCAGTGTTCTTTTCACTGCTTTACAATATCCCTTGCACACGGTTCCTTATAATTTCCTTTTGTCACTCTTTTCCAACTCAGACTTTAAATTCTCATATACATGATGCACTTGGTGCTCCTGGAGCCAAGGATTTGTTACTCATCTTCAAGACTGTCTAGTGTCCTTTGATCATATTTCTGATAGGTGATAACATGCCATGCCAGTGTTAGAAAGCTTGTAATATTCATGCACTCTCAAAGCATTTTCCAGGTGCCACTTACTAGCATTTTGAACTTGGTTGGACAAGTCACTGACCTCTCTGTGCCTTGTTTCTACATCTGTGAAGTGAGTTCATTCTTATAATGAACTCTTGTTAAATAATGCACTATACAAATGTTTGTTATTACATATGCCTTCCATAATTAAGTGGTGCATATCATGTTGTACGTTGAATGTTCATCTGGCTGATAATGTGCATTGTCAATTACAGAGTTAAACTCAGTGGTCATAATACAACTATTAAAATAAACTAATGGTAAGAGTGAACTCAGCATTATACAGAACTGAAGTAAATATTTACTTTTCCAACAAGTACGTAACCCAATAACTAGAAACTTAAACTAATGAAAAAGTAGTGTAAATTTACGTTTTATGTACAAATACATTCACATAACACCCATTTCACAAGCATCTGTAAAACATTTATTTGTCCTGGTCATTTTTTTTTTTTTTAATCCTCCTGCTTTATACAGCAGAGATTCCAATCCTAATATATAAAAAGTCAGGGGCCATCATGACCGAAACAACCAGACAGATGACCAAACAGCAGGCTGCATGGGGCAGTTGGGGTTGACCAGGCCAGTGTGTGTGTGGGGGGGGGGGGGGGGGGGGCAGTAAGGGGTAACCAGGCCGGCAAGGGGGCAGTAATGGGTGACCAGGCCAGCAGAGGGGGGGCAGTTAGGGGCGACCAGGCCAGCAGGGGGGGCAGTTGGGGGCAACCAGGCCGGCAGGGGGGGAGTTAGGGGCTATCAGGCCGGCAGGCAGAGGCAGTTAGGGGTGATCAGGCTGGCGGGGAGGGAGGGGGCAACTAGGGGTGATCAGGCAGGCAGGCAGGTGAGCAATTAGGAGCCAGTGGTCCCGGAGTAAGAGGGATGTCTGACTGTCAGTTTGGGCCCGATCCCAGCGGTCCCAGATTGGAGAGGGTGCAGGCTGGGCTGAGGGGACACCCCCCACCCATGCACGAATTTTGTGCACTGGGCCTCTAGTAGTAAAATAAATGGAAACAGTATTGCTGCTCAGAGAAATGTTACCCTTTGAGTCACTATGTGTAAAGCTTGTGTCCACATGTGCACATCAGGAGAAGAGGAGAGACACTGAGAAGACTCTGAAGTATCTCCCAGCCACTAGTGAGACTGATAACCCAAGAAGAGAATACGTGCAGTGAGGAAATTTGTTTCTTTAGCAATTATCCAATATTAGAACTAGAAAAGACCTTAGCCATCATAAGGGGCTTATGATAAGGGGCTCGTCACATTGCTTTCTTGAAAGAAAACCCATTTTGGAGTCCAACCAGTCTTGGTTTAAATTCAGACTCTGCTCTTTACAAGCTCTGTGATTTATAGGACCTTTACTTAATCTATCTAAGTAAGCTTTGTTTACTTATATTTTACTTATATTGGAGATAAGCTCAGCCAGTGTTGTTCAGTGGTTGAACATTGACCTATGAATTAGGAGGGCACAGTTTGATTCCCAGTCAGGGCACATGCCTGGGTTATGGGCTTGATTCACAGTGTGGGGCATGCAGGAGGCAGCTGATCAATGATTCTCTCTCATCACTGATGTTTCTATTTCTCCCTCCCCCTTTCTTACAAAAATCAATATATATATAATTTTTAAAGTACATCTCAAGATTGTTGGGTGTTGTGAAGATCATGTAAGCTACTACATGCATTCTTGCATCTTTGTAAAATGTCACAATACTTGTTGATTGGGCAAGTCACTCTGATGACTTACAATCAAAGGAAAAACATGTCTGTTACTTAACAACAGAGAGGTGAATATCCCTATTGGCTGTGTGCTAACTTTATTATTTGTATGAAAACTAACTTTAAATCTAAGTTAGGTCTTCTCAAAATATTCCTAATCATTCTAACATGTATTTAAATATGCGGGGAATATGGAGTATGTTTTTTCTTAAACTTGTTGGTTTCTAATTTGAAAAAGAAAAACTACTTAGTAGGTAAAATGTGATGTGCAGTTCTACTACACATTTAAATACGAGTTTTGGTGCTTATTTTTCTCTTTTTACCATTGCTACTATCTGATAAAAATCTTCCTTAATCACCACTTTTAGAGGATAGAGTTGAGGAAAGGAAGTCGGCTAAAATGCAAACCTCTTTTTTAAATTAAATTTATTGGGGTGATATTGGTTAATAAAATTATATAGATTTAAAGTGTACAATTGTATAGTACATCATTTGTATATTTATTGCATTATTTGCTTACCACCCAGAGTCAAATCTCCTTCTATCACAATATATTTGATCCCCTTTACCTTTTACTACCTCCTCCCACTCCCTTTCCCTCGGGTGACCACCACACTGTTGTCTGGCTTATTTGTTCATTTGGCAAAACTTAATAAAATGAAGTTGACTTGTACACTATCATACATAGTGACTTTGGGAACTGCAGCAAGAGGATCTGAACTATAAGTCTCAAGGAAATTGTTAGTGTCTTGGTAATAAATAGGTAAGAATTCTTTTAAAATAACATTCAATGCAAATGTTCTTGATGCTAATGTGGAAATTGGAGACATTGGCATTTGCCCTGTGGGCCATATTTCTTTTATTCAACTAGTATATGTTCAGCACCTACTGTACGCTAAGTGCTATGTTTGAAGTTGGGGTAGAACTTGAACAACATAGATAAGAAAGTCCTTGCCTCCTATGACCTTATGCTCTGCTGGCAGATACTGGTAAGTAAGTGGATTACAGTGTGGTCGTAACAGAGGTAACGGAGACCAAGGAGAGCATCAGATATAGACTTGGAGGAGCAACACAGGTTTCCCACAACACTGGCATCCAGCAAGACTAAGAGATGAAGCCAAGTTAAAGTAAGGGCAGGAGTTGGAGGGCGTAGCAGGCTGAGGTTAGATTTGACATTTGCTGGAGGAAACACACCCAAATACCAGTATAATGGCTTGTCTTATTTCAAATTCATGATGACAAATTGCAAATGGCATTCAGGCAATTCTGCCTGAGGATATTCTCTAGTGTATTCTTTTCCCCATGCTCCAGACCACATTTTCACACTCCTTCCTCTCAAACCTCTCCATCGCAACTCCACCCAATTCCCAGCTGATAACCTCAATTCATTCATCAAGGAGAAAACAGAAGTATTCACCTTCCTACACCAAAGCCATTCACAGACCTGCACATGTACTGAAGTCCTACCCTTCCCTCTTGTTAGCATAGAAGAGCTGCACTCATTGGCCACTCCTTCCATTTGGCCTGTACAAAGCCATCCCCTTGTGTCCTTCAGGGCCTCATACTGCAGATACTATCACTTTATCCCATGTTATAATGTCTTCCTCTCTCTGAAATGATTCTTATCTCACGAACACGGTCTATATCTCCCAGCAGTAAAATATAGTCCTCCCTTTATCCCCTATCACCATCATAGGGCTCTATTTATCTGCTCCTCTTCTCAGCATAACTGCTTAAGGGATCTACGGTCGGTCGTGGTCATCACTTTCTCTCGTTGCCTCTTCCTGCAGCCCACGCTGCATGCACTTTCATTGCCCCTACTCCACCTTGCTTGCCCTTGTCAGTGTCACCAATGGCCTCCATGTGGCCAAATGCTGTGGTCACTTCTTAGGCTTCATTTTACTTCACCTGTTTGCAGCCTTCAACAGAAGTGGCACTCCCGCTTTCTTGAGCCACTTTCAGAGCACCACTCCTGCAGTTTTCCTCCTTTCTCACTGCTTCCTCTGTTTCCTACTCCACCTCCTCTTGGCCTTGAAATGGCCATTTCCACTTTCTCTCTATATCATTTTTTTTCTGAGGGATTTCATGATTGCTGTTGCTTTAACTACCAACTATCTCTTCAGTTCTTACCCCCTTCTGGGAATACAGACTCCTGTCTCCTATTTCATGTTAATATCCCCTCACATATGCATCTTAAATTTAGTCTAAACAAAATAAAATTTGTAATCACTCAGTGCTTCTATTTTTCTCATTTGTAATAATTAGCTCTAATTTCTTAATTATTTTTTTTTCATTTCTCAAGACAAAAATGTGTCACCTTTGATTTCTCCCTTTACCTTATCACCTCTCTTACACACAAGTACTCAGAAACACTTGAATACTCTGCCTTGAAAATATATTTTAAACATGTCCACTTTTCTTTATTGTCGGTAATAATATTATTAGTAATGAAACAGTATGTATTAAGTGCTTACTATATGCTGGGAAGAAGGGAGATTGTGGGGGGAAAGTTTGGGAAGAACAATGGTGATGTCTGAGAGGTCAGAATGAGGAGTGACTGAAAGAGAAACCGGGGTGGTGTGGGGAGATAAGAGGCTGGAGAGGGAAGCCCTATAAATGTTCTTCAAGAGTTTGAGCTTTGTCCTGAAAGATATGGGGGCCCATTAAATGGTTTTAGGCAGGGGAATAAAGTGATTAATTTATAATGGATTTATATAAATAATTTTGTTCATATCCCTTTTTCATAGATAGTATATAAAATTAGACCACGGGTTAGCAGGGCCAGATAATTGCAGAGTCTGAATTTTATACCCAGTTAATTGGATTTTACATAGTATATTTCATACTGCTTCTTAATGTCAAAAGAATGTGCTTAATTCCAGAAAATCTTATTGAAACTATCCTTTGATCTGAAGTATGCAAGAGACTTTTCATGTATTATAGTATATAAATTAGTACAGGAAGAATTGTTTGCATTAAACACTTTTCTTCTGTAAGAGCAGAATATTTCAACCAATAACCAATAATTTATTCACAACCTTCCTTGTTTTCAAACACCAAATCTTCCACTGACTTTTAAAAATGTGGCATAAGACTGCTGCAACTGTTATGGAAAACAATATGGAGTTTCCTCAAAAAAATAAATATAGAACTGTCCAGTGATCCCACTCCTAGGAATATATCTTAAGAAACCCAAAGCACGAATCAGAAAGAATGTATGCATCTCTATGTTCATAGCAGCACAATTTATAATAGCTAAGATCTGAAAACAGCCCAAGTGCCCATCGGTAGATGAATGGATAAAAAAGTGTGGTACATTTATACCATGGAATACTATGCAGCAGTAAAAAAGAAGAATCTCTTACCCTTTGAGACAGCATGGAGGGACCTGGAAAGTATCATGCTAAGTGAAATATGTCAGTCAGAGAAAGACAAATATCACATGATCATAGTCATATGTGGAATCTAAGTAACAAAATAAACTGATGAATGGAGAGGATCCCATAAACATGGAAGCATAGAACAGAGTGTGGAATGTCAGAGGGAAGGCAGGGGAGAGTGGGTGGGTGGGAGGTAATCAACCAAAAACCTTGTATGCATATATGCATAACCTATGGACACAGACAACAGGGTGCTGAAGGCATGGGGTGGGGGGTGGGAGCGGGCTGGAGGGGGTAAATGGAGAAAAAGGGGGACATATGTAATACTTTCAACAATAAAGAATCCTATCTAATAAAGAGCTAATATGCAAATGGTCATCACGCCCTCACACCCTCACACTGGAACTGCTCAGACACTCAACACTGGGGAGAGAGGAATAGGGACCAGCCAGGCTGTGGCCCAGGAGAGGGACAAGCCTCCTGCCCCGTGGTCCTGGGCGACAATGGCTGCAGCTGCGGCCTGGAGAGGGACAAGCTGCCTGCCCTGCAGTCCCGGGCACCTGTGGCTGCAGCCCAGAAGAAGTCACCCACCCCCGGCCCCCTGCAGCTGTGGCTGACCTGGGCAGGGCTGCGGCCCAGGTGAAGTCACCCACCCACGGCCCCCTGCAGCTGTGGCTGACCTGGGCAAAGCTGGCCCAGGTCCTGGGTGCCTACAGCCAGCCAGAGGGAGGGAAGCCCAGGTCCCGGGTGTGGGGCGAGGCAGAGGTGGTTAGGGGCAATCAGGCCAGCAGGGAAGCAGTTAGGGGAGATCAGGCAGGCAGGCAGAGGTAGTTAGGGGCAATCAGGCAGGCAGAGGTGGTTAGGGGCGATTAGGCAGGCAGGCAGGTGAATGGTTAGGAGCCAGCAGTCCTGGATTGCGAGAGGCAGTCGGACAACCCCCGAGGGGTCCTGGATTGGAGAGGGTGCATGCCGGGCTGAGGGACCCCCACCCCCGTGCATGAATTTCGTGCACCGGGCCTCTAGTCCTATATAATAAGAGAAGAATATGCTAATTATCTGTTACACCGTGAGGCGTAACAACTGACCGCGTAATGACCAGATCATGGATTTGCAGGAGGGCAGGGCAGCAGGCAGAGAGCTACAGGAGGGGAGCAGAGAGCTACTGGCACACGGATT
This sequence comes from Eptesicus fuscus, assembly GCF_027574615.1. Taxonomy (NCBI): domain Eukaryota; kingdom Metazoa; phylum Chordata; class Mammalia; order Chiroptera; family Vespertilionidae; genus Eptesicus; species Eptesicus fuscus. The sequence continues at coordinate 74,789,314 of NC_072482.1, read as the reverse complement.
CATGCACAGGGCTACTAGTTATGAAATAAAAAAATAAATGAAAATGTGGCATAATCTTTGATTTGCCTGGTATTTTGTCCATTAAGGAATCATGCCAATATTAATTCTTGAAGGTATCTTCAGCTTTTATATTTATTTTATTTATACTCTCTAATCTAGAACACATTCTTATAGCCAAATGGTTTTCAGACTTTTGGGGGCATTAGAAGCACATTGGGAACTTGCCTAAATGAAGAGTCTTGGCTTCATCCTCAGAAATTCTAATTCATGAGTGAGGTGTAGACCTAGGAACATTTTAACAAGCTTCCAAATGATTCTCCTGCAGGTGGTCTGAGGGGACCACACTAAAATACCTGCGTTGGGAAAAATCTTTTACTCCCCCAAACCTGTGCTCTTTTTCTAACACTACCCATGGCTTTCAATTCCTGTGGAGTCCATAATTCATTATATTGCCCACTGGTCTATAGAATATTAGAAAAATATTAAACCCATAGCTATAAGTAGAGAATTTCTTAACTCTAGGAAATCATATGTTACAGATATTAACTAAGGCTAACCTTGGCCTTCAGATTCATCTTTTTCTTGATTTTTACAACACATAAGGAAGCATATTTTTACACACAACATATCTCTTTATTGATATGGTTTTATTGCACATGATCTATCAAAAGGGAATTTATATCTCAAGAAGGTTAGCACATAAATAAACCAAAACTAAAACAATGTTTTCATTCAGAAGTGCCTGGTTCTAAACCAGTCTCTAATCAACTTGCAGAAAAACCCTTGTTCAACTCACTTTGCAGCTCTGTGCTTTGGGATGTCTATTTAAATGGAGGAAGTATTTAATCCTGTATATAGTCACAAAGCACATGGAAGTCCTCAAATCAAAGACAAAATTCAAGTTAGCCCTAAGACATCGGAATAGTTAGAATTGTGAGGTTTTCCTGCTGGAAAATATCCTTGGAAATAAATTTGTAAGTAAATAAATTACCTGTAGCCTATGGGGTAGATGTTAAGAACAGAACTAGGATTTGTTTTCATTTGGTCAATTTTCTAAAGAATGTAAATCCATCCACCTATTCTTAATGGTCCAAAATACCTAACAATGGAAACATTCTCGCTGTTCCTTCCTTGGTCAGTTTCTGAGTCAGTGCAAGCAGTGACCAAGGGAAAAGGCACACTAGGAAGATGGTCATTGGGTAAGATAATACTTGTCTTTACTCAAGTCATCTCCAGTCAATTTCCCTCCCCTATTGCAAATCAGACAAAATGAAAAGACATTAGAAATGTACTCTGGTTAAACATAGTGCATTGAAGACATGAATTAATGCCACTCCATCAGGAAATTCCAGCAACTGACAATGAAGGGGGAAATAAAGGGCATAAATATGTAAGTTAAAGAGAATAAAAAATGACAGGTAAAAGATTATTTGCCAAGAACCTAACTTACTTATTCAACAAATATTTATTGAGCACTTCCCATGCAAGGCAGAATTAAACACTATACATAATTTGATACATATAATTTTTGAATTAGTAGTAGAGCAATATGGTCTTGGATACCCCCAAAGTACTAAGAAAATGGCCTGTTTCAGATTTGCTGTTTTAATAACTATCTCTCTAAATCTAACATGTCCTTTTTCATGTTTTAACATTTCTGACATCAGACTGTATCTTTAACATAGCCTGACTTTTATTTGTTTGAAAATTGTTGGCCCTGGCTGGGTAGTGCAGTTGGTTAGGGCATCATCCTGATACACTAAGGTTGAAGGTTTGATCTCCAGTTAGGGCACATTCAAGAAGCAACCAATGAATGCATAAATAAGTGGAACAACAAATTAATCTCTTTCAAATCAATAAGTAAAATTTAAAAAATTGTTATTAAGTCCATTGAGCCTTATAATTGATGATACCATAAAATAAAGGAAGAGCTTACAACTTATAAACATAAATTTCAGAAAGTACTCCTAGCTTTTTATTAGTAATGAAGACAGCAAATGTTCAGCCCTCCACTTTCCCCAGTCACATCAGAGCCACATGCTTAATTATAGGTCATGGGTTGGTGTGCATCTAAACTAATCCAGGTGGGAAGCCCATTTTTTTTCTCCAGTGTCTAAACCAATGCCCCACTGTGGTAGGTGCTCAAAAAATATTTGGAAAACCCATGAAAGAATGTGAGTTAGCAACCTTACATGGTCTCATCTCCACCTATGCATGTGACTATGGTCAACCACTTCATCTCTCTTGGTCTATGTTTGCTCAGCTATAAAATGAATTTGGATAACCTCAGCTATAGATAGCTTTCAGCTCTAACCATCTCTGAGTAAGTGAGGTCATTAAGACATGGAAAATGGGAAATTATGGTGATTTTAGAGGATTGCTCATGAAGGTAATACATCTGATAATTGTTATGGGCTGAATTATGCCCCCACCCCAAACTCATGTGTTGAAGTCCTAACCTCTAGTACCTCAGAATGTGATTGTATTTATAAATAGGGCCTTTAAAGAGGTAATGAAGTTAAAATGAAGCCACATAGTGGGACCTAATTCAATGTCTTATAAGAGTTTAGGACATAGACCCACACAGAGAGACAATGTGAAGATGCAAGAAGAAGACAGTCATCTATTAGTCAAGGAGAAAGGTCTTGGAAGAAACCAACCCTTCCAACACCTGGATCTCAGACTTCCAGCCTTCAGAATTGTGAGAAAATAAATTTCTGTTGTTTAAGCCACTCAGCCTGTGGTACTTTGTTGTGGTAGTCCTACCAAACTAATACAATAACATTTGCTCAATACCAATTGTATAAGAAGGGAAAAGGAGTTTTCACACTTCAGGGCTCCTTCCATCTCTGTCCCCAAGCCTCATAATGGCTGCTTAACTGGGAGTCCTTCTAGTTCAAAGAACTCAATACTTTATTGTAGCACTTGAAAGCTACTCAACATATGGAAGCTCTCTGTGTCTTACAGCTACTTCGAGTAACTTTACCTAACTCGACTATCCAGCTCTTTCATCATGCAAAAGTCTTAGGCAACTTACACGTATTCTCTAGCACTCTTGTGGAAAATCCATACCATAGAGCTGGGCTTGGAAAATGATGGACTTTGGCCAAATCTGGCCCACTGCCTGTATAGTAAATACAGTTTTATTGGAACACAGCCTCGCCCTTTCACTTACACATTGTCTATGGCTGGTTTCCCACTATGATAGCAGAATTGAACAGTTGCAAGAAAGACACATGGCCTGCAAAGTCTAAAATATATATTACCAGGCCTTTTGCAAAAAAAGTTTGTGAACCCAGCCCTGGAGGAAGAGTAACCAAAAGTCACAATAACAGTTATATTATTAGTGGTGAAGATCATGAATTCTGCTTCAGTTACACAAACTAATTGAGTTTACTGATTTCTTCATATCCTCAGACCTTTTGTTAGTTACATGCCATGACTGTTTTGTTTGGGAGTTGAAAATATCTATTAGGTTAAATCATATATAATTGCCAACATTTGACAAATTTTGATCTACAACAGTGGCAACTTTATGTGACTCAACCTAATACTTTGGCCTCCTTCAGTGTGCTCAGTTTCCATATATATGTGTGTATATATATATATATATATATATATATATATACACACACACACACACACACACACACACACACTAGTGGCCCAATGCACAGATTCGTGCACATTGAAAGAAATTAATTAGAAGAAAGATTCGTGTGGTAATTACATTACTGCAAAAAAATTACATGTCAAAATAGTATATATAATATAATATTATAAAATTAAAATACAATATATTTTAATATTTGTATTAGCCCTTTCTCTATAATAGAAGTATCAGAGATGAAAGAAAATTAGTAAAATGTATATGAAAATAATATATAAATTGATTAATAAATAAAAACATGATATAAAAACAACAAAGACATGATATAAAAATAATAAAAACATGATATAAAAACAACATTGATAAAAACAATGATTGATAAATTGATTAATAAATAAACAACAACATGATATAACAACAGACATGATATAAAAACAACAAAAGCATGATATAAAAACAAAAACATGATATAAAAACTACAAAAACAAGATATAAAAACAACATTGATAAAAGCAATGACTGATAAATTGATTAAACTTATTCTAATATCTCCCTGTACACCACATTAAGAGTAAAAACACATTCAGAGTGCTTGTCTAATTTCCCTTGTGATGAAGTATTTACAACTTTAACTTTAACGTCACACTCTCTTCGAACTTGAGTCAACATTTATTTTTAAATTGCCAGTGCATGTCATATGTACCAGCTGGTCAGTTGGACAGTTGGATGGATGGTCAGTCAGTTAGTCTTTTATATGTATAGATTTTTATTTTTATTGATTTCAGAGAGGAAGGGAGAGGGAGAGAAAGATGGAAACCTCAATGATGAGAGAGAATCATTGACTGGCTGCCTTCTTCATACTCCCCACTGGGGATCGAGCCCTCAACCTGGGTATGTACCCTGACCAGGAATTGAACCATGACCTCCTGGTTTATATGTTGATGCTCAACCACTGAGCCACACTGACCAGGCCAGTGTGCTCAGTTTCAATCCCATTTCCCCTTTGTAGTCTTCCTACTATCTCAGGAGTTCTCAACCTTGGCTACTTATCAGGTGGCAACATACAAGGTGATGCTTATGCTGTTGGTTCAAGATCCACACTTTGAGAAATACTGTACTATTGCCATCTTCCATGGGCACGGTGGGTGCCTAGCTCATAATGTCTTTCATGAATGTTTATTGAACATATAAATGGGGGAATTGGAACAGAAGGTAAAGCTGGTGATCTCTCTATGTTAGACACACAGCCTTTGTCTTTAAGGCGAATATGCTCTATGGAGAAATACAAAACTTCAAGGGTAAATATCAATACTGTAAAAGGGAAACAAGGAATACTCAGCAGCACACAGAAATCCCCTAGCCTAATGGTTCCCGTCCTCTGTAAAAACCCTTTTAAATTTCATGCTGTTAAGTCCTATCATCACTAGATCAGCTGGAATTCAAAAACAGAACACTCCCTTGAGAAAAAAGATAAATAGATAGAGATGAGAGAGGGAGGGATGGAGAGAGAGAGGAGAGAGAGAGAGAGAGAGAGAGAGAGAGAGAGAGAGAGAGAGAGAGAGAGAGAGAGAAGAGAATATGCTGTTAAAAAAAAGAAGAAGAAGAGCAAAATGTATTTGACCAGTAGTCAGTAGTCAGATTTAGGTTCCTACTTTGGTCTTATTACCACTGCATTAGTCAGCTTGGGCTGCCATAACAAACTACTACAGACTGAGTGGCTTAACAGAAATTTATTGTCACACTGGAGGCTGAAAGTCTGGGATCAGAGTGCCATCATGGTCAGGTTCTGGTGAAGATTCTCTTCCTAACTTGTAGATGGCTACTTTCTCTCTGTGTTGTCACGTGATATTTCTGTGTTGTGTGCACATGGAGGGAGCAAGAGATCTGTTTTTCTTTTCCTCTTCTTTATAAGGCCACCAATCCAATCTGATTAGGACCTCACCCTTATAACCTTACTTAACCTTAATTACCTCCTAAAAAAAAGTCTTATCTCTAAATAGAGTCACGTTGGGTGTTACAGCTCCAACAAATGAATTTTAAGGGTATACAATTCAGTCCATAACAACCACTGATTATAAACATAGCCTATTAATCAACTATAAAACTATATTATCTCTAATATGCCTAGGATCCTAATACGTTCTAGGAGGAAAGACATGGAGTGTGAAAGATTACATAGCTCACCCCTCTGTTCCTCTCACACACATACAGAGAGCACCTTAGAATAAAAGGAGGTCTCCATTTTCAGTTCTTTGAGTTGCTTAAGATTAAAAGACCAAAGAAACAATCAGACTTACTAGTAGGTCTTAGTGGAGAGATAAGGGTTGTCTTGGATATCATGGCAGTTGTGATGCTCCAATTGCCTCAAGTAGCCTTGCATTCCCACAGCTCAGCTGCTGCTCCTCCTGTCCATTGTGGTTCTACAGCCCTTCCCACCACAAGTGCCCCTGCCAAGCCCCCGTTCATCTCTCTCTCAATGGTCACAGCCTCATACTATCTCCATAACCAATTAGGATGACATGATTGTTTTCATCTTGAGCTTAGTTTTTGAATTCTTTTCTACAAACTATTATTTGACACTCTTATTTTTCAAGCCAAGGACCAAGTAATCTTGTCCATAGGGAAATCCATAAATAATGTACAGACTTAGATGAAGTAGAATTTTTCCTTACTCTTCACACAGTTGCTTAAATGCCTCCAAAATGTCCTCTTTCCATTCCTCTGATTGTTCCCTTTTGAGTGCTCGCTAGGTAGGTGGTATCATTCTGTTAACATCTGCTTATCCCCAAATAGGGTGGCTGTTCTTTACAGGGGAGGAGAAGTCACTGGGCTTCACTTACTGGAGAAATTCCCAGCAGCCAGAGTCAAGCAGCCACAGGACTTCCCCCATCTGATACTCAAAAGCTGTTAGCAAACACTGGAATGTGTGGGGCTCCCAAACCGTTAGCTTTCAAATCCTTTGGTTCAATATTTGTATTAAGAGAGTAGAATAATTCATGGCATAGCATGTTCCGGGTACAGAAAATCAGTGATCGGGACACATGGTAGGCATTATAGCTTGAAACTAGTAGAGGGGCATTTCCAGGGACCCTTTTCCAGAAACCCCCTCCCACGCTCACCCTCCCATGGCACATATTGACCTCTCTTCCTTCTAACATCTATCTGTATCACTCTTCTGGGGTTGCTCTGCCTCTTCTTTCCATCACTATACCTGTTTTTCAGTTTTCTGTGCTCAGTGACTTTACCCTTCATCTATCTGGGCACCGGACCCCTTTGGCAGAGTCACAAGATGGTCTCCTGCCTTCTACATCCCATGAGTCCATGATTCCTTCCATGTCTTATTTTTATTTATATCACAATTGAGAGGGAAGTCCCAGGAGAAAAAGGAAGAAAAAAAAAAAGAAAAAGAGAGGAGAGAGAGAGAGAGAGACCCAAAATATGATTCAGAATTGAAGCTGCAGTAAAGGAACGTTCTCTGGGCCAGTGGGCAAGAGTTGCATTCTTGCCAACCCTTCCTATCAGCAGGCAGGCAGTGCCTCCATTCAGACTATGCAAGTCATTTTGAAACTGACTACAGTTGGTGCTTTAATTGGCATCCTGACTTTCAGATCATCAGTGGTTTTGTCTGCAGACCCTGGTGCCAAGGTGAAGTGACAAAACTTTGCTCACAAACCAATATTCTTGACAGTGTTTTCTCCTGGGCTACTGAACTGTCTAACTAAAAGGTGAATACAGAAGAATTGGTAGATGAAGAGGAATAGGTAGATGGGTAGATGATATGATAAAGCGAGTATTGCAAATTAATGATAGAATCTAGCAGTGAGTATATACGTGTTTGCTTTAAAAATTCTTTCAACTTTTCTGGATGTTTAAAATACTAGTAGTCACAAAATGTTGGGGGAAAAGATGAACACAATGTCAGCAGTGAGGTTAGTGGTAGATTATAAACACTTGAAAGCTGAGTGTGCAGATAAGACTAGAGGTTCAGTGTGTGTGTGTGTGTGTGTGTGTGTGTGTGTGTGTGTGTGTAATTAAATGACATTGTTATAGTTAATTATCTTCCTACTCAATATTTTCCAAATTAAAGACATTAATGTTATGCAAAAGGAGAAGTGATTAGCATTTTGAAGCCCTTAAATGAAACATACTATCAGATTCCAAACCACTGATCATTTTTTAACACATGGAGGAAGCAAAGGTTTTGCTATCAGATGGGAAAAGGAACATGCTGTGCCTCTTCCTGAGGCCAGATTCTCTCTGAGCCTTGGTTTTCTCATGTGTAAAATGGAGGGAGAAAACAGTGGGGAGACAGGGAGTTAGTTAAGGCTATAAGGCTTAAATGTTCTATAAAGAATAAAGTTTATAAATATTACTTATAAAAAGAATGAAACAACTTTTTTTTTTTTAGTTATCCAGATGTTTCAGACAAACAAAGGCTCTCTCCCCAGCTGCCACCCCCCCCCTCCCCCAAATTTGACCAGTGCTATGTGAATAGCACCACTGGAGCCTTTGAAAGTTTGGAGATCCAGGATACCCTCAATTAAATCCCTTCTTTTCTTCTGAAGCCCCTGAAACTCATCATACATTTAATGGTTTTCTTTTTCACTCTTAAGGGAGAAAAGATGGAAATACAATTTTGTGACATACTAGTAACTGTACTTCTTAAGTGAATTACACAAAATTTGTGTGTACCTATCACAGAAAGATAATTTGCTCATTATTGAAACAAATGAAATATGTCATGCTGGCTAAGTTCCTGTGAGAAGTCTTTGTCCCAGATCATTATTTAATGTTGCTACTAAAGAAGAGAGTGAGACTTGGCATTTTAACTTGTCCCAGAAGAGAAATGGAACTATGAGAGTATAAGGCAACCCCAAACTTAGCTTCTTAAAATGACAGCCAGGAATTACTTCTTGTGAACCTGCACTTCTGCTGCTCTCAGCTGCGTTTCCTTAAGCACCTGAAATGCTGGCTTTGGTGCAGGGTGCTGTGCTTGCTCACCTGGTGGCTCCTCAGAGCTCCAGAAGAACAGGCAGATAGGCACAGTCTCTGGAGACCAAGGCTCAATCACCTCTTTTTTTTTTTTTTTTTTTTAAGGATGTGTTTTATTATTGATTTTAGAGAGAGGGGAAGGGAGAGGGAGAGAGAAACATTGATGTGAGAGAGAAACATCCATCATTTGCCTCCCGTACTGGCCCCCACTGGGGATGGAACCCGAAACCTGGGCATGTGCCCCAACTGGGTATTGAACCCCTGACCCTTAAGTGCACCGGACGATGCTTCAACCAACTTAGCCATAGCAGCCAGGGCACTCAGTCACCTTTTTTGCATTCATTGGTCAAAGCAAGCCACAAGGTCAGCCAAGAGTCAAGAGGAGGGAAAATAGGCTCCACCTTTCAATGGGAAGAGCTACAAAGTCACAATGCAAAGGGAGCCATGTTTGCAGACATTCTATCACTCACTTTTACCCCAGAAGATAGTACTAAAAATGGTCCCCACATATTCTTCTTTAAAGCAGATGTGCAGCTGTGCACCAAATCCTGTTTTAGGATCGTCCATCAAAGGTGAGAGGCCTGAAACAAAGATATTTTGTGAACTATGGAAAACCAATGTAATAATACCTGAATATTCTATATAATAAAAGGCTAATATGCAAATTGTCCCCTTGACTGGGAGTTTGACCAGGGGGCTGGGATGGGCTGGCCAACCACCCACAGCTCTTCCCCCAAGCCATTCAGACCCCACCCATGCATGAATTCGTGCACTGGGCCTCTAGTTTTATAATAATACTTGGGGCAGAGAATAATATAGCAACAGATAATCTATTGCCTAGTCTCTGAGTTTCTTAATTCCATGAAATTGATGTCTTGAGTTCATGGTTTATCTTTAAATAACCACAATTAGATCTAACTCTGCATTATACACGAAAGAACCTTTCCAATTTGCCAGCACCCCGACATGCATGTTATAGTGGGAGTTCTGGCAGAATCCTGATAAACGGCTTCTCTTTAGTTGAGACTGTGACAGACCTGGGAGGCCTGGTCTCCACAAGCCTCACCTCCTGAGCTGCACTGCCATGCAGTCTCTGGATTCCTTGGCTGGAAATAATCTTTCTCCCCTCTGACTTCCCAAAGCATTTTCTTCTTCTCTCTCTTTTGACACGAATTTCTCCATTATCTTTACATATGTAACTCATCTTCCTCACGAGATTTTCATGTCAGATCTTTTTGCATTTATCTTTGTATCTCCCATAGCACTTTGTAAAGTGCCAGTTAGATATTGGAGCATAGCAGGCTACTATTTATCTGCACTGGACACTCATGGCTAGCTGTACCATTGGCAAATGTGCATGTGTGCGGACACCACACACACACACACACACACACACACACACACACACACACACTTGATTAATTTATAAAGAATCAATGGACATCATTGAATCCATCATTATGAGGTCCATATACTACAAAGTACTCTCCTATTAAAACATAACTAGTTCTTATATAAATTTGAACAAGCATGCTTTTAAATAATTTTTAGTCTAACAAGTAGGAGGAATCTCTAAGTCCCCAACGCCCCCAACTCAAAGAAGACAAGATGATGAAGCATAGCAGACTAAATCTAAATGGTAAGCAGCAAGTAACTCCAGAAGCAGAAGTTGCCCCAGGAGGAAATACTCACACCAGCCTTGGAATATGGGAGCTTCCATGTGAATTTAAGACCCTCAGAGGGGACTGAAGTGCTTCTAAATTGGATGTGTGGTAGGCATAATTCTCAAGATGCCCCTTCCCCCAAGATTTCTGCACCCTGGTTACGCAATCAAACGCTGGTCCTAGTGCTGCTAGGGAAGGATTTTGCAGCTATAGGTCCTAAGTCAGTGGACTGTAATAGAGATTCTATTGGTGGGCTTGACCCCGACAGGTAAGTCTTTTTGAAGCAGAGAATTTTCTCCAGAAAGTAGAAGTGAAAGTCAGAGAGATTTGAAATGTGAAGGGGACTCACATTGTTGTCATTGAAGATGTAGGGGGTCCTCATACAAGGACCATAAAGAATCCTTGAGATTCTGGAGTCTAGAAGCTGAATTGTCTCTACCTGACAGCCAGCAAGAAAATGAGGACCTTAGTTCTAACCAATCACAAGGAACTGAATTCTGCCAACTGCCTGGATGAGCTTGGAAACCTCCAGATAAAGGCTCAGTCCGGCCAACACCTTGACTTCAGCCCATGAGGCCCTGAGCAGGGAACCCAGCCAGGCCCTGCTGGATTGTGCACTAATAAGTGGGCGTTGTTTGAAGCTGCTATGCTTGTGGTCATTGGTTATGCAGCAGCGTATGACTATGTAGTTAAAAGGTGTGAAGTTTAAGGAGGAGAGAGAATATGAGCAGACTGTTCTTGAGAACTGCTTGTAAGGAAAACTGTCATCAGGCAAAACTGAGTTCCAGTTAAGGCCCAGAGATGGAGGCAGCATTCAAGTTTAACGTGTCAAAATGAGAAGCTGATGTGATTAACAGAAAGATGCCGCAGATTTCATGATCAAATACAGGGTGTTGCTTTCTTTTCTTTTTCTTTTGTAAAATCAAGAGGTATATAAACATACGTCTATATGATACAAAGATAGCTTTTCATAAAGCAGGAGATAACACAGTCTGAGGGAGGTAAAGCTTCCCAGGTTCCAGAAAGTTCCAAAGTTCCCCAAGGGATACATAGCTACAGCCGTGGACTGTACTGCCATCCTAGAGTGGGGAGTCGGCCAGGCATGAAGACCTTCCTTGTCCCCTCCTGGCTCCGGCTCCTACCTGACACTGTGAAAACCCTGCCTTCCTGCCTGCTTACCAGGGGCGGGGAACTAGTGCAAAACAATCCCAGAACATTCTCAAATGCTTGCTGTGGGATGTGAAGACGAATGTCCCAAGAGCACCCCTCAGCAGGCCGGGCAGCCTAAGGTCCCACAAGAGTCCCTTCATTAGAGGGGAGCGCCTGAGGGCTCAGAGCAAGCAGTCGGAGGCACATCGAAGCAGGGGTCTAGGAAGAAAAGAGGAAATGTGGGTCCTGTACATGGTGCTGCCACTCTGGTCTGGTGATGTTAGGGCACATAATCCTTGTGATACAATATACTGTGTGTGAGGTGGGGACAGGGCTGCTGTGGGGTGCAGGGCAGGGAGAAGACAATAGCTCTTCCAACTCTCCTAAGAGAAATGTATTGTTTTGTTTTTCATTTAGGCACATGGGGGAACTTGACAAAAATACATTAAACAGGTAGGTGAATCGTGCAGCATAAATCCTGATTCTATAGATCTTGTACCAGTGTAAACTTCCTTTTTCCTAATCAAAGAAATAATACCTTCACTTAGATACGGCTCAATGTAAGATGACAGCTCAATGATACCATCTCTCCTTGTCCTGCCCACTTGTTCTCATGAACTTTCAGTTCGCGTGGACACTTATGCATCCTTGAATAGGAACTCTCTTTGACAACATACTTTTTTTTTTTTTTTTTACTTCCTTATTCATTGACTTGATCAGTTGTGATTTCTAAATTGGTCACTGTGTTTATTTGGGGAAATATCCAAAACAAAAGTCTTAGTTACTATTTTTCTCAAAAATGTTTAAGAGATTACCCAGGAAGGCAAGCACTATTACGAGGAAGAGTAAAAGCTGAACTGTGAGTGTTTAATCCTCATAAAATCAGTCGTGCCCACGTAATTCTAACATAGGTGGGGCTAACAATAAAGAATTCAGGAATGTGAACTTCAGAAATGATATGCAAAGTTTTGAGTAACTGTGCTGTTTTCTTTCCATACAGAGGGTCTTCAGCGTTTGAGAGCTTTGCAGTCTCCATGACATTAGTTGGGATTTTCTTGGATGTGAATGACAGGAATCCAGTTTAACTGCCTGAATCACACCTTCTAAGTCAATCACACCTAGGAAGGTTCCTGAGATGCCTCCAGGGCAGCTGGAAGCAGGGTTTTCTCTGCTGCTTTCTGTGGGTGAGTTTCTTTCTCTCCAACCACCAGCAGCTGCCGGGGCACCCTGACATGCTTTCCACCTCCCAGCTCCAGGCACAAAAATCTCAGGCAGAGACACTGACCCGGCTGGAGTCCATGCTGGCTCGGGTCAGGTTCCCTAGGAGCAGCCCTGTGAAGAGGCTGTGTGTTCGTCTTTCATAATAAAGTGCTCTCAGGAGAAAGGGAACGGGAGAGCGGGACAGGAAAGCGGAAAGAAACCAAACCAGGGTGCTATTTAAGGTCAAGTTTCTGGCTTCAGTCTAATCCTGCAGGGAGCTCTGGAGTGCAAATGGCTCTCAGAGCTTGTCCACACACAAGGCAAGTTTGCGGCACTTTCAAACTCCTGCACCAGCTAGTCCTTGGCTGTAGGGCACCTCAAAAGCATACATTCCTCATGCTCTGATACTCGCACTTGCTGGCAGATGCCGTGGAAAGCAAAGACTCTCCAGTAGCACAAGATAGGCCTCCGAAGAGAGTCACAGATGTGAACTCTTGCATGCAAAGCACATCAAAGCTCAGACACAGGCACTCAAAATAGATACCCAAGGGACCCGTGCAAAGAACCAAGAATGGCTGTTACACGAGACTTTTGGAGGATCAAGCATTACTAGTATATGGATCTGGAATCCTCTTCTTGGCTATAATTTATGTTGTCCTCTTAAATCCATCTCTGCTTCAGCCTGTTCATGAACAAAACTCATGAAACCCATTTTGGCTGAGGACATCCAATGCTAAACTATTCTAGTCACCTTATCTAGTACAAGAATTTCTCAGGTTTAAAGAAATCCCATCAAATCCCATCACGATATTTTAAAATCTGATACCATGATTTTAAATTTCATTTCAAAGACTAGGCTAAAATATCATGTTAGTATTACTCTAGAAAATAAAAGACTAAGAAGGGGAGTCGGCACTACACTCTATTAGCAACAATAAGTACATGTGTACAGCTGGGCTCGGACAGTTTCAACAGTAATAAGAATTTAATACATTAAAGGGAGATCTCATAAAATGACCAGGAAGGCAAGCAATAGTGGATAGTGATTAGTAATTGGAGCAGAAAATCCACTGATACCTGTATCACCCATTATATAATACAGTAAAAAAACTAAATATTTTAATTTATAGAAAAAGAGTTGAATGTTTATCAAATAATAAATGCTGAATTGCTTTATTAACCTTAGAAGAGAAAGACTAAATCACAAACTATCAGTTAATAGATTTAGCTAAAGAGTATGAAAGACTTCATATTTCCAAAAATAAAAAATAAAATCTTCTTTAACCAAAGTAAAAAGCATATAAAAGGCAGTAAAAAGATGTATACAGAAAATATGATAAATACAGCACATTCTTTTATACAAATTGGTAAGATAAACAAACAAAATCTATTAGATATGAATGATTTGAACAAGAGGGAGCATAATTAGCAAACAGAAAGACTTAAAATTATGAACCTCCTTCAAAATAAAAAACACACCTAAAAATAATGTTATAGCAGAGGAAAAACTAGAAAACTTCCAGGACGAGTGAAATATGGAAATTGAGACAGATAGTTAAACAGCAGTTTGTGTCCACCTAGTACATCCTCCTTTCCCTAAACCAAGGACACTTAAGAGTAGTTTGCACTTCTCCCCAACCAGAGGGTAAATAGCTTAGATCACCCTACTCTGGGAGACAGCAGAAATCCAATTAGTGCCATTTGCCAACCACACCCAAGGACAGACAAGTTAAGAGAATAAATGTCATTTTGGTACATCAGCTTAAAAGCTGATAAATATTCTATTGATCTGCCCCTCCCCTAAGACCTCCCCTAAATTCCCAGCCTTTGAAAGTCCTGAGAATTAAGGTCCCAGGGCTCTCCAGGGAGCACGCCCATGCCATTCCCTTACCTCCTCACCTCCCCCCACAGTCATGTGTCTCCTGACCTCAAGGGACCCCATGAGACTTGCAACCAGGGGAGCAATGGGCAGTGGCAGCTCCTCCCAGGCTAATTCCGCGCCCCCCCCCCCCCCCGCAACCTGTCTCCAAGGCCCCCTTTTCTCTGACTTCCTAGTCTAGACTCTCATGTTGCTTATATGCTCTTCCTTGATTCGCTCTCCTAAGTATATTTTTTTTGCTGTGGTCAATAAATTCTTGCTTGCTTTTCTATACTTTGTCTCTTGATTGAAATCTTTCCCTGAAAAAAAAAAAATAAGAACCAAGGTCTCATAGTTTCCCCTGTAACAATGAGTTTTTGTCAATTCAAACATACCTCAAGCTGTTAGGAGTAGCGTGTGGAACTTGATCCACTCATCTACAATAGTTGACTGTGTGACTTGCTACAAATATTTTGGATAACAAGTTAGCACTACATGTACAGAACAACCAACATTATCACATGTCTTGACACAATGACCTCATTTCTGGAAGCTTGGTGTAAAAAAGCCAAAATAAATAAGAAGCAGTAGAATTTATGACAGGAAGAAAGGAAGACAGAAAGGAGGGCAGGAAGTTAAGAAGTTGGAAGTAGGAAAGGAAGAAGACAATAGGATATTAATTAAATTAGGGCACAAGGCAGCCATTTGAAATAATATGTAAACTACAAAAAGCAAGTAAAGCAGGGTACATCCTTTGCACATATGAAATTAGCTACCATGCAAACATTGGGTATGACTACCATTAGCATAAGAAGGGCATTTTCAAAGGCGAAAGTAGTTGGGATTTGCTCTCTCTGTCTTCCAAATGCTCTTTACAGCTACTGTATATCCCTAACAAGAGCAGTAAAGCGCAAGCAATGCTGAAGAGAAAGCCCACACAGTCACCAACTCTTCTAGGCCAGCAGGCAGCCCTAGACTTCTTTGTTCATAGAGACGTGAGAACAGCTTTTGATGGACCCTGGAAGATTCCGGAATAGGGGTAAAAAAGAAAAAAATATGTAGAAACAAAACCCCATTTTAATTTACTTATTTCTTTAAGCCAGGAAAGGCCTAAGAGCATCCACTTTCTATATGCAAATGAGAGAAGATTATGCAGGTAAATGATTATTCTCGTATTTTCACAAAAACTTCAAAAGAAGCACTTGATAACATCTCCCAGATAGGGACTGAGTTTTGAGTCACTAATGGGCATTTTGTTGTACTAATCATCACCATCAATAAACAATTAGTCCCTCTGTTGCACAGGCCACTACACTGGCCTTTATCTGAGAGCTGTGCAACCACCCTAGTAACAGAAGACGTTTTTTCTAAGAAAGAGGGAAAATCTGGCCTTTGGACAGGCTTTCTCCCATGTCATCCGTCGCACATTTGTCTGGGCACTTTGGTTCCCGAGTTTGGTCAGAGAGGAGGGAGCAGAGAGATTGCCTGCCCTGCTGGTATCAGGGAACAGGCTTTCTTTTTTAATGATTAATAACAACATAGTGGGATTTTTCTATTCTTCAATTGTCATTTCTAAGCTTTCCATTGCTGTCAGCCTGCAGCCAAAATAAAATAAAATAAAAATTAAAAAAAAAAAAAAAAGCCCTCTATCAACCCCAGAAACCACGGCTCTGGCTCGGGATCAGTGGGCCGCAGAGTTTCTGAAATGACAACTTTAGGTGGAAGGGATGTCAGAGTTAGAGCCATACCTGCTTTTTTGCCTCCTCAACTGTGAAAAGCTACAAGTGCCTGTTTCCTTTTAACACCTAAGCCCCAAACTACAGCATAAGAAAAAGACTCCTACTTCCTGTCTCCCACTCCCAGAGTGGCACAACTGTCTTTTTGACATGTTATTAAAATCTTTAAAGTTGAGATGTGGGGTGTGTTTTGGATTTTTCTTTCTTTCTTTCTTTTTTTCTTCTTTTTTTTTGAGCGCTCACATTGACGGTTTTAGAATATCTTGAAAAGCAGGGTACGATCGAGCTTTCTGGGGACAGCGTTCAGCCGCATAGCTCTGTCCCTGGTTTCCCAGAATGCCACTGGGCCCTGAGGTGGAAATTCCAGAAAGGAGCTCTGCAGAAAGAGTTGGTTATTAGTTAGCAATAAAAATTTTATATAAATAACTGTAGGCCTTAAAAATAGTTCTAGTACGGTCTGGCAGACAGCATTTGCAGATCTATGTTGTATAGGTGATATGATTTGGGTCTTGGTAAAGAATTCACTCCCTTACAGAAACTGATAATAACTGGACAGTAACTAGAACAGGGCAAGCAAGAGTCCTGACTGTCTCAGTACAGGCTGTGGCCAGGACTATTTAAAAATCCACATACATATTCAGAGAAAAAGATGAAAAATTGTGTTTTATATGTGGAATATTGGGTGCAATTTCTTTTTAAAAAATTTGATTTTTAGAGAGAGAGGAAAGGAAAGAGACTGATAGAGAGAAATATTGATGTGAGAGCATAACATCAATCTGCTGCCTTCTGCACGCCCCTGACTCTACTGGGAATCTAGCCCACAACATGGGCATATGCCCTGACCGGGGAATCGAACGGGCAATCTTTTGGTGCACAGGGTGACACCTAACTGAGCCGCACTGGTCAGGGCTGGATGCAATTTCTTACCTGCTTCATTGAGGCAACCTATTTTTATAAAAGCGCTTTTTTAAAAAAAAATTGATTTATTGTCCTTATTGTTTATGCAAATATTTCATAACCTAGCAGACACTTTTAGGCAAGAAGAAAAATTTCCAAATGGTATCGTGACACTAAAGAGAATTAAAAATGGTTTTAAGAAATCTTTAGGTCCACATAAATATTACTGCAACTTTAGACAAAAGCAGTTTAGTTGGCAGGGAGTGGCTGTGGGATGTGCCCCTGACAGGACGTCTTGGCAGCCTTTACGGGTGGCTTTTTCACCGGGGGCTGATGAGTACCTGCCTTCACTTGGGACCTTGACAGCTGATACTCCGCCTTTCCAGGCTCCAAATTCTTGCTCCTGGAGCCACCCTGGCCAAGCTCTCCATGAAGAGTATCAGGGAAGAGGCCCCAAGAGGCAGGAGTTCCCAGGACCTGCCTCACTTTAGGGCCTGTTTCATGATGGATTTATTTCCCATCTTGTTTATGTTTTTTCCTGACGTAGCCAGGTCTCAGTTTCCTCTTCTGTAAAATGATGACAATAACTCTTATTTCATGGGATGGTTTTGAGGAATAAAGATGTTCAAATGAGTAGAGTAGCTGGCACAGTGTATTGCCAATGGTAAGGACTAAAACAAATGACAGCTAAAAAGAATGAAAAAGACTTTAAAATATCATAATCTGGTTGTGATTAACCAGTTTAGTTAGGACATCTGATTTATATTTTCCACATGTGATAGATACAGATCCTTTTACAAATCTGGAATATAGATGCAGTAGGTTCCAATACATACATTTATTCATATGTTCTATACCTAAACCTAGGATCCTTTGGATTAATATGGAAGATTATGCAAAACTATATTTTATTACCAGGGTCCATATCTCCTCTTTTCTTTTTTTCAAATGGAACTTCAGAATCCAGGAAAGGCTTAAAAATACACAGAACTCTATTCACTGATGTCCATGTATTTCCCTATTTGTTTTTATTCTATCCTACCAAGTCATACAGATTTTGCATGAATAAAGGAACAAGTGGGAGTCCTCCCTTATAAACTCCATCACCCAGGCCTGGTCTCAGCTTGGAGATATGAGAGTTCCACTAAGTTTGACCTCTTTCCTACCCTTCCTGCTCTGCTAACCAAAGCTCATTCTCAGGCTCTCGCTGATAATTTATAAACTTTACAGAGCCTCTGGGATTTTAAATACCTCATTTTTTGAGGATCATTTTGATATCAAGGTTGAGTTAGATTTTAAGTAAATGAATTCTGTAGTTAGTCATTCTGTGTTTTAAACTCCTTTAGATATGTTATTTTCTCTGGAAAAGTATTATTTGGTTCACGGTCATTACATTTAAATTATCAATAGTTAATACTTAGAAAAGAGTGCAACATATAGAATGTTGAGAAATATTATTTATTAATAGTACATATAATAATGAAACTTGTATCCATACTTCCTTGAGGTAGTTCTAGAAAGTAAACAGAGGTTAGTTAAGTTCATGTTCCCTCACCATCTAGTGGGACCCACTTGTAGGCAGAGTCCTATTTCAGTGACTGTGGGAAATCACCAAAAATGTGGGGAAAATGATCCCAGCACACAAAGTGACTCATGTAAATTAAGAAGGGTGGGGACTTTCAGGAGATCTTGCTGTCTGGGTTCCCAGTTTCTAGGTATGTCTATAGTTGTGTCACTAAGTAAGTGATGTAGCTCAGTTTTCTCAAGTCTGTGGATTGGGGAACACTAGTGCTTAAGAACCATATAGGATTGCTCTGGAGTGAATGAAGCAGAGCAACTGTGTGTGTGTGTGTGTGTGTGTGTGTGTCTGTGTGTGTGTGTGTGTGTAAAAACTGGGCCATGATTTTATATAAATATTAGTGTTCAAGAACCATAGGATTGCTCTAGAGTGAATCAAGCAGAGCAATCCTGTGTGTGTGTGTGTAAAATACTTGATCATGGGTCTATATAACTTCCAGATTCTTTAGCAAAAGAACTTCCTCTCACCTCTCTGGCCTCTGGCATTAGAATTACCTGTGTGCAGACCTGCCTTGAATCAGGGGATAAACACCTTAGGAAATTAAAGGTCTGTTTTCACTGTTTGACGGACAGTGAAGAAATGTGTCAGCTGGCACAAAGGATTTGGTTTTCTGGTGAGCTCCTTAGTGGGCCCAGCAGGCCTATGGGGAGGCCAGCAGCAGGTTCTTCTAGACATCAGGCCTGAGGATGTGGAGGGGGCACTCCCAGCAAACAAGCGAAGCTTCCCCTAATGAAATGTGACAGTGTTCCTACTGGTGGGAGGCCATGGGGACAGGGCCAAGAGAGGACTGGTAGTTAGGGAAGGATTTGCATAATTACATTCACCTGAGGGGCTCCATTTACCCAACAATGAGTCTCATTGTGGTAAAGCTTGCAGCTGGCCATACTGTAGAACAATATAAGCCATGGCCTTATTCTTCCAAAACAAATGCCTGGACTCTGAAAAATGACAATTAGCATTTCAAATGCCAGACAGCTAAAATAGTACAAAATGTTAGCATGGTGTGTAATACTACAAATTTGGGGGCATGTATTTATATGTGATGCATGTATTATTTCATACAATAGCAGAAGAATTACTATTAATAATACCACATTTACATATGCACTACCTATACTGTACATGTGTATGTATATTAAAGTGTTAATGTGTCCATGAACAGAGTGAAATGACCCTTGAAGTATACGTTTTCTCTTGATGTTTGGAAAAGAATGATGTATTAAAGGCTTTTCCTGTGTAGGGCACTTTCTGTGTTAAGTTCCGGCACAGTGTCTTTTGTTCTTTGATTCCAAAAGCTTACAAGGGATTTGAGAGATGCTAATCAGACTCAGAGAGGAGGCACTTGCTGGAAGAGGCTGCAGGCTCACACACAGCCTTGCTCCATGGCTGGAGGCATGTTTACCTAAGACTCCAAATAGACCGAGTAGAGATATGAAGACAGCAAATATTGTGCCCGGCTCATTTCCTGGTATTGCCCACATTTACATTAAAAAGGGAGGTGCAGAGGATGGAGGTTGGCTGGTTTAGAGGCTGTTCCTTTCAGTAAGCCCAGTAATTGTTATATTTTGTCCCTCAAATTTAGAGCACAGGAAGCAATTCCAAGTGGAGAAAAACCACTAAATGGGCTTGCCTATTCTCAGCTTTAATTAAGTGCACATTTAAGATATAATTTTGTAAGCACAGCAGCATCCAAATTTCATTTCGGCGTTTTACTAGAAAGTAGGGAAATATTGGAGCATTTCAACTGGGAAGGAACCAGTCTCCTCTTTTGAAACTCAAAAGAAACTGTGACTATTGACTGCAAACTCCTGACTATCTGATAAGACAGAAGCTAGAAGCTACCAGGAGCTGGAGTAGGTCCAGTTGGCCTTGACTCTGCCCTCTCTTCCAGAGATGGTGTCCTGATCCTGATGAAAGACAAACATGCTGGCTTTTATATTCCTTCAACAACAGGCGGTGGAAATTACATGCGAAAGAGACACCTTGCAGCTACAAAAATGGTCATTGCAAGGGAGACAAGGGTAACACACAATGGCAGCACGATGACAGATGTGCACACACACACACAGGAAACCTCACAAGACACGTGGCTCAGGCCACCGTCAATTCTCATGACCAAGCCTTGCCCTCCAATGTCTGCCCCATCAACTCACCACCACCCCATCACTAAGGTGAGCTTTCTAAAGCAAACAACAACAACAAAAAACCACACATTTCCTTGAAATTCTTCTGGGGCTCATAGTCCACGGCAGTGGTCACCAGGCCTGGTGGCACATCAGAGCCATCTGGGCATGACTCCACCCCAACCTTCAGACAGGGGTAGACAGACACAACAAAGAAATCTGTATTTATACTTTTCAATTTTTCCAGCTTTTTGGAATCAGAGGTATACAGAACATCCTCAAATAACATAATTTTGTTCAAAGTCATTTCATTATAACAATGATAACGTTAAGATGTTATAGGAACTTAATTCTTGTTTGCCACAATTAGCCTGTGGCAAAATTTGGTTTCGTGAAGTCATTTCACTTGAAGTAGCAAAACCAAGGGACAATGTTAAATGAGAACTTGCTATAACTCTGACTACATGAAGGAACTCAAGCTTCCATGATATAAATTTTCAAAGGAATTTTATTTCCCTCCTAAATTCTTCTGAGGTTTCCTGGGTTAAAGGGGAGAGAGTTCTCGTATTTTCCGTGTTTTTTACTCTTCTCATTACCCAAACTTAGAACTCCTGCCTTTGACTTCTTCCTTTGATCAGTTTGGTAATCTTCCTGACTTGTCTTCATCTCATTTGACCCCAAGTCACCACTACCAGACTGATACTAATTAGTGGATAATAAGTCTTAACTAATGAAGAGAGGAAGACTAAGAAGAGTGCAAAATAGGAAACAGAGTAATAGTCAATATTAGACATCACTGCTCCTAAAATGACTTGGCCCTTCCCATCATTAGATAAGTAACTGGGTGGATATCACTGTTCTTATGCCCTGACCTTACCTGCCCTCTGCCCCAGAGACCCTTTGTCCCATTTTCTCTTCCCTCCCCTCCCCCAGTTCCAAGTTTCTTCCTGCTGTCCACCGAAAGTTTCTGTCCCCCCAAATTCATATGTTGAAGTTCTAACCCCTAATGTAATGAGTATATATTTGGAGGTAGGGCCTTTGGGAGGTGATTAGGGTTAGATGAGGTTACGAGGATAGAGTCACCATGACGGGATCAGTGTCCTTATAAGAAGAAGAGAGACTAGATTTCTCTCCCTCTCTGTCTCTTTCTCTCTCTGTTTCTCCTTCTCTCTTCCAGGCAGGAAAAACAGCAAGAGGCAATTGTCCACAAGCCAGGAACTGAATCCACTGACACCTTGATTTTAGATGTCCCAGCCTCCAGAACTACAAGAAATAAATGTCTGTTGTTTAATAAGTGTCTGTAGTTTCCCCCACAATGTCAGATTTTTAAAATGGCATGTATCTCCCTTGTTGAAAAGCTTTCCAGATGATTCTGATGGAGCCAATCCCCTGACCGTGTCTGGGAACCATGGCTGTCCTCTCTGTGGAACATCTTTCTGGGAACATCTATCCATCTTGGAGAGTCCTGCTTACCCCAGAAGAGTCTCTCTGCTTTTTTCCTCTCAGAAGCTTTCTGTAACTTCACCTAAAGCAGCTTTTCCTTTTGTCACACCATTATACTTTGTACCTGTCAGTATGAAAGTATTCATCAT
Source organism: Eptesicus fuscus (assembly GCF_027574615.1). Taxonomy (NCBI): domain Eukaryota; kingdom Metazoa; phylum Chordata; class Mammalia; order Chiroptera; family Vespertilionidae; genus Eptesicus; species Eptesicus fuscus. The sequence goes on along the minus strand of NC_072482.1, from coordinate 74,766,914 downwards.
GTGGTAATGGGATTTGGGTGTGTCACTTCAGACTCCCCTACTGGTCCAAGGGCACCTAGAAGACAAGTCTTGCTCATTATGGTGTCTGGAATCCAACATGCTTGATGTACAGTGGAGTGTATTGTGGATACTGAATGAAGATGTGGAATAAGTATGGGTTGGATTAGGAAATTAGGAGGTCACTGGTGATGGTGGTCATGCCAAAAGAAATACTCACTGGGGACAGACTATACCATTGGGGCTTCAGACTGGGACCTACACCCAAGTGCTTTACTGATAGGGCTGGCATGATGGAATCATACCCACCATCCACTCTCCTCTGGCTGGTGTGCCTCAGCCCAGTGGAAGAATGCCATTTACTAGTACTTACTGATCTATCCAGAGTGTCCAATCTCTGCAGCTTGTTAGCTGGAGGCACTGCATGTTCTAGTAGGGTTCCTGCTGCTGTTAGCTCCTGCCTCCTGAGAGTGGAGCCAGCGGTTGGAACCCTACTGAGTCATTTCATTCCTGTTTCTCTGTGAAGGGTGAAAACCTACCACAAAATTAATTGAAGTACTCAAGATATTTCTTTAAGTACTTCAAACTGAACATGTGCAAAATGGAAGTCATCACCTCTCCTGGATGTCTTCTCTTGCGTTTCCTTCAATGGGTACATCTAGTTGCCCAAGCTAAAAGCCTTCCTGCAGTCTACTCACAGGTCCTACTATTGGGTTCACTTCATAAAATTAATTCCAACCCTCTCCCATCCATTCTTCAGCCACTGCCCTGCTTCAGTCCATCATCTTCTCTTGATCATATTATTTCAATAGCTTCTTGTCATCTCCTGTTATCTGGTCTTTTCTCACAAGTTCATCTTCCAGATGCCCTCCAGATAATTTTCCAAAAAAAGAATTTTGTTCTCCTGCCTAATGCCCTTGCATGTCTCCCTGATACTCTCATCCCACTGGATAAGTCCAGATTCTAGTTCGGTACACAAGTCCATTCACTTCTGTGCCAACCTAGCATTCTGCCCTTTTTGCTCCATACCATGAATTAGTCAGTTTCCTAAGAGTGTCATGTTCCATCAAGCTTTCTTGGTTTGCACTTGCTGTTCCTTTAATCTGTGCCTTCCCCACCTTTTCTGTCAGATTCATCTCTAGATGAATTTGAATCCCCCTCCAAGTTCCTGGTCCTTCTCTGTATAACTGTATACTCCTATATGGAAGCACTTCATGATCAAATGAAATCATTTGTTTAATCTCCCCCACGGGAACTTGACCTTGACTTCATCAAAGGTAATGTGTCATTCATTTTTCTCACCCTGGCATTAATTAAAGTGTCTAGCACTTATTCTGTGCAAAGTAAATGTTTGTTGAATTGAAAGTCTATCAACAGAGACATCAAGAGCTCTACCATGGAATAACATGCAACCACTAAGAAGAATGAGTTGGATTCACCCATACTGATTATAGTCTCAGAATGATATATACACACCTCTATTTTTTTTGTAAAAGGTAGAAAAAATAATTCTACTTTTGTTTTTGCCTAGATGAATATGGCAAAGTGGATGGAAAAAGTCCTAAATGTAATCCTTGGTTAACCCAGCAAAGAAGATTTTGTGTGTGTGTGTGTATGTGTGTGTGTGTGTGTGTGTGTGTGTGTGTGTGTGTGTGGTGGTGGTGGGGGGGGTGATTTCCTTTATAGTTATCCAAGTTTGACTTGTCACAAAGAGCTTATCTTGCTTTGTAAAGTTGATTAAGGAAAATAAAGTAAATGGTTGATGAATGAGTAAATAAGCTTGAGGGAAGAAGTTTTCAGAAAAGAGAGAATATTGTTACTGTTGTGCAAACCCGAAGAAAATAAAAACATATAAATGGAGTATGATTATTCACATTGTAAAGGATTCTTCTCTCCTCTGAAAGATCTCCACAGGCTCCTTTTTTTTTTTTTTAAGGCAATTCCATGAAAGCTCTTACCCATTGTTAACAGATCATTAACTGTAGTGCTTGGTGGACTGGGTGGGACAGGTGGGGCCGAGAAAGGGACAGTTTTAGGAGTCGGTGCCAATTGAAGGTCAATTAGAAAGGAAGATAAGCTACATTGATATTAGAATGTAATTATCAGGGAAATTATTACATTGAAAAAATTCAAAGGTCATACAGTTCTTCTGGAGAAAGGGCACCCAGTGGTTCAGGGAGAAGGAAAAGCGCCTAACTTCCTGGGGTGGGGAAGATGGACAAGGCCATAAACGTGAAAGCACTACCCTCTCTTGGCAGGTAGGGCATCCAAGTCTACACCCCATTAAGAAAGCAAATCCTCTTTTAGTGTCTGCAATTAGTCACTAATGCGGAGAGGTGGGTGGTAGTGGGAGAGAAGAAATCTTTTTTTCTTTAATAAAGGAGATAAAAAGTAAATTAGACCTGGCCATTACCATGAAATAGAAGAAACTCTAAGAACACTGTATCATTAGAATGATGTAGGCCTTCTTATACTTTTGTCATTGAAGCAGAGAACAATGAGAGCTACTGAGTCACTTTTCGTATTTAATAAAAGAAAAAAAAAAGCAACTGGGCTTGCGCTAGTGACTAATCACATGCTTGTCACCAAGGGATAATTAAATTCTTTTTCTACCAAAAGAAAGAAATCAATCTATAGGTCTCTTGGACTACCACCCATGTTTTTATACAGTAAAAATCAACTTAAGAACAATAAGAGCAGCCTTGAGGGCGAGAGGAAGAAGGCACAGAGTGGCAATAATACATTTGACTTCTCTGAATCACATAAAACAGGGAAGGCAGACTTTTTCTGTAAAGTGCCAGATAGTAAATATTTTAGGCTTGCTGTGCCAAGAGATAAAATCTAGAATATTATGTATGTGCTTTTATAACAAGAGGGAAAAATACTTTTTTATTTATTTAAAACTTTTTTAATGGATAGTTGAATTTGAAGTTCATATTATCTTCATGTGCTACAAAATAGTATTCTTTTCAAAATGTTTTCAACCATTTGAAAATGTAAAAAGCATTCTTAGTTCTTGGGTCATACAAAAATAGGGTGGGCTAGAGTGTGCTGATCCCAGACATAGAACATTGCTGAGTCATGACAGGGTTCTCACTCAGTCAAGGCCCTAGAAGCTTAAGTTGAGTTTAAGCATGACTTCAGAATCCTTCTCAACACAGCAGTGTTGCCAGTGACAACCATAAGTAGTGGGGAAGGGCAGCCTCCCTGCCATGCAGTAGCCATTTCCTTAGTGACTACTCAAAAAACAGTTAACTCAGATATCAGTTGGGTTCTCCTTTACCTTTCAGATCTGGGAGCAAGTGACTCAGTCCTCCATCCCCAGCCTCAGGAAAGTCAAAGATTTGGGTTATTCCTCAAGAAGCTTGCAGGCTTGTGTCCATGAGCAATTGCTTCTGCTGCATGAGGTCAGTTTATGGATTTGCTTCTTGTTTGCACTACCATTTCAACCAGAATTGGTAATTCAGTTATTAGTATCTATATTAATAAAAGACCCATGGGTAACGCCGTCAGACCAAATGAGCAGCAGCTCTCACAGTAGGCAGGGTGGGGCACGAGCTACTAGCAGGGGAGAGCTACGAGCCACAGAGGGCAGGACAGCCAGCTGAGGCAAGCAGAAGCGAGCTACTTGCGCACGACTTCGTGCACACTGGGCCTCTAGTTTTAAATATTTTTTAAGAAAAACCCACAGACTTTTAGCTGAAGATCTAGGGAGACAATGATGATTAACATGGCAGCAGAAACAGTAGCTGCTCAACATCAGCATCATAGTCAACATTTTCAGACAGCTAGCTTGTTTTGTCAGACACCTTTCATACATTATCTTATTTAATCTTTCAACAATCATTGGAAATACACTATTTTAAAAACAATTATTATTCCATTTTACAAAAAAAAAAAATGAAAATGAAACTAAAAGAGATTAAGGACTTTGTCAATCACAGAGCTAGTTATCAGTAGAGCTGAAGAGTCAGCAACCCAGATGCATGTTCCCCAGAACTTCAAGTGAACATCATACATGTTTGTCCTTGTAATTCCTTCCCCCACCTCAGACCACCTTATGGAGTATCATGGTTTCCAGCCATTTTCCTGGCCCCCTCTCCTCACCCATGTCTTTCTTACCTCTTCTCCCAGATTGTTCCCAGGGACTTCCAGTACCTTGATACAATTTTTTAGAGTAATTAGCTCTTGTCAGCTCATATTCTCAAAATGAGCCCTAGAAAAAGTCTTTGAGAAGTGATGTCATTTTACAGGAAGAAAACCTTGATAAGCCAACTGTTGGATATGGAAAGATAAGACGTGGTCAAGGTAGAAGGAATGAAGTACATTAGGAAATTAGAAAATTAAAGAATTTTCTTTCTGAGAGAGAGGGGCAATGAATAAACAAGAAAGGATGAGATCAGGGATTGCTGAACTGAATGGCAGAGAAGATACAGGACGTGTGTGTGTGTGTGTGTGTGTGTGTGTGTGTGTGTGTGTGTGTTTTAAGATTTCCTTTGTATGTAACTGTTCAGTAGATCTTTTATGCATAAAAAGGCCTTGTAAGAATATGCAGAATGTGCAAAATCAAGAAATGGAGATGGAAGGTAGAAAATGAATAAAAGCTCCTTGAGAATTTAAGGAGATTCTATAGACTTTCCATATTGGATGTTTGACATTGGATTTCCCACAGTATGTGCTAATGTTATGCAAATATTTGGAAACAGGATGAATCAACACAGTGAAGTGTCAGCCCACAGGGAAGAGGACAATTCTATCTGAGTGGGGAGTAAAGAATGTAGAAAACATAAATGTGTAGAGGGTAAGTTAGTGTTCATCTTATAACCATCTTAAAAACCATACAAAGGGGGCCTGTAGAAGGGTAGGATGGTGGGGCTGGAAAGGATGGGATAAATATGAGAGAGATGATAGCACTGGTTGAGGTTCTGGTGCAGGAAACAGTGACTTCTCTGGTATTTTAACAAGAAAGGGACGTAATATAGGAAATTGACTTCTTTCAAAATTTTTTGCAAGGGCAGAAGAACCGATTCTAGGACAACCTCTAGGAATGAGCAACAGTGTAGAGTGGCCGATGTGGGGGTTGTACCCCTGCCTCAATAAGAAAAGTGGAGAATCTAGAGGCCACCTTCAGCACTGTAGAATTCAGGAAAGGCCCACTGTACCTGTGACAGGAGCTGCAGTACCTGCAAAGAGTGGCTCTATACTGTACCTGCTCCATCTACAAGAGCAAAATGTGCAAGCCCAGCCCATGATTTGCAACCCTCACTCCAGCAAGTGACTGGATGCTGGAGAAAACTATGTTTGCCAACCGAAACCAGCTTAGAAAGATACCTTCCACCTCATTTCTGCCTTTCAGACTTCACACAAATGCATCTTATTGGTGGAAACCGATTACATTAAGAACCTAGTACCATGCCAAGCCATATTGGAGATAAAGACAAAAGAAAAGACCAGTAATATCGCATTATATTTTAATTTTTAAAAATACTCAATTAACAAAATTTATCTTAATTGCTGAGTTTTTTGGATGCACCCTTAAATTTTGTGTCTGAGGTGCCTTACTTGCCTCAACCTAATCTCTGCCCTATTAAGAACCATAGCTGCAAGGGAGTCTTAGAAATACAGCTTTTAGCTTTTCATTTTCTGCAGTACAGAAAGCACACTGGAGAAGTTTGAGAGGGAGACTGAGAGGCATCTGTGACAGTCAGTTAAATGTGTTAACTTGGCTAGGGTATGGTACCCAGTCTAGATGTTGCTGTGGAGGTATTTTTTTAGATGTGATTAACATTGAAATCTTTGTCTAAAGCAGATTACCCTCCATAATGGGGATCTCTTCATCTCTTGAAAGCTTTAAGAGAAAAGACTGAGATTCCCAGAAGAAGAAATTCTGTCTCTATAATTATGTGAGCCAATTCTTTAACATAAATCTCATATGTGAGTATGTGTATATCTGTTCACATATATACACATACACAGCAGCAACTCTCTAGGTATTTCAACCAGAAAGGGACATAGTGTAGGGAATTGGTTTTTTTCAAGTGTTTCTAGAAGGGCATGAGAAGCAGACTCTTACACATTCTATTAATCTCATTAGTTCCTTTTGTTGGAGAACCCTGGCTAATACACTTGGAAGAGGTAGGGATGGAGATAGAGATCAGGTCCAAGAGATCTACCATTACTGAGGTAGAAGAAACAATACTCAGTTATAGTGACAATGTAAAGGGAGGGAGAGAGAAGTAGGAGACTAAGTTGATTCCCAGGTTGCCAGTGTGGATGACCAGCTGGTGCCCCTGACTGAGGTAAGGAAGACAGATACAGCACCAGATATCCCCATGAGAAAACGGAGCACATGCTCGTTATCCTTAGAAGACACAGTTAACATCTTCCAAATGCAGCCATGCTCCAGTGCATGAGATCCACCCCATACATGTCACAGGTTGCCTGGGACAGGTGTTTTGGTTGTTCCCTCATTTATTCATTCACTTTCTCATCTGTTAGATAAATACAAGGGTAGGCAAAAGTAGGCTTACAGTTGTTCATATGGAAAATAATACAATATTTAATAAATAATACTATAAGAATAAACTGGCGCACTCATAACTGTAAACCTAATTTGCCCATCCCTGTATTTCAGTGTCTACCAGTGTCTGGTACTGTTCTGAACTTAGAAGGTAATATGGTGAACTAAAGATGAGTTGGCTCCTTTCATAATGTTTTCATTCTAAATTAGGAAGATATGATAAACAAGCACACAACTAAACAAAGGACACAATTTGAGACAGTGAGATGTGCAGTGAGGACCAGGAAACGGGACAATATGATGGAGAGTGACAGGGAGTGGGGAATAGCCCGGACATGGTGATGCAAGTAGAATACACCTGGACCCCATATGGAACTTAGGGCCAGGGGAAAGCTGAGCTGCTGTGTGTGTGACTCAGCTGGAATGAAAATAAAGAACTCCAGACTTATGTGATGAGTTATTAAAGGGATCTCGAGCACGGTACAAGTGTTTGTAATGCCTTCCTAATGGTTCCCCATACTGAAATACAGTAGATGGTAACTGGATGAACCTGTGTAAGGTGAGAGATGGCGAGCTGGACAGCAGGGTTTGGGTCCAGGGCTGAGTCTAAGAGCAGCATCTGGATTCCAACCAGAGGCTCCCTGAGGTTGTTAAATTCTCAGAATGACAGTGCTTCGGCATATGGTGGGTCCTGTATAAATATTGGTTGATGAATTAAGGAACCCCTTGACTAAAGATGGAGGGAGTGTCTACAGCCGTATCAGGAGCCTTTGCATTCTGTGTGATTTCTTCACACTTGGGAGAAGCATTTGGCTCCCTCCATAAAACAAGTCCCAGAGATGTCTCTAATTCTGTGCCCTTCATTTCAGCACTTGCTATCCCCCTGGGGGACTGTGACTTGCTTTTTAAAAAATATAATTTTATTGTTTTCAGAGAGGAAGGCAGAAGGAGAGAGAGAGAAATATCAATGATGAGAGAAAATCATTGATTGGGCTGCCTCCCGGACAGCCACAACCAGGCATGTGGCCTGACCAGGAATCAAACTGTAGACCTCCTGGTTCATAGGTCGAAGCTCAACCACTCAGTCACACCCAGCTGGGCTGTGATGTGCTTTTAATGCTCCTGCCATAGTCTGGCCCCAAATCCTTTCCTTACAGTTGCCTCTTCAGTAGCTGAAGTAGCCTGGGAATTCTAGAAGACTTTCAATGTTAAGGGAGTAGAAAAGATTAGTGAACCAAGAGCACAGAGGAAGAACAAACTATCAGGTTTATATACGCTATACAGTTTTCTGATCTTTCTAGACCTACTGGCTCTGGTACCACATACTATGTAGAAAGACTACTCACATCCAACCCCAAAAGATGGGTACAGTTACACAAAGGACAAGACTCCACTGTAGACCCATCTCCACAAATGGAACAAATCTTACTTCCTCTCCACACCGATGCTGGTATCAAATAGCATTACAGACCTAGCAAATAAAATTTCAGGGCACCCAGTTAAATTTGAATTTCAGATAAATAACAAAGAATTTTTGTAGTGTAAGTACATTTCAAATATTGCATGTTCCAAATGTTGCATCTGACATACTTATATTAGGAATGATTTGTTTGTTTGAAATTCGAACTTAACAGGAAGTCTCCTATTTTACCTGGCAATCCTAGGTAAGACCACGAACGAGATTTGAACCTGTCACCTGATAAGGCTTTTCCACTGGATCCTTATTCTGGGTTCCAGCCTGGGGTCTCGGGGGAGCTTTGACAGAGTCCCGGTAAGTGGGTAAGGGATTTCTCCCTTTCAGACCCTACCCACTTTCATTTCTACATGCACAGGGGGTCCTGCCTGTCTGGATAGATTCACAGTATCTGAACAGGTCATGAGCATGTCATCCTCACCACAGGAATTACACACCCTGCCATGCTTTTATCTGGCAGCATACAAGAAGGTGCCTTTCGGTGGGCATACTGAACTCAGTTCCCCAGGAGCCACGCTAAAAAATCCCGAGGACAGTAAAGCTTCACGGACAGTTGGTAGATAATCAGACTAGAACACTTCCATTTCTCTTACATGTCAGGGGATTAAATAGTCAGCCAACCATATGACATGCCTAGCAGCTATTTTCAGCTCTGTTTTAACCTGTTGAACTCCGGATAGCAACTTCTGTATTTTTATCTTCCTTCGAGGCAATAAGTACGGGGCAGTGAGGTTACAAAGACATAACTAACAACTTGCAAGAAAACAATCTAAATTAAGCACCTGTGTTGTGATTATAAAAATACAGATTTCCTTTGCTTCTGCTGGTAATGCTGGAGCCCACACATTTGTGATGTGCCCGCACGTGATGCGCATTTACCCACACAGTTCTTTTCCATTTAACCTTTTAGGTCAGATCTGTTAGATTTCCTCCCTCCCCCGCCACCTGATTGGTGCGGGATTTCTTGCTTTCCTCACATTGAAGCAGAGTGATAAGACTAACCCTTCATTCAAAATACAAAGGCTAATGGCCATGGGTGCTGTCACAAAAATATGCCCCCAAATGAGCTGGAATTCTTGCTCCTGGGGCTTTGGCTAACTCCGGTTGTCTAGGCAATGCTTGGAAGTGCCACCAGTCACCTCCCTTTCTCCTTGACTTGAATGGACACGAGGCTGTGCGTTCTTCCAAAGACTGCAAGTTCACCGGGACCATGACACTGTCTTGTTCATTGCCGAAATCTTTTCCTAGGGCCGCCAGGACAAAACACCACAGACTGGGTGGCTTGCGAAATAGAAATTTATGTTCTCACAGTTCTGGAGGCTGGAAGTCCAAGGTCAAGGTGCCAGCAGGTTTGGTTTCTTTTGAGGCCCGTCTCCTTGGCTTGCAGATAGCCGCCTTCTCCCTGTGTCCTCACATGTCTTTTCTCTGTGCAAGTCCTGGTGTCCCTTTGTCCAAATTTCTTCCTATGAAGACACAGTCGAATTAGCACCCACCTTAATGGCCTCATTTTTAATTTAATTACCTCTTTAAAGGCACTATCTCCAGATACAGTCATATTTCAATATTCTGGGAGTTAGGATTTCAACGTATAAATTTTGAGGAGACACAATCCAGCCCCAAACAGCCACTGTATGTCTAGTCACTAATTTAGTGGCTGCCACCTGGTAGGCAATACATGCCTGTTGAATTAATACAAGAACTTTGATAATGTCATTGGTGGGGCACGTCCCTTAAGAGTTTCTTGTACGAATTAATCCAGCATCTGATTTTTAAGCTTGTGTTGTACCTGCGCATTTTACTGGTCATTGACCGTAATCTGACCAGAGTTAAAATCGGTGGCATCGAGCTTCCACAGAGATGAGGCTGCGTGTCAGGGCATCCCTCCCACTCCCAGGCCCAGACCTTGTCACTTCCATGTCATCTCCACCTGCTCCCCATCAGGCTGGGATGGCGGCCGACTGGAAGCGCAGTGGCAGTAATGAGGCTCCCAGCTGTCATTCCCCGGCCTCCTTTCAGCAGATGCTTGACCTCTCCCTGTGGAGGCATGCATCTCCCGCTTCCGTTATTTCCTTCCAGTTGGGAAGAAAAAATATTACTCCCCAAAGATCTCCTGTTTCTTTTCCAGGGGAGAATGGGCATCTCAACAACATACCCATTGTCTGATCTGAGCTTTGCTCTACTAGTCTTTCAGGGGGAAAAATAAGCCCCAAAACTTTGATCCCCAGGGAGGTGAAGCGGAAGTTGATCTTCACCATTAAATTTTTTTATAGATAGCAAAGTCCACGCTTCCACCTGCATCCAAAGCACAGAGGCAGGCAGCTGGCAGAACAAAGCACCAGGGAACTAGCTGGCCAGAGTCTCTTAAATTGCCCATGTACAGGTGCAGCTTGTTTTTCATCTCGGTGGCAGTCACTAGTGATTGACAATGTTTTACCCAGAGGATTTAACCCCTTTTTCTCCTAGAAGAACCAGGGTCAAGTCTCATGATTTAGAAAACAAGTCTGTTCTAAAGAAATTTAACCCAAATGGATGGAGACCGTGTTGTGAACCAACGTTACCCTCCATGAAAAAAGGAACTAAACCATTTCAGGCAAAACCTTTGAAAAACGTCCACTAGGTCTTTCCAGCTTTGTTGCCAAGGCTGATAGACACCCAGCTAGAGATGGCGCGGGAGGGACGCTCCTCTAGAATGTGAGTGACCTGGGCGTTGGATTTGCTGGATGTTCAGTAAGACGTGAAGTACCTGACCTAGAAAACCAATTCCTGTTTGCCTTCAGCTTTTTTCCATTACCATCAAACAAGCTATTTTGGAGGGTTAGCGGCAGAGAGGAGAGACACAGTCGTGCAGCCAGTTTTCAAACTTTCAAAGATGGTGAACTCAGCAGTCTCTCTGGTTCTGTGCTGGTTTTTCTGTTTCTTCCCCGATGACTCCCACTGCATCTCAGGTGGGGTTCCTTTTCAGAGTTGGCACAAGGACATGAGCCATATGGGGAGTCCTCTGGAGGGGGTGAATTGATGAAGAAGTCCAGATAGGCCATTGGCCTGGTGCTCTCTCTGGCAGTCTTTGGAACTCGCATGGGCGATGAATTGAGCGGTCAGATGGGGATGAGGGCAATCTTTAACAAATGAATGAGCAAACGTCGGGAGGGTTGCGTGAAAAGCTCTTAGAACCTCCACAAGGACAGCTGGAAAGAGGCCAAGTGCACAGGGGGAATTATCTCCTAAACTGGGAGCCTCGGGGAGTGAGAAGGGAAGTTGGTTACTGCTGGTTACCAGTTAGCACTTCAGGGGAAGGCTCCAGAGTCTTGGGGTGGACCCCTCGGTTCTCTGCCTCCTCAGCAGGGTCTCGAGCCAAGGGTAAGAGATTTGAATAAAGTGGTCGTAGTGTAGATAGGGTGGTCTCGTGTTCTGGTAGGTGCACTATAAATCACCTCCGCTTAGCACAAGGAACCTCACCGGTGAACACTCCTGATAGTTTAAATGCCTGGAACACACTGTAGCATGAGCACAGAGAGTGGCCTCAATAACTCTCACAGCCATGGAGCAATGGTTTAATTTCTGAATGGAAAAATGACATGCAGACAACTCCAACACTTCCTCTGAGAGTCTCAGTACATTTCCAATGACCACACATGCCCAAGGAGCCTTCCTCTCTGTATCTTTGGCTTTGACACGGCCTTTGAAATGCTCGGTGGAGGGCATCTGTCCAGTTAATCTGGAAGTAAAATCATCAAAGGAACTCTGTGGCCTGGAAACCAATCTACGTCATTCATAAATCAAACCTTTTGTATGTGTCTTGATATATCTACGTGGCCAAAAGCTATCGAATTTAAACATTTTGTATTTTTACTAATTGTTTTGATCTCAGACGTACATAACAGCTACTAATGGTTGTGCATGAAATAAAATACCAGGATTACTGCAGAAATTAAAGCCTCAGCGCCATAGTGATCATCTAATGAAGCGAAAGCTTGGATGCATGTCGGCTTAATCAGAACAATAGTGCTGTCAACCGGATAGGGATACTGTAGGAAGTAATGCCTCAGAAACAGCACGGTCTAGGATTGGGCAACATAGCTCCTCTCCATCTGCATTTATAGTGGGCATATGGGATATGCTTCTGCTTCGATGTGATTGACAAAACCTTGTGTGTAGAGTGGTGAGAATAAATTCTAAATTCGGCTTCAATATTTACTCCTCTCACTGGCACTCATGTCACCACCATGATCTGGAAGCAGGAACTCGCAGGCCCGGAGTGATCCCTGGGCAGCTGAGTGCTGTGACTTTTTCACTTGGGTCCTTCCACGGGGGCCGAACACTTCCTAATCACCACACACATTCTAACACACTAGGCACAAGGGGTAAGAGACAATGCTCTAGATTATGGATATTCTTGGCCTTGGGAAAAAAATTTATTTTCCCCTTAAAGTTTGTAAAGGTAATTACCATTATTTACAGTGCTGAGGGCAAAGCCCCACCCTGGGCTTCGAGCCAGGGGATCTCAGACTAGAGTGTAGTGAGGTGAGCCAACTCCAAGACAAAAGCACAATTATGTTCACACAAAAACCAGCACTGGTGGCAGTGGGCTGGAGGAAACACCCACGCAAGGGGGAGGCGTGTGGAGGGAGGGGCTTCCTTTGAAGTTTTGCATAAATCTGGTAATTTCCCCCCTCCCCCCACAGTGCTGGGAATGGAGATTCTGGGTTTTCATCTTGGGTCTCTTATTAAGCCGTGCCATAAGGAAACGGACTTCCTCCTTACTTGATTTGCCAGTTTAAAAAACTGAACTTCAAATAAAAGGATTTTGGAAGAATTAAGAAAACGGGAAATGTTGTGCAAGGTGTTATGAAGTTTTCTTCATTTCTTGGCAGAAAGGAACTAAAGTAAAACACCAAAAAGAAGGCATCTTTGCTTTGTAAGCCCACCTCCCTTGTCAGGCACTTCACTTTCCCTTCCGTTCTGATTCACGTCCATTGTCCACTTAGGAAAGTTTCAAAGCTGTGGGGTTGGGAGAAGTGTTGCCACAGTACATCTGGTTCTTCCAGTCAGAAAATAATTAGCTAATAACTGCTCGCACACTTTACCTTTTTGTTATATCTTTTTCTTCCTGCCAGGATTAGGGCCAGATGATTACTTGTGCTAATGGTGTGAATCAGTGACAAGAAAAGCGTGTAATGGAAGTGTTGACATGTCTTGAGATACCTGGGCCTGACGAGGGAACCACGGGCAGTGACGGGAAGAATCGGGACCCACTGAGCACTCCCCACCTGGCCCTAGACTGGCTGAATGCCCTGGTTCCCAAAGCCCAGACTTCCAGGTCATCTATAGCGCAGTTGTTCAGGAGGAAAACCATAGCAAGTTGGATTTTCTCTTTAAGTCCGGGAGGAAATGCTCTTTGGGAAATAGATGTGGACACGTGAAGACCCTTGGCCATGACCTCGGTGAAGCCGAGGCTGAAGACATTTTGGAGCACCAGCCTGCCTCTTACTCCTGCCCAGGGCAGAGGCAGATACCTGACAGAACCCAGCAATCAGCTCCGCACACCCAGCTCTCAGTGCTGGCAGCAGAGAGGAAAGGGGAATTACAGGCGGGCTGGACTTGAAACAGTGCTGTGGCCCCACCTGAATTTCAGGTGCCCCAGGGAGTGCTTTCAACCACCTGGAATGGAGGCTGTTTCAGGGTACAGATGCAATATGTGTTTGTCTTGCTTTTGTTTGCACCTGAATGCAAGTACCAGGTGGAAGCCAGAAGGTGTGGAGCATTGCAAACAATTTTGACTGTAAATAAAGAGAATGTAAGCGTTTAAAAGCCTGAGTTCTGGAGAGAGAGAGAGGTAGAGAGAGAGAGAGAAAGGAGGGGGAGGGAGGAAGAGAGAGGAAATGAGAGGGTAGGGTGGAGAGAGAAGAAAGGGGAGAGGAAATAGATTTACTATTAAAAGCAATAGGAAAATACACAGAGATTTGTAATGGTGTGATACTGGTATATATTTCCCATGATATGTTCATATTCCTGCATACAACTCATCCTCACTTTATCTACATATAGCTAATAAGCTGTTGGACCTATGATCTGCCTTGTTCAGTACAGAATGTGCCTACTATGTACCAGGCCCTAAAGTAAACACTAGGAATAAATGATGAAAGATTGTCAGATAGCAAGTGAACACTTATGATGTGATGGCTGCTATGGTGATGTTCCACGGGCCACGACAACAGAAAAACCACCTATGTATCCTCAGGACAGTGAAGGAAGACTGACGAGGAAACACATCAAAAAGGAAGATCTTACATAAACCTCTTCTTTCAGCCTCCGAAGCAACCCCAACAGATACAATTCCCACAGCCACGAAATGCGTTGGTGTTTTAGGCCTTCCTTGTGGGTAGGGCTTGTCTCTGTAGTATATCAAATTTGGAAACATAACATTTTACTTTAATGCAAAAGGCTGATGTGAATATTTCGAGGGCAATATGAAACTTGGAGACTCATTTTTGATCATCCTATTTTGTTGAAAATTGTTCTGCAAAAGGCATTCGAAATTTGGAAAATATGAAATATTTAGCTTTCTTATTTCTTAATAACAGAAAGTTACTTTTTGTCAACTGTGAAAGAAAAAAGGCATTTTGTAAAGTAAGTCCTTGCATTTTAAAATAAAATACAGTATGTATTATGGTTAAATAGATTTTTGAGTGAGATGACCCAATAGTGCTGAAGAATAATTTACTCAATAGGATAAATGTCATCCTTGCACTTCCCTGGCTATGTAGACAGTGAGTGTCACGGCGAGGTTACCCACAATGGCCTCCATTCTCAAGAACCTGACCAGGCTAATGTTTATACTCAGTGGTAGTTACACTAATCCTAAGGGGACTTATAAGATCAGAAGTTGAAAGCACATCAAGACTGAAAGTTAAAGGTGTTCAACAGCATCTCTAACATCAGTCGAACAGAAGTCTGAGTGCAAAGTGTCATGACTATAAGCAGACCTGACGGAGTTGGACCCATGCCAAGAGATGTGATCCCCATCTCTCCCTCCACCCCGCCCAGTCTGTGTGTGGATTCCCATACCTCTGCCTCGGGGTCCCCAGGGGGCTACTGATACTTCTTATGTAAACACTACTCCACAATATTGTGTTTGCTTGTTGAACAAAGAGTTTTTTGAAGCTTTCAGACTTCTTTCCCCCCTGTAGATGATGAAAATATGGGTGATGAAAATGACTGGATTCACTTGACCGGCATGAAATACATAACCCAAAAAATCCTTAGGATTAGACACTCAGACTCAGCATGAGTGTGTCTGTGGACTTTTGTATATGAGTCTAGGAATCTTTTCTCTTAGAAAATTATGGAAATTTTAAGAAAAGAGAGTCAAGGTATTCGATTCACAGACCACAGGATTCAGATGCACACATTTTAGAATGCTGTTGAAGGCTTTTTACCCTCAGCTGATGGGAATGCAAAATATTATGCAAATCAGACTTAATCTTCTGAATGATTTGCCTCAATAAAAAAAGTTAAAGATGCAAAAAGAAGACTATATCCACATTCTTAGGTTGTGTTTTTTTTTGCAAATAAAGTGTTGCTCAGAATATCTTGGGAGCTTGAGCAGAGATATCTAGTCACTACCCATGGGTCCTCCAGGTTTCCTTAGCGTGAAGAGCAGACTGAGATGAGATGAGTAATGGTTAATCTGAACTTAGTGAGTGCCACTGGCTGATGTCAGGCAAGGAAGAAGAAAAAAGGGAGTCAGAAGAAAGAAGAAAAGGGGAGTGTGAAAAGGGAAGAGAATGAAAAGAGACGACAGATGTGACCATGACTAATGACATTTTCTTAGATTCCTTCCGTAAATTCCCTATTCTTGCCGGACATTTACAATTTTTAAAAAGATTATATTCCACTTGAGACATCCTTTGATATCAAGCACAAGCAGATTTATAAAAGTTATCCCAGGCACACCAGAAATGTTAACTAACACACTGACTAACAGATTATGTGTTAATTTTTAAATACATTGATCAATAGATTGTCAGTTTCCAAGACATGTGCTCAGTGCCTTTATGAGAACACAATTACCCATCATAATTAGGAAAGGAGCCTCAGTGCATGCGACATTGGGGATGAAACTCGAGTGGCAGTATTCAACAAAGGCTTTGAGAAAAAGATTTTCAAGTCAAGGGCTTGAGTAGCAATGGTCCTGCGGGGAGGAGCATGTTCTTGCTGCAGTGTGAACAGAGGAACACCACTGCCGTCATGAATGGGGACCAGAAGCAGGGGACAGATCATGTAATCAGTTCTTTGGGCCTTCTTTCAGAGATGAAGTAAGTTTCTTAGTTTTGCTGTCATTTCCAAGGCAACTGGATTTCACCTGAGAGTTGCCTGTGGTATCAGAGAGCACAGGACTAGATTTATAGAAATTCTTTTTTTTTTGTACTTTCTAAAAATAATATATTTTTATTGATTTCAGAGAGGAAGGGAGAAGGAGAGAGTGAGTGAGAGAAACATCAATGATGAGAGAGAATCTTTGATTGGCTCCCTGTTGCATGCCCCCTACTGGGGATCCAGCTTGAAACCTGGGCATGTGCCCTTCACCAGAATTGAACCTGGGACCTTTCAGTATGCAGGCCGATGCTCTATCCACTGAGCCAAACTGGCTAGGGCTATAGGACTTATTCTTAAACAAAGAGTTAAAGTTCATTGGATTCAGTGGTAATGGATGGGGGCATCAGTGAAGTTCTAAGCAGGGCACGATGTGGTCAGGTTTGCATTTTAAGAAAAGTTCTGTTACTAGTATATTTGCAAGACCGTCAGTTAACTGATGAAGTTCTAGGTCAAATGGAAATTTGTTGTTCTTTAATAGAAAATGTAATTAATTTGATGACTTGAACAATAGTCATTTGGTTTGAATATATAATGAATGAAATGATTTTGTTTTACTTGGTTTACAAGAAGTTTTGGAAAAGGGATTCTGGCATTTTCTGCAAACCTCATTCTCCTCTGTCTACAAAATACAATTGAAATTGTTTATATGCTGTTATTTGGATTCTGACACAACTCCACATTTGTTTCTTGTATTTTAAAAATATTTCTAAATATAGGATGGCAGCACAAACACAAATACCTTATAGTTGGCTACAGGAGCTCATAAATTACTTCCGAAAGACACACATCCAAATTAGTATTAACTAAGTTGTCTCTTGCACAGGGAACATATATTGGCTTTCCACATATTTCTACATTTCCCACATCAGAAGAGTATTCCTGGGTGGAAAGGACACAGTGCTGGGAGGACAGCTGGACTCTGATCAATAGTTGTTGGGCAAGTCATTTAGTCTCTTTGTGATTGGTTTAAAATATGGGGTAATAATATGGCCTTTTCTAACAAAGGTTGTTATAAGCCTTAAGTTTGCTAATGTATGTGCAGGTGCTCTGGAAATCACGATAGGGTGTTGGTGGCCGTTAACGTGACAATTTCAAGGTATTAGAGTAGAGGCTTCCAGTTCAATGGTCCATGTAGCTCCTGTCCAATGCTTGGCAAACAGGTATTCGATAAATAGTGTTGAATAAGTGAATATCCACGTACACGCATTTAAAAAACATTATAAGTGTTAAAACTATTGATGATCCTGAATTATAAAAATATGTTTAAGGAAGTAGTTAATAATTCTAGCTATTGATATGTAAATAAAATCAGTCCCTATCTCAACCCAGTTTTCAATATAGTAAAAAAAAAACAACACACAAAAAACAAAAATCAAGGCAACCCTACTCCCTCCCATGCATGCATAGAAACATCACTTTTCCAGACCCGATGCCTTGTTTACGTTTTTCCTACTTTTAACCCTAACTCATTTAAATTCATCACTTGTAATAACCTAGTTTTGAAGGGGAATTTATCTGAATGTAGACATGCTCCATACAGGACTTTTCCTTTTAATTGTGGATGAGGTTGAGAAAATTTATGACTTGTTTTGAGAATTAGGATTTAAGGCTGCAGCTTTCAGTTCAGTGAGAATGTTCTCTAGTAATGGCAGTAGGAGTGGAACCTGCTCCTGGTTTGTGATTCTGGAGAAGTCACTTACCTGAGGTGCAAGAATGGTCTTTGCTTTTATTTTGGAGGGACACACACACACACACACACACACACACACACACACACACACACAAACTCCAGCCTATTTCCAAGTTGTATGTAGAAGAGCTCTGAAAGGAGCGTTTCAGATGGAGGGCAGTGGAAGGATATGAAGGTTTTTCCACATTCTCTTGTTCATTTTTCCCTTGGGTTATTCAGTTTGGAGTCCTGCTGTTCTTTTCTTTTTTTTTTAACTTAGGCCCAAGCAACAGACTGCTCAGGTTCCCTGAGAGAGGATCCATTTTCAGTAGCAAGGATAAAGAGAAAGACTATTCCTAGAGAAAATACAATGAATATAAAGTGTTTACAGTTAGCCTTTAGTAACTGGGCTGGAGCCATTAGCCCTTGCCTGGTTTCTCACGTGTTTCCTTTGAGCAGGACCCAGCTTATTCTCTACCACCGGGGATCTTTCCCCTCACGCTGAAACTTCCAGATCAAGGTTCCCAGACCCTTCTGGGTCCTCCTGTCTGTGGACATTGATACAATGTAGATTTCACTTTTTAGGGGGAGGTATCTCTACCTCCCCAGCAAGAAGGAGTCTGTTTACTGTGATCCATCCTGAACATAAACCACTGTAAAACCTGTATCAAATTACACACAAGTAAGCAGATCATTTTTCACACTGATATGAACTGACAAAGAACTTACTGTTATATAGAAATATCTATTCTATTTTGACCCCCAAAAAAGTTACGTTTCTTTCTTTCTCTGGATTGGAAGGGGTTGGAGCAGATGTTCTAAATTTGCAAAATGGCAGGACTGTGCTTTCAGAAGAGGAGACACAGATGGAGGAGATGGTCTTGTGAGTGTTGTTTGTAGGAAAGGATGTGTTCCAGAGGCTACCAAGAGAAGTGACCTTCCAATCTCCCTGGCGAGAACCCCGTCCTATCTAGCACCAGGCAGGCGTGCTAGGGGCTGACCAGACTATATCAACCCCTTCCCCAGGCCCATCCCTCTTCAGGAAAAGACCACACAATCCAGAGAACAGACCAAACTCATGGTCTCAGGCCAGGATCTTTTCTATATCCTAGATATTCTTATTTTGAAATTCAAAAGTGACAATGGGTGGGTCTGCCTTTGGCTATAGGGCAATGTAAATATAATAGTGCTATATTCATGTTTGCAAGAAAAGTTTACCTTCACTTTATGTGACTGTAGGATCTCCAGCAATAGTCTAGTATGAAAGTCTGTCGCAAGTGTATTGGATGTTTCGGTTTGCCAGACCTGTCAGGATAAATTAATTACAGGATGTTGCAGACATGGCAGAGCTCCAGCAGCATCTTGCATAGTTTAATATAGCCCCGTTTCCCCATTTCAATGTATCTGTGGTTAGATAAATCCTCAGAAATTTACAGCTGCTATAGACGAGCTTATTATGTACTCTGCCTGCACACATGATAAGTACAATAAGAATTTGTGTTCTTAAGGTGCATAGATTTTACTGACATTTTTTTACCACGATGGAAATATTTAGTTGCTAAAAGTAGCATCTGCAGATACTTTTGAACATTAACTTCTGTGTAACAGGCAGGGATGGTTAAAAACATTACCGTGCTCAGCCATCTTCCCTTCACTTTAAATCGAAGAACTGTAGCTCAGAAAAAAAATTACATGAGCATTGATATCAAATGGTCCCGTGAACACACAGAAAAAAAAAAGAATTACTATTAATTTTCAGTTGAAAACACTGAAAAATTACAAACTGAAGCTACCATGCTTTTCTCCAGGGAAACTTCTTCCTTTGGTTTCATGTTTACTTTTTCACAAGCCTCAGTTGTTCATTTTTGCTCCAGCAACAAGTCATTTTCCTAATTTTCTTCTTTTGGACTCTATTTTTTTCTTAACTTCATTAAGCAAGTCATGCCCATTCCAAGCATTTTAAATGATTGACAATATATGTTTATTAGATAAATGTTGTAGAAACAAACCATTCCTACATTTTATGCTACCATATTCTTTCAAATTCTTGAAAGAATCAAGTGATGATTTAAGAAGAAATGAACTAGATTAAGTAAAAATCAGATTCTTCAGTACTTTTAGAAATGACACAAGTATATACAGCTGGACAATTCTGACATAGTAGAGGTAGAACATGCATGTTACAGATATTTTTTAGACTGAGAGCAGAAATTAAAATTGTAGAATCTTAGCAGCATTATTCTAAGTTTTCAAGACAATAAAAAATAACTCATCTATAATCAGAATGAATTTGAGGTGTTAGAAGAGCAATTTCAGAAAACAGAGGGCTCACAACATATGCTTGATGTAGATTTGAAGAGCATCATTAGGAAAAAAGTATTCTTTGTGTTTACAAAACAAATGTTTTTATACTATCTAGTTCCTGCCTTAACTTAAAGTATTTCCTATTCACTTTAATAATTAGAGCAGAAGTATATGATGAATGAAGGGCCTCATTACCAAGTTTGCTTTCTGGGTCTCTGCAGAGAGTAGCTGTCTGCTTTTGCCTACTTGGTCCATTGTTAACCCTAAATGATACTGACATTCAATTCTCCTGCAGATAATTGGGTCCATCCATAGACTGAGTTTGCCAGTCAACAGAACCTTTTGATTGACATGATGCTTGATGTTTTTATTATCTTATATGACTGGAATGGTGCCCTTTGCTGCTTCTTGAATAATATGCTACTGTATATGTATTAGTTTGATTCCACAGAATCTATTTCTTAAGAAAATGTAAAAATTATAGCATGGAGTAAAGATTTATCAAAGTAATTATGAATGAACAAATTACCGGTAAAATGAGTAAACAAAATACATCGGTAAAAATTTTTTTTTTATTCAGATGTATTTCAATTTTTTTTTAACTCAGATGTATTTCACTGTTGCATTAAAGACATAATAGATGTTTCTAGTACCTGAAAGTGGCTATAGGTACATCCAAATTACTTCTTCAGTGAGTCTTGCCTGTGCTGGAGTGTCCAACTACCACCACTTGCTGGCTCACTCTACACAGCGACTGAGACCCAGCACTTCAGAGACCTCCCAGTGGAAGAGTCTGACAAACTTCCACTTACAGCCAGCACTCATGTATACTGGCCAAGTGCCTTAGCCTCCAAAGTCTTGGTTTCCTTATTGGCAGGGCAAAAAAGATTTTATCTACCTCTTGGGTTTGATGTGAAGAGTAAATGAGGTCATGCACATAAATTGAAGATTTGTAGAATATTTTCTGTAGTTAAATTCAATGAAAAGTGGGATTGTTGAAAAATGTTCCCAAAATTTACTTAATAGAGATGACCCTCAGATGGAAATCATTTAAATATTTATAAAAGTGTAAGGTCACAGATTTTTGTTATAGTTTCTAGAATTTTCTAAATATTTGTGAGTTAAATAAACAACTAAAGTGATGGCATATAAAGCTATAAAATGGTGTTATTTCCCAGATACAGTCCTGCTGAATTTTTTAAGGAGAAAATATCTTATAGCTTAAGAATAAAATTAATGTCAACTATTTACTTTTATGGAAAGAAACTTTACACAGAATTTCAAAAGCACCAAGTTTAAAAACACTGATTTTTGAAATGTGCATTTTAAACATAAAATTGCATTTATGATATAAAATATTTCATGCTTTAATTTTTTTAAAACTTGATCTTTATTCTAGTTTTGCAAATCCAATTCATTGATAGTTTTGATACTGAATAATCTTTAATCATCAAGATAGAGTAGAATCAATAATTGGGAAACAAATTTCTAAGAATGATTTAAAATATTATTTCGATGTAGGAAAAGTATCAAATTGTTACTTGTTTGGAGAAAAAGAAGACTTCAAAAATGGGATAAAATTCATTAATTTCAGAATGAAGATAAAATAACAACAACAACAAAAAAAACCCACGATTTTTTTTACTAAGAAAATGTATGGCTATCATAAATCTTCAAATGGATTATTTTGTCTGATTCCTCTACTTGAGTATAATTTGGAATTATTACTCAGAGGGCATGCTTATGATCGCTCCCATCCAATCTCATCTCAGAGAATGAGGTAAAGATGTTTTTATTAACCTATCTGTGAACATAACCCAGTCTGGCTTTGTTAACAGGGACAAAAAAGGACTGGGCTTTGAGCGAAGCCAACTTTTCCTGGTGTTTGCCTCAATTGTTATTTTTGTCTTCAGTAGTTGCAATGTAAAAATAACCCTTTATTTTTCTATGAACATTGAAATCTCTGTATATGTTTAAGTACCCCAACATATTATTTTACTTGGCATTATTTAAAATTGTCTACAATGTGTTGAAATTCTTTGTGATTAAAACCAAAATCAAAGTATCAATACATATTTCAAAACTATGAGCTGAAACCGTAGAGAGACTGAAACCATAGAGAGACACATGTTTTTATTTCTTAATTACCAAGGGCAGTCACAAGACAGAAAAAACAAGCTTGTCCAAGGGTGACTCAAGCTGGCTGGGCCCAGCTGTACCTGAAGCACAGACACCCACCAGAACACTGAGGACCCAGCTACCAGAACAGACCTCTGTGCCGATCGCTGAGGCGTCAGCAGCCGTCAGTGCCACCCGCCACTTTAAAAAATGCCCCCTCCCATAAGTTCTGCACAGCAGGGGCCTGTTTACCACTTTTCATGCCGCTACCACATGTGCAGAGATGAGAGCCAAATATGTTTTTACTAGAAGCTATCTCACATCGGGCATACATCTGGACAAATTCACACCTCAATGCCCAGCACTGTTTTCTCACTTCTTATTTTAATGGAATCAATTGTCTAATTTGGTAAATAAGTTTTCTAATTTTATATTAGTTTTGACCTTTGTGGGGTTAAATATTTCATTGAGAACCTGGCTGGCATGGCTCAGTGGTTGAGCTTCGACTTATGAACCAAGAGGTCACGATTCGATTCCCAGTCGGGGCACATGCCCAGGTTGCAGACTCGATTCCCAGTGTGGAGCGTGAGGAGACAGCTGATCAATGATTCTCATCATTGATGTTTCTATCTCTCTCTCTCCCTCTCCCTTCCTCTCTGAAATAAATTTAAAAATATATTTAAATATTTCATTGAGAGACTTACAATTGCATAGCTGAGAAAGGAAAAGATTATAAAAAAAGGAATAAACTTTCCTATTATAACATCACACTTCAAAATATATGGTAACATAGTAATGAAAACCGTTATTCTGAAACTTAATAAACCGTTATTCTGGAAGTAAATAAATAAATAATGCAATGTAATAATTTAAAAACAAATATTAAGACTAAAATACATATTAAACAATGTTAGCCTAGAAATCATTTATATGCTTAATTATGAAATGCTTTTTTTTTTTAAAGTAAAGGAACACTGTTGCCAGTGTAGCCAAAAGACATTTTGGTTTATATGTATCAAGCTACATATATGACTCATTAAAAAAATTTGTTCCCTTTTAATGCCTTTCTTACTGGAACCATTTTGAATGCACAATATTCTCAAACTGCTTATGTTTTTAAATAAAGTTAAATTTCAAAAGTAGATACTTCATATTCTGAGGATAACATCACATATATAATCACATGGAAGATATAATAATATTAAACAAATACATAGTAAACATCTTAACAATGTAAACACTTTTTCTTCATATTTGCTGGGTAGTAATTATGGTTTTCACTTTACTGGTTTTGAACAGTGGTAATGTAATTTTGAGGCAATTACCAATAAATACAAGTACCAATACTTTGTTTAACAACAATCAAAATGGTTTATAACAATTAAACTCAAAAGGCCACATTTCTTTTGCCACATTTATTTTTTCAAGCATCCCTTGCTTCTGATATTTCTAGATTCTTTCATAAGGACAAGAATACTGGATACTTTATTTCTTCCTTAGTTTCTGAAAATTCTGAATTCTGAAGAGAAATTCCACTTGGTTTAATTTGTCACTTTATTTCTGTGTATTTGGTTCTTTGTCTCTTCATTCTTCTTCAACTGTTTACTAGGAGAAAAGTACACAAAATGTACTTAATGAACTTAATGTCTTTTGGCCACGATCAAATCTTGGCATGCCCAGGCACAATGGCACAGGTAATAAAACACACTGTGCAATGCACACACACACAACTACCCAAACATTAAACACCCATCTTCTAGTTTGCCTTGTGACCAACATTTTTTAGTATCATCGGCAATTGCTTAAAGCCTGCTCCAGCATTGGCAAGTCAATATAAGCAAAAAATACACTTCTCAAAAACAGACACTAAGTACTCCAAACCCTGGATAACTTCCAGAAATTAAGAGCAGGCAATCAGAGTTTATAAAATTATTCATTCACTGGGAAATAAAATTATTCATTCACTGGGAAAAACAATTGTCATGGATCATGCTTCACAGTCAGTGACTGAAAAACATGTGGGCCATTTTATTAAATAGCATTCTTTCATTTAGTCTATGGCTGTGTTTAGTTTTACAAGTGGGCAAACTACTATATATTTTTTCAAATAAATCCAAAAACTGTTGTGTGTTATTTTCGATGGGCAAAGATAGTGATGATTAATTATGCATCTAGATGCAGCTTTGAAATAAAACAAATCATACCACTAATGAACTCCAAGAATCAATACAGAGATGAAACAAGAAGTTGCTACTTCAGAGAAATGTAGTAAGCATTCTACAACTGAGGGTGATAAACTAGTGGGGTTGAACCTGAAAATGTTAATGCAGTTATTCATACACTAGTGATGAACAGAGGTATCTGGACTTAGACAAAAATGTTGTCTTTTCTCTAAACAGAAAGGGCCTAACACTTGGTTGCTCTTAGAAAACAAACGGAATCCTAAGAATGATGGCATTCTGGTTAAGGTGGTCGTCAATTCCATTGATCACTCTTGATAAAAGTAAAGCCTAAAGCAACATGGCAAGACAGGGCAGGCCAACTACTTCCTCGGGGCCTTCCTGGTGGCGAAGGAGGGTTAGGGAACATCTGTGCCTTTAGGGACAGACAGTTCCAGTCTTAAGTAAATGATTGCGCTATATTTTCATATGAAAAACATTTACACATGAGGGAAAAGAATCCTGTTAGTCCTTACTTCCTATTTTAAATTTGTTAAACAGAGCTACCACAGATAAGAGAAGCCCAAAAATGTTTTAAGTGAAGCTCACGAAAGCAAGTGAGGTAGCGGATAAAATGGTACAGGTATGGGGTGCATAACTTTTGTCCCTGTGTGGATACAGGTCAAGTACATAACACCTGGGAAAATTAGGGTCTGATAAAAATGGGAAAGAAAGTAGTAAAGGCTCAAATGGATGCTGGGCACAAATCACCCAGAGACCCTACAAACATGTGCAGGGGTAGTGAGGACGGTGAGGATCTCAGAGCACCAACAAGGCACAGCAGAGGGAGAGGAAGTTCATGACAGTGGCAGGACAGAATCGAAAAGGGAAAGGGTGGGGAGAACAGCTGGAAACAGTGAATCTTGCAGGTGCAGAAAGTGAAGGGCAAGTTAAATCGACCAGGTGGAGACTGCACTGTGAGAGGCTAGTAAAGAAAGAAGCCAGGAGGACCCTTGAGGGAGGGAAGCCGAAGAGAAATTTAACGAGGAAAAGCTGAAGTAGGCAGTAAAGATAACTTCTTTAAGGGAAATGAATCAGACAAGAAGAGGAAGGAAGACGGGATAGAGAATGACAAAGACTGCCCATGAAAGGGAGAAAACAAATAGAATTAAAGGAAAACGAGAAGACATAGTCAAGTGTACACCTCTGACAACGAGGGGAAGAGCAAGAGTGGCACACGTTATCAAGTTGAATGGTGACGGCATAGAGACTGGAGAGTTAAGAGGCAGATTTGCTGCAAGAGGGAAGGAATTAAAGACACAGAATAAATCCAAATCCAGTCTCCTCCTAAAGAATCCCAGTAAGCTAATGGAGGAAGAGAATAACAAAGTCTGGGCCTCTTTACATATATATATATATATATGTTTTTATTGATTTCAGAGAGGAAGGAAGAGAGAGAGAGAAACATCAATGATGAGAGAGAATCATTGATCAGCTGCCTCCTGCACGCCCCCTACTGGGGGTCGAGCCTGCAACCCAGGCATGTGTCCTTGACCGGAATCGAACCTGGGACCCTTCAGTCTATGGGCCGACACTCTATCCACTGAGCCACACCAGCCAGGGCTCTGGGCCTCTTTTAAAGGCAAATCATATGAAAAGAAAAAGAAAAATTGAACAGCAAGATTTTGAAAATGAATATGAAACAAGGTTAGTGTTTGTGTGTATGGTGCATGGGAAAAAAGAAGATTCATAAAAATACTGGGTTCTACCCCACAAGAAATTCCATCCAATAATATTCCCTGAAGGTCTACTATTTGGCCTTCACCAGGCTAAGTACTGGGGAGAAAAAGTGGGAGCATGTTCTAATACCTGCCTGCAAGCACTCACCAGAGTTAACCAAGTATTGTGTTACAAAAATAACCCTGTATTGCATGTAATATTATTATATTTAAAATCGTTTTTCTTGAAATATTAATGTTTATTGCATGTAACATCATTATACTTAAAATCATTTTTCTTGGGGAGAAACCAAGATGGCGACATAGGTAAATACCTGAAATTGCTGCCTTGTACAACCACTTCACTTCAAAACTACAACTAAAAGACAAAACGGATATCATCCAGAGCCACAGGAAGGCTGGCTGAGTGGAAATTGTACAACTATCAGGAAAGAGAAAAGCACACTGAGACTCAGAGGAGGTGCAGAGGTGCAGAAGTGAAGTGCGGAGGTACGGAGGTGCACCCGGAAGGGGGCTGGCAACTGAGTACGCTGTTGTCTTTTTCAATCGGGAGGGAGACACAAGCTCCCGACTGCTCTAAACTCCAGTTCCGGGCGAGACTTTGAGGATCCAGACTCATACAGTGAGAAACTGGACTGTCTGGCATTGGGCCGGAACACGAGGGCAGCTTTCTCTCAGAGGTGCTTGCAGCGATCATTGTTCCTGCATGGTGTCGCAGGACACAGAGACCCAGGGAACTTTTTGGGGCAGGGCTGACGTTGATGTTTGCTCTGACCTGGTGATTCCATGAGAGCTAAGCGCACCCAATTTACAACCCCTCCCAAGCTGTGCGCAGAGGCTTTTGTATATGAATGGCCTGGCCCTTTGCAATCTAAAACCTAACATACTGTAGCTGGGTCAGAGAATCCCAGAGCTTCCAAATGAAGCTTCCACAGCAGCTTGCAATGATTCACAGCTGGGCTTCATCTGGGCACCTCTAAAACCCAAACAAAGAGGAGGAATCTGCAGATCTCTCTGTAGCTCCTGCTGGGTGGCCTCAGGCAGTGGCTGACTTTGCACCTCCTTGGAGATCCAAGAGCCAGTGTACTCAGTAGTCAGAATGAGACCATCCAGATTACAACTCTTCAGAACCATAAGAAACACACACTCAGGTGGCAGACTCAGTGAGTGCCAAAGCCCCACTGAAGCAAGTCTTGCCCCATAAGGGTGTCTCCAGCACAGAAGTTCTCCCATCGTAGACACAACTAATCCTCACAGCCAATTGGCCTGGAGGTCAATTCCTCCCAGTGATACCAACAACAATCAAGGCTTAACTACAACAAGACTCTGCACACAGTCCACAAAGGGGTGCACCAAGAGTGTCCACCTCAGGTAACTGGGGAGGCTGAGCCACTGGGCCCTATAGGACACCTAGCACACAAAGCCACTCTATCAACTCAGGGAAGCAGCCAAAAATGCAGAGACAAAGAAACAGGTCACAAATGAAAGAAATGATGGAAAGCAAACTACTGGATATAGAGTTCAAAACCATGGTTATAAGGTTACTCAAGAATCTTCTAGAAACCTCTGAGAAATTTAGTGAGACCCTCAAGGATATGAAAAAGGACCAACTAGAAATTAAGCATACACTGACTCAAATAAAGAATAATATACAGAGATCCAACAGCAGACTAGAGGATCCCAAGAGTCAAGTCAAAGATTTGAAATATGAAGAAGCAAAAAACACCCAACCGGAAAAGCAAAAAGCAAAAAGAATCCAAAAATATGAAGATAGTGTAAGGAGCCTCTGGGACAACTTCAAGTGTACCAACATCTGAATTATGGGTTTGCCAGAAGAATCGAGAGAGCAAGATATTGAAAACCTATTTGAAGAAATAATGGCAGAAAACTTCCCCTACCTGGTGAAAGAAATAGACTTACAAGTCCAGGAAGCGCACAGAACCCCAAACAAAAGGAATCCAAAGAGGACCACTCCAAGACACATCATAATTAAAATGCCAAGGGCAAAAGACAAAGAGAGAATCTTACAAGAAGCAAGAGAAAAGCAGTTAGTTACCTACAAGGGAGCACCCATACGATTGTCAGCTGATTTCTCAACAGAAACTATGTAGGCCAGACGGGAGTGGCAAGAAATATTCAAAGTGATGAATATCAAGAACTTACAACCAAGATTACTCTACCCAGCAAAGCTATCATTTAGAATTGAAGGTCAGATAAAGAGCTTCACAGATAAGAAAAAGCTAAAGAAGTACATCACCGCCAAACCAGTATTATATGAAATGCTGAAGGGTATTCTTTAAGAAGAGGAAGAAGAAGAAAAAGGTAAAGATAAAAATTATGAACAACAAAGTGATAAGAAATACATATCTATCAACAAGTGAATCTAAAAATCAAGTGAATAAAAAATCTGATGAACAGAATAAACTGGTGAATATAATAGAATCAGGGTCATAGAAAGGGAGTGGACTGACAATTCTCGGGGGGAAGGGGGTGTGGGGGGTGCGGGAAGAGACTGGACAAAAATTGTACACCTATGGATGAGGACAGTGGGGGGGTAAGGGCAGAGGATGGGGTGGGAACCCAGTGGAGGGGAGCTATGGGGGGAAATAAGAGGAACAACTGTAATAATCTGAACAATAAAGATTTATTAAAAAAATAAAAAAACATTTTTCTTGAAATATTAATGTTTATTGCATATACAAAACAAAAAACAACAAAAAATAATAATAACCCTGGACATGGAGCCAGAAGATCAAGGCCTAGTTTAGGCGCATTTTAGCAGTGACTCAGACCATGATTTCTTTACAGGTAGAAAGAATAGGCTGTGGAAAATTTCCAAAATTACTTTTATTTTAAAACAAATAATCAAATAGTACATATCAAATAGGTTGGCCATGCAAACACATTTTGTCCCACTTGATTCTCTCAGTGGGAAAGTTCTCCCCTCTTGTTTCAAATTCTAATCCTGTATTTCCTTAGGTCCCCTGGGACTTCCCTCTTTTCGTATACCTTCAATGTCTCCTCTCAAGGAACTCTTTCCCGTTTGTAAATATTCTTCTCATTCACCTCTCTATAAAGACCTTCTCTATCTCCTGAGCTTTCTACTAGTTACTGCCCCGCATTTCCTTTCCTTTGAAGTCAGCTTCTTGGAGAAGCAATCTATTCTGATGGTCTTGGTCTTTCCCTTTGGGCTGGAGACAATCTGATTCATGCTTCCAGGACTCTCCATCAAACCATCCTCTTGAAAGTCACAATTGCTGCTTCTCAGTTATCAATCCTGAAGGGCACTTTTCAGTCCTGATTTAACCTCTCCTCTCTTTGGCATTTGTCACTGTTGACCATACTCTTCTAACACCTTTTCCTATCGACTCAACTTTCTCCTAACACAACTTTCTCCTAGTTTTCCTCTTACCTCTACTAGGGTGACTTTTCGGCCAGTTTGCTCATTCTTCCTCACCTGCATATCCACGGCTCTGTTCTTTGCCCACTTGAGAACTACAGGAGGGAAAGATCAGCAATAGGGAGCCAGTAAGAATGCTGCTAGCTCTTATCTAAGACAGTGGCAATGGAAATGGGAAGGAAAATCAGTGGGAGGCCCTAAGAGAAAAACATTTGACGCACTATACGAGTGATTGTATGGGGGGGTGGGGGGTGGGGGGAGGCGAGAGACAGGGAGTTGCTCAAAATAATTCAGACATAAAACTTTAACTGGTTGGGCTCTTTCTTAACCATGACAGGGCCTTTAAGGAGGTAATTAAGTTTAAATTAGGTCATAAGGGTGGGGCTCTAATCTATAGGACTGGTATCCTTATAAGAAGAGGAAGAGATGCCTGAAATCTTTCTCTTCACACCTGCACCAAGGAAAGGTCACATGAGGACACAACGAGAAGGTGGCCACCTGCGACCCTGCTGGAATCTGGAAGTTACAGCTTCCAGAACTGTGAAAACATAAATTTCTGTAGTTGAAGCCACCCAGGCTGTGGTATTGCCATGGCGGCTTGAGAACACTAATGTGGAGATGTATAGGTAAGTAAAATGAAGTCAGATGACTGAGAAGAAAAAGGTCAGAAATTATAAAGATGAAAGAATGAGTAAAGTATATTTAAGAAAAGAGTAGACTGATGAGTGAGAAAGGCTGAAAATGAGTATGACACCAGGTTAGTGTTCTAATAGCGCTGAAAAAAAGGACTGATGATTTACAATCTTAATCAGTCTGAAGTCCACCCTTTCGGCCTATCTCCGGGGAACCTATGCTGTAACATTAAAGTAAACTCAAACGTCTGTGCAGGTCACAGTGTAAGGTGAATGAAGGAAGCTACAGACAATACAACAGCCCTGTGACAGGCTGGAGGTGGGCAACCAGCCACGGGAGCAGCCCACTGTCTCAGCTTCAGCTGGCGGATGTCATGAAAGAATGCACAGTGTGGATTATTTTCAAAAGAAGTCAGAAGTCTGCACTTATGTAGACTCTTTTTATACTTGGACAACTAATGAAATGACACACATGCACAGTGGACCCAACCAAAGATACCAGGAAAGAAAACTTGAAAAGACATAAAACATCCAGACCATTGATTGCAGCTAACAAAGTAACAGGAATCAGATTTACTTCTTGCCTAGAACAACCAAAAAAACTGGACAAAATATATGAACCAACAATTTTCAAGACACTAAATCAGAAGCAACAAAGAATAGTGTTTCCCAAGATATGGAAAATAAAGGAGATGAGCCCTATAATGGCCCAGTTTATCACATGTTTATCACATGTTTCCAGGCCATGGCACCGGGAGATGAAACCTGCATGGAGCCTGGTGAGAACATGAGTAAGAGCTGACAGTCTGGGAAAACTAAAATGGGCAGAGTTCATGAATGCCAGAGGACACAGGCTCCTGGTGAGCAAACCCGAAGACCTGCAGGGCACTGATGAGCGCATGTATCTAGAAAATTCAGGAGCAGGGCCTGTACCCACCAGCCGGCTTGGAGAGCCTCACCACTCAGAGGGCACTGGGAGAGGGATCGTGTCAGTAGTGAGGAATAAGTAGCCCTAGACCAGTGGTCGGCAAACTCATTAGTCAACAGAGCCAAATATCAGCAGTACAAAGATTGAAATTTCTTTTGAGAGCCAAATTTTTTAAACTTAAACTTCTAACGCCAATTCTTCAAAATAGACTCGCCCAGGCCGTGGTCTTTTGTGGAAGAGCCACACTCAAGGGGCCAAAGAGCTGCACGTGGCTCATGAGCCGCAGTTTGCCGACCATGGCCCTAGACTAACGAAGGTTCTAGTCCCACCCTAAAGGCAAGACCTGAAAGGATTACACAGTTTTCAAGCAGCTTAACCACATTCCAGACAGAGCTCAAGAATATTTCTGGGAATACAAAAATATCTAGCAGCCAATGATAAAAATTTCAGTGTGTGGCATCCAATATAAATTTACCAGGTGTGGGGGCAAAAAATAGAAAAATATAACCCATAATAAACACACACACACACACACACACACACACACACACACACAGGGAACTAACTCAGACATGACACAGACGTGAGAATTATCAAAGACATTATCACAGTTGTAATTGTATTCCACCTGCTCTAAAGGTAAAGTAGAAACATGGAAGATATATAGAAGACCCAAAATGAATTTTTAGAGATGAAAGTTAAAATGTCTGAGATGAAAAATATTCTGGATTAAAGGCAGAGTAGATATTGCAAGGAAAAGATTAAACCACTTGGAAGACATAGCAATAGAAACAATGCAAGATGAAACACAGACAAAAAGGAGTTTAAAAAATAAAGCATTAATGAGCTGTGGGACATCTTTTTTTAAAATATGCTTTTATTGATTTTTTTTTTTTTTGAGAGAGAGAAACATCAATTGGCTGCTTCCTGCATGCCCCCACTGGGTACCGAGCCCATAACCCAGGCATGTGCCCTGACCAGGAATAGATCCAACAACCTCTTGGCACATGGATGACGCTCAACCAACTGAGCCACACTGGAAACATGGGGCATCTTCATATGGCTTAACATACATGTAATTGGAATCTACAAAGAAGAGGAGGGAAACAATTGGGCACAGAAAAAAGAAAAAGGCAGAAGAAAAAGTGGTCCCAAATGTTCCAAACTTAATGAAAACTATAAACCTACAGAACCAAGCTCAACTAACCCCTAGCACAAGAAATATGAAGAAAATCACAACTAAGCACATCATAATTAAAGTGCCCAAAACTAGTGATAAAGAGAAATCTTAAACATAGCCAAAGTGGGGGAAAACATGCTATGCAGAGGACCACAGATAAGCATAACAGCCTATTTCTTGCTGGTATCTTTCCAGTAACAAACAAACAAACAAACAAACAGCAAATCTTTCAACACAGAACTGAATACCAGATGAAACAGCTTTCAAAAAGAAAGATGAAATAGACCTTCATAGACATGCAAAAAGTAAAGGTATTCATTTTTAGCTATCCAACACTACAAGATATGTTAAAGGGAATTCTTTAGGCAGAAGAAAAAAGATAGATGGAAATGTGAGTCTACATAAAAGAATGAAAAACATTGGAATTGTAACAAAATGGGCGAATATGTAAGACTTTAATATTTTTTATCTCTTCAAAAGATGGCAGTTTAATCAAAAAGAAAAATAACAGTGCAGTGAGTGGCTTATAGGATATATAGAAATAAAATATATGAATACAGCAATATATACATATCTTACCTAATAATAGATAAACATGTAAATTGACCGTACCTCCGCTACGCCCACAGCCAATCAGAGTGAGTATGCAAATTAGAAGGCCAAAGATGGCAGTCGCCCAACTGCTCCAGGCGCTGAGTGGCCAGGCAGGGCAGGACGCCTGCTATGAGAGGGAGGGCAGGGGGCGGGGGGCGAAGGGATCTATAGGAGTGGAGTGTCGCAGTGAAGACAAGATTGCAGACTCCGGAGTCTGCAGCGAAGACAAAGATGGCAGACTCCAGCTGGAGTCTGCAGGGAAGCAGCGAAGATGAAGACGGCAGACTCCAGCTGGAGTCTGCAGCAAAGACGAAGAAGGCAGACTCTGGCCAGAGCGAAGGCCTGGGTCCCGGGTGCCGGAGGAAAACCGGTGCTGGAAGCCAAGGGAAGGAAGGCCTATTGCACGAATCTCTTCGTGCAACGGGCCTCTAGTTGCCATGTATAAAGAACTATGGGAAAATATGAGAAAACTGTCTCACCAAAAAGAGAATATCACTAAAGAAACAGAATTTACATAAGAAAGAACACCAAATCTATATAAACTCTTCAAAAAAACTGAAGGGATGGGAATTATTCCCAATTCATTCCATGTGGTTAGTTTACCCTGATACCAAAACCAGACTAAAACATAACAAGGAAAAAAACTACAGACCTGTGCTCCTCAATAACAAAATGCAAAAAAATTTAAATAAAATTTTAGAAATCAAGCCAATTCATGCTAAGAATGAAAGTTGGTTTACTATTTAAATATCTATGTAATTTACCACATTAAAACATTAAAAAACTCATATGGGTATCTTAACATGCAGAAAAAGCATTTGACAAAAATCCAACATCCATTCCTGATACAAACTCTTGGAAAACTAAAAAATGGAGGAAACTACCTGAAAGGGCATTTATGAAAAAAAGCTCTATAATAATATCATAATGAATGGTAATAAAAAGAGACTGGAGCTTTCCCACTCATTTTCCATAAGGTCAGGAAGAAGAATGTCTACTCTCATGGTACTTGGGTTCAATGGACTCAGTTAAGTTAAAGAAATAGAGATGACTTTTTGGTACATACTGGGCTATAAATAGTACTCACTAGCCTATGGTTTTCAAGTCATGAGAAATGTATCTTAATTCCACCTTATTCTAAGAAACTGTGAGTACAGGGAAAGCCCAAAGGCTTTAGATGAACTGGAGCATTTAGACATATCTGAACTTCTCATGAAAACTTAGTTTCAGAAGCTCCTCAAACACTCTGTGTTCGAAAGGAGAAGGCAAGCTGCTCTGACAGCCTTGAGAAGCTGGGATGTTTGTGAGGTTTTTTGAACTTGAATCTGGAGAGTATGGCAAGGATCTCTGTATCACTTAGAAACAGGTATCCAACGTAGTCAGAGTGACTACAGTCTTTAATTCACATATGAGGTAAAAAGTTTTAAAAACCTGTTCAAGCACACCACGAGTATTGTTCCCATGATATATTAAATGTGGTCATTTTTTGTTGTTGTTGAAATAGAGTTTGTCCTTATTGTTCCAGCTTTTTTTAAAAAAAGATTTTTTATTGATTTCTAGAAAGAGAGGAAGGTCAGGGGGAGAGAGAGAGAGAGAGAGAGAGAGAGAGAGAGAAACATCATGTGAAAGCAAAACATAAATTGGCTGCCTCATGCACACCCCTTTTTGGGGATCGAGCCCAAAACCTGGGCATGTGCCCTGAAGGGGAAATGAACCCAAAACCCTTCGGTGCATGGGATGACACTCAGTCAACTGAGCCACACTGGCCAGGGCCAGTCTCTATTTTCATATGTGTAATCTCTCATTGAGTATAATCTCCTCAGGGCCAGTGACTGTATTATCAACTATTATGTACAATTTCAATTATTCAGAGACTGGAACTGAAAACATACCTGAGAGATAAAACAAAAACAAAAACCAGAAAGACCTGGGATGTGTTTGGACCTTTTGACAGATAAAAGAGGGAAAGCCTGAAAAGAAACGCAGATGAGGAAAGAGAGGGCTTACGATCTGGTACCAGATAACAGCCTCTCAGATCCTGTTCTCCTCATGGAAAAGAGGGTTCAGAACACTGGGTCTGCATCTCTCCCAGGGCAGTGGGGAGACTCAAATGTGATAATGTCAGTGACTGTGCTCTGAAACGATACAGGGCTACATATAGTGAATGGACTTTCTCTGTCAAAAAGAAAGATTTTAAACTTACAGCAAAATGGTATGTTACCAAGGAGCCTGACAACACTGAATATAGTTACACACACACACACACACACACACACACACACACACACACACACACCCCTGGGAATCAGGAGACATAGGTCTTGGTCCTAGGCTGACATAAATGTGCCCTGTGCAATTTGCACAAGACCTTTCCTATTAGTTTTCTTGATTATAAAACGGGGAATACAGAAAGAATTTCTAAGGCATCTTCTAGATCATGATTCGGTGACTCTTTTAAATGTCATTTAAAACTCATGCTTATCTCTTGTCTGTAGACTGAAATACTATCTTGTAAAATAATGCATGCTTTCATTTGATAATTCCTGTAAATTAGACTGTAATCTGAATCAGAATTTTTGAGCCGGAAAACATTATTTTTCAAAATGTCAAAGTGTGTAACAGGGTTAACTTGAAAAAGTATTTCCCTGAAAGAAACGCAGCAGGGATTATCTGTGTGCATGTGTGTAAGCATTCACTCATGTGTTATGGGGGTGATGGAAGGGCACGACAGATAGCTAATTTGTTCTAGGCATGTTTGAGGCATGTGATAGTTTGCTAATAATGTGTGAGTATAAAGTTTGGGCTTAAAATTAGGTACAAAATAATCTGCAATGACAAAAATTGAGAAATATTTGGGGAATGTTTTGATGTGATTTTTTGAATTTAAAAGAGGGATTTTCTATTTATGTATTAAATGATTCAGCAAGTAGCAAATAAAAATACAAAACTTCCTAAAGATCTTTTAAAATAAATACCTCAGAAAAGATTGCTCAAATACATTAGACATTTGTAGAAAATGTACAATGGTAGTGTTCTGGGTACTAGCTTTTTTTCTTTAATGCCTAAAAATAGACATTTCATAATTTTTTTTACCACATAACCTACTTGTTTTCAGTTAATGTCATTTCAAAAGTTACTTAAACTAAGATAAATGGCAAAATGGGTCCACAGAAAGAAAACTTTAGTGTGATATTTTAACTTAATTTTATTTCTTACAACTTTTCATACACTTCCTCAACATCCAACCATTAAAATATTCTCCTCAAAGCTGCTAAGCTCTTTTATTTTTTAATTATTATTATTTTTTGATAATCCTCACCCGAGGATATTTTTTCATTGATTCTGAGTGAGTGGAAGAGAGACATCAATGTGAGAGAGACACATTGATTGGTTGCCTCCTGCACACACCCCGACAGGGGTGGTGACAGACTGCAACCAGGTACGTGCCTTTGGACCCATGACCCTTCAGTCCACAGGCCAATGCTCCATCCACTGAGCCAAACTGGCCAGGGCAACAGCTAAATAAACTCTTTTAAAAATCAATGATCTGAAACTTAACAAGAGTGTGATGTTTTGAAAAGGAAAATGAGAAATTGTCCTTAATAAAAAACAACTATTTATCACTGTAAATTATTTAGGAAGAGAAGTTGCTTACTGTGTCATAGATTCCAAGCCCCATCTGAAATCCTGAGATTTGTCCTTGTTGACTGACTGTTGTAAAAGAAGAAAAAACAAACAAACAATAAGTCAAAAATTAGAGAATATGACCAGGTAATATTCACATGCTGAAAACCTACCAACTTGCTGAAGGAGAAGAGAGCATGCCAGGTTCTGAACACAACTAAACTAAGGAGACCAGATTTTAACATTGGTAGAGCGGGACACCATTGACCAGGGGGGGAGGAGGTGCTTCTTCTTTTTTTTTTTTTTTTAATATATTTTATTGATTTTTTACAGAGGAAGAGAGAGGGATAGAGTTAGAAACATCGATGAGAGAGAAACATCGATCAGCTGCCTCTTGCACACCCCCTACTGGGGATGTGCCCACAACCAAGGTACATGCCCTTGACTGGAATCGAACCTGGGACCCTTGAGTCCACAGGCTGATGCTCTATCCACTGAGCCAAACCGGTTTCGGCCCGGGGGAGGGTTCTTGATTAAAAATTTGGTCTATATTGTAATCGCTTTTGTTTTTTTTAATAAAAGAAAATTCACTTCTTAGATCATCGTTGAATTTGCATCCTCTTTTCTTACTCATTATGTTAAAAATCTAAAAAAAATAATTTAAAATTATATTATAAATTATTATATACATATTGCTTAAAAACACAGTAAGTAGGTACATAATTACATGAACATATTTTATTGTTAGTTTATAAATTAAATTAATTTGATTGTTATAAAGTAAATATATTTTAAAAATTATTTTAATCCTATATTTCTTTCTAAATAATAAGAATACTAACTTGTATTATTTTTCCTCTGAATTTGCCGTAACGTAAGTCATAAGTGTCACTTTCAAGGCCGGCGCTAGACTTTTTGCCGCCACTATAAAATATAAATAATACGAGTACTGTCTGCTAAATTCAAGAAAATGTATGTATTTATGAAATAAATAAATAAATTACCTAAATTATCTGAATAGCTGATTTGTAATGACATCACTTGTTTAACTAGCTTACTAGCACGCAGTACGATGTGTATCGTCTGAGAGACAGTTACAAAATGTTTTCGTCGTTGCCAATCCCCAAAAAAAGCCATTGTTCATTAAGTCCAAACAATGGTGGTCGAATTCCAACAACTGATCAACAATGCGAACTTTGATAAGCAGTTCTCGATAATCAGTTCTCAACAATTATTTTTTATTATTAAAGTTTAACATTGTAAAATTAACAAAAATAATAAAACTCATATCCTGGCTAAATAGCCACATGGCCGCCGAAAACCATATATTCCCTTCCCGTTCTCCCGCCGTTCCCTAGCTTGTCGTGCCTTCTTTCCAAAAATTGGGACTTTTTTAAAATGCCGCGGGACGCAGGACAAATTGTTAAAAATCGGTACTGTCCCACCAAAAGGGGGCGTCTGGTCACCTTAAACTAAACCAACAGTTCTCTTAAGCACTCTGTAAGGAAAGCCAGCTTACAGGTGCGTGGCAAACAGAGTCCTACAGCATCAGCCTAAATCCTATCTAATAAAAGAGTAATATGCAAATTGACCATCACTCCAAGACACAAGATGGCCACACCCATGTGGTAAAAAATGGCTGCCCCCATGTGGACACAAGATGGCCACCACAAGATGGCCTGCAGGGGAGGGCAGTTGTGGGCAGTTAGGGGTGACCAGGCCAGCAGATGAGGGCAGTTGGTGGAGACCAGGCCAGCAAGGGAGGGCAGTTGGGGGGGACCCAGGCTTGCAGGGGAGGGTAGTTGGGGGGGACCAGGTCTGCAGGGGAAGGCAGTTGGGGGGAAAATCAGGCTTGCAGGGAAGGGCAGTTGGGGGGTAACAGGCCTGCAGGGGAGGGCAGTTGTGGGCGATCAGGCAAGCAGGGAGGGCAGTTAGGTGTGACCAGGCCGGCAGAGGAGGGCAGTTGGGTGAGACCAGGTCAGCAGGAGAGGGCAGTTGGTGGGGACCAGCCCTGCAGTGGAGGACAGTTGGGGGGCCCCAGGCTCGCAGGGGAGGGCAGTTAGGGGTGACCAGGCCTGCAGGGGAGGGCAGTTCAGGGTGACCAGGCCTTCAGGTGAGGGCAGTTGTGGGGGACCAGGCCTGCAGGGGAGGGCAGTTGTGGGTGAGCAGGCCAGCAGGGAGGGCAGTTAGGGATGACTGGGCCAGCAGAGGAGGGCAGTTTGGGAGACCAGGCCAGCAGGGGAGGGCAGTTGGGGGGGGACCAGGCCTGCAGGAGAGGGCAGTTGGGGGGGACCAGGCCTGCAGGGGAGGGCAGTTGCGGGGGACCAGGCCTGCAGGGGGGGATCAGGCCTGCAGGGGGGGCCAGGCCTGCAGGGGAGGGCAGTTGGGGGGGCAGGCCTGCAGGGGAGGACAGTTAGGGGTGACCAGACTAGCAGGGGAGGGCAGTTAGGGGCAATCCGGCCGGCTGGGGAGCAGTTAGGCATCGATCAGGCTGGCAGCTGAGTGGTTAGGGGGTGATCAAGCTGGTAGGCAGAAGCGGTTAGGGGCAATCAGGCAGAGGCAGGCAAGCAGTTGGGAGCCAGCAGTCCTGGATTGTGAGAGGGATATCCAACTGCCTGTTTAGGCCCGATCCCACCGGGCGGTCGGACATCCCTCAAGGGGTCCCAGATTGGAGAGGGTGCAGGCTGGGCTGAGGGACACCCCCCCCCATGCACGAATTTCATGAACCAGGCCTCTAGTTATTCTAATACTACTATATGGTTTGCTACTTTAGTTCATTGCATCTTGACTTTGTAATCTCTTCAGTATACTCTGTATTTTCACAGTCTACTCACTCTACTATATGCAAAATATTGAATCAGACTTCTTTGAATTTTCTAAAAAAGGGGTTCCAAGTATCTTTTATTAATGACACCACTGTGAGAAAAACAAATACGTAAGTGCTCTCAGTGGTGCCGAATTATACTCAGTTAGATGGTTCCTCAAGAATATGAGCATTAATTCCAAATGCAAGTATACTGTGGAAAAAGGGTGTTTGTTGTAAGACAGTTTTTTATAAATTAACCCAATGTTGCCATAAAATAGACTGCAAATGTTTTCTATAGAAAATTCTGTTATGAAAAGGGTCCATTTAAAATTCACATAAAAATGTAAATTGTTACTCTGTTCATGTTTTGAATTACAAACAAATTAAATCTATACTAATAAAAAAGCCTAGATGGCATCTCGCCCTCGCGTCATCACAAGATGGCCACCCCCATGCTGTCACAAGATGGCTGACACAAGATGGCCACCACAAGATGGCCGGCAGGGGAGGGCAGTTGTGGGCAATCAGGCCTGCAAGGGAGGGCAGTTGGGGGCGAACAGGCCATCAGAGGAGGGCAGATGGCGGCAACTAGGCCGACAGGGGAGGGCAGTTGGGGGCCATCAGGCCAGCAGGGGAGAGCAGTTGGGGGCGACTAAGATGGCAGGGGAGGGCAGTTGGGGGCGATCAGGCTGGCATGCAAGGGCAGTTGGGGGTGATTGGGCCTGCAGGCGAGGGCAGTTGGGGGCAATCGGGCCTGCGGGCGAGAGCAGTTAAGGGTGATCAGGCCGGCAGGGGAGGGCAGTTGGGGGCGATTGGGCCGGCAGGGGAGCAGTCAGGCGTCAATCAGGCCAGCAGGGGAGCGGTTAGGGGGTGATCAGGCTGGCAGGCAGAAGCAGTTAGGGGCAATCAGGCAGGCAGGCAGGTGAGCGGTCAGGAGCCTGCAGTTCCCGATTGTGAGAGGGATGTCCAACTGCCAGTTTAGACCCGATCCCACAGGCAGTCAGACATCCCCCAAGGGGTCTCAGATTGGAGAGGGTGCAGGCTGGGCTGAGGGACAACCCCCCAGGGCACAAATTTCGTGCACCAGGCCTCTAGTTATATATAAATGAAAGTGATATGCCATATGTATTTATTTAAATTAAACAACTAAAAAACGAAATCCAAAATGAAAGAAAAGGAGTACAACCTTCTCTTTCCATTTTGAGTAACTACTGCTTGAGTAACTACTGCTTTCCCAGTCTTATCTCTACTGAACCTTGTTTTGCCTTTTTAGATTTCTTCCTTAACAATTAAATTTCTATAAGATCATTCTTCAGCAAGAATGGATACCGAATGCCTTTAAACAAATATTACTTTTCTTATAAAAAAGGTTTTAAAAGGATATTGTGTTTTTCTGGACTATAACTATGTTATACTAGAGGCCCGGTGCATAAAATTCATGCACGCGGGGTGGGGGTGTCCCTCAGCCCAGCCTGCACCCTCTCCAATCTGGGATCCCTCTCACAATCCAGGACTGCTGGCTCCCAACTGCTCTCCTGCCTGCCAGCCTGATCACCCCCTAACCACTCCCCTGACAGCCTGATCGATGCCTAACTGCCCTCCCCTGCCAGCCTGGTCCCCCTCCAACTGCCCTTCCCTGCAGGCCTGGTCTCCCCTAACTGCCCTCCCCTGCAGGCCTGGTCACCCCTAACTGCCCTCCTCTGCCAGCCTGGTCAACCCTAACTGCCCTCCCCTGCTGGCCCGATCCCCCCCAACTGCCCTCCACTGCAGGCCTGGTCACGCCCAACTGCGCTCCCCTGCAGGCCTGGTCCCCCCAACTGTCCTCCCCTGGAGGCCTGGTCAACCCCAACTGCCCTCCCCTGCAGGCCTGATTGCCCACAACTGCCCTCCTCTGCCGGTCATCTTGTGTCCACATGGGGGCAGCCATCTTTGACCACATGGGGGCAGCCATCTTGTGTGTTGGAGTGACGGTCAATTTGCATATTATGCTTTTATTAGATAGGATTATTGCTAGCTGTACAGCATTAAATCAAGCGTATAATAAAGACAAGAATTGAAGAACAAGAAGACTTATGACAAAAGAATGTAGTAAGAGACCCAATTCCAGAGAATACTAAAAGGAACAATAATAAACACTGATTTTTTCCTTCCAGCGAAGATGATCCGACTCAGTTAAAATGTGTTTGAGGGGGAAAAGTACAAAAATATAAAAATTTCAAATTCAAGGAGTAATTCAGATTGCAGAATAACTTGCCTGCTTTCAACCCAATAGACTAAGAAGCTAAGAAAACCATCAAAACCTAGTTCAAAAAGCATCAAATATTTCTTCAGTTTTCTATAGACTTATGGAATAAGTGCCAAAAGTAGCCATCAAATTAAAGGTAAGATACTTTATTCTTTTCATGGTCTAAGTATTACTTCTATCTCTTTGTCCATGGCAAGATAAGCATCTTACCATAAATATACTTATTTATGTATGACATTTTCATAAAACTACTGGATTAAAAACAAACAAACACTTAAACAATAGCTCTACTTAGAATTTGAATTAGTCCAGAGGTTGAGGAGACAGAAGTCAAACTGAATTATACTTCACTAAGACAACGCTACTTTTAATTACTTGATGTGACCTTGACAAATGAGTATAACATACTACCATGTGCAGGTTTTACCAAACCTATTTTTAATTGTCTGTTCATGGGAAATGGATGCTGTGCCATCCTCAGAAAGTTTGTCTTATGTAGGTTAAACATTGTCCCTGTCATCTTCCTTATTGTATTACTGCATTACTGTAACTGACATATCCAAATGTGCATGATGCAAAGGTGGCTTGTGTTCAAACCCTGTGAAACCAAATTAGTAGGGTATCCACATTACAAAGTTTTAACACTTATTGTAAAAGGACATTTATTCACTCATTCCTTGGTCTCAGCAGTAGCACGCCATATAGTTAGTCATGGAGGCAGAAGGAGAGGGAAGGCGGTGTCTCTGTGAGCTGTTTTGTTTCATCACTAAACAAAAACGTTCCCAAGGCTACAATGCCATCAGCCCATAAGCACCCCCATCATCAACAAAGCCAAAGAGCATGACTGCCCTTCTTTCCCGCCTGTCCACACAACCTCTCAGACAGTTGTTTCGTGACTTCCATTCCTCTTCATGGATACCCTGATTTGGAGAGAAAGGGATGAAGAGAGAAAGATGAGCAAAGCAAAAGAGATGAATAAAGGGATGAGAACCTCGAGACTCCTGCTTCCCCAAACCTCTCAACTTCTGATGCTTTTAAATTTAGATGCAGCGAGACTTAAACATGAAAGGAATGATTAGCAGAATGATTTTAAGTGCTCTTACTGATTACATGGAGATTATCCAAGAAGAAAATAACTCATAAATAGCTCTGTAAAAGAGAAATGGGCCATGCAAACAACTCATCCCAATATTTCTTATACACTTGAAGAATGAATGGAAAATCAAGTAAGTGTTCAATTAATGCTTGCTGTAACTAGCACACCAGCTTTAAACAAAGCAAATTTGATATAAAAATAGTATAGCCCTAGTTTTACATGCTGTTTATATAATCCCGATATCTACCTTTTCCAAATAATTCAAATCCATAATTTGTTTATATCCACTTTGTAGGATTTTTTTAAAAAGAGAGAGAGAAAAACAACAACAACAATCAGGGTTGGTGGTTACATTCTAGCCTTGGTTCTGTCATTAGTCCTCTTTGTGACTGAAGTAAGCTGCTTCTCTTGGGGGTCTGTTTTTTACTTGAAAATGGACAGCAGGGGCTCAGAATGGAAGCAGGAACTATCACAGCACCATTCTCTACTTTACAGATGAGGAAGTGGAGGCCCAGAGTCACCAAAGGTATAGAAGAAGCCTGAAGGTTACGGTCCTGCCTTTCAAAATGATTTAACAGCAAAACAATTGTCCAGTACAAATTTGTTTGAAAGCCTCATATATAAACACTTAAAGGTAGAGGTACTCTAGGTAAAGCAAGGTTTGGTGGCCTGGCCCATCCTAGAGCTGAAGAATCAGGAACTACACAGAGTTCGCAACTGGACTAGACAACTTCTTCAGGTCTCCTCTATTGCTCAAGTTGTGTTTCCAGGAGCACAGTTTTACAATTTTAAATAGTCATATAGATTTGATGTTGATTCTTTGATCTTAAAATTTATTATAATATGAGTTGTATTTCATGCTAAATCCTCCAATTGCAATGCTTTCACTTAAGGA
This sequence comes from Eptesicus fuscus, assembly GCF_027574615.1. NCBI lineage: Eukaryota > Metazoa > Chordata > Mammalia > Chiroptera > Vespertilionidae > Eptesicus > Eptesicus fuscus. Next base: position 74,723,158 of record NC_072482.1, on the reverse strand, counting down.
CAAAAATATTCTTCTGTATTAAGATGCAGTTTCTACAAATATACTAAAAGGTGAAGACCTTCACTGTGATGCATAATTTGTAGTTTTGGATACTAATATTACCCATTACACAACACATACTTGTGGAACACCACTCTACCAGTGAGGCACTGCACTGGACACCAGGGATACAAAGCCGGGAGGCTCAAGGAGCTTATACTCAAAAGGGGACAGGCATGGACACAGCTAACAAGGCAGAGGGAGATAGATGCTATGACAAAGGTGAACAGAAAACGTGTGTGGAAAAAGAACAGAAGACTTGAATTGTAACTGAGGCTTTTGAAGAAGGATTCAGAGGAAGGAGCATTTCGTTAGATCTTAAGGGATAAATTGAAATTCTGATAATTGGAGAAGCGCCAAAAAATACATAGTTCGAGAAAAGGGGTTGAGCAAAGGTTTGAGGGCTGTGTCTGCAGGGCAGCAAGCATACTCAGGAGCCTGTTTTGGAGGATGAGGAAAAGTAAGCCAAAACTTCTACTGGGATCTCAAAAAATTCATGAAATTTGGACTAGGTAGACAAATGTAGAGTCAACTAAAATTTCTGAGCTGGTAAGTCATGACTTGATTTCCATTTTAGGAAGGTTTCTCCAGCAGGCAGGTAAAAGGTTCATTGAGGCTGGAGCATGGAAGAATGAAGACTGCTGTAGGCAGGGATCAGGGGGCTATTTCATAGCAATGCCCTTCCCAAGCTCTTCCCCCTCCAAAAAATCTGGAATCCTTTATTGACTTCTACTCTTTGTCCTATTCATTCTTTACACTTCATTATTCCCATGGATTCACCAGCACATTTATGCTAATGACTTCCAAATCTATACAATGAACTCAGATCTCCTGTTTTCTTCATAATGATTTGGCAAGCGTTAGTTTTCACCAAATCTTATAAACATAGTTTTTCTAAAACAGCTGGATCCATAAAATTTCATCAAAAGTGCCCTGTAAGCTGACTTCTCTCTCTCTCTCTTTTTTTTTTTGGCAAGAAATATATTTATTGATTTTTTTGGAGAGGAAGGGAGAGGGATAGAGATAGAAACATCAATAATGACAGAGAATCATTGATCGGCTGCTTTGCACATCCCACACTGAGGATCAAGCCCACAACCCAGGTATATGACCGGGAATGGAACAGTGACCTGGTTCATAGGTAAGACGCTCAATCACTGAGCCACTCCAGCCAGGATTAAGTCTGAGTTTTCAAATCTCTCCTGAGTCCCATAGAAGCCTTTAAGAGATCTGCAATTGGCTGCTGTACATATACTCAAACTTCAACTGTCTCCAAAGTGAAGTTCTTATTTTCTTATACATAGAGGTGTTCAAATTGGAAACCTAGAATTCTCCTTTTCCTGCATGTGGATTTAGTTACCAAATCCTACTTTCTCAATGTTTGGCTTGGATTACTGCAATAGCCCTTCCGGCTCTGACTTCTTCCAGTACTGCTTTTTCCTAGTCTTTTTAGAGTTTCTAGAATGAGCTTTTGAAAGAACCAATTTGATGTCATCTTCCATGCTTTACATCAGTGGTTCCCAACCTTTTTTTGGCCATGTCCCACATAAGCATCTTTAAAATCCTGGTGTCCCCTTCCATGACATATAAATCTTATTATTCAAAAGTGAACTTTTATTCATGTGGAGGAAGCCTAAAAGGCCATTAACTTGGTCTAAACAAGCTTTCAAAGAACATGGCATCCATGAAAGAGAAAAATAAAAGAACAAAAGGACAAGTATTGAGGAAGAAACCACTAAGAAATCGTTAAAAAATAATAATAATATGAAGTGATATGAAAAATAGCAAATAAAGTTTCAAAACATATAATAGAGAACTGAAATGCATAAATATGCCACAATATGTATAAATATCCTGTATATAAGGCTCCTAGGACCATAAGAAATGCAAAAAATTCACTGTTAATAACTCATTCTTGAATTGCTCCCCTTAAAAATCAAATTGCCCCCCCCCCCCCCCCGCCATGGGGCATGTGTCCCACAATGGGAACCACTGCTTTACATCCTTTGTTGTCTCCCTACTGACCTTTAGGATAAAACCCAGCTCTTAAACATGCCGTACAAGAACCTTCCTGATTCTGTCTACTTACTTGTTGAGGTTCAGCTCTGTTTTTCATTTTGCATCCTAAGCTTCAGCCATGATGAAATATCTGTGGTGGCCCAAGTGTATAATCCCTTAGAATATATCTGCTCAGTTTGCGTCAAAGTCACTTTCTCCTACAAAGCTCAATTTAGAAATGAACTTCTCTGGAAAGCCTTTGCTGATTTCATTATGCTTAGGTCAGGGACCATTTCTATTTGTTCCCCTAGCATTTAATATAGAACTCTATCAAAACATTTCTATTATACTGTAAACCCCCCTGATGTTTGACTTTCTACATGCTATTTTAAGAGAGAATTACAGAATTACATAAATACAGAGAAGGCAGGCATGAGAAGCTGAGGCAGTTAATGTTGAATATCTTCTCTTTAAGAAAGTATGGAGACAAAGTCAAGTTGGAGTAAGAGCTTAAGAGCTTGAGAAAGGTGGACATTATTTTGACCAGCCAGGCACTGTAAGGAATGGGATAGGGAGTCAGTTAGGAAGAACATGAATGAATGGTCAAGACCATGGGCCTCATTAAGGCTGGAATCAGAAATATGACACAGACAACTAATACAATTATGTGACTTTCTTCAGCAATGATAAAGTTCCAGAGTAGAAGTGAGAAAAATGGATAACTGGTTTACCCTCAGGCCTGGGGACTGGTAAGACAGGTGTGCAAAGTCACACACACCAAGCACAATGTATGCATCTGGCATCAAACAGACAAATAATTGCTTCCATGCATTTATTTCCTGGTGGTCTAAATGACCTGGTTTGAAGAGAGTGAAAACTTATTGCAGATAACCGAGAAGGCAGGAAACATCAGAATACCACCGCCCCCCCTTTTAATAAAGAATGTTTTTATTGATTTTAGAGAGAAAAGAAAGGAGAGGGGGAGAGAGAAATATATTGATTGGCAGCCTCCCACACACCCCTTACTAGGATTTGAGCCCACAACCTTGGCATGTGCACTGAACAGGAATTGAACTGGTGACCTCTCAGTGCTTGGGGTGATGTTCAACCAACTTAGCAGCACTGGGTAGGCCCTCTCCTCACCCGCTTTTGAATTTGTGCAAACTGAAGAATCATTTGGATCACCCAACTTATCTTTTAGACAGAACTATTCCCTAGAGATGGGAGATTAGGGAAGGAACCTGGAGATACTGGAGGAGACCTGGCAGTTTTATGAAGTCCATTGTCACCCTCTGTGCACTGCTGAACATCTGCCTGTGTGCAACTCCATCATTGCTGATGTCCCTGACAGGGGTCAGGTCTGACCTCAGTACAGCTGCTCCTATTGGTTTACCTGATCCTTTATTTAGTAAACATTTATTTATACCTGCTTCGCACCTGATACTAATAATTCAATTTTGAACAAAACAGCACCTTTCTTCAAGGAACTTTTAGCCCTTCTACTTCTATCCAAAAAGAAAGAAAGGAATAGAAGAAAAAAGTCATATACATGAGCCATGGGAGGAGAATCAATAAGTGATGCTTTCCCTTTTGACCTAATTTCCTTTACCTAATCTTTTCCTTCTTCAATCTTCATTATACTTACAGTCTGTCAGCAGTCCAATCTAATGATTCCTTATTCCTCATCATCTCAGTATGTGTACATGTGTGTCTGTCTATCTATCTGTCCATCCATCCATCTACCTACCTATTTGTATTAGCTTAAACAAACTTGTTTGGCCATGTGGTTTTTAAATTTGTTCTTCAGTTGCCTTCTTCTTTTTTTTTTTTAAATATATTTTATTGATTTTTTACAGAGAGGAAGAGGGATAGAGAGTTAGAAACATCAATGATAGAGAAACATCGATCAACTGCCTCTTGCACAACCCCTACTGGGGACGTGCCCACAACCAAGGTACATGCCCTTGACCGGAATCGAACCTGGGACGTTTTAGTCCGCAGGCCGACGCTCTATTCACTGAGCCAAATCGGTTTTGGCCAGTTGCCTTCTTTAACAGGTTTATATCTAAGCACAAACCATTTTGTTTTATAATATCTTTAACGTACAAATTTAGCAGCTAAAACAGACTAAATAATTACACATGGTATTTGTGGTAATTACAAAAGTTGCAATAAAAAAACCTTAATCCTGCCAGTGAGTTTAAGGACGGGTAAACGTAGCCTCCCTGATCTTGGAGGAATGCTTTCCCACAGTTATCCTGGGAATGATGCTGCTTTCAGGTCAGCGACTCTGAAGCTGGCATGGCAGGGCAGAGAGCATGTTTCACAAAGGAGATGCCGACATTTGGAGATACATTCTACATATCTCCTCTGTGTAAGGTACACCAATGTGTAAGAGGCTGCTGCTTAAGCGCGCCCATAGTAATGGGGAAGCAGAAACAGGGATAAAAGGAAAGAAAAGACTCAAGTACAACAAAGCTCAGTAAAAGAGTGATCACAGCAAATCTGTTGTACTATGTTGAATGAGATCTTTTATGGTATGTGGATAACAGAGACACTTAAGTAAAAACGTTCTTCCTTTTTATGTCAACTAAAGGAGAATGACATTAACACTAGAGGCCATTATGACACTCTCATTGTGAATGCTCAATAATAACAAGAACATTAGCATACAGTTCATTTTCAATGGCCTAATGGGAAGAGTAGCATACAGTTAATTTACCAAGCAAAGGAAATAAATGGTAGTCAAGAGCCATTTAATTAAGAGACATTTTTAATATAAACTCATCATGTTGAGCCTTGCACAGCTGGCTGGATACATCTCTATATGAATCTGCTGTTTTAAAGGAGGTCAGTCTATAGCTGCAATACAAATATTTCCATATTTGCCAGTAATGAAAAACATGAAAGCAAAATTCCATGAACAGGATCTTAAAATAAGGAAAATTTTTATTTAAGGAAAAACATATATCCACACACAATATTAGATACTTAAAAAAAATTAAAATAGAACAGTTCTCAAAGGTGTGTGTGCGTGTGTGTGTCAGAGAGAGATTTTGAAAATTTGGTAATGTCTGGAGGGCACTTTTCAGTATTATAACTGGAGGGCGTTAGTGTTTCTGGCACCTAGTGGGTAGAGGCGGAGATGCTTCTAAACATCCTACAATGCACATTCCCCCAAACAAAGAATTATCTAGCCCCAAATGCCAACAGTGCCAAGGTTGAGAAACCCTGGAGTGCTTGACGGAACAAGAGGACAGCAGATGAGGGTGTCGAGAACTTCTGAAAAAAGGTCATGCTGACTGCCGAGTCAGAAGACAGGGTGACTGATAAGCATCAATTCTGCCACTATCTAAAAGGACAATTTACAACTAGGAATGATTGGTTGGAAACTCTCCCAGTAACATCTTTCACATTTTAGATCTGTGATAGATTGTGAGAGGAATTTACTCATATTTAGGTTAACCTGTGAAAATATAATCATGAAGAGCAAACACTTTAACATTTTATAAAACAACCCTTACAGTCACTGTCAGAAGAGTAGTCGTGGGCCTAGTAGAACATTGGTTTGATGCAGCACATTACTCATTTTATACTTTTTGTACACTCATTATTCAAAGAATAAAATCTATACTTGACTTCTCAGAAGAAATGTCCTACAAATACTTTTCAATGGTTTATTGGAACAATTATGAACTCTTTATTGAGAATTTATATTATTCTCTAAACTGAGTTTTCATGGAAGGTCTGCATAAGAAAACTAGAGGCTGGGCTCAGAGCCTCAAATCACCTGAATAATCAGTGGGTTGCTAAAATTGAAAACAATTTCTCTCTTTTATTTTGTAAAAATATTAAGTAACTTAAGCTAGAAAGACATCAAGGAAATGATACATACCTAGTTTTGGGATGGAGATTGAAGAGGTATTCTCTCACAGTCCATTTATTTCAGAACCACTGGCAGTTATCTAGCGCCTACCCCAGGTTAGGTAAATTGAAAAGACAAGCAGCCTGGGAAGGGGGGTTATTCAGTTTGTTGAGGGTAATGGGGTCCTGAAAACTTGGAGGGGAATTGCCCAAAGGAAACTGGAGGAAGAGACAAAGCAGGGGCAGAAGTACACATGCCAAATACAACAGCCGAGGCAAAGGTATAAAGAAGAGAATAAGTAGCAGAATTGGTCCCCAGACCATTAAGAAAGTCAAGACCTAATGAGTTCCTTTCAGGGTAAGAGAGATTGTGAAGACTTTTAAAGTTCCTTTGAGTAACATGGCCAGTGAGGCTCAATAATTGAGCATCAACTCATGAACCAGGAGGTCACGGTTCGATTCCCCCTCAGGCACATGCCTGGGTTGCGGGCTTGGTCCTCAAGAGGGGGTGTGTAGGAGGCAGCTGACTGATGTTGATGGTTCTCTCTCATTGATGTTTCTATCTCTCTCCCTCTCTCTGAAATCAATATATTGTTTAAAAGTTCCTTTGTGTAGAGCAGTTAGAGACTATACTGCTGGGATCTGTGGTGTGAGGTGACACACTGCCTTTGCTGTCACATCACTGGGGTACCACACACTTTCTTTGTGGGACAAATATGTTTCAAATGTAAATGACATTTTTTGAAATCAATATTTTTCCTCAAAATATTTATGTTATTGAAACAAATTATGGGGGAAAAGAAATACATATCAGTGTTGCCTATACTGAGACTCTTTATGGGATACAAATAAGTTCTTTAGTTTTACTTATAAGATTTTGATTTTGGCCGAAACCAGTTTGGCTCAGTGGATAGAGCGTCGGCCTGCGGACTCAAGGGTCCCAGGTTCAATTCCGGTCAAGGGCATGTACCTTGGTTGCGGGCACATCCCCAGTAGGGGATGTGCAAGAGGCAGCTGATCGCTGTTTCTCTCTCATCGATGTTTCTAACTCTCTATCCCTCTCTCTTCCTCTCTGTAAAAAATCAATAAAATATAAAATAAAAAAGAAAAAAAGATTTTGATTTTGTCCTCTTTGGATAAAGAAAAAACATTCAATTATTCCTGAAATTTAAAAGCAAATCCAAGCATAGATTAATTTTATCTATTTAATATATCACATAACTGTTATTTTCTTTGATAAAATTACTAAACTAAAAAAGATATAAATTGATATAAGAAGGAGGCAATGCTAATTATGATTGCATTTTCAATGGTTCAGTGTACATTAACTAACTTCTAGATATTTGGAAAATCTATTTTGCCATACCAAAAATAACCACAGTCTACTATAAATTTGTTGTTGGATTTAACACAGTAATAAAATCATATTATTCCTCTGGTTAAAAATAATTTAGATGAACTCCTGGTATAAGGAACAGGAGATGGAAAAACATTTTTTTTTCTATATGAAGTGATTTTTTAAGATAGTGAAATATAGCACAATTAATCCAGGCTTTAATAAACTGTCTACTTTTGAGATGAAGAGGGCAAATGAAAATTAGATATTTTGTGAACACACACATGCTTACTGTTTTTCTGAGAGGTTGACAGAATTGCCAAAGTAAAATTTTGTGTGCGTGTGTGTTTGGCTGGAAGCAAAACCACCATTGTTATCTGATCCTTTTGGGTTCTCTCCTCTTGTTCTGTACTAGACAAAAAAGCAGCTGGCCCTTAATAAGTGGAATATGCACGCTGGTTTATGAACCAGCTCTCTTTTGAATTGACCCAGCCTGTTCTCACTGACTACATGCTAAATAAAAAACTGAAAATAATTAAAACTCTTACCACATGAAGAGATAAGTTTTAATGGATATTTTTATAATTGTCTTAGAATAGCAAAACTAATAACTATTATTCATTTAGTGAGTTTTTAGATAGACATAAGCAAAAGTATCATAGCAATTTCTCTACATTCACATATATAATCTAACATTCCTGTGCATAATTATTACTATATGTCTGGTATTTAAAAAAACACGACTTGGTTTTGTCAATGTTTAAACATTTATAGAAGATAGAGGGTAATTTTCTACTTGGATTTTAAAAAAATGTTTTTATTGATTTTAGAGAGAGAGGAAAGGAGAGGGAGAGAGAAACATCAATTGGCTGCTTCCTGCATGTCCCTACCAGGATCAAGCCAGAAACTGGGGCAACCCAGGCATGTGCCCTGACCGGGAACTGAACTGGTAACCTCTCAGTGCATGGGATCACACTCGATCAACTGAGCCACATTGCCAGGGCTGGGTTTTGTTTTTATAACAATAAAAAGAAGAAACCAAGCATTTTCAGAAATTAAAAAAAAAAACACCTGGGAATTTTAGGAATTAAAAAAATAAAAGAAAATTTGCCATTTTAGTAATTAAAACTGTTAAACAAACAATTGTCTGTGCTAATAAGAAAAGATATCCAAAATATATTATGAACAAAAATCATCAGAATATTAAGTATGATTCCAGTTTCATCAAAATATAGACATGAATTAAGACATGTATATTTACATGTGCAGAGAACATTTTAAACAAGAAATGCAAATTATAGTGGACATGGATATTAGGACAGAGTTTTATTTTTTATTTACAGTATTCTTTATTGGTTGAATTTTTTAAACTATGAGCATATATTACTTTAATAGAACAACCTAAAATAATTACATTAAAAAAAAGGAATTTAACAAATTTCCTCCCCAAATAAATGAATGATATAGGTATAGCAAATGATATAGGGTAGCAAAAAATAAAAAGCTTAAAAAAAATGTCCTCAAAAAAACAACCAAAAATCCCCAGAGTTGTTAGCATGATACATATTTTTTAAAGCTATCCTCCCAGATAGCACAAATATTCTTCCTCCTATTAGATCCAAATTTACAGCACAGTGTGATAAAAATGTTCTGGAATGAGCCTGAGGACAAGTCTCCTACTCTCATGTCCCTGTGGTATAGACAGTTACTGATTCGTTTGGGGATTCTCTAGCCTACGGTGGAGAATCACTAACTCAAGCCTGTCCCTTCCCCCTGCAGTGGGAGAGCGAATGCTTCCATCACCCACTAACATTTCAATGAACCAGATGAAATGTTGGAAGGGGCCTGGCACATTTAGCAACAGAACAGGTGTGTTCCACTTGGAAGAACTTAATAAGATCCAGCAGCTGCCAGGCTATTAAAAGGTATAATTTTACTTCTCATTCTGTAGTTTGAACAGAAATAATTTAAAAAGAAAGCAAACAATTCAGGAGGTTTCTTTCCTTTTTTCCTTAAAAGCTATAAAGACTAAAATCCTAAAGACTTCCACATGAAGAAGGGTACAATTAAACAAACATAATACAGGGATGTGAAAAATCAATGTTATTCAAAACGTGGCTAGCTGTCCAGGTGACGGCTGTCGGTGACTCGGTGGTGGAGGGAACAGGGCTGGCCTGAGAACATGGGGCCGTGCTCCTAATTAGGAGTGGTGTTTTGAACGTGACTCTTACAAACCTCTTGGATTTCGATTTCCTCATCTAAAAATGAAGGGAGTTGACTAGAATCACTGGGGATGATCTTTAGGTTCCTTCTATGTCACCAATTTTCTAATTCTATGAACTTAGGACCCTCCTCCACTTTAGTCACTTTTCAGAGACAACTTTTCATGTTCTTCTTTTTTTAAAAAACATATCTTGCATATGATAATAAAAATAAAACTTACGTATGAAATTAAACATGACAGAATTTGTGGTAGGTTTATAAGGCAGGATCTTGATAAAATCAAACCATATATATTCTGATAAAGAAAATAAACTGAAGACATGCAACTGTGCCAGGTGCTGAGGAAGCCCAGTTACACATTTCTCAAGGGCTGGCTGTTTGCGACATCACTCAGAGCACACCTGAGGCATTTCGAATACCTGGGACAACATTACCGGTTCTCAGGGACTTCTTTTTACATAAGTGTAGACCATTCTTTATACTTTTCCCCACAGGCAAATAAAACATTATCAAACTCTACAAGTGGTAAATTCCTAAGAGGAAAAATATATGTAGGAGTCTATTATAATGCATGGATTCAGACAAAGCAGACCAAATCAACAAAAGAAATTATGTATCTTGAATGTTAAAAGTCCAATCTGAGTTCCATCTCCTCCATGATAACCTTTCTACTCCCTTGTCCAAATGGATCCTATCTCTGCAACTCCCTTGTGTTACCTGTTTCATGTTTTTCAATGTTTTACTTTGGTATCTGTTAGAATCAGGGTTTGGACAGCAGTGGGTTAGCCTGAAGCACTCCTCAAGGGTCAAGAAGAATTGGTCTGTGGTGATATGGATATAAAGGTGTATTTTAAGCATGAAGATCAGTCTGTGAGAGGAAAAGGCACACAATACTATGATGTAGTGAGTTCTAAGTAGAGGAGTGGCATAGGCAGTGAGAATTGGGAGTCTTGGAAGCAGGTGAGAGGTCTCTATCATGGTAACACAGGAGCATCAGAAAGAGGAAAGGGCAGTGCCAACTGCAGAGGCAGCCAGTAAGAGTTCCTTATATCTCCTCTGGCTGAGTCAGAATTAGTTCAAGGCTATTGACCAGGAACACACAGGCGGGGGTTAGGTTACCCCAATGTCAAAGATCAGCATGATACAGCATCAGGGATACTGGTAAGCCACTGCACATGAAGACTGTATCTACAGCCCTAGCCTGTCTGGCTCAGCGGATAGAGCTTCAAATTGCGGACTGAAGGGTCCCGGGTTTGATTCCGGTCACGGGTATGTACCTTGGTTGCAGGCTCCTCCCTGGCTGGGCCCTGGTCGAGGCACATGCAGAAGGCAACCAATCGATGTGTCTCTCTCACATCGATGTTTCTCTCTGTGTCTCCCTCTCTCTTCCACTCTCCCTAAAAATCAGTGGAAAAATATCCTCGGGTGAGAATTAACAAAACAAACAAACAAACAAACAAAAAGACTGTATCTATCATAGCCTCTCATGCAGTTCCTGACATAGACTACAAATATCATTAGCTGTCTCGATGACTATGTCAATGTTATAGATATTTTGAAAATTTATAATATCATTTTCCTAAATTCTTAAATCTGGTGAATTCCAAACAGTGGATAATATTACATATATAGCATTTGACCATAGTCAAATTCCTTGCCAATCCTTTCAACATGTATCCCAGGCTGTCAGAGGCAACCATCACGATATATCCTTGCTGTATGTGAAACTGGCTTTTTATTAAGAAACCATTTTCTTTCAGTTCCATACAGGATAGGCTGTTCATTCTCACATAATCCAACCATGAACCACTGGGACCTGGAGTTAGCACTGGCCTCTTAGCTCTCTGTTGCTGATTTCAGGCTGTTATACATTCAAAGCACTCCTCCTTGGCTGCCTTCACACCTGGCTATAATATCCTCTATCTTTGCAGCTGTTAACCGCAGACATTGTGATTGTGGTCACTCTGATAATGGTTGTTAATGTTGGCTGCACAGCAAAATAACCTGGAAAGCTTTTGAAATCCACCCAGACCAATTAAAACAATTTGTGGGCATGGGGACAAGGACCAGCATTTTTGTTTTATTTTATTTCTTAGGCGATTTCAATGTAAAATCAAGGTTGAGACATCTGCACTACCACAAGAATTAAGGACTTCAACTCTTGGTTCACCCCAACTTTTGCAATCATTCTTGAATTTTAATATCAAAGAGAAAATCTATGCAACACTTGGTCCTAGTTCCCTGGGCAGGTCCTTCAATTTGACTTCAACTCTTACATTCAATTCCATAAATATATCATAACTTTGAGCTGCTTAACATCTGAAATACTAATTAAGCAGGTTTCTTGACTTACAGGCCATAGTTCCAAGTTAATTCCTTTACTGCATGACACTATGCCTCCACCTGGGAATGGGTAGTTTATGGCAACCTTGCAGAGAACCCTGCTTTCTAAGGTGACCAGTCTCTCCTGATTCCACATCCTTTCTAATCTGGCTGATCTTCCATAATGTGTCACTTCAGCGACTCTCTAACCAATGATATCAAGTCTCTAATCCTCTTGGCCTCTATCACACCAACAACTCCAATTATATATCAAACCAAATTTGTCTTCTCCAGTCCTATGTCCTAGATGCTGAGCACTACTGAAGAAAACCATCCAACTACATATAATTATGTCCTCCACATTTTCATGGTATTCAAACAGCAGCTCCCAGAACTACTCAGAAATCTCTTTATATGTCCCAAATGATCTCCTGCTCCTACTGTCCTCAAGGTATTCTAACAGTCACTATTCTTCTTCCTGCCTCACACCTTTTGCCCTCACATTTGAAGTGAACCTTCATTTCTGTTTTTGAAAACATAAAGGCATTCTTAATTTCTAGACTCCCACTTTATTAACTTATCTGCATCCTCATTCATATTTATCTGTCTCAGCGGGGTACTGCTCTAAGGCAATATTAATCTATCAACCTGTTTTTCCAGTAAAAACCTCCTGCTTTCTCCAAGATCCATGTGTGCTTTCTTTATCTGTCTCGAACCTGATCATGTCCATTGGCTTTGTCTTTTTAGAATATAATTGTATGTGTCACTCCAGTATTTAAAAAGTCATTTCTGGAACCAGGTCTCCCTCCAGTCACTGCTTGACTTCTTTTAAGTGAAGCTCTGGGAAGACTTCCATGTGTTCACTTGCTGAGTCCACATTCTACTCTTAAATCCTTGTCATACTATTGATGCCAGTGCAGAGATGCCAAGGTCCTCTTCATTATCAAATGCTTAGACAACCTCAGTGATCGGCCATTTCTCATACTACTGACTATATACTCTCCTTGAACCTCTCTTCTCTCTGGCTTCCATGGCACTTTTTTTCTGGATCTTTCCTTCCCCTTTGACTATTATTTCTTAATCTTTGCTTCCTTTGATTGTCCCTTAAATACTAGTGTTCAATTGGAATTCTGTCCTTAGATTTTACTCTCAGAAGTCTACAGTGTCCATTCTATCTCCTTCATTATGAGCTTCAACTCTACTGATGCAATACACAAAGAATACACTAGCTCTTACCCTATTTTATTTTGAAGCCCTATCTTCTCTCAAATTCCAGTTCTGAATGTCTGGCTCCCTAGTGAATATTTGCACCTGGGAGCACTATAAAGACTATTAACAAATCAAGATATCTAAAACTGAACTCATTACATCCTACTCCCTATCATTCCTTATTTCTATCTTCCCAGATCTTCCTTATTCTTTTATTATTTCTGTGGTACCACTATCCATTTATTTATATAGTAAGTCAGGGCCCTCAGCAAAATTCCTAGATTCCAATATCACTAATCACATCCAATCAATTACAAGATCCTGTCAATTATACCCTTCCCCTTTATCCCGACTAGCTCAGGCTTTTATACTTTATTTTGAACTTACTTTCTTGTCCCAGGTCTTAGCTACCTCTAATTCAATTACTATGCTGCCGCTAGAATATTTTTAACATGCAGATCTGTATATGACACTTCCTGGATTCCCTTCTCCAGGGGATCCACTTTGCCTGAAGAATACAATCTAAGCATCTTAGCAGAGTACACTGGGCTCCTACATTTCTTCTGTCCTTCTCTCCATTTGGCCCTATACTCCACAAAATAATTACACTTTATCACACCTTACTCAAGTTGTTCCCTCTGCTAGAATGCTTTTTCTAAGATCATCTACCAGGCACATACTTTTTCATCCTATAAGCCTCAGCTCAAGCATGACCTCTTACTGGACCCCCCAAGGCAGATTTAGAGGATTTCTTGCTGTGTGCGTTCTCAATACACCATGCACATATCTTCACTATAGTTCCTACCATAGTCTGCTGGAATTGTCTACTTGTAGGTGTCTCACCCAACAGCCTCAAAGGCAAGTGCTTTGTCTACTCAATCTTGTTTCAGTGAGGACTAATGCTCAGCATGGAAATACTAGTAAGCATTCAATAATATAGGCTGAATGACTAATGATACATGATAGGTTCAATTGTTAAAAAACTCTATCACTACTATTTCATGTTATTAAGGAGTGAAGTTATTCCATCTAAGGCAAAAGCTAATGTCACAGAATAAAATAAGTTCAATAAGTAATATATGTGATATGGCACATTGCTTATTAAACTTTGCACCAAAGTATTACTAATATCAGAAGAATACTGACTGAGGGATCTGAAGGCCCAGGCTAAAAAAAAACATGACATTTCTCTGGCAGATAATATATCCATATTCATTTTAATCTGAAAATATTTTAAATTTCTAGCAAGTAAAAGGAATGCTCCAGGAAGATAGGACATCTTTATTCTGTGGGCCCAAATGACCTTTAGCACACATGTGTACTCCTCAGGTGGGGCTAATAACAATGTCAGTATTGTCATTACAGAAACAAGTATAGGATGGAAATAGCATCACACTTGAGGTCACAAGTTCTACTCTGGATCCTTATCCCATTACTTGGACTATGACTTGAGGTCTACTTTAATCCCCAAGCCTTCTCAGTTTCCTTATCTGGAAAATGGCTACAGTAATATTTGCCTTACATATTTCATAATATTGGTGCCAATATTACAAGAAATAATAATGTAAACAATAAAGGATATAAGCATGAAAAATAAAGTAATATTTTATCCAGAGAGAGTGAAAATCAAAGAATATATGCTATACATTTTCTTGAAAATATTTACCTTTTGAGAAGATAAAGAAGGTTTTTCCATTTTGGTGTTTTCCTTGGGGGTTAAAGGAGGGGATCGTTCCTTAATCTCTGGAGGCAGTTCTCGGTACAGTGCTGGAATTGAAAAAGAAATTCAAATAATCAAATTGAGAAGCACTATTTCATGGGGGAAAAACAACAGTGGGGGCAGATAGAAAACCAAAGAATTTGGTGTAAAAATAAGCTACCTGATACTTACTGTTAAGGCAATTTGAAATCTTACACATTAATTATCCAAAGAACATAACTTACAATTGTAAAGTTTTGATCAGCAGGATTTCAGAAATGTAGAAGGTGTCATTTCACTTATTGTGTGGTCATGCAGATGCTTATTTCATTTTATCTTAATATACATTAATTAGGAACCTGCTATATGCATGTTATATGCTAGGTACTGATGGACGAGACACCAAGATGATCAAAACAGTCTTTGCTCTCAAGGAGCATACAATCTGGTCAGAGACAGAAGTTCACAAGGAACTATAATATAAAATAGAATGTAACATTACTTAAAAAGAGAGAATAACAAAGACAAACTCTGATGTGGAGATGGTAGATGCTTAATGGAAGAAACAGTAGGTGTGTCAGATTCTGAAGAATGGGTAGGATTTTGTCAGATAAAGGTGTGGAAAAAGGATAATTTGGGAAGATGGTATGAAATAGATAAGCATGGGGCAAGGACTATACACAATACTGAATCTATTCAGAATGCTGAATCTGGGGTTCTTATAATGTAAAACTAGAGGCCCATTGCATGAAATTCATGCACGGGGGTGTGGGGAGAGGGGGTGCCCCTCAGCCCGGACTGCACCCTCCACAATTCGGGACCGCTGGCTCCTAACCACTCGACTGCCTGCCTGCCTGCCTGATTGCCCCCAACCGCTTCTGCCTGCTAGCCTGATTGCCCCCTAACCACTTCCCTGTCGGCCTGATTGCCCCCAACTGCCCTCCCCTGCTGGCCAGATCGCCCCAAACTGCCCTCCCCTGATGTGACCTGCCTCCTCCGCTGGGACCAGCCTCCTCCACGCTGTGTGGAGCCACGGGACCCCCATGCCTCACCGAGCAGAGTGACTGCCAGGCCCTGCCTCCGCTGGGTGCATGGCCATCTTGTGGCGGCCATCTTTGTGGTGGCCATCTTGTTACATCGCACTCGAGGGCATGAGGACCACCTAGGCTTTTATTAGTATAGATTATAATCTACATAATCTAGTTAGTCTACACACAGTGCAGAATCTAAAAAGTCAGGTGGGAATTTTAAAGGGCTAAAAACAAAATCTATCTTGGTTAAATGACTTGAACAACTATGAATCGAGAGAAATTGTTCAAATACACCTAATCAAATTCATAGATTATGATATGTATTAACTGACTTTGTGTATGGGTTGATTTCATTATTGGCTTTCTTTATCTCTTATTGGAAAAGATATGATTAAGGAAAGCTGATCATGCTTTTCTTCCAGTGGCTTAAGATACAAGGGAAGAAGTCTTTATAATAATGGGATACCAATGTCTTCTATCATAGTCCTTCTATCATAGTCCTGGCTCTCAATTGAACAGTTGGTACAGATTCTATTCAGATATGTACTCCCTTAGATCATTTGCTTTGTATATTCAGCTTTGGATAAAGATAAAGGACTTCTACTATTTTTAGAGTGAAATATGCTGTTGACAATAATTTTTTCTCTAATGTTAAAACAGCAGGCAAGATTTTCTTAAATTCAGGTAAAAAGTAGGGTAAAAGGAGAAAAAAAAGTCCCCAATGAAGTGAGAATTCAATTATATTCTCAGGTATCTGAGGATTTGTTCTGTTTGTTCTGGCATTTACAAGACTTTTCCCACAAGCAATAACTAATGCCAAAATAAAATATCAATTATTTTGGGATATAATAAGGAATTATGACAGTTGAAGAATAGTCACTATGTGAGACCATTAATTTCTGTACATATCCACTAATCATTACAGTATGCTTCGAAGTCTCACTTGGGATATCATGAAAGAAAAATTTATTGGATTTTTAACCCACTGTAATCAAATATCTATAACTTCTCCAGATTTGGAAGCCTAAGAGGTTATTTCTGCAAACTAATTAGATTATAAAGTTAAAGCACCTAATACCATCCTGCATGGAAATACATAATCTTTTTACATTGTCAAGAATAAAACAATTATGCTTTCATTTGTATCTGGATTAACAATGAATGGTAATATCTAGTTAAAATGATGGATATACCCCAGAATGACTTTGATTGTTTAGGTACCTCTTGATTTAAAGGCAGAAGCTGAATTCCAGGTATTGACCATGTGGGAAGGAGAGGGAAGAAACCTGGATATTATTTGAGACAATCTGGAAGCTAGAAGTGCAGATTTTTTGGGAGATGACTGGGTATTAACTTGTCCTAAAATTTCTTCTACATTGCCTGATGTTTATTCTCCATTATGCATCTTCTTTTAAACATAAAACTATACCTGCAATAGAATTTCAGAGCTGTAAGTCATGTACTGCTCAAGGAAAGAGAATTAAAACAATGGCACAGAGGAACTACAGAATTTTGTTGTGTGAGAGAGAAGTGGGTGATTTTTGAGACATTTGGAACTTTTGAGGGGAGGAGTTTGCTGAAAGCAGCAGATAAGCTGAGGAAGGAAGCTGCAATGAGACTGGGAGCCCTTGCAAGACTGGGCAGGGGAACACTGGGAACTACCAGGGTGCAGACAAGATGGTATAAAGTGCCAAATAAAAAATATTTTATC
The DNA here is from genome assembly GCF_027574615.1 of Eptesicus fuscus. Taxonomy (NCBI): domain Eukaryota; kingdom Metazoa; phylum Chordata; class Mammalia; order Chiroptera; family Vespertilionidae; genus Eptesicus; species Eptesicus fuscus. The sequence goes on along the minus strand of NC_072482.1, from coordinate 74,705,726 downwards.
TGGGCTTAAGCCAGTGCCCAGTACTCAGGGAAGGAAGGAGTTCTTCCTATGCCATCTCCTTTGCTCTCAAAAATTCAGAACTTAGTTTAGGAATCAATAGTACTTTTGTTCAGCCATTGTTCGGGTTAAATGGGGTTTCACAGACTAACCTGAAAAACAACTATTATCTACAATAATTACTTCTTTGCAGAAGCAAAAGACTGAATAATTATTCAAAACAGTAATTTCTAGGCTTCCTATACTACATTTTAAATCATAACTAAATGATTTTAATATTTTTTTTGGAAAAACTTAGAGATAACAGAGTTCAACTTTCTCACTTTATAGGAGGAAACTGAGGCACATCGGTAATAGTTGTGGAGGAGCTAGGATTAGAAATCAGTTTCGCTGACCCCTGAACATTGTTTTTCATACCACATGATGAAGTTAACTGCTGATAAAAGGATTCTTCTGAAGAAGCATTACTGTATTTCACCCCTTCCTTCTGGTCTTTCTTCGCAAGCTCTCTGTGTTCTATTTTCATCTTTGAAGGTGAAATCTACCACTTTCAGAAACTGTATTTAGAATTCCTTCTCCAGCTCCTTTCTTTTCCCTTTCACAAATGAGGGCTTAATTTTCTTGAGAATGAAACAATCTACTGTAGGTAGGTAATAGGTAACAGTTAGGCCTGCGATATATAAAGTAAAAGAATGGAAATTGGGGAACTAGAGGTTCTTAAAGTGCCTGTCAACTGAGTCACTGTGGCAAGAGAAGAGCTGACATACTAGTAATTGTGCTTGAAGGGCATGAAGCAGGTGCAGGGAAAAGGGGCTGAAGAAGAAGGCTGTAGGAAGATGGGCAGGTCCCCGGGGATGAATGTAATAGCTTGCTGGTGTACTAGTGCCTCCCCTTTTATTTCTTTTGCATCATGAAAATGAAAAGCAATACCCACTGGTAAACATATGCAAAAGTTACAAAGACAGTAAATTAAAGGGTACAACATGATAAAATCTTGTACTATCAGTTATACCATTCTAGTAAACCAGGAAGGGAGCATAAAACTTACTTTCGCTAGCCACATGATTAGCTGGAAAATAACCTTCCTGTCCCTTTCCTACGCTGCCATACCACCAGTCTTCATTATCTTTGAAAAACACTCGGATAATGTCTCCGCGATGGATGGTTAGTTCATCTGATCGATTTGCTGTGTAGTCATAAAGAGCCACTACCTAAGAGAGAGATAAGACCACCACAGCTTTATCACAACTGTACCACAGAGAAAACCCCCAACATTCACTTCCTCTTGCAGAAGAGCAGCTGAAACCAAAGCAGTACTTTGGTAAGTCTGAGGCGGTCTCAAGGTTTGCTAATGGGATCAAGGGTGGTGGGAACACAGCAGGAGAAGCAAGATAAAAGGCTGTGGGATTGAGAAATGGTTAAGAGCATTCAATACACTAAGATTAGCTTCAAAATAGCAGATGTTATTTTTTTTTAAATAAATTACTTGTGAAGCAAATTAAAAAAAAGGTCACACAACATTCACTTTCTTAGAATTGTTTTATACTACCTTTAATTCCCATTCTCTGTGCTAAGCAGATGCATCTGGGGGAAAAAAATCCTTCAGAATGTCAACAATTTTATAAAAAGGAAAGCTCAATGGAACAACCCAATTACATAACTTCATCGTGATCACTTGTATATTGTTAGAGAGATATATTTCTCTACAAATATATGTTTCTGATATTTTATATCAACAATCGAAATCTTCTGACTGCCTTTTAAAATCTCTCATAAGCTCATTTTCACCAGATAGAAGTTTAAGAGGAAAAGCCTTTCTATGAGAAATCTCTTCTCTGTGTTGTTACAATAGTCACTATATTTGATTTTTCGCCCTTTGGAAAAATCCAAATCCAAATGAATGACTACAATGGCATTTACAAATCCCTTATAGCAATTATAAGAAGGAAGCAGACATCCACCCATTTTAAATGTGATACATTGTATGAAGTGGCATATAATATAAAGAATAAACTACTTCTACTCTTTTCTGTTTAAATGGGATTTGAAAATTTATAGGTTATACAATAATATATGCAATAAAATTATAATATAATCCTTGCATTCAGGCAGAATACTGACTCATTTACTTAAGTATTTACTGAATTCCTAATGAGCCTGCTAGTGGCTAAATATACAATGATAATTTCTGGAAGGGATTACAATTAGGCTTTGCAGCAAAATAAAGGATAATCAAGAAAGAGCCAGGTGAAGAGATCAAAAGTGCATCTCAGACCAGACTTACTTGAGTCCAGAAAAGAGAAACCAAAAATAGTGCAATATGGTGGGAGCCGGGGAGTAAAGGTAAGAGCCCAGAAAGGTGGGGGAAGTTGAGGCTACGGAAGAAAGAAGTGGCCAGATCGCGCATGCTGAGAGTTCAGAAGCCTCGTAATATGGGCAACAGGAACACAGAAGACTTTTAAGCAGAGGATTCTAGAATAGTTTACAAGACTCTTTTCTGTACTTTTTAATTTATGATACAGCATTTGTGAACACATTAACCAGGAGATTTTGTTTTGTTAATCCTCACCCAAAGATATCCCTCTTCCCCCACTGATTTTTAGAGAGAGTGGGAGGGGAGAGACAGAGAGAGAGAAACATGTATGTGAGAGAGACACATTGATTGGCTGCCTCCCACACACACCCTAATCAGGCTCAGGGATCAAGCCTGAAACCGAGGTGTGCCCTTGACCGGAATCGAACCCACAACCCTTTAGTCTGTGGGACAATGCTCTAACCACTGAGTCAAAACAGCTAGGGCAACCAGATTTTAATGGGTAAATTTGGAATTAACTACAGTCACTATATTGTATAAGGGCAGTAATGATACTTTAATTCAAATGGTACAAATGCAATTCCTATTGTACTGCTTTCTTAGCACAGTCTCTAATTTACAACATACTATGCAGGATATTATTTAAAGATTACAAATCTTTTATATCTTTTAGTATATTGATTCCCAGTTACTTATGTAAAAGTGGAACTTTTAACTTTTCCCTTTGTTCTCCAAATCTCTTCTCCTTTATTCTCCTACCTGGTGCTATCATAGAAGAGGAAAGCAAATTAAAATGTTTCGAGTGCCAGCCATGTTCTATGTACCATGCTAGTTGCTTATGTTAAGTTATCTCACTCAACCTTTATGACAATCCTGGTCGGGCATAAATTACTATTTCAATTTTATAAATGAGAAATTTGATGTACAGAGAAATTTAATTACTTGCCTAAAGTCAAGTAAACTAGTAAGTTGTAGAATCGGGACTTAAAGTGAATTTTTTCCAAAACTAAACACATTTATAGGCCTTGTTTATCTAGCATCGAACAGAGGGAAGAAGCAAAAGAGAGGAAAAAATGAGGAACAGGAAATCTTACTCACTCATGAAAGATAAGACATATTTTTGGGTAGCAGTTGTAAAGTAGTCAGCTGTGCTGAGAAGATCAACTATCCTCAGTCACCTGCAGGCACACTGTTTTCCTTTCATGATAAAATCCAGTATCAGAAAACTGGGGGTTTGTTCCTATTATTCCTCTGTCTGGATTTGGTATACTGAGACAGCACGACCTTGATGACCTTAAGCAAGTATGAGGTCAATGTATGCTTATTTATCTGGAACCAGAGGTGGCTGCTGGGAAGGAGAACAGGAGAGATCCAGCTTAGGCAACAGATTCATTCAGGAAGTCCCACATCAGGCTTAAACGCTTGTGTGGCCTACTGACAATCTGGAACTCGTCCAAGTGGAGTCAGAAAACTTTTCCTGATTGCTCACCAGGCTCTGTTGAAAAGAAGCCCCTTCAGAGGTACAGGGGTCCAAAAGACCTATGACTCTACAATTCAATTTTCTTATTAAAGTATCCACTGATGCTCCTTGTTACACAAATACAGCACACTACTTTCACATGGCCCTTTAGTCCTTGAAAATATGTTCCATGCTCTGCGTCCCTGTCATGGACGTAACTGTGTAACACTCCTCCCCAAATTCATAAATTGAAGCCCTAATCCCCAATGTTTCTGTATTAGGAGATAGGACTTTTAAGGAGGTAATTATGATTAAGTGAAGTTATATGGGTGGGGCCCTAATCCAATAGGACTGGTGTCCCTATAAAAAGAGGAAGAGGTATCAGTACCACACATGCACAGAGGAAAAGGCCACATGAGAACACAGTGAGAAGGCAGTAGTCAGCAAGCTGAGGACAGAGGGCTCAGAAGAAACTAACCTTTCAGCTTGTAGAACTGGGTCAAACACATTTCTGTTGTTTAAGTCTCTTATTCTATGGCATCTGGTATGTCAGTCCTGGCACACTAATCGTCCCACAACCCGATGGTGTCAGATGAATTGCTCATTACTAGCCCATGTTAGTACTACCAATGGGCAATGCCACACTCATACCCATTATAGGTTCCCAGCTTACGTTACTGTGTTCTTCACTATTACAATGCTACCTCCTGGTATAGAAATAATGTCCTTGTCACCAAACTCCACAACCAACATCCAGAAAGGCGATAATTGGGAGGTTATATCCCCCAAAGCAAAGGAACAGTCTTGAGAGCATGTCACCATCATACCATTCCCCACATTTAAGTGCAAAACTGCTATACAATGAGGAACCAGTGTGTTTCACATGCCGACAGTCCACATCTGGCAGTGCAGTTATGACCATTCTCACCACACTGACGGAAGCCACGTGGCTCCTGAGAATGTGCTTGTATTCTAGTGTGTGTCTCATTTGAAGACCAATTAGTCTCTTCTGAGCATCACTGTACACATAGTAACTTCTTTGCTTATTTTAATTGGGCAGTGGATACTGCATAAATCATGTCTCCCCCATCTCCAACTAGAATTTGTTGTTATCGCACTGTTTTAGGATAACTTAAAGCAACCCGTAAAATATGTGGGAGATGGCAGATGGAATTGGAACCTCTGGCTTCAGCTTGATCAGGCTTCTCTAGCATTACCTCAAAGAACACGGAGCCTGGGTCTTCACCCTGAGGAAGTCTGTCCCATAGGACAACAGACCTGCTTGGCCCATGATGCTTGGTTCTCCCAAGACGACAAATACTCTCTGTACTGAATCATCAAGAAATGTTTTGAGGTGCTGATGACCCAGCAACCATGCCCTGTCCTTAAATTTCATTTTTGTCCTGCTGCCTGCTACCCCTCTGAGACTTTCTGAAACTAAGATCTTTGATCTGTAAATCTTGAAGCCTTCTCACCAGCCTTGCTCTTTGGAATCTGGTATCATCACCACCTTTAATCATGCTTGTGTGAGACAACTGTATTTTTTACTCACTGCCTGGTTATTAAAATGGCTTTAAAGGCAAAAAGAGTTGGGAGACACAACTATTTCAATTTTCTTCTTATTCTGCTAGGTCTTGTCATAGAAAACCTGTCTTGACCATTCTCTTGATCATTATCTTCTTTAATGTATAATTCCTTGCACACAGTAGTCTAACATTGTAGGTATGACAGAATATCTTTGGCAATATGTTACAGAAATCTTTCTGCAATAGAAGTTTAAAAACAAGAGTTTATGTGCCCATGTTGGTAATGAAAGGTCTGGGAAATGAGATGTTCCATAAAATCCACTTGATCAAATTTTGCCCACTCTTCACATATTTGAAACAGAGTTCCTTCTCTTTCTCAAAGCTTGCCAAGTTGCTTGGGCATAATCATGGTGGAAGTGCCATTTTTTTGGACATACATTTTTCAGTCTTCCTAGTAGTGCTTGCCAGATACTATTTCTTGGTTTAACCAGTCTGACAGGCTGTTATAAGCCATTTAAGGGAATTCCTCTTTGTAATGAATGACGTTCTGAGAGATTTTTTCATCATTACAGTTATCTCTGAAGAATTCTCAATGGTTCTTGAAACTAGTGTAGTGAAGGAACATTAACCAGTATTGTTCAGCAGATGTTCCCTACGTTTATCCATAATCCAATCCAAAAATCAATATTCATAATGGCACCAAGCCATTCAATAAGCTACATTATGTTGAATAAGCTCCTGTGTTTGGTACTTTCTCCTCCAGCACTGCTTCAGGTGGGCCCATATGGCTGGGGAACTTCCTGTAGCCAATGCGGCATCTGGATCACACCACTTTCCCTCTGCTTTCTCCTTGCTTAACTTAATTTTAGACGCTGGCCTCCCGAGCAGTGAGAGGATAAATTTCTGTTTTAAGCCACACTGTTTGTGGTAAGTTGTTACAACAGCCCTAGAAAACTAATATAAGTGAATTTTACTTTGGTGACTGCTGGACTCTCTTGTATTCCTTAAAAGAGTGTTGGACATTTTCTTTGGCATGTACTTGTAGTTACTTGAGATCATTTTGAACCTTTCCAGGTTTGCTTTTAAATTTTGTTAGAGCAGATTTAGAAAGACTTTCCTCCAGGATTCAATAAACCCCATTTCCAGTGTATAAATTATCCTCTTGGTTATTCTACTTGATGCCCTATATATTAGGAGGTTTTTCCATTCTGGATGTCAGGAATGTGAATTATTCCATTCTGTTGTGCAGCCTACTACTTGTTTTTTCCTTATGGAGTTTTATTCTATGCATATGCAGATCATGGCAGTGCAGTTAGGTGCACCTCATCCAAAGACTTGTTAGGTCACTACTTATGGTTATTGGCAGGATTATCAATCAATATAAGGTGAAAGAAAAAGTAACATCTTAGTAATTATTCTATGCCAGAAGCCTTGCTACAGTTTAATTCACATTAACTGAAATGTGTACATTTTTTGTGTTCATGATAAATGCAATTATAACCTTATTACACTTTTGGCATCCTTTAAGAAAGCATATTAAGGTTCAATATAGAAGTATTTGTTACACTTAATTTGTGCTCAATAATAAAACATTTGTTCTTTTTTATCTCATATATTTACTCCTCAGGTATGGCCCATCTCCTGTGCGCTTGGAGCAACCTTTGGTTTCGTGACTGGCCCTCTCGACATACTGGAATAGAAAGCAACTTACATACAAAAACAATTAATTGAAGAAAAAGGAGAAGCTATTTTTTTGTGCAGATTACATAAAGACTATGCAGAAACGTGTATGGTCAAGCCAGGCAGTTCCATTTACAGCATGGTTTGTTATATTGAACATGATGTGATTGTAGTTTTTTTTAAACTATCAAACCCTTAAGAGATCGTATACCTTCTGGTTGAGATAAAGTATTTATAATAGATTGTGGTTTTAGATTCTGTTTGCTGCTTCTTGGACATTTAGAAAACATGCTTAATGAATTCTATAGAATTCTGAGGACAGCCCTCCCTCCCCCTTCAAGTTTTAAATTACTTCATTATTTATAAGAGGTCTGGGTATAACTTGTAGCATTTCGTATGCCTGCCCAGAGAAATAGACAATTTCCTTGGCCAATAATGATGTTTCTCACGCAACCAAACAACCGTTTCTTCATCTTGATCCTATTTTTCCCCCTGTGTATTTCTTGAGAGTTAAAATGGTTTTGGCAGCGTCACCAAATACAGTCTTCAGTCTCTTCTGGGTTAAAGCACAAAACAGCATGCTCCTGTCTCGGAACTGTTTCTGTTCTCGTTCCACACATATAGGTTTTTCTTTTATATCATTCAGTCTTGCTAAAGTTTCGGAGTCACCTCAGAGATCAATCTGAGTTGCTATTAATAAAAGAGTATATTTGGAACATATTCCTTAAATTCTGATACCTACTCCTTTTACATTGAGAAATGAGGCTAGCCTGACCACAGAGAAGCATATAAGGAAGATATCAGTCACTGGATGAGATAAAGGTCTCAGACGATTACAGTCTTCCTGTGTGATCATAATTTTCTTGTCCGGCTGTGTTCCAGAGTCCCGGGAGGTACTGCTTGACTCCTAATGGTGATGCTGATTGGGTAGCAGTGGAAGAAGGTGGGCACTTACCCCGCTGGGAAGGCATCACTGGCATAGCTCATGAGTAGCTCATCTTGCCCACTGCCCTGTGTTGCCAACCACCACACACTAGACTAGAGGATCACTGTGCATGGCAATGAGACATGCTGCTACTGAACAGTTTCTGGGCATAGTATCTAGGCATGGTCCTAGTTCCCACCCCAGCTGTGCCTGCTCCTTGCCCCTCAGTAATTACTTAACAAGTGAAATAAAATGAACTTCAAGAAAGTCTTATTTCTCAATAATGTCAATAAAGGAATATTTTGTCTTTACTATTAAAATAGAAAAAATACAGCAAATAAAAAAGTTACTAGAAAACCAAATTTAACAATAAATCCTGAGTTGTACAGAAGACCATCAGAACATTATTAAATATTCAAATTACTCCTCTATTAGTGACACTGGGACTATATTTTATTTTACCAGAGGAATACAGAAACATACAGCCCTATTTCTAGCATCATGTGATAGAAATATATATAGTCTCTTATAATTACTTCCATGAATACTATGTATGACGACCCTAAACATACTTATAAAAAAGAAACCAAGGTCCTGTAATTTTTAATTGATCTTATCTAGATAATAATAGATTAAGACAATAGAGATAACGAAAGTAAATAATTGCATAAAGTTTATTGTCTCTGTACCAAACTATTTGTTCTTATCCTGCTGTATAATGCTAGTATATGTGAACCTTAAACACTTCATCAAACAAATATTTGAAAATATTTTATTCCAAATACCTTTTGGTAAAGTAAATACCAAGGTTAATGGAAAGAATACCAAACTAGGAATCAAGACAGTGAGTTTCCAGTTCTGTCTGGGCCTCCAAAACTAAAGTATATCATAGAACACTCAGACTGAATGTCTGTAAACTAAAGGGAGTGCAGCAGATGGTAATTTGGTAAAAATTTGATCATACCAAGTACTCTAAAAACTATCCCAAAAGAATAGCATTTATAAATTTTAAAGGAAATTCAACATTTTAACCTGGTGGATAATAGTGTGCTGTATTATCTGTAATCATAAATGAATCAGAAAAGCTAGCTTGATTGCTGCAACACTACATAGGAAAACCTTGTAGCAATAATTAAAACAGTAAGGACAAAGCATTTCTTCTGAATTTACCATGTGGAAACACTTCTTTCTTCTTTGACAAATAGGAATGGCCTGACCTTTGGAGATCACAAATAAGCTGCTCATTTTATGTGGTGATTAGTATCAACTAAAGCTTTTCTTACAGAAATCACAATTCACATATGATGGTATAGTGAGTTATTCGTGCTTCACGATGGCTCTACGTCTAATGTGTATCTTTATTGCTTATTTCCTTAAAAAAATCAAGACAATGATGCAGATCTTTATAGGCTAGACTATATATTTGTTTTTGTTATTAGCAAAGAAAAATGATAGTGTACTTTAATTTTTTTTTATTAGGAGGGTTAGTAAACAGAGGATTTTGATCATTGGTTTACATTAAAGTTGCGTTTCCAGACCACAAGTGACACATTACCTGGAAACTTGTTAGAAATGCAAATTCTTGGGCCCCATCCCAGACAAACTGAAATCATATAGTCTGAGTTTTAACAAGCCTTCCAGGTGATTCTGATACCTAAAGTTTAGTTAATACTTTATTTCAACCTATTTTATAAAACATGTACACTATTTTTTGCACATATTAAGTGATGCAACTGAATGAGTAAGAAACAATTTAAAATATAAAGCCAAATCTTATAACAAATTGTTACTGGCAAAACTTAAAAGTAAACCTGTTCCTCCTTTCCTATTAGTTTTAGTTGCCTTTCTTAGTTTCCCTCTTGTCTCACTGACGTGCTGACCGGCTCTAGATTTGAGTAATTTGACATCGACTTTGTCATTTTTTCAATGAGGTCATGCTCAAACTGCAACCAGGAGTCATAGTAATCATTTCTTAGGGTTTTTTTTTACAACCTCTTAAGGATTAGAAAAATTTTTTAAATAGAAAAATAAGCAAAATTGAAAAATTAAATCTGTTTATCCAGCAATAATTATTAGGTATCTATTGTATCTCAGCTACTCTTACAGGCTGGGAAGATAGTAGTGAATAATACAGACAAAAATCTCTGCCCTCAGGGAGCTCCCATTTATTGGATGTTTCATTGTTTTTTGTCTGGAGGCCCTTTAAAAAAAAGCAATACCTTAAATATTTGTAGTAATTACTCTTCAGTTTCTCTACTTAAAAAAATATGTTGTTATTGATTTTAGAGAGAGAAAAACATCAATGTGAGAGAGAAACATGGATTGGTTGCCTTCCAAGTATGTGCCTTGACCAAGGATTGAACCCACAGCCCAGGTATGTGCCCTGACTGGGAATCAAACCGACAACTTTGCGGTACACAGGACAATGCTCAACCAACTGAACCACTTTGGCTGGGTTGTTTCTCTACTTTTAAGTTGACAATGAATAGTAACAGGGTGCACACTAATATTGAATATTAAAATAATTTATAAACAAAAAATAAATTCAAGTATTTGCAAGTATCATATTCATAATTTGTAGATACTCAGTTTTAGTAGTTATAAATTTTATACTTCATACGCAGTGGTTCTCAACCTTTCTAATGCCACGACCCTTTAATACAGTTCCTCGTGTTGTGGTGACCCCCAACCATAAAATTATTTTTCGTTGCTACTTCATAACTGTAATTTTGCTATTGTTATGAATCGTAATGTAAATATCTGTGTTTTTCGATGATCTTAGGCGACCCTGCTAGAGGTTCTCAACCTGTTGAGACCATCGGAAAACACAGATATTTCCATTACAATTCATTAACAGTAGCAAAATTACAGTTATAAAGTAGCAACGAAAATAATTTTATGGTTGGGGGTCACCACAACACGAGGAACTGTATTAAAGGGTTGCGGCATTAGAAAGGTTGAGAACCACTGGTTTAAAGCAATGATTTATAGAAATTGTGCAGATAAATATATTCCTTATAACCAATAAAAAAATATATACATATGTGTATATGTGTGTGTATATGTGTGTGTGTGTATATATATATATTTATATATATATATATGTATACATATACACATACATACATACACACATACACACACACACATATATATATATATATATATGTATTTACCTTACTGCATTTATTACTTGGTTTTATTTACCTATAGATGCTACTTTCCTGGCCAGGTCTTTTCCATAGCCACAAGTGTTGTTAGAGGTAGTAAAAGCTTTAAAATATATATATATATACATACAAATTTGTAAATATTAAAATACAAATATTGTTAATTAAAGTTGGTTAAGGATATAAACATATGAATAGATATATATTAAAAAACAAAAATAAAATATATATAGATATGTAAGTTATGGAAGGATCTTCAAAGAGATAGACTTGTGGTATTGCTACAGAACTCCTTTGGAAAAGCCCTTTCTAAACTTGAATAGGTACTTATAGGAACTAAAAAATGTCTAAATGAGTTACAATTTCCATTGTTCTCTTGTAGAGTGAGGTATGGGTCTATTTCTCTGTGCTTAAATACATAAATAATAGAGATAACAGACCTATTACTTAAAAATAACACGAGGTCTGGAGACAAGTCTTTTGAGAATAAAATTAAATCTCTCAGTTGCAACTTAGGTGGTGATACAAGATTTCCTGAAAGAGCACTCCTAATGACATTTTAAAAATGTATTAACAGAATTAATTAAAATTATAAACAATTATAAAAACATAAATTAACATTACATTCCTATAATAAATATCTCCAGTGTGTGCTACACATATGGCACTTCACAAAGATAGTAGGGGAAATAAAGACATAAAGAATACAGTTTTTGACCTACAGGATATAATTAAGAAAAATATATTGTTTCAAATATTATATTCTTAAAATACTTATTCTTAAAGTTTAGCATAAATTAATACCTTTATAATTATCTGCTTTGTTTTATGAAATATTTTGTTTAAAAACATCTCATTATATACTTTATTCAATCAAGGTTTTAAAATACACTAGTTCTAAAACAAACATATAAATCTTAGTTTGTGTTTTTCTCAGCATCATGTACATATACTGTTATTATGTCCATACTACCCAAAACAATCTGTAGATTCAATGTAATCCCTATTAAAATACCAACAACATATTTCACAGGACTAGAAAAAATACTTCAAAAATTTATATGGAATTAAACAAGACCCCGAATAGCCACAGTAATCTAGAGAAAGAAGAACAAAGTTGGGAGGATCATAACACCAGATATCAAGCTATACTACAAAGCCACTGTAATCAAAATAGCCTGGTACTGACACAAGTAGAGGCATATAGATCAATGGAACAGACAGAGACTCCAGAAATCGACTCAAGCCATTATGCTCAATTAATATTTGACAAAGGAGGCAATGGAGTAAAGACAGTCTCTTCAATAAATGGTGTTGGGAAAATTGGACAGGTACATGCAAAAAAAAAAAAAAAAAAGAATGAAAGAAAGAAACCAGACCACCAACTTACACCATACACAAGAATAAACTTAAAATGGATAAAATATTTAAATGTAAGTTATGAAACCATAAAAATCCTTGAAGAAAATGTAGACAGCATATCAGACCTTTCACATAGCAAAATTTTCACTGATACAATGCCTAGGTCAAGAGAAACGAAGGAAAAAAATAAACAAATGGGCTGCATAAAAATAAAAAGCTTCTGCACAACAGAAGAAACCATCAACAAAATGAAGAGAATTCAATGAATGGGAGAACATATTGGCCAATAATACATTTGATAAGGGGATAATTTCCAAAATATATAAAGAACTCATACAACTCAACAAAAGGAAGACAAAAAATCCAATTAAAAAATGGGCAAAGGACCTAAATAGACACTTCTCCAAAGAGGACATAAAAATGGCGAAGATGCAGAGAAAAAGGAACCCTAGAACACTGCTGGTGGGAATGCAGACTGGTACAGCCACTATGGAAAACAGTGTGGCGTTTCCTCAAAAAATAAACAAACAAACAAATAAATAAAAAATAAAAAATGGAAGAACACTGGTCAAAATAAACTTTTTAAGAACTCTGACCATTAGCCAAGGGTTTATAATAATCCAAGGAGCAATTCAAGAAAAACAGTTAAATTTTGATAAACACAGCAAGCTCTGTGGAGTTTAAACCTACCCTATTCTCATAACCCTCTTGCCAGTTCCATGGTAGCCTTAGAAATCAACAGACTCACAACTATGGTAACTCTGAAAACCAGCAGGCTAGCAGTCACAGGAGAGGGCAGAACAGGTTCAGAGTGCCCATCTCCAGAGAGGTACACTATATGACTGTGGCAACACCTCCATTCTCAGGACTTGTCTTAAATTGATGTGACTCAGAGCCAGCTGTGGGAACAGCCACATCCCTAGGGCATTTGTCCAAGACAGTTGCAACTTAGGTGGTGATACAAGTTAGGACAAATGAGGGGATGACCAAACCATTAAAAGGAAAATGACATGTGTATAGGGTACTCTGAAAAGCTCCAAGACACTCCTGGGAATCTAAAGGGCCACATGCATGTGCAGGACTGTGTGTGTGCCCAGGAAGACCAGAGAAGGCTCTAAACCTTCACCTCTGGCTGACCTTGACAGTCTGCGTAAGCAGTGCGTGAAATCTTTGTAAGGCAGAGTTAGAAACTGCCTACTGAAGCACTGAAAACATGTCCCAACACACACACAGAGCCCCTTGGAAAAGGTTGCAGGATGTGGTTCCAGGCATTTAAGGAAATCTCTGTCCAGTCATTAGCTAACCACTGAACTAAGTGGACAGTCCAGTGGTTGCACAACACAAAAAAATACAGACTTTATACAGAATTACCCCAGGAGATTCACTAACTAAATTAGTAGTAAAAGTAACAACAAAAGTGACAAACCATGGAAGCGTGGGGGTAGAGAATCTGATTTCAAGGTTTGCCACATTATATTATCTCAAATGTCCAGTTAGCAACAAAAATTTACAAGACATAAAAAAACAACAGTAAAGTATGACCCTACACGGGAGTCAATAAAAACTGTCCCTAAGAAAGCCCAGATATTGAATTTATTAGACAAAGACTTTTAAAAGATTTTATATGTCAAGAGACCTAAAGAAAATCATGACTAAAGAATTAAGAGGCAGTATGAGAATATCTTAGCAAATAGAAAATATCAATAGAAAGATAGAAATTATTAAAAATATATAAATTATGTAGTTCAAAAGTACAATATTCAACAGAGTGACTAGCTCAACAGTAGTTCTGAATTGGCAGAGGAAAGAATTAGTGAAGTTTTAGGATAAGCAAATTGAGATTATCCAGTCTAAGGAACAGAGAGAAAAAAGAATGAAGAAAAAATGACAGAAGCCAACATCCTTTCCCAATAAAAACACTCAACAAAGTAAGAATACAAAAGAACTTCCTAAATCTGATAAAGGCTATACAAAGGATGGTGGATCTTGTTAAATGCTTTCCAGGTATCTGTTGAAATTATTGTGTGAGTTTTTGTGCTTAATGATTAACTGCCTATTACACTGACCAATTTTCATATATTAAATCTTCCCGCCATTCCTAGGACAAATCCTATTTGGTCATGATGTATAATCTTTTTTACATGTTACAGATTATGTTAACTAGTATTTTTACTGTTGTTTTATATTAGTATTCATAAGAGATTTTGGTCTGCAGTGTTCTGGTCCAGTTTTGGGATTACAGTAATGCTGATTCATAAAAGGAATTGGAAAATGTTCATTTCTCTTTTAATTTTTGGAAGAGTTTGTAAAAGATTGATGTTTTCCTTCTTTAAAACATTTGGTGCAATTCACCAATGATGCATTCTGTGCCTGGGATTTTCTTTGTGGGAAGGTTTTGCATTGCTACTTCAATCACTTTACTCTTCATTGGATCAGTCTAACTAAGGGTTTGATAATTTTCTTGATCTTTCAATAATCCAACTTTTGGTTTAATTAATTTTCTCTATTCTGTTTCTATTTGCTATTTTATTTATTTCCATCTTAATAGACCTGCTAACTTCAATTACATTTCTAAAAATAAAAATTTACTTCTACATTTGATATAAACTCTGAATCCAACATATACATATATAACAGATATTTAAAAAAATATATCTAACATATGTAATTATATAGTACTAGTAAAATATAGTAATTTGCAAAATTAGAAAATGGGCAAAGGATTTGAATAGATTCTCCAAAGAAGATATACAAATAGAAATTCCAAAGATGCTCACATCATTACTAACTAAGGAAATACAAAACCAAATTACCAGATACCACTCCCTTCCCATTAGGATGACTATAATAACAAAGATAATAACCAATGCTGATGAGGCTGTGGAGAAACTGAAACCCTCATATTTGGCTGGTGGGATTGTAAAATGGTCCAGAGCCACTTCAGAGGACATTTTGACAGTTCTTCAAAATGTTAAACATACATGTAACATGACACAGCAATTCCAGTACTAAATATATACCCAAGGGAACTGAAAACATGTCCACATAAAAACCTGTATGTGAATGTTCATATAGCATTATTCATAACAGCTAAAAATGGATGCAACTCAAGTGCTCATCAATGGATTAAAGGATAAATAAAATGGTGTCTCTAAATAATAGAATCTTATTCAGCCATAAAAAGGAATGAAATTTTGATGAATGCTACAACATGGAGGAACTTTGAAAACACTATGCTAAGTGAAAGAAGTCAGATAACAAAAGGTCATAAATGATATGACTGCATTTATATAAAATATCCAGAACAGGCCAGTCCATATAGACAGAAAGAAGTTTAATATTTGCCAGAGGCTAAGGAGAGAAAGCAATGGAATGAGGGTGGCTACTAATGAGTATGGGATTTCTTTTGGGGATCATATTGAATATGTTTTAACATTAGAGTGGTAATGGTTGCAAAACTCTGTGAATATATTAAAACCCAATGAATTGTATACTTTAAAAGGGTAAATCTGATACCATGTTGAATTATATCCAAATGAAACTATTTAAAAAAACATTATAGAAATCATGGCTATGAGAGGTGAAGTTGGTTATAATGAATAAAGAACACAGAAGAGACCATCTCTCCTCCAAGTCAGAGAGGAGAGCCTTGATCCCAGCTATGGAAATAGAAATATAACACAATCAGAAAGCACTATCCTATATAATAAAGAGGTAATATGCAAATTGACCCTTACACCCTCGCACAAGATGGCCACCTCCATGTAGTCAAAGATGGCCACCACAAGATGGCTGGCAGAAAAGGGTAGTTGTGGGCCATCAGGCCAGTAGTGGAGGGCAGTTGGGGGTGACCAGGCCTGCAGGGGAGGGCAGGTGGGGGGGACCAGGCATGCAGGGGAGGGTAGTTAGGAGTGACCAGGCCAGCAGGGGAGGGCAGTTAGGGGTGACTGGGCCAGCAGGGGAGGGCAGTTAGGGGTGACCAGGATGGCAGGGGAGGGCAGTTGGGGGAGGGGGGACCAGGCTGGCAGGGGAGGGCAGTGGGGGTGACCGGGCCAGCAGGGAGGGCAGTTGGGGGCAATCGGGTCAGCAGGGGAGCAGTTAGGTGTCGATCAGTCTGGCCGGGGAGTGGTTAGGGGGTGATCAGGCTGGCAGGCAGGTGAGTGGTTGGGAGACAGCAGTCTTGGATTGTGAGAGGGATGTCCGACTGCCAATTGTGAGAAGGATGTCCCACAGGGATCGGGCCTAAACCAGCTGTCAGACATCCCCTGAGGGGTCCCAGATTGGAGAGGGTGCAGGCTGGGCTGAGGGACCTCTCCCCCGGCCCAGTGCATGAATTTCAAGCACTGGGCCTCTAGTATAAGAGAAACAGATATACTTCACATATCACCAAGGTTGTGCTGGTAAGAACTAAGCTGCTGGTAGTACCCCTGACAGAAAATTAGAGTAGAAAGGCACAATGTAGTTCCTGGGGAAGACAGCAATTTTAATGAACTGAACTCATGTTTAGGTTCTTTGGGTTACCAAATGGTTAACAGCCTAAGTGCTTATTATAAATATATATATATTTTTTCTAATAGAAAAAAAGAAAGAATAATTAAAATTAGAAACATCAACTGAGAAGTCATTCATACTTAGGTCAGTTGAAACTGAAGGGTATACAATGAGCTTTACAAGTAGGCTTCAAGGGAAAAGTGAGAAGCCCAATCATCTCATTCTTGGGTGATACTCAAAATTACCTTCTCATTCCTCCACTCCTGTTCTTCAAACAGCTGTCTGTGGCATGTGGGTAGAGTAGTTTGAAGTGTAGCAGGTGTTTGTAATTTCCTTTCTCAAGGTCACAGGTGACTCTGCCAGTGCACTAGAAAAACCACAGCTTCTGGGCCGCTTTCTTCCCACCAAACCCCCAAATCCCCTTCTCACATCCAGATTACTCTCTGCTACTTATGTCTTTTACTCACCGCACAGCTATTAGAATTGAAGTGCCATTACTCTTAGGATATCTACAAGACTTTATCCACTAACCTCAAAACATATCTGATTAAAATTTCTTGGTGGGTGAATGGGATATTTTCCAAGAAAAATTTTTGAAACTGGCTTTCTTAGATAATTTCCATGGCAGATCTATTAAGGGCGGGGGTGGGGGGTTGCTGCACTGGCCGATGTCCCTTCTCAAATCAAGACCTTCATGACCTTTTTCATCTGTCATTCTGGTCAGCCTATCCAGGAGTGCTCCGTTATCTACACCCTTCATTACCACTCCCTGCCTGGCCCCATACAAGTTACAGTGATGATATAAAGATCAGAAGAGATAACATACAGTATGTAGCAAAGCTTTTAAAACTATAAATTGTTTTGATAAGTGTTAATTGCTGTCAATATTACCTGAACTACTCCCAATTTCCACTGAATCTTCTTTGTTCCACTGAGTAGCATTACAGCTTAATGGTTTATTCACATAAACTAATTCTGCTTTTAGGGAGTTAATATGGTTGGCTCAGCTATTATAATGCATTAACACATTCAATTTAAATGTTTCTAAGGAGATCCTTAAAGACCTTTTGTGTTTCAGTTTCCCTACAGGGAAATGATGACACTTTTATCTTAGAGAATTATTATGACACTCAAGTGAGATAAGCTACATAAAACACTTTGCACAGTGCCTGGTACAGAGTAAGTGCCCAATAAATGTTACATATAATTATTATTAGTCAATTCCTAAAGTTCTTTGTGTCATCATAGAGAAATGGTGCTTTGTAGTAAAATATTTATATACTAGTAAAACACTCATCACTATAAAGATGACCATATTTTCCAAACAAAATGTGGATCTAATAACATTTAATTCCATTTCTGAAAAAAAAAATTATTTCTAGTTTTGGCATTGCTCTGAATCAAAAACGTGCCCTCAGAAAAGTCTGCTCATGTTGCCATAAGATATTGCCAGACAAGAAAACTTTATGAAGTTTCATTAAAAACAGAACAAAAAGTTTCATTTCCTTCAGGAATTTCTCTCAATCGTTATGCATCATACTAACCTGTGACCCATTTATGTGGTTATACCAAGAGGTGTCTGCGTTATTGACTGATATCTCTGCCAAAGTCTGATCTCTGGGGACACTGAGATGATGGCAGAATCAAGAGTATCACAGAAAGAAGAAGCTGGGTGAACTCATACACATTTATCAGGGCAGAAAAAGAATCTACGGAGCTTTAGTAGTGGCAGCTGGTAGATGTTCAACTACGCAGGAAAAACAGAGCACTAGTTTAATAACTTTATTAAATTTCTCCCAAAATGGATGATGAGGGTTAAATTCTTTCTTTTCTAAATGATTGTTTTCTTCATTTTATGTCATGATCTACTCAAGTTTTAGTTTCTTCTATGGGGTATATTAATGCTTCCTTAAAGAGGTCAAATTTTATATTGATAGGCAGAAAAATTTCAAATAATCAAATCATATTTTAAAAACTATGCAAGTAAATGATTTGATAAATACAATGCCATGCAACATTGTAATAGCTTTTAAATAATAATACTCCCCAAACAAAATGACATAAAAACTTAAATTACCCACAGGTAATAAAAATTTTACTGTGTTTTGGTTCACTGTTTAATATTTTTCTAGTGTTCTGAATAAAGATAATTAATAAGGGGAATTATTAAATTTGTCAATATTACAGAGCTATTATCATACTATAGAAAAGCCAAACAAAACAAAACAGGATTCAAAATAATTTTTACTGTCTGTATAATGAGTCAAAAATAAACTGATGAGCCCAGCTGGCATGGCTCAGTGGTTGAGCATCGATCTATGAACCAGAAGGTCACGGTTCTATTCCCAGTCAGGGCATATGCCCAAGTTGCGACTTGATCCCCAGTGTGAAGCATGCAGGAGGCAGCTGATCAATGGTTCTCTCTCATCATTGATATTTCTATCTCTTTCTCCCTCTCCCTAAGTCTGTGAAGTCAATAATATATAAAATAAATTGATGAAACTCAACAAGGAGAAATGGACAACTTTGCACTTAGTGTTCAATAATATTAGCTGAGAGATTACTGTTAGTGTTAGACATGTACCTGAAACAACAGAACAACACTAAAAAGTAGATATTATTATTATCTCCACTCTGGAGATGAGCATACTGAGGTATAAATTTATAAAGAGTGGGAAGATATGCCTTGATAGCACATGTTCAAAACATCAAGGAGTTATGGTAGGTCAAAGTTCAATATCAGACACAGTAACCAGATTACAGGAATCAATGATAATACTACATTTTTCATATCACAATTAGATTATTAACTCCAGTTCTGGATGCCCATTTTTCAAAGAATATGAACAAACTGCAACAAAATCAACACAGATTAAGATAATGATATAGATACTCTCAAACCTCATAACTGCTGCATTTATGGAAGAAAAAACTGATTAGTTCTGGAAAAAGAGTAAGCTAAGATACTAATCATTTGTAGTCAAGTACAAAACCTGAGTAATTAATGAAAACAGTGTTTTAATGCAGAACTAGTTTTTGTTTTCCAGGAAAGGAAGAATCCACAAGTAAAGGGACTTTTTCTTTAGTAACTGTTGACACATATTTCTCTTATGTTGAAACTGAATGACTGGAAATGTGTAGAGATTAGAAATGCCTCAAAACTCTTCTAACAATATCCCATTATTAGCAGATAATGTAGTCTTTGGAAAAGGTCTGAGGCAAATATCAAGAACTCCAGAGGCTCTTAGGTAGCATGTTAATTAAAAAAGAAAAAGAACTCCTGACTCTGTGTTTACTAACTATGTGATCCTAGGCAAGCCTCTTCACTTTAGGAATAATAATAACTAGCTAAGAATTATGCAGATGAAAAGAAAGTAGAGATACAGATATATTGGTAACATAGTAAGTATTCAATACATGTATACCATTAATCTTCAGGAAAAAACATTAATAAATTAAATAACAATTATATTATTATGATTAGCTTATTCAGGGTCGTTATAAATACTGGGACTATAAGAATGGTTAGTAATAATATATGCAATGCATTGTAGAGTGCTCAGATCACAGTGCTGGACAGGAAGGAGCATGCAAAATCCCTCTCTTGATTGAGTACACATTTTACTAGGGGAGACATATACTGAGATCTAAAGAAAAAGAATTAGGAAGGATCACGAAGACCAAAAATGTGTCATTACAGACCAAGGCAAAGATAATCCACACCCTCATACAATTACTATGTGTAAATGAAGAAGGCTGATAGGGAAAAAATGATCCATTTGAAGTATGGCATTGGAGAAGAGCTCTATGAGTACCCTGGACCATTGGAAAGATGTACAATTGGGTCCTGGAGCAAATTAAGCTTGAAACGTGTCTGGAGGCAAAAATGACAAAAGCTATCCTACTTTGGGTACATCAATGAGAAGGTGGGGTTCTTTGCAAAAGACAATAACGCTAGAAAAATAGAAGGCAGCAGGAAAAAGGAAACCCAATATGAAATGGATTGACTTAATAAAAGAAGCAATAGGCATAAATTTACAGAAGCTGAGCAGGGCTGTTAAGGACAGGACACTGTGGACATTGCTCATTCACAAGGTCATTAGGAGTTAGAACCAACTCAACAGCACATAACACACACACACACACACACACACACACACACACACACACACACACACACAGAGCCTTTTATGCACAAGGATGGGTATATTCCTGGCAGAGAGACCAAATGTTCACAGGTCTATGGGTGAGTAGGTAACAGTTTGATGTTCAAGAAACTTAGCAGAGAGTATCATAAGGCAATACTGAAGAAGTAGGCAGAGATCAGATCATGAAGGCCCTACTGGTTCCTGGGAAAGGGTTTGGATTCTATTCTAAATGTAGGGAGAAATTATTGAAGAATGTTAAGCAGGAGGAAAACCCATTTTAAATTATATTTTAAAAAGATCAATCTGACTGCTATGACTTATTGAATTCATAAATAAGGTGATCACATGTAGGATTGCCCATGATAGTTCTAGTTTATGCCTATTATCCTGGTGTAATTGAACTTCTGCATTAATTCCAGGAAAGAGTCAGAATATGCAATCTATATATATAAAAGCCTAAGTGACCATTACGACCAGACAACTGGACAACTGGCCGGTAGCTATGATGCACACTGACCACCAGAGGGCAGATGCTCCAAGCAGGAGCTGTCCCCTGGTGGTCAGTGTGCTCCTACAGCCAACCTCCCCGCAGCCAGCAGGCCCCAATTGGGACTGAGTGAGATGGCCCTGATTGGCCCCGATCACCGGCCAGGCTGAGGGACCCCACCTATGCACAAATTCGTGCACTGGGCCTTTAGTAAATAAATAAGTGCGTAATAAAACAAGCTTTACAAAATAAATAAAGAGAAAGAAATAAGGTTGGTCAAGACACAGGCAGGCCGTTGCGGCAGTCTTCATCAGATTTCCTTGTTCCTCAGGTTCCTGACCTATTTGGGACCTTGGGGTCCTCACTTTGGTTCTTGACCTAAAATATCTTCTCAGGCTTGGGCTATGCTCTTGTCCTTATTATATGGTGATCTCTTGTGATTAAATATGTAATAATATCTAGTACACAGAAATATACTGAGTAGGGTGCAATATGTCTTAACTCATCCCTTGCAACAATCCTTGAGGTAGGTATTACTATCCCCACTTATAGGAAACTGAAGCACAAAGTCACATGCAGCAAAAGTTGCCAAACCAGGACTTGAAGCCCAGTGATTTGGTTCTGCACTTAGTATTCTTAACCCCTCTTCTAATATTACCGCTCAGTGTGAAAAACCCAGGGAACCGCAAGTAGCTCAGAGTGCACAGAGTGAATATTGAGGAAGAGATGGAAATAAGTTTAGAAAGGTAGCACAAGGGTTCAAATGACATCATCAGTGTGCATCATCATGCTAAATAGCTTACTTTTCAATAGGTAGGAGATGGGGTGCACCACAGGATCTTGAATGCATGACAATATTTATGTTTTGGATAAATAAAATAGCTATAATGGATTTGAGAGGTGAGTAGGGAGAGATTACTTCCTGGCTCAGCTTTTTCTAAGGACTGGATATCAGCCTCCTTCCTGGATGGGGAATTTTGGATAACCCTCTTATGAAGAATCTGCTTGCTCCCACCCATGATAAACAAATGACTTCCCACAGCTGAAGCCCGAGCCTTCTGACTACTGGGTCTCCCTTCTGCAGCTATAGAGTGTGGCTTTATCAAGCATAATAAATTTATATCTTCAAACTCATCCTCTTTTCTGAGATCCCAGCCTATATTCTCACTTCTCTGCTGGGCATTTCTATTTGTTCATGGCCTTTGGTTACCTGAAATTTAACTTCGAAAGCAGAATGTATTATTCTCTAAAAATCAGCCTTCATTCCTGTTTTGAAAAATAATGTCAATGGAGTCATCATTCAGTAACCTATGTCTGTCTGTAGTTTTGGAATACTCTTTTACTACTTTTCTTTTGAGTCCCTAGTATCAGTTCTAATCTCCAAATCTTTCTCACAAATATACCTCTATTTCCATTTCCATTGCCCTTTCCTTAGTCAGACTAGTAGAACATCAAATGTAGATTATAGTAGCTTCACAACTCACATTCCTCTCATCTCCATCCATCTACAGTTTCATGAGCTGCTCTTCATTATTCACAGATGACATGATATTGTACATAGAAAATCCTAAAGACTCCATCAGGAAACTACTAGACTTAATAAATGAATTCAGAAATGTAGCAGGATACAAAATCTACATCCAGAAATCAATGGCATTTTTATATACCAATAACGAACTCTCAGAAAGAGAAACTAAAAAAACAAACAAACAAAAAAAACCCCACCCACATCCCATTTACCATTGCAACAACAACAAAGTAAGATAGCTAGGAATAAACTTAACCAAGGAGGTAAAAGATCTGTACTTGGAAAACTATAGGATATTGAAAAAAGACATAGAGGAAGATACAAACAAATGGAACGTATACCATACTCATGGATTGGAAGAATTAACATCATTAAAATGTCCATAATACCCAAAACAATCTATAGATTTAATGCAATCCTATTAAAATACCAAGGGCATATTTCACAGAACTAGAACAAATATTTCAAAAATTTATATGGACCATAAAAGACCCTGAATATCTGCAGCAATCCTGAGAAAGAAGAACAAAGTTGGAGGGATCACAATACCAGATATCAAACTATACCACAAAGCCACTATAATCAAAACAACCTGGTACTGGCACAAGAAAAGGCATATAGACCAATGGAACAGAACAGAGACCCCAGAAATTGATCCACATCATTATGGTCAATTAATATTTGACAAAGGAAACAAGAACATACAATGGAGTAAAGACAGTTTCTTTAACAAATGGTGTTGGGAAAACTGGAAAAACACAGGGAAAAATATGAAACTAGACCACCAACTTACACCATGCACAAGAATAAACTCAAAATGGACAAAAGACTTAATGTAAGCCATGAAACCATAAAAATCTTAGCAGTAAAATCTCAGACATCTCACGTAGCAGAATTTTTGCTGATACATCTCCTAGGGCAAGAGAAACAAAGGAAAAAATAAACGGGACTAGGTGAAAATAAAAAGTTTCTGAATAGCAAAAGAAACCATCATCAAAATTAAAAGGGAACCCACTGTATGGGAGAACATACTTGCCAATGATACATCTGCTAAGGGGTTAATATCCAAAATATACAAAGTACTTATATAACTCAACAAAAGGAAGACAAACAATCCAATTTAAAAAATGGGCAGAGGACCTAACTAGACACTCTCCAAAGAGGACATACAAATGGCCAAGAGGCATATGAAAAAATGTTCAAAGTCACTAATCATCAGAGAAATGCAAATTAAAACCAAAATGAGATACCACTTCATACCTGCCAGAATGGCTATCATCAAATAATCAACAAACAACAAGTGCTGGAAAGGATGCAGAGAAAAGGGAACACTAGTTCACTGTTGGTAGAAATGAAGATTGGTGCAGCCACTATGGAAAACAGTATGGCATTTCCTCCAAAAATTAAAAATGGAACTTCCATTTGACCTAGCAATCCCACTTCTGGGAATATACCCTAAAAACCCCAAAACACCAATCAGAAAGAATTTATACACCCCTCTGTTCATAGCAGCATTATTTACAATAGCTAAGATTTGGAAACAGCCCAAGAGCCCATCAGTAGATGAATGGATAAAAAAGCTGTGGGACATTGACACAATGGAATACCATGCAGCTGTAGAAAGGAAGTATCTAATACCCTTTGGGACAGCATGGATGGACTTGGAGAATATTATGCTAAGTGAAATAAGCCAATCTGAGAAAGACAAATATCACATGATCTCACTTATTTGTGGAATCTAATGAACAAAATGAATTGACCAACAAAACAAGACCAGAAGCATGAGGGCATGGAACAGACTGACATACCTCAATGTGAAGATAGGGGACGAGAAGAGATAAACCAAAGAACTTATATATTTATATGCATAGCCCATGGACATGGGCAGCAGGGTGGTGAAGACCTGGGGGGATGGGTAGGGGCTGGGCGGAGGGAGAAAGATGAGAGACATCTGTAATACTATCAGCAGTAAAATATAAATATATATGTGTGTGTGTGTGTGTGTGTGTGTGTATGTGTATATATATATATATATATATATATATATATATATATATACACACACACATACATATATATATATGTAAGGTGGAAATGTTTTTATTTTTTAAATATATATTAAAAAATAAAAACATTACCACCTTACATATATATATATATATATATATATATATATATATATACGTACACACACACACACACACACACACACACACACACACACAATGGAATATTACTTGACCATAAAAAAATGAAATCTTACAATTTGCAACAGAATGAATGGACCTAGAGGGTATTACGCTAAGTGAAATAAGCCAGACACAGAAAAACAAATACTATATGATTCCACTTATATGTAGAATCTAAAGAAAATAAACAAATGAACAGACTGATGGATGCCAGAGGGGAGAGCTGTTGTGTGGCAGGGTAAAATAAGGTGAAGGGATTAAGAAGTACTAATTGGTGACAACCAAAATTGTTCCAGGGATATAAGGTCAAGAAGGCATAGGGAATATAGTCAACAGTGTTGTGATGACTGCCTATGGTGCCAGGTGGACTCTTGAATTATCAGAAGGAACACTTTGTAAAGTATATGAATGTCTATTTGCTGTGCTAGTCATCTGAAACTAATACAAAGTAGTGTTAAATGCAAACTGTGATAGAAATATAAAATAACAAAACAACATTACCATGTTGGTCATATTCTCATGCTCAACTGCCTTACTATTGCTTATATTGACTTTATCTAAAGTCCAGCAATCTTTATAAATCATGCCCAAATTATCTTTTCTAATCTTCTACTTCAGTGGTTCTCAACCTTTCTAATGCCACGACCCTTTAATACAGTTCCTCATGTTGTGGTGACCCCCAACCATAAAATTATTTTCCTTGCTACTTCATAACTGTAATTTTGCTACTGTTATGAATCGTAATGTAAATATCTGTGTTTTCCAATGGTCTTAGGTGACCCTGCTAGTGGTTCTCAACCTGTGGGTCGCGACCTGCTGTAGAGCCTAAGACCATCGGAAAACACAGATATTTACATTACGATTCATAACAGTAGCAAAATTACAGTTATGAAGTAGCAAGGAAAATAATTTTATGGTTGGGGGTCACCACAACATGAGGAACTGTATTAAAGTGTCGCGGCATTAGAAAGGTTGAGAACCATTGTTCTAGTTCATGTTCTTAAATACTCCGCTTCACTCAAACTGTCTATCCATCTGTCAATTGTGTGCATTTTCCTTTTATGGATCTTTGGTCACACTGTTACTCTGGTCTAGAATATCCTATTCCTTTTTAAATCCCATCCTTCCTTATTATCCAGTAGCACCTTCCCAAACAGCCTTTTCTAAACAGCCTTACCAAACCACTCTAGTCCTGGGAATTCTGATAACACTCAAGGCCTAACCCACATTCCTTTACTTCAGCACAAGCTGCCTTGGTGACTGGCATCTGCTTCATATTGCTCTGAACTTTTATCCATTTCATGTATTGGGATTTTATTGTTTACAGATAACTTTTCTAATGAGACCAAGAGCTACTCAGAGACACAAAGCATGTTTTACATTTTTTTTTTAAATTTTTATTTCTACTTTTCCCTCTCATACCTACCTGGTGCTTGATGCTATACTATCCGATGCACATACCTAATGTTTACTGATAATTTAGAAAATAAAATCAGATTATGCACTGTTATGTTACAGTCTTCAAGTAATCTAAAATTTTCAGCATTTTAAAAGTTTGCCAGGTGGAAAAATTTAGAATAGTCAAAAGAGAATTAAGGTGAAAAGTCTGAAATACATAAATGTCAGTGGAGTGTGTCAATGGGAAAAGTCAACATAAATTTCATAATTTACAATGTCTGGATAAAAAACCACTGTGCAGATACTTAAGAAAAATGTTATATTATGGACAACTTAGAGTGGTCTTAAAGGAGAATCTATTTTGTATTTATATTTGAATTTCAAGAGAACTGCTTTGAATTGCTACTTCATTGATAAGTGAAAACAGATTCTTTTATGGCTTAAGCCATAAAAACTTATAGTTTATCAGTTCCCTCTCCACCCTGCAATTACCTACAGGAAGAGATTGGCCTTAGGTTTCATTTTATGAGTTTTATAGGGATACATTTACCCCAATTCACATACTATGAATTCCTGGAAAATGCTACAAATTGGAGAAAATAAGTGCTTCCTTTGGATCAAAGACATTCCATTTGAACTCATGCATTTATCCATAAATAAGCTGCCCCAAATATTAAGTTAAAATGTGAAAGATATATTTTGCATGCCTACATGCATAAAGTATATTATACTAATGTGTAATAATGCAATATGGGGTAATTTGTAACCCTAGAGAGTGCGCTAAACAATAACAACCTAATAACAAATCAAAATGTGGTAGAATAGCTACAGATATCATAAAAATTAAAGAATCTCAGATTAAATTTACAGAATTCAGATTAGTACGTTTGTGAATAACATTAGTATTAAGGGCAAGCAACATCACAAATATCTCAGATAAATTTTCAGAATAGTAAAACACTTTAAAACGTTCAAGTTTATTATTAATGAAAACTTACATGACAAAAATTTATCAAACCCTTAGAAGACCTAGAAGAAGTATAATTGAAGAATGAATGAATAGCTTGCAATGGATTGGTCTTATAATGAAAAAGAATAATGAATCAATATTTAAATTTCCAATCAAGCCGAAACCGGTTTGGCTCAGTGGATAGAGCGTCGGCCTGCGGACTGAAGGGTCCCAGGTTCAATTCCGGTCAAGGGCATGGGCCTTGGTTGCGGGCACATCCCCAGTAGGGGGTGTGCAGGAGGCAGCTGATCGATGTTTCTCTCTCATCGATGTTTCTAACTCTCTGTCCCTCTACCTTACCCTCTGTAAAATATCAATAAAATATATATATTTTTAAAAATTTCCAATCAAGCTAGGATATTTTAATTCCTAACAATTCAATACTTAGATGAATGGCAAGAGTGTTCCAGGAGATAGCCTGGATTTTGTTTTAACCTGTTGTGGTAATATGTGAAGGCTTCTGTGAAAATGCAAGCTGTAGTTTTATAAACTGCCAGAAAATCCACTTGTTAAAAGAAAAATTGTTCTCATTAAATGGGGATTGTGTAATCACTGAATCAAATAAGAAAGAGTAATATTATTTAGTATTACAAGTTTGGAATTAAAGAAGCTTTACAAAAACCAGTGACTTATACAACGGGCCACACTGATGCTATTTGAATTTTATCACACCTGTTTTCATAGGAAGACATTCAAAAATAATTATCCTCAAATCACAAATAGTTATTTATATATTCAGCATGGCTTACCATGCTTTAATTACCAGACAATATGAAAAGCTATGGGAACTGCTGTGCATATGGTTGAAAATTAAAGGGCAGGTATGTTTTAACTATATTCCTCATGTAATCATCTCAATTAAGGAAAGACCAAGCATGTAAGAGAAGACTTCCTTATGCTAGTTACTATTTCTCTTTGATTTGCAAATAAGTCCTTCATTTAAGGCAAATATGGGACTCAAGCCTGTATTGACTTAACTATTAACTAACTTTTATACTGCCTTTCAGGGTTCAGACAATGTCCTCTGATTAATCTGTCTGATAATATCCTTCATTTGCTGTAGGCTATAAGCAGGTGCACAACTAGTTCTTAAAGTGGCATGTTGTAACTATTTTCATATAATCGAATATTATGATTGTCTAATGTTTTATTTGCTTTTCCTATAGTACTAAAATGTCTGAGTGAATATTATTCAGGACAAAAGTCAGGGAAAAGGAAGCCACGCATATAAACATCAGATCTGAACTAGAACATTAAGAGTGCAGAATGAAAAAAAGAGTAGTGACTGTGGCTAGTAAAGAAGAAAGGTTTGCTTGTTTTTGATAGCAGGGGGCAATGCCATGTGGAGATATTTATTTTACTTTCTATCAAAGGCATCTCAAAAAAGATATGGTATCATTTATGTCAGAAAGAAAGAAATTCCACGCAAAAATATTAAAGTTCATATAATAAATGAAAAGAAATGAAACAAGTAAATTAAGAAGAGAGTGAGAGAGAACACAGAACAAAGGTACAGAGGTGGTTCTGTCTCAGGATAACCTATATTTTCTTAGAACACTGTATCACATTACAATGCTATAGGATCAAACAATTCTCTGTAACCACACTTTCAGTGAAAAGTTCATCCTAACTTAGATTGTCGAGATACGCATCTTTCCCTGTTATAGAGGCTTGAGAAAGTCTCATTTCCCTCACCTGATGCGTACTTGTAGCTACCATCTCACATGCTCCTAGACTAAGGTGACCAGATTTTAACATTGGTAAAGCGGGACACCATTGACCGGGGGGAGGGGGAGGAGGGGTCTTGATTCAAAATTTGGTCTATATTGTAATCGCTTTTGTTTTTTTTAATAAAAGGAAATTCACTTCTTAGATCATCGTTGAAGTTGCATCCTCTTTTCTTACTCATTATTTTAAAAATCTAAAAAAAAATAATTTAAAATTATATTATAAATTATTATATACATATTGCTTAAAAACACAGTAAGTAGGTACATAATTACATGAACATATTTTATTGTTAGTTTATAAATTAAATTAATTTGATTGTTATAAAGTAACTATATTTTAAAAATTATTTTAATCCTATATTTCTTTCTAAATAATAACAATACTAACTTGTATTTTTTTTCCTCTGAATTTGCTGTAACGTAAGTCGTTAAGTGTCACTTTCAAGGCCGGCGCTAGACTTTTTGCCGCCACCATAAAATATAAATAATACGAGTACTGTCTGCTAAATTCAAGAAAATTTATGTATTTATGAAATAAATACATAAATTACTTACCTAAATTATCTGAATAGCTGATTTGTAATGACATCACTTGTTTAACTAGCTTATTAGCACGCAGTACGATGTGTATCGTCTGAGAGACAGTTACAAAATGTTTTCGTCGTTGCCAATCCCCAAAAATGCCATTGTTCACTAAGTCCAACAACTGATTAATAATGCGAACTTTGATAAGCAGTTCTCGATAATCAGTTCTCAACAATCACTTGTTATTATTAAAGTTTAACATTATAAAATTAACAAAAATAATATAAAACTCATATCCTGGCTAAACAGCCACATGGCCGCCGAAAACCGTATATTCCCTTCCCGTTCTCCCGCTGTTCCCTAGCTTGTTGTGCATTCTTTCCAAAAATTGGGACTTTTTAAAAATGCCACGGGACGCGGGACAAATTGTTAAAAATCAGGACTGTCCCGCCAAAAGCGGGACGTCTGGTCACCTTATCCTAGACCCAAGCCACTCATGGTGGTACCCGGAGCAACAGGAAAGTGGGGTGATAATGTGTAGAGAAATAAGCTGGAAATTGCTAGTTAAGTACAGGGTAAAGAAGTCACTCAGGGCCCCAGACTCAGCCATTCTGAAATCCTACTACACTCCTTTTCTATTTTTTTTCTTAGACCCCAGTAATATCTCTCTTTTTTGGGCTAATATAGTACAAAGTTTGAACTTACAAATAACCCATCTTAAATTTTTGGACAGTCTTTTTCCTATATCGTCTATCTCTAAATATTTTCTCATCTTAATCCCTTTAATGAAAATAAGAGCATATAGTACAGTCGTTCTCAACATTTCTAATGCCGCGACCCTTTAATACAGTTCCTCATGTTGTGGTGACCCCCAACCATAAAATTATATTCCTTGCTACTTCATAACTGTAATTTTGCTACTGTTAATGAATCGTAATGTAAATATCTGTGTTTTTCGATGGTCTTAGGCGACCCTGCTAGCGGTTCTCAACCTGTCGGTCGTGACCCACAGGTTGAGAACCGCTGCTGTAGGGCCTAAGATCCTCAGAAAACACAGATATTTATATTACAATTCATTAACAGTAGCAAAATTACAGTTATGAAGTAGCAAGGAAAATAATTTTATGGTTGGGGGTCACCACAACATGAGGAACTGTATTAAAGGGTTGCGGCATTAGAAAGGTTGAGAACCACTGATATAGATCCAAAGGGCTGAAATTAGGTAAAATTATATTTTCTGTGAAAGTGAGACTTTACTTTCCAGGACAATGGGTTATGAACACACTTGTGATCCTATTTAGAGGTTATGGAGAAAGGGACAAAATTAACTGTCAGTAAGCAGGAGGACCCTGGGGAAGAGGGGGAGTAGAATATGCTTAATTTGCAGCAATGAGAGAGGAGAAGAGTTTTAAAACACACAAAAAGGAAGCTTGACTCAAGTCAAAACCTGGATAACTGAATGTTTGGGGAATGCCTGTATAGTATATTAAAACTTATTGATTGCACAGAGTGGAAATGTTATTAATAGGAACTACCATTTAATAATCCAACTGGAAAAACATAATCAAAAGACCAACAGCACCTGAACTATTATTATTAGCTACTAGAGGCTCGGTGCACAAATTCCTGCATGGCTGAGGTCCCTGGGCCTGGTCGGCAATTGGGGACCGATTGGGGCATTCTTGCCCAGTCCCAATCGGGCTGGCTGGTGGGAGGAACCGTGGGAGGTTGGCCAGCCGCAGGAGGTTGGCTGTGGGAGCGCAATGACCACCAAGGGGCAGCTACTGCATCAAGCATCTGCCCCCTGGTGGTCAGTGCATGTCATAGTGACTGGTTGACCAGTCGTTCGGTCACTTAGGTTTTAATATATACACTAGAGGCCTGGTGCATGAAATTCGTGCACGGAGGGGGGGGGAATCCCTTAGCCCGGCCTGCACCCTCTCCAATCCAGGACACCTCAGGGGATGTCCGACTGCCTCTTGCAATCCAGGACTGCTGGCTCCTAACCGCTCGCCTGCCTGCCTGCCTGATCGCCCCTAATCCCTCTGCCTGCATCCCTGATTGCCCCTAACCACCTCTGCTGCCTGCCTGATCACCCCTAACTGCTCTCCGGCTGGCCTGATTACCCCTAACAGCCTCTGCCTCGCCCCGCACCTGGGACCCAGGATTCCCTCCTCCGGCTGGTCGCAGGCACCCGGGACCTGGGCTTCCCTCCCTCTGGCCAGCTGCAGGCACCCAGGATCCAGCCCAGCTTCACCCGGGCCAGCTGCAGCCACAGCAGACCACGGGGCGGGCAGCTTGTCCCTCTCCCGGGCCGCAGCCACAGATGCTGGTGCCCAGGACTGCAGGGTGGATGGTTTGTCCCTTTCCCGGGCCGCAGGTGCAGGTGTTGGTGCCCGGGACCATGGGGCGTGCAGCTTGTTCCTCTCCCAGGTCACAGCATGGCTGGTCCTCATTCTTCTCTCACGAGCTCATTTGTGCCTGTCTGGTCCCCATTTCTCTCTCATGAGCTCATTTGTGCCTGGCTGGTCCCCATTCCTCTCTTGCGAGCTCATTTGTGCCTGGCTGGTTCCCATTCCTCTCTCCCCAGTGTTGAGTGTCTGAGCCTTTAAGGCGTGATGGTGTGACAGCAATTTGCATATTAGCTCTTTATTATACAGGATAGATTGTTCCTAATTCACTGGAGTTATTTTGAGATAACTACTGAAAAAGTTAATATCATTATTTCTCATGAGTTCATGAGGATTCAGTTCTTTTATTTTATCATTTAATTAACATAGGCATCTATAATTAGTCCACAGGTTAAGACAAAAAAACTCTGCCAGGCTGTCCTTTTCTGAGTTCAAGAATATACAAAAAACAAACAAACAAACAAACAAAAAAAAACAGAAATGTAAACACCAGTGCCACAGGAATGCCTACATGAATAACATAAATTTCAAAAGTATGAAAAATAATCCAATGATTCAAATACATTAAAATAATTTGTTTTCCATAATTGTTATCTTTAATTTTAAATGTTAAAGAATAAAATTTATAAAATGTTACTGCTACTAAAGATAATTGGTATATACACTATAATCAAGTATTTTTTATGATTACACTGATTAATTCCTAAAACACTAGTCTTTTCTGGAGCACCACATAGTTAGTCATCAAATATGTTGAATTAATCATATGGATTTATTACAAATAAAAAATGGAGTCAATTTTCCCTAGAGAAAAATATTAATTATCAATAAAACTCAGATATAGTAGAATATTATCTTCATTTTCTTAAAAATATATTTTTTAGTAGTAGGAAATGAAGAGCTGTATTGAATAGAAAGGACAAGAAGTAAGATTATGCTTTGAGAAGAGGAAGATATACTCTAGTCTACATCATCTTATAAATCTGTCTAGTGGGAACTATCAATTGATATATATTTCATATAAATATTATACTCAGATACTAATTTTAATCATCTCCTTTCTATATTATCTTCTATAATTATTTTTAATATAGTAAATGATACTGTAATTGTTAAATGCCTTTTGTTGCCTGGTAGTAATATAAGAGGGATAAAACACAGGATTTTACTTTGATAATAATAAAGCCTAGTAATGTATAATAAAATGGAAGCATAATTCCACTATTACAAATCATTCACTCTAAATGATGCTAATGCTCAAAATAACATTCATTTTAAAAAGGGTGTAAATCAATTTCCATATATATATTTGCATTACTTTATCAAAAGTATAAAGTATTTTTAATATGTTTTTATTGATTTTAGAGAAAGAGGAAGGGAGAGGGATAGAGAGACAGAATGATGGATGAGAGAAAAACATCAATCGGCTGCCCCTGCACGCCCCCTACTGGGGATGAAGCCCACAAGCCAGGCATGTGCCCTGACCAGAATGGAACCTATAACCTCTTGGTCAACACTCAACCACTGAGCCACACCAGCTGGGCGAAAAGTATAAAGTATTCTTAAATTAAAAAAACATTCCACATATAACATTAATATAAATAAGTACCTGTAAAAATGATACAGATCTTATTTTCCCATATCATGGCAAAAATTAGTAAATTTTCTTCATTAATTAAAAAACAGGAGGGACATAACTACTGACAAAAGGGAGGATAAGAATTTTGTACAATGACATTATTATAACCAGTATCATTGTAGCTTCTTATCAGTTTTAAAAATTCAGAAATAGACTGCCTTACCGTTGGTGCTGTATCTGCATGATGGTTACAAGGCATTCTTTCTATGTTGATAATTCCTGTGAAAAGAAAAGAGTGTGAATATCTGCTTATTATACCTACCCATTTTATTTTGAAGACATTTATGTCACCAAGACACGACTCCTACAGCTTACATATAAGAAAAAAGCCTCACTTGTATGGCAGGATCCTTTAAAGTTGTATCATGAATACTATGGTCAGAAACAGTTGGAGAGTTTTTAGCCAAGACACTTGACTCAAGGCGAGCTAAGCCAGTTTTTCCATTCCAGCAATAGAGCAAGGTGTGTCCATATCCCGCTCTAGGCTCAAAAATTATATATACCATTATCCCTGCTCTGCTGCATTTCTTCCTTGAAAGATTTATTTCTGACTTGAGGTCATCAAGTTTTCATAAAGAAGTATCACAAAGGCTAGAAAAGAATCACTTCATTTTCTCAAAAAGAATAAATAAATCTATTTGAATTTCTCTTTGACCTGGCTTCCTTCTATGACATATTGTGCTGTTTCTTCATCACCATGGAATATCTGGAAAATTAAAATTCCCTTTGATTCTCTCCTTTAAATGATAATAGTGACTGAGAAACTTGAGAAAAATCCTTTTATCATGTGTGGATTTATCTTTTTGTTCCCAATGCACTTTACTGCATTTCTTTGTAATAAACAGTTTATAAGGATATAACCCACTGCATCTCATCTGCAAATATACTAGTTCAAAGTCAAGCTCAAGTTAAAAATGAACACAGTGAGGGTCTCATTTACTTTACAATCTCTGTCCATCAGCAAACCATTGAGTTAGGATCTCAGAAGAGTTTGTTCAAATAATTCTAAAGGCTATCACATGCAGGGCTGGTTAGAAGTGAGAACTGCAATGTACTATTGGTATCAATTAGCAAAATTCAGAGTTGAAACAAAACACTCTTCCCTCTCACAGGGATTTAACTTATTTTTCTTAAAATATTATAGAGATCAACACAAAACAATCTTTTTTTTTTTTATCACTTTGTAACAGTATATCCAAAATGAACACAGTACCATAAAACATGATTTAAAAAAAAGTTTTTGGTTCATTTAAAAAATTCTCTCAACATCTACTTTTAGCCAGTGAAGGCCAATACTACTTTTATCCAACCAACTAATATTTATTGAATGGCTACTGGGCATTCAATAACAAAAGATAAATTATAAAGGATAAATTATGATTTCTGACCTCGAGTCTAGGAAAAAAGATATCCTTTTCTGAATAAATATAACACAGCAAATGAACAGTTTTGTCTTAAGTGTAATAAATCTTTAAAGTAATTTTGATGGACAGACACATTTTTATACCTACATTAACATTGGCCTTGAATTAAAAAAAATTAAAAACCCAAGTAAAATATATTGTAAAATATTCAAATAATGCCAACTCTTAACGCAAGATTTTAATAATATTTTAGTATATACAACAAGTGGTGAAATTCCCACTTTCCCAGCCCCACATCTCTCTCTAGCTGCAACCATTAAGAACAGTCTGGCACGACACGCTGGCTTTTAAATGAAAGTAGTCATAATGTTCAGGAATTAGCAACATCTTACATATAAGAAAAAAGCCTCACTTGTATGGCAGGATCCTTTAAAGTTGTATCATGAATAATATGTGGTACTACTGTAATCTGCTGTAAAATTAACCTAGGCTGATTACTTATTTTTAAATTCTTATCCAATTACAAAGTAACTTCAAAATGATGGAAATCAACAACAACAAAAACCCCCTATCTATTGTTTTTAGTTTATAAAATTAGGGGGAAAAACCTACATATTTTACAGTTTCAATTTTGGGATGTGTTAAAAATAGGTTTTAAAAGTGGATTATCCAAAGATATAATCTTAGTATTCAATTTAGATTGCCTGTTGAAATAATATCATTTGGAAATACAATCATAAATGTCTCTTCAAACTTTCAGTAAAGAATATACAGAAAGATATAAGTTTAAGTAAAAATAGCAGTTTTATGTAAATTTTAGCTGAAGAATCTATATTTATCTACATTTGTACCTTATTTCACTTTTATTAAGGTGAAAGCTCATAATGAGTAGCTTGCTGTTGTAGCTATTTTTATGTGCCAACTTGGCTAGGCCACAGTACCTGGATATATGGTCAAACATCTCAGATGTTCCTGTGAAGGTATTTGTTTTTTTTTACTTTATTAACATTTAAATTAATAGAGTCTGTGTAAAGCAAATTGTGCTCCACAAGGTGGGTGGGTCTCATCCCAACAGTTGAAGGCCTTAAGAAACACTGACCTCCCAAAAAAGAGGGAATTTTGCCATTAGACTTCTTTAGAACTTGATCTGTAACTCTTCCCTGGGTTTCCTGCCTTCCAGGCTACCTGAAAATTTTGGACTTCCTAGCCTCCACAATCCTATGAACCAATTCCTTAAAATAAATCTATCTATATATACATCCTATTGGTTCTCTTTTTTTGTAGAATACTGACTGATATACTTTCTTTATGGAAAACATCCTACATAATAAAAGCCTAATATGCTAAGTGTCCGGTTGACCGGTAGGCCGTTCAACCAATCAAAGTGTAATATGCAAATGATATGCTAAGGCTGCTCAACCGCTCGCTATGACATGCACTGATCACCAGGGGGCAGACAATCAACCAGTCGACCAGTTGCTAGGACGTGCACTGACCACTAGGGGCAGACACTTCAACCAGTAGGTTAGCTAGCTGCTGGGGTCCAGCCAATCGGGACTGAGTGAGAAGGGCTGGGCATGCCCTGGAGCCCTCTCGCAGTCCCTCCCCAGCTGGCCAATCTTCTGCGTCCCTCCCCGGTCCTGATTGTCCCTCCCCGGCCCCAAACGTGCACCAGTGGGGTCCCTCGGTCTGGCCTGTGCCCTCTCGCAATCTGGGATCCCTCGGGGGATGTTGGAGAGCCGGTTTCAGCCCAATCCCGGAGGCCAGGCCGAGGGACCCCACTGGTGCACTAATTCGTGCACCAGGCCTCTAGTTAATAAAATAAAATAAAACAATTATTTGTATTTATAGTCTAATTTAAATTTTCATTCACTAAATATATTACTAATGTGGAAGTATAGTTAAAATGTACAATTTACCCTGGGTATTTTAAAATTAGAATACCTCAAAATGAACTTAAGAATATATAATACCTATAGAGTAAATCAATCTATCATTAAATTAAATAAATAAAAAATCAGTTTCAATAAATATTTACTGCTATAGTGTCTAGTCCAGTGATGGAGAACCTATGACACGCGTGTCAGCACTGACACGCGTAGCCATTTCTGATGACACGCGGCCGCTGAGGCGGCCGCATGCCAAGGATGAAACATTTGCTGCTCCTGAGGATGAAACATTTGCGAAATAATGTTTTTTCCTCAAAGTGACACACTACCCGAGTTATGCTCAGTTTTTTGGTGAAGTTTGACACACCAAGCTCAAAAGGTTGCCCATCACTGGTCTAGTCTCACAATCTGTGTTTGTTTATTTTTTAATATATATATATTTATTGATTTCAGAGAGGAAGGGAGAGGGAGAGAGGGATAGAAACATCAATGATGAGAAAGAATCATCAATCAGCTGCCTCCTGCATGCCCCACATTGGGGATCCAGCCCACAACCCAGGCATGTGCCCTGACCTGGAATTGAACCATAACCTCCTGGTTCATAGGAAGTTGGATAAATTTAAAATAAAAAGGTTCAATAACTGCTATACTATCTATATATATAAAAGCCTAAGCGACCAAACAATTGAATGAATGGTCGACGGGTTGCTATGACGCGCACTGACAACCAGGGGGCAGGCACTCAATGCAGGAGCTTCCCCCTGGTGGTCAGTGCGCTCCCATAGCCAACCTCCCATGGCTGGTCAACCTCTCGTGGTCCCACCCACCTGCCAACCTCCTGCGGTCCCTGCCCCCACAGCTGGCCGGCCCTGATCAGCCCAATCACCAGCCAGGCCGAGGGACCCTACCCATGGACAAATTCGTGCACCAGGCCTCTAGTGCATTTATAATTGCCTTTAACATTGGCTTTTAAAGTGTTTTACTTTCAACTCTTTTTAAATCTTCTCTTGAAAATACATAGATTAAAAGATGGAGATGACATTAAACATCAAGCCTCATGTTACTATAAAAATAAAGAAGGAAAAAAGAAAAACAAAAGACAACCTCCCTAAAGCTCCCCTCCTCCCTGTGGCAAACTTTGTTGATTTTGAATTAGCCAAAATATAAAACCTATTTGGCTCACACAAAATTTAACAGCTATGAAATGTGAAAGACTTGATTCCTTTCAAAAGCGGGGTAAGTATACACAACACACACACATACACACACACACACAGAGTCAGTCACACACATGAATATGAAAGAAACTGGAGTGCTTTATAATTATTCACTCATTACCAGAATATCAGAACACCCCTGGGAGGCAGGTTTGAAGCATGTAGCATAGTAACTAAAATTATTACATGACTTCAGACATATTAACCTGCAACAAAATCCAGATTCCTAGTCCTAAACTATCATTTGGAGTTCTAAATGGACAATATTGTTCTATATTATGTAGACAACAAAGAATTCTGAGCAGGGACATGAAGGATAATATATTTAGTCAGATTGATTCCTTTCTCAGTGCTCTGTGTTTTGTGCTTATCTGCTATTGAACTCAACCCCATTATACTGTAACTATTTCTTTGCCTGTTGAATTCTTCAACTAGTCTGGGAGGACTTTTGAGGGTAGTCTTTCATTTTCCATTTCTCCAGGGCTTGGCTTAGTCCCTATTACATAGTAGACTCCACAGAACATTGGATGATGAACTGTATGGATTAATTTTTGATAAAGTATAAAAAGGCTTTTATTTTTTAAAGTGGGTAATAGCTTTTGTTAGGGTGCTTTTACTAAAATAAAGTAAATTTTTGGTCCTGCTAAAATAAAAGAGAGCTGGATATTAGTCAAGAATCATTTTCAATTTTTATTCCTTGCAAAATTATAGTTGAATTTTTATAGTGGAGAAATTTGAAAAAGTAAATTGCCTGAAATTAGAACAATGTTCTACTTTTTACTTAATGAACATTTTCAATGCAAAAACTTCTGAAATTATTTTTAAAAATGACCAGTCACTCCATTTACTCATTTTTGTAGTTTCCATATTTATCATAAACTTTGCTCTCAAACTCATAGGCAAGTTACTAAGAGCAATACCGAGATAGATTTTTTTTTTACATTTTCATTCACTTTTCATTGAAGGGAGCTTCCTGCAATCACACATTTAAAATTCTGGAAAATACAAATCAACATTACCTAGCAGTCTCTATCATCACCACAAGGTCTGGTCCTTAAACCTAATTTCCATCATTAGCTGACACTTTCAATAAGTGGTAGGTATTCATTTCCAGAAAACACTGCCAGTAAGTTCTATGATATCACAGTCTGCTCGCTCTCCAGACCAAACTGACTAAGCCACTAAACGCAAAAGCGTGCACTTAGTTAGTCCAAGGGAAACCTCAAGGCTATTCTGACCACAGTTTCAGAAAAGTATACCCTAACTAAGAGCAAATGAGAACTTGGTTTAAATAGCCCTTTCCCTCTGAATTTCCAGGGTCTTCCTCTGCATTTCTAGGGCCTTCAGGAGACACAAACCAAAAAGTTTGAAAACTAAAGTGTTTCTTGTCATATATTTAAATTTTAAAAAGTTACTTTGGGACATAGTAATTTACAAAGAAAACAAAAATTATGATTTTTACCATATAAATGGTATTTTATTGTTCCCCTTGACCAGGGGAGGGGAACCTTAAGGGCTACTTCTTTGGTTCCAAGCAATGCCCATCTGAAGCAGAATTAGTATAGAAAAAATTACTTCTAGTTTAAAAACTCATAACTTTTCACAGAATCATAGAACTAAAGGCTAAAATGGACAGTGATTTGAAAATATATAAAATGTTAATGTGCAAGTATATACAGGGAAGGAATGAGTATATGTGATTAATAGGGAGTAAATTTGACCTTTTATTTTAAACATGAATTAAAATATTTTTCATTATCAGAGATGTGGTCAACATTTTGATGTACATATGTATTCCTTATGCTGATAAACTAAAGGAACCATAATATTTAGCAATTGAAGAAAGGCTTCAAAATTATGGAATACTCATTTTCTTCAAGACCATATATTAAGTTATTACCAGAAAAAAATTATGGGAAAATACATTTTAAAAACTACATATTTGGAAGTATACCCTACATTAATATTTTATATGCCCAATTGTCTTAATGATTAAAAGTTGTCAATTTCAGTTTGAGATTATAAAAATAGTGAAATGCATCATATGGTTGATATTAAACAATATTAAATGTATTCTTACTCTAAAACTATAAAAACAAACAATAAAGGAGTACCTGATCAAAAATAATTTGGCCATTTTATAACCTACTCTCTCCTCTTGCCTGCTGCAGCCATGTAGTTATTGTAATTCTTCCTTTAATTCTCACCTTTGAGTGAACTGACGCACTGACAGTTTCATTTTAACTTGGAGGCACAGCAGTAAATTCAAAACTTTCACTATTTTCATCATGATATAAATAATGTTCTGATAAAGAAGTTGAAACCTTCAAAGTCTCGTACTTTAGAAATCTTATATAATAAAGCCCTAATGTGCAAATCGACCGAATGGGGGAATGACCTGCTGAACGACTGGTTGCTATGACATGCACTGACCACCAGGGGGCAGATGCTCAACACAGGAGCTGCCCCGATGTTGAGCGTCCAGACCCCAAGAGGGAGGCAACCAGAGGTGGCGATGGGGGGGGCGGGGAGGGGGGGCAGCCAGTTGCCAGTGTCAGATCGCCAGCCAAGGCGGGCGCCAGCGGGGGCTCCCTGATCGCCCCGCCTGCCGGTCATTCCATAGATCAGCTCTGATCACTGACCAGGCTTAAGGACCCTGCCCTATATATTGGGAACAGTCTCTTAGATTTAAAAATTAAAACCTGGCAAAGCTACTCTAACACTGAAAAAACAGGATGATGCAGCGATGACATGCATGGACTCTGCTTGCACATTTTGTGGTCAGCCCTGATTCTGACACTTATAACTGTGTGACAAAGCCAATTACTTAACTTCTCTCTGCTTCAGTTTTTCCACCCATATGATAGGGAAAATGGTACTACTGCCTCAGAAGGATCATGTTATGTACTACTTTTTATAATCAGAGCAAAAAAATATACCTGCCCATACAACAGCAAGATGCCTTTCACCTGAATGAAAAGTATGGTCACTGGTGCATGCAGCATCCCGGATTGCGTGAGAGATGTCTGACTGCAGGTTTAGGCCCGATCCCGGCAGTCAGACATCCCCCAAGGGCACAGGCCGGGCTGAGAGACCCTCCCCCACACATGAATTTTGTGCACCGGGCCTCTAGTCTATAATAATAAAAGCACAATATGCTAATTAGACTGGACGTCTTTCCTGACGAAGCCGGGGCTGCAGCCACAAGATCGAGGCAGCTGCAATGGCTGTGAAGGAGGGATTCAGGCAGCTGCTGTGGCTGCGAAGGCCTACTCTTGTAGAATTTCGTGCATCAGGTCTCTAGTATATTATAAAAACCACTATTACCATGGAAATGCTTAGCGGTATGCTTAGAACTTACATTTTGAAAAAGAAATGTACCAGAGGAATATGGATATAAGACATTCACTAAGTTTGATTCTAAGAAGACTGTGATTTTTCTTTCTAAAATTTAGTGGGAAGTTGGATAAATTTAAAATAAAAAGGTTCAATAATTAAAATAGTCCTGCATATACTCAAAGATACTATCATTCTTATTGCATTGTAAGTCAAACACAGGTAGGTATTTGAAAACTTTCACTGGCACTAAACACTTTCCTCTATTTTCAAATGACATGCTCCAATATGAAATGACTTGCTCCCAGTCATAGCATAAGTAACAGAATCTGGATCTAAATTCAGGTGTCTCCAATTACTTGGCTAAGTGTTACTACAACATCATGTATTAATTTAAATACAAAAAATAAGAAAAATTTAGAGTCCCTATTCAAGTTAAAATTGCTTTTTAATATTTCTGCACAATTATGATGCTGAAATCTGAAATCTTTTTTTAAAATATATTTTTATTGATTTCAGAGAGGAAGGGAGAGGGAGAGAGATATAGAAACATCAATGATGAGAGAATGATCAATCAGCTGCCTCCTGCATGCCCCACACTGGGGATCCAGCCCGCAACCTGGGCATATGCCCTGACCAGGAATCAAACCATGAACTCCTGGTTCATAGGTCAATGCTCAACCAAGAAAGCTTCAATATTATTTTATAACTATGTATGGTGCCAGTTGTGGTACTGGAAATATCAAGGGGAACACTATGTAAATATGACTTTCTAACCACTAAGCTGTACACCTGAAACTAATACAAAACAAAATTGAAAGGAAAAAAAAAAAAAGAGTGGTGGTTAAGGAAATAGGACAACTGAGAATGTGATGTCCTGGAAACCTGTGTATTAAGAAGTGATCAAATGTGTCAAATGCTGCTAATAAGTCCAGTAAGATAAGAACAAAGAACTGAACATTGGAATATGCAATGTGCAAGTCACTGGTGAGCCGGGGGAAAAACAGATTAGAGATGGAACAAATTTATGGAAGATGAGAAGTGACTCAAAACATATCTCTGAAAACATTATGATAGGCTGCAGTAGATATAGGCTCTATCTGACAATGAAACTCAGAGTGCCTGTGGACACAGATTCAGCACTTTGGGTAGACAGCAAAACAAAACAAACCCCAGGAGAAATAACTGAAGGTCTGTATATAAAAACACGTAAGCCAAACAAGATGCAGATTCCACATAAAATGGATGATGCTGAGCATTCACCCTAGATTTTAAAGAAGTAAAAAAAAAAAAAAAAAAAAAAAAAGTGGATGCGTCTCTAAAAATAATACTGAACAAAGCACTTGGGAAGAGTAAAGACTTCCAGAACTGTTGTCCCACTTATTCTCATTCTGACAAGTGTCCGACA
This sequence comes from Eptesicus fuscus, assembly GCF_027574615.1. Taxonomy (NCBI): domain Eukaryota; kingdom Metazoa; phylum Chordata; class Mammalia; order Chiroptera; family Vespertilionidae; genus Eptesicus; species Eptesicus fuscus. The sequence goes on along the minus strand of NC_072482.1, from coordinate 74,662,524 downwards.
GCCTAACTCATTTATCTTGCCTGTTTACCCTAAATATAAGCTGCCAGTTAATATGTCTTAGCTATATATATGAAGTTCTCAACAGACTTCCTGGTAAGGTGAACAAAACAGTGAGATTACAGAGCTACTTACACAACAAAAGAGGAACACCATATTTGTACCGGGTCCTTCATTAAAAAAAAAAAAAAAGAAAGAAAGAAAGAAAAAAGCAAGATGCCAAGGATCACCAGAAAAAAAAAAAATCCATTGGAATGAAAGAAAAAGACAGGATACATAAACAGATGAGAAAATTGAACACAGAGGAAACATCAATTCAGAGAAAAGAACTTTACTTTGAGATTTAGAAAGATGTAATGACATCTACAAAACCATGATACTAGAAAACAGGACAAAAAAAACCCCATAAAGATTAAAGGGATGATTGGTGTCCTGGCTGGTGTGGGATCAATGGTTAGAGAACTGGCCCAAACACCTAAGTGTCGAGGGTTTGATTTCTGGTCAAGGAAACATACCTAGATTGTAGGTTCCATCCCTGGCCCTGGTGCAGGAGGCAACCAATTGATGTTTCTCTCTCTCTCTCCCCCTCCCTCCCTGCTACTCTCTCTAGGAAATCAATGGAAAAAATATACTTGGGTGAGGATTAACAAACAAACAAACCAACAGGATGATTGGTGAAGAGAGATTGAAAATAGTGAGAAGACTCTGAGAAGGACTAGTTCAAAAAAACAAATGAGAAGGAGGAGTCAAAGATGCATCCTGTTTCCACCTGAAAGAAGGGTAATGCCATCATCAGAAATCAGACAGAAGGGTAAAATATAGAAGCTTCTTTCAGGAAATTAGGCTCACTCATGAAAATGATTATATTTCTGTCAGACGCAGGACAAAAAGTGGTTAGCTTATCTATCTTGCTACACAAGTGAAGTGTTGTCATCATGTATATAACATGGCTTAATGGTAATGCTTCTGAGGTAGAGATCACATGGAGGGACATGCATGATATAAATACCCCAATGCAAGGCCTATTTGGCCAGAGAAAACTGAAGACAATTTGACCAAACCTACATGTCCATGCATATTTTGAGGATGAATTATCGTTCCTGTGATTAGATTTCATACTTCAGAGCCATATATATGACAATAACTCTCAAAAATTTTACATTTGAGCCCTAACCGGTTTGGCTCAGTGGATAGAGTGTCGGCCTGCAGACTGAAAGGTCCCAGGTTCGATTCTGGTCAAGGGCATGTACCTTGGTTGTGGCCACATCCCCAGTAGGAGGTGTGCAGGAGGCGGCTGATCAATATTTCTCTCTCATCAATGTTTCTAACTCTCTATCCCTCTCCCTTCCTCTCTGTAAAAAATCAATAAATTATATATTTTTTAAAAGTTTACATTTGACCTTTTAAAATAAGATGCTATATGTAAATAATTCCTATAAAATTCAAAATGTAAAAAAGACAAATTAAGAAGTTGTTAAAACATCAGAATATCTCTAAAATACAAATTCAATAATCGGGCATATACTTTGGCTACATTTACATTAAACTATATAGTTTTCATATTCATTAAATTTTAGTTTATGGTTTCAGTTACATTTTTTCTTATTTTCACTGAATATGAATATAATTATTTTACTTTTAAAATTTATCTTCTGGGCAAATGCTACATATGCTTGGACAACCAAATTTAGTAGGTTCATAAACCCAACACACACACACAACACACACAACACACACACACACACACAACACACAGAAATGTGACTGAATAGCTTCAAGTAAGTTTTCTGTGTTTAATAAATTGGAGAAAAGGGCTGAAAATTGTAAGGTTGGAACTATATATACTATATAAATATCATATAAAATAACTCCTTACAAAATAAATGGCTAGGAAATAGCAAATTTAAGCTCATTCACATCAGAAGATTAAATGAGAAAAGTTTGCATTCATATTCTCCCCTCAAAACATAATAGGTGAAATTTCGTATCTCAACGGGGACATTAATACTAAATGCATGTCCCTGTGCATGAAGAAGCATTCATTACATTTATTAATATTTAATAGAGTTGATTAAAATGATTTTTAAATTAGGGAGTAATAAATATGTAGAATATACTTTATTAATAGGGCTCAGAACAATTTACTAATTCATATGACATTATTTCAGTAAATAAAAGGGCTTTTATTCCAAGTGAAGGTTTTAAACTTTAGTAAGTGAATTAACTTAGATCACTGGAGAATATTTAGAACAGTACTGATATTGGTTACTAAAATGGTACCTTATAATTTTAATTTAACAAATATCAATTTTAGATCATCTAATTATGAATGATACAAAAAAAAGTTGAACAAATGAAATCTCAGTCTTTGTGGGAGGGAAATATAAAATAGTCATATGTTAAAGGAAATAAATCCACTCAGTGTCCAGAAAAATCCAAATATGAAAATAGTTCCACCTGCAGGGTTTTCATGTTGACTGGCATTTATATGGAAAACCAAAGTTTCACAAGTGGGTTCTAGTGGATTATTTAAAGTTTGAGATGCTTGTTTGAAAACTTTCCTCTTAAAATTATTTCATCTTAATGTCTTTTTTGGCATGCTTCTAAAAATCCTATGTCTATTATTTGCTTCTCTGACATGTTCTTTTTTTCTATAATAATCACTTAACATATTTTATCAAGTCATCTCTTAAGATTTCCTCCATTCCTTTGGGCACAATGCAAATTGCATAATTTCAAACTTAAAAAAAAAAATCAAAATAATCTCCCATAAAAATCTCATGTTGTTTAGTCTCACAATATCTTATGCATTTCAAAGTATTTAAAATATTTTTCTGATCCTCACAATTCTATGAAGTAGGAAATTCATTTTACGTAGAAAATAGAGACATTATGCCTGGAGAAATAAAGTCAACTCCCAAGATAATACAGGAAGTGGCTGACTAAGACTCATGCCCAACCCTTTTGGCCTTCTGAACCCAGGTCTACTGTGTTTTCCACCATAATGCACATGTCCTCAATTCATAGTCAACAAATTCTTGCTTTTAAAAATTGCATAATAAAAATATTTTTCTGTTTAGTACCATAAAGTACATTTAAAGAGATCTGTCTATAGAAAATCAGTTAATTCTGTATTAAGTAGATTATATTTATTGTAATAAATTCATTCCTTTCACCCATCCCAATATCTACACTTACATCTTGAATTTCTGGAGGTTTGAAATCAGCATTCAATAAAACATTCTTTTTCAATTAACAGTTTAAAGTTCATTACGTAATACTAACAGAACACTTTGCCAATTCTGATGCGATGAGAAAGATCTTTGAAGTTCATTTTAGCTTCCTTAAAATGGAAACCCCCTTTTAACATCAACTGTGTTTATTGAGAGTCATTCTGATTCCTAATTTTTGCCAAAATGTTTTCTTTTCTTCTTTTGAAATACAAGAATCATCTTGTTTCCAGCTTTCTTGTAATCTACCTTCTACAATTGGTTATAATCGCAGAATCTCTGGTGAAATTATGACCAAGGCAGGATTCATTTTACATTTTAGTAAATTATTTTAAAAGTTTTGTGCTTCCCTATAAAAATTAAATCTTAAGAAATACTGAAATGTTGAAACCAATAAAATTTAACTAGAAAAATAATTCCTAATTTTAAGAGTTAATTTTTTATTCCTGGTCAAAGGAATACACACACACACACACACACACACACACACACACACACACACACGTGGCAAAGTAAATGGAAAAATACAGCTCTTTAAATAATATTCAAAATGTAAAAGCATGAAAGTTAACTGGACAGATCTAGTAACCAATACTGAAGTCATTAGAATGATGTTATGATGATGTCTAAATCAAGTGTCTTGTCCATTTAGGATGTGGTAAAAAGTTAGATTTAATGACTGGCTATCAAGTTTAATACCTGTTTATATGATCTAATGGAGAGTGCAAAAAATATGAAGACAGAAGCTACTGGTTGTTTTTAAAAACCATGTTACACTCTGCCTCCCCCATCAAACTCCAAGTCTACAACTAAAAAAGGTAATATGAAGATTATGCTAATAAAGTCATACTAATAAAATGATTCATTTCATTTTGTATCACTCATCTATTGAAAATGAACTGAATGTCACACAATGCTGTGAAAAGATATACCACGTTCTTAAAAATGAGACATGCTGTCCTTCAAATACAAACCCGCAAAGATGATACAATTACCCCACTGCCGGCTAATTACCTCCCGCCCCTCCCCCTATTGATTAATTGTATTTTTTACTGAATAACTCACATTTAAAAATTTACTCCTATTATAAGAACTCCTGAGATGATTGAATGGGTTCTGAGATTTTGACCAGCCATCACAGAACAAAATTCCTCTGCAGAGAACTTGAATTCATTGAAGATATAGTATAGCATGTTCACTACATGCTGATACATTATAAGCTATAAATTACAATTTAATGTAAAATGTTAAAATTACAATTCTTTCCTTTTTCCCTAGCTTTATTAAAGTACTAGAGACCCGGAGCATGAAATTCGTGCACTGTGGGGGGGTCCTCTCAGCCCAGCCTGCGGCCTCTCGCAGTCCAGGAGCCCTCAGGGGATGTCCGACTGCCAGCTTAGGCCCACTCCCCCACCTCTCCAGCAGTCATACATCCGAAGCTGGCAATTGGACATCCTTAGCGTTGCTGCGGAGATGGGAGAGGCTTCCGCCACCACCCCTACACTCCTCAGCCATGAGCTCGGCTTCTGGCTGAGCTCCTGCGTTGAGCGTCTGCCCCTGGTGGTCAGTGCATGTCATAGTGACCGGCTGTTCTGCCATTCAGTCGATTTACATATTAGCCTTTTATTATATAGGCTATTTAGAAAATAAAAATATATAATTTTCTTTCTTATACAAATTACTCATGATAGATCGTATTTTTGTTTTTAATAGGATTAACAGATGTGTTATTTTCTGATTAAGATAGTGACAGCCTAATGAACAGTTCCTAAAGTATCTCTTAAGAGTTGTATCCAGATTTTTTTCTCTCTACCCCACCCCTCATTCAGATACCAGTTGTATACTAGTATATATTTTTTTAAATCCTCACCCAAGGATATGATTTTTAAATTGACTTTAGAGAGAGAGGGAGAGAAATATTTATGTCAGAGAGAAACATCGATTGGTTGCCTCCCATACGTGTCCCAATCAGGAATTGAACCCGCAACCTTTTTGGTGCATGGGACAACGCTCCAGTCAACTAAGCAACGTGACCAGGGCAGCAGCAATATTTAAAACAAAACAAAACATTTTATCATCTTTTTCATACTCATACCTTTGGAGAGTCTATTTTTTTAGAGAATAAAATGTGAATTCCTCAGGAGGGCACAATTTGACCAAACCTACCTTTGCAGATTCAGTTTTTCCTAACACATCTATCTCACCATTTCCTTCAGCTAAACTAAGACTCAAACCATTCCCCAGCTATGCCAAGCTCTCTTCCAGGCGTGTGTGCTTGGTTACCCGCTTCTTGGCTCTGTGGGCTCTCCTAAAACCCCACTTTGCTGACGAGGCCTATGATGAAGACAAAGGCAAGGCCATGGAAGGTTTTATAAGACAGGGGAAGGACTCTGGAACCCATTCTAATTGTGACAACCATTTAAGCAGGGTAGTCACATGATCTGATTCATCTCTCAAAGAAATGTGTTGGCTCCCATGGGGAGAATAAGCTAAGAGACAAGAGTGGAAGTGGGAAAGTGGAGGGAATTAGGAATGGGTCCTAGTTTTATGTAAACAACTGGCTAACTGTGCTCGGATTGGGAAGAGCTGGAGTGTGGCAGGGGAAGTAGAAGTGAAAGGAAGGGTTTTAGGGGCAGGAAATCAAGAGTTCTGTTTGGACATGTAAAGTCTAAGAAACCTCTTAGCTGCTCTGTCCCTCTATTCAGTGACACTTTATTTACACTGTGATTTCAGAATTTATCTCACTCTGAAATAATTTGCTGCATGCTCACTTGTCTTCCCAGCCACTGTAAGCTTCCTGAGAGCAGAGACTGTAATAATTTAGTCCACATTCTTAGATGAGGGCTTTAAACAAAGTAGTCACTTAATTTTAGAATGAATAAAGGTAATATTCTAGAAACTCTTACAAATACAAACCAAAGGAAGAAAATACTTTATTAGCAGTTTACACTATCTAGAACTCACCCTGAATAAGGTCAATAGTAGTTACAACAGACCACATACCATAAACCCACCTTCCTTCTAGCATATAAACACACACACACACACACACACACACACACACACACACACACACACACACACACGTCAACCCCTGCTTTTTAAAATTTATCTTTATTGTTGAAAGTAGTACATATATCCCCCCTTTTCCCCACATTGACCCTGTCCTCCCTACTCCCTTCCCCTCCCCAGGCCTTCACCCCACTATCGTCTGTGTCCATGGGTTATTCACATATGCATATAGCTTCCTTGGTTGACCTCCCCACCCCCCCCACCCCCACCGATGCCCATTTCCTCTGAGGATCCTCAGTCTGTTTCATGCTTCTGTGTCTCTGGATCTATTTTGTTTGTCAGTTTATTTTGTTCATTGGATTCCACATGTAAGTGAGATCATGTGATTCTTGTCTTTCTCTGACTGACTCATTTCACTTAGCATATTACTCTCCAGGTCTCTCTCAACCCCTGCTTGTAAGCCTCTAGCAAGATGGATAGTAGGCTAGCTCTATGTAAATAGCTTTTATTTATACTGTACAAAGCCAAACATCTACAGATATCACTTGAATATTTAGATTGATGTTCAAAAATAAAAACCTTACTAAAAATCTATCTCTATTCTTTGTTTTCATAATCCTATATTTAAGATTCTAATAGATTACTTGTAGAGTTGAGAACACTTAACTACTTATCCCCTTTTAAAACTGGTTTGACTATTAAATAGAATCACAGAATTTTAAAGAGAGAAACTCACGAAATCCAGAGCCCTTATTTACCTGTAGGGATAAGAAAACTGAGGCCTGAAGGAATTATTCAACACTCTATGATCATTTAGAAATGGAGTCAGTTGTAGAAACTAGTTCATCTGTTTCCTAGTGCAAGATTTCCCCCTGAAAAGATTGGCTTTTTCATGAATAAAATTGATTAACTTGGCAATTTTGCAACAACCTACATATACTGCTTTTATAACTTTTCTATGTGTGATATATCAATAAATTTTATAGGAAGGATATGCCTTAAAATGAGATCAGGCATATAAACAACTAAAATAAAATCAAGTGAAGTGTTGTCATCATGTATATAACATGGCTTAATGGTAATGCTTCTGAGGTAGAGAACACATGGAGGGACATGCATGACATAAATACCCCAATGCAAGGCCTATTTGGCCAGAGAAAACTGAAGGCAAGTGGAGCTAATCCTATGTACAATGGTGAAGCTTGTAAGGCTTGTCTTTATCATACCCAGCTTTCCTTTTATTCTTTTTCTTTATTCTTTATCTGTCCCACTGATAATCCCTCTTCCATTTCAAAGGCTTTCCTATCTATCCTCTCTTCTCTTCCCCTTTACAGAAAAGAAAGAATTTCATATCTATCATTTACACCTTGTTGGCTGACAAACGTAAGACACTACTTGAATGAATTACATTAACTCAACCAAACATTTCTGTTCCATGCCTTTAATCCTAAAGTGTGGAATGAAAAATTTGTTCCCAGAAGAATTTAGATTCAGGAGAAAGATGATAGGGTTCAAGTGGTAGAAACAGATTCTCTCCCTCCTAGTCATTAAAATGACATGGTCTGAAGGCAAACCAAGTACCTAGCTAGGGTGCAGAGAAGAAGTCTACTAGGAGAGCACATGATGTGCCCCCCAATGTACATAAGAAGGACCAGCACTTTGCTCCAAATTCTAGCAGTTATCTGGAACATTAGAAATTTAAAATTGCTAATGTTTGGGATAACTTAATCATTATACTGATTTGAAATTAGAGCACAATGTATTTTCAAAGCTAGCTTACATATACTCATGTTTACAGTTTAAGTATGTTATATTTGTATAGTGCCTTATGCTTACAAAGTGTTTCATATGTGCTATGTAATTTGAACTTCAACAGAATGTAATGTAAATATCATTTCTACTTTCCAAGTGAATATTCTTAGGTTCTCAGGTAATAAGTTATAATAAAAGGCACAGCCAGGAGTGAACATAAGAATTTTTAATGCAAATATTTTCCCACCATAATATGTAACTTATAAAACAATATTAAAATAACTTGTATATGTAAACTGCAAACACTTTCAAACTAGAAAAGTAATATTGTCCCCAAATTTCTAAGTAAATTATGTCAATCTTTTCAAGCTAACGTTTCTTATTATAATCTTTTTATTGAAGATAATTAGGTGTTCTCAGTTGCCTCAATTTTTAAAACAATTCAATAATATACAAAATACTGTCAAAAACATATAGCTAGTCAATAGAAATAGCCATCTTTCCATCCCCAAAGTCACATTCTCACATAAATGCTTTATCTTTGATGTCCTTTGAAAACCTTATTCAAATTATTTTAAAACATTAGCCTAAAAATTTGCATCGTATAGTTCATTTCAACTCAGTGATTCATGTAGATTTTTACAACTAGCTAGCTCCTTTGCATATCTTATTAATTTGCCAACTTTGAAGAAACATGATATCACCGACAGGTTGGAGCCTGTTTCTGTCAAAACACATTTTACCTTGAATTCCTTGAAGCAGATTATAACATATAAAATCAATTATGGTTCTTTTACCTAAGGAAAACAGAACCAGATTTAATAGTATACATGTTTAAAACTCACGTTTTGCTATTTTTAGTTTGTTATCTGTTCAATGGAATAGAGGTTGAGAGTATTTACCATTAAAGTTACCAAGTTCAAATTTGCTTTTGAAATAACTTTAGTGATTTTGAAGAAGAATAAAAAGATGCTAGAATATAATTCAAGTGTAAAAACAGACCATTGCAATGCTATGAGCTATATTTCTAAAATGAAATAAACAACACTCAGGAAGAAAATAGCATGTGAACATTTAAAAGAATAGTCATAAGAAAGGGGCTCACCAGTCTGAGCGAAACCAAACTGACGCAGAGGATGAGTGTCCAGCAAGTCTGACTGTTTTAACTTAGACTGTTGTGAGGAGGCTGATGTTGAAGTAAACGAGAGATTTTTGTTGACCTGTAATAGGAAAGGCAAATCAGAAACAAAAGCGTAATTTCCTGGGTTACTGATGCAAAAGCTATATGAGAAAGATTTGCTTACAATGCAAACCATGACACATGGTAGGTGAAAGGGAGTGGTAATGATTTATATGCTTGATTTTCAAAGTTTACAAAACAGAATAGTATTTTTATCAAGGAAGGTAAACAATGGCAATGAAAGTGTAACTATATTAAAGTAAACCAGCCTTATTAAATAAAACAAGTTAGCTTATCATGGAACTGACATTATTCATAACGCAAAATGGAGTGGTCTTAACAGTTATGCAAAGAAATGCAAAAAATGAAAGTGACTCCTTGACAGCTTTCAATTAAGAAAGAGTTAAAATGTTTCAGACCCATATTTCTCTAGCATTTGTGAAATAGCAGGTACTTCCTTTAAAAAGCCTGCACAGAAAACACCTGTAATATTCTTGTTTATATACATCATGGTGACATAGATAACACAGCTGCAACCTAACCTGCCAAGTGAAACAATTTCCACTGCATCGAAAAGCCTTATTCTTAAGACACTATTTAAAAACAGCATTAAAGAAATGATGAAGCAATATTTCTGAAATAAAAACAATGTTCTATAAAACAAAAAAAAACCTGAGTACAATGTTCTCACAGAAATGAAATGCATAAAAGTATGATAGTATAACTTCAGGAAAATAAGAATAGCTCACAAAAAATGTATTAAATGTTTATTAGTAAATTCATCTTATAACTTATAATTTTGGCAATGAGCTAGTTTTGTTCATTATTAAGTTATTCATTATATCTTTATTATTTTTATCACTTTCAAAATCACAAGAAAATGTGATCTAATTTTGAAAACTTTGAAAGTTTGAATTTCTAATTTTACTGACAAAATATAATTTATGAATTAACAAAACATTAAATGGTAGTTTATGGTATATAAATCCTTATATATGAAAATAGCTGGCTTTTTTCTCACTTTTCTTAAAAATGATCAAACCACACAGAAGACTTCCCTGTATAAGCATTAAAAATCCCCTTTTGATGTTTTGTATTAAATAGTAGATTGCGGTTACATGCCCTTTATCTGACTCATTATTTGTAAACACTTCTCTTCTTTCAAAGTGATAGTAAATGGTATTTCTTAGATTGAGATTTTCTCATGAGGCAAAGAGCTATTTACATAGTTGACAAAATAAGACCATATAATAATATAGACTTAAAGTTTTTAAACTCTTATGATATCATCTCATAAAAGAGAAAAATATTTTTCAAGGTAGTTAGATCAGGTCAAATACCACATCAGTGCTAAAAAATTATCCAGCTTTAAAAATTCTATCAAGCCCTGGGCAGGTGGAGTGTCATCCCATACACCAAAAGGTTTCAGGTTTGATTCCTGGTCATGGCACATACAAGCAGCAACAATGAATGCATAAATAAGTGGAACAACACACCAATGTCTATGTCTCTCTCTCTCTCTCTCTCTCTCTCTCTCTCTCTCTCTCTCTCTCTCTCTCTCTCCTCTCTCTCTCTCTCTCTCTCCCCCTCTCCTCCCCTCCCTCCCTCCCCCTTTTCTCTCCATCTCTAAAAAAAATAAATAAATATGAAAAAAAATTAAAAATTTTATGAGGAGCCATTGAAAAAATATATTTTTATTTATTTCAGAGAGGAAAGAAGAGGGAGAGAGATATATAAACATCAATGATGAGAGAGAATCATCATCAATCTATCAGCTGCCTCCTGCACACCCCCCACTGGGGATCGAGCCTGCAAACTGGGCATGTGCCCTGACCTGACCTGGAATCAAACCGTTACCTCCTGGTTCCTAGATCGATGCTCAACCACTGAGCCATGACAGCCAGGAGGAGCCATTATCAAACACTGATCAAAATTAATGTTGACTATTTATATTAATATCATACCTAAGGTAACAATGAAATCATCTAACATTTTTTAGGTTTGTTTTCCATCTTTAAATGGAGATAATAAAAGTAGTATGTATGCTTCAATGGGAATGTGCTGTGGAAGCAATAAAGATGAACTGGATAGAGTGCTAGTCACATATGCTAACCATAGAGCACTAGGTAACATTAGAGAAGAAATAGATTAGTCCTGGAGGTGTGGCTCAGTTGGTGGGTGTCATCCCATTTACCAAAAGGGTGCCAGTTTGATTCTTGGTCGGGGAACATGCCAGAATTTCAGCTCGATCCTCAGTGGGTGGTGTGCAGGAGGCGGCCAACTGATGCTTCTTTCTCTCTCTCCATTCCTCTCTCTTTAAAAATCAATAAAACACTTAAAAAAGAAAATAAAAGCAATGGATTGAATAGAGTATGTTGGCAAAGGAAATCATAAAGTGCTATGCAAGTGCTATATAAATATTAGTTATGAACATCACTAGAAGAGTAATGAGATACCTGTAATGCAGTATGATGATGCAGTAAATTTTCAGAGAGCTATACTTTTAAATGAAACTACTATATACAAAATGACATATTTATCACTTAATTCTTTAGTCCACTTCTCTTTTTAGAATCATTTTTCAGTTTTACTTCTGTGTTCTTGAAAATTTTTATCCTACATGGCAAACAATGCATTTTGAAATCTGGTGCAAAAGAACAGGTGTATTCTGGACACACACACACACACACACACACACACACGCTTCAATCTTCCTCTTCAGAAGTTTACTCGTGTTAAAGTAAAAAGAACACCAGGAAGCCTAGAATAGGATACTTAAATGCTTCCACTCAAACAGAAAGACTTGTCACACTTTTTAAATAAAATGCTGTTTAAAAACCTCAACTATAACCTACAATTATATGTTCTTCCTAAAGCTTTTTTTTTTTTTTTTTGCTAATTCTGCTCTTTCCTGACACATTTCTTTAGAGACTATCAAATGTTCAGGATGAGTGGCAACATCCACCCGATAATTCATTTTTAAGGTCTGAGATAACTAAATATTATAGTGATTTGAAATTAGAGCTCAAAGTATTTTCAAAGTTAGCCTACATATATTCACTACTTCATTTAGAGGAAGAAAAGTAATAATAACCATTAAAAAGAGTGAAGCAATCTCTATTTTTGAAATACATGCTGTGGAAAAGAATTGCTTAATAATTTTACAACAACAGAAGGATTGGCTAAGATAGTCTACCCTACACAGATCTACCCTCTTTTCACAACGCACTTTTCTGCTTGCTTCATTCAAAACCACACTCTGCCAGCGTCAGTTTACCACCTCCATGTTGGGGAAACTAAAAGCATACAAATTTAATCAAGTTCCCAATAGAGAAAAAGGGAAAGAGATCACCTGAACTTCTTCTGCCAAGTTCATTACAAAACTGTTTTGCCTACTCTTTCAGGGCATAAGCACCTTTGCACAAAACATGCAAATACTAATTCTCTAGGAGGGGAATCATTTTCATGTTAAAAAGGTTAAAACATGCTAACAAGTAGTCTCTTTTTTAGTGATTAAATTTAAAAACATTTGGGAGAGATATTTCATTTTATATATACTTATGTGGGGGCTCAAAAGGTAATTTTCGTCCCACATTCTAAATCCTCCTAACTGGCTAATAATCGAAGTAACGGGAGAAAAGTGCCCACTGCACGGGCTGTCATAAGAATGCGACCCAGAGAGGCACTGGGCAGCGGAGGCGTTATGGGCCCTTACGGACCAAGGAGAAGGAAGCAGGGAGATGGGAGGGAAGTTCACAGGGAGCAGAACAGACCCGGCACACATTCCCAGAAACAAACCAGAAACCATGGCGGGGCTGGGAGGCGGGTGACAGCCCTGCTGTGCCCTCCCATCCGGAGCGGCCGGTCCACAGGCGCCCCTTTGGCAGGAAAGGGGGAGGGTCCGAGGGTCTTCCTTCGTTTTCTGTTTCTTAATAACCAGCTAAAAATCAATAGCCCAGAAGGCACATTTTGGGTGGCAAACTTTGCTCGCCTTCACTGACAAGACTATCACTGTAGCTGACTTTAGGTAATATTTACCTGAAGTTGAGCTTCTGAAGTTTCAAGCTGCAAAGAAACTTCAAATTAGTTTTAAATTTTAACGGAGAAGATGCTTATACTACCCATATACGTAGGGTCACAAACATGTCCCCCTCCCTCCAGGTGCTGCTTGTTTTCCACCGTTGTTCGGAATGAGTCCATTTGGTGGCGTCGCACATGGCCGTGAGCCACGTGGGAGCCGGGCACAGCCCCTGCCACAGGAGCCAGGGAGGCCCAGGGGTACAGGCCAGAGGGGAGAGGAGAGAGGAGACGTGCTTCTGCGTCAAGCAGTTGAAATATTCAGGTTCTGCATGCTGGAGTGGTCGCCCTGCTCTGGCCCCCTCTCACTGCCAGGCTGACTGAGGAGCAAGCACCTCCCTGTCACTCACACCTGACTGGGCATGCGCCCTGACTGACTCTGTCCCGCCTCTCCCCCGCTCCGCCAGTGGGACAGCAGACTTGGAGTGCTTAATGCAGCTTTTTGGCAAAGCTGTGTAAGTGGCATGCCTACATTAGCTAATCTTCCCTTTAATCCTTTTCTGTTAAATAGTAACCAATTATTACAATGGTATCAAATCTACTTCCAAAATATATCCCAAATCTATGACCTGCATCTTCATTTTTACCAATGTTAAAATTAATTAAACAAGGATGCCTTAGACTGAGCGTGAGAATAAACAAGTAATCTTTCTGTCAAAGAATAGTTTAGGCAGCCGCCATTTTGGACTGTGTAACTTGGCAGCCACCATGCTGGCCACAAGACTTGCAGCTCCCCTGGGGGGCCGCCATCTTGAAACGGCAAAGGCCAACCCCTCCCTTTAAATTAGCCAATCGAGAAAGACTGTGCGCCTGAGCTCCAATCAAGAGTGAGGGACAGGTCATGTGAGTCAGGATTAAAAAGGGGAGTGGACCGGACCACCTGCTCAGTGTGCTGAGCACCCTCCTGCAGGAGTAAAGAAATTTGCCTTGCTGCCTGGCTCCTGAGTGTGCTTTGTGTTCTACCAGGATCCCTGAATTTGGGGGCTCACCTTATTTCTTACAGAGACAACTCTAATGCCAGGACAGTCTCCATAAGCAAACCAAAATCTGGTCCTGTAAATGCCTCAAGGTTACAAAACTGAACCTAAGGACAACCAATCACAAACAGCTAACTAATAATTTCTTTGCTTTGCTTACATCTTTACCCAGTTCCTGTAGATGGACCTCATTTAACCATTTCCTGTTTGGTGCTGCCCAATTCAAAGAGACTTTTGCTCAAATAAATTCTTAAAACGTTCAATATGCCTCAGTTTATCTTTTAACACCACCCTAGTCCAGGCTAACCTCCTCTTTCTTGGACCATATAACAGTTTGCTAATTGGTCTCTGCTTAGAAGATTCTTACTCTCCTTTAAAATCCCTGCTGACATTTTCCCCAGCCTAACACCTCAATGGCTTGTATCTCTAATGAAAACATCCTAACTCCTTAGTGAAGGGTAGCATAATATGCCAACCACAACATGCCTCTTCGGCATAAGGGTTATTGTGAGAACCTGAAGTATAAAAGCATTTCCTCCATATTCCAATTAAATCTAAACCCAGGGCCGGAGTGTGATCTGTGCTGTGATATACCTTAAACTCTCTAACTTTCAAAGAAGCAAAGGAGAGAAAAAGAAAGTATAGTCAGAACTAATGGTGTCTCAATGTAATTCCTTGTATGTTTGGTTTAAAACTGGTCAACAACAACAAAAACTGGTCAAGAGTCCTATCAAAGGAGCAGGGAAAGGGAAAATATTTATTAAGTGCCAGGCACTGTGCCAAAAGGTAAGAAGACAGCGAGGCACAAGCCTGCAAAGTCCCTGTCTTTAAGAAGCTCAATGCTAATTCTAACTAAAAGGACTATTAAGGTCAAACATCATAAATATTGTTAAGGACTTAAGCTTCTCAATACATTTTATCACTTATCTTTGAGAAAGATTTTATAGTCATTTGTCACTAATAGAATACTATACTAATTTTAACCAAGCATACTCCTCCTTATTTTCATTATCTATTTTACAGTTTTTATAGGCAATACCTGGTTTCTAAAGTACTTCTTTTCTTAGTAGTGAGATAGAACTTTTAAGTATGTTTATGACACATTCGTATCTAATCTTTTAGGAAGTACATGTTTCTTTTATACAGTTCTTTGTTGAAGTCTATTTCTCTTTGTTTTTACACAGTAAGGCTGTTCCTTTACGTATATACTAGAGGACCGGTGCACGAATTCATGCACAGGTGGGGTCCCTCATCCTGGCTGGCAATCAGGGCTGATCGGAGCCATCTCGCCCAGTCCCGATAGGGGCCGGCAGACTGGGGGGAAGGGCTGAGGGAGGTTGGCCAGCTGCAGGAAGTTGGCTGTGGGAGCGCACTGACCACCAGAGGGCAGCTCCTGTGTTGAGCATCTGCCAGTCGTTCGGTTGGCTGGTCGTAACAGTCACTTAGGCTTTTATATATATAGATTTTCCCAGGTTAGTGTTTGGTGTGTGTGTGTGATGTACATATGCACACATATACACACTGATATATATACATATATATTTTTTTAGATTGACTTTTAGAGAGGGAAGAAGAGAGAGGAGAGAGAGAGAGAGAGAGAAACATCAATGTGAGAAAGAGAGCTCAACTGGTTGCCTCCCACATGCCCCCTTACTGGGAACCAAACCTGCAGCCTGGGTATGTGCCCTGACCAGGAATTGAACCAGGGACATTTTGGTGCATGGGATGATGCTCCAACCAACTGAGCCACACAAGCCAGGACCACACACTGATATTTTTAAATAAAGAAACACATTCTGAGCTGGTCTTTACAGAGATATCAAGTCAGGAAAACATGATAGATTATCCTAAATTCAGTCTGTTTACTGAAGTTAGTGATTTTATAACAAGTACTAGAAAAAAAACTATAAAAAAAAGCCTAGTTTTAAGTAAACTAACTTACTTCATTCAATTAATATTTATTGGCATGACAATGCAAAATAGGATAGAAATGGTTTTAAAAATTCCAACTTCTCAACTGCATAAAATAAACATACTGTGACAGAATTGAGTCTTTGTATCACTTGCTGCATCTTCATGGAAGAATCTTTTGTGTGGTCAGAGTCCTCAATCTGAAAAGAGCCTTGTTGAGGCATGTTAGAACAGATGCATAAACCATCTTGACTTTGGTGTATTCCGGGGAATGGAGATGTTCCATTGTAGTGGTTGAACGTGTCAGCCTCCTGCTGGGCAACTAGAAAAATGAATCCATATTAGTTCAAATCATAACAGTAAGAGTGTAATGAAATAATTAAGCCACCTACTAGTAGTCGTAGCATTAATTAAATAAGAAATTGAACAATACATTTCAAATACTGGGTAATAAGACAATGTGACTGGCAAAATGTAAAATTATTAAATATTATAAAACCATAAAGAATAAATTTCAGATTATTTCAAGCCAGGCAGTATTATAATTGACCCTTGAAAGCCATGCATTATTTTGGTCTGGTAAATATAACAACTGCATGGAAGCCTAATTTGAAATATAAGTGTATAGAAAAAAATGATACACAAAATCAAAGGCATCCTAGCCGGTTTGGCAAAGTGGATAGAGTGTCAGCCTGTGGACTGAAGGGTCGTGGGTTCGATTCTCGTCAAGGGCACATACCTTGACTGCAGGCTCAATCCCTGGCCTCAGAGCACATTGGAAGGCAACCAATGGATGTGTCTCTCTCACATCGATATTTCTCTCTTTCATTGTCTCTAAAAGTCAATACAGAAAATATCCTTGCATGAGGATTAACAAGCACAACAAAAAGGCATACTATAACAGAATTAAATAAAATGCAAAAAAAAAAAAAAAAACAACTTCACAAATCTATCTCTCTAAGCAAAATGGTGAAAACCATTTCTCTATCCCTCCTAATTCTAATATACATTTTATGTAAGTTATCATGGCATAAATGTAATTTAACATTTTAACAATTTAAATGAAAATATCTTTCATATTTCTACAACAATGTAATTACGATTTTCATTTATTTACTTTATTGACTTTTTTTAAGAGAGAGAAGGGTGCGGGGAGAGAGAGAGAAACACTGATTTGTTGTTCCACTTATTTATGCATTTACTGGTTAAGTCTTGTATGTGTGTCCTGACCAGGAATAGAACCCAGAACCTTGAGGTATTAGGACAATGCCCTAACGAACTGAACTAGCCAGCCAGAGCCTATAATTATAATTTTTAAAAGCTTTACAATATCACATCTAATAAAGCAGCATAATTTATTTGTGCATTCTTCTATTATTAAATATTTACAATATTTTCTGTTTTCCCTCATTACAGATCATGTGTAAATAATTACTTTAATAATTTAATTTGTTTCTTAAGTAATTCTTTCTTTGGATTTAATCACTAGAGCAGAATGGCTGACTCAAAGGATGGAAGTTTTTGATGACAATGATGATGAAAACAACACCATCTGTGTCGCACTTTAGGGTTTTTAGGATGCTTCAACATATATTATCTGATCATTTAAAATAAGCTCATTTGAAAAACTTTAAATGCCTGTCTATATATACAAAGAAGAAAAAATATAAAGTAACCACTTAAAAACCAATTTCCTAAATGAAAGGCATTTTTAAGCATCACACGAGAATAAATAAAACAAAGATTCATAATATGGAATTAACAGAAGAGCCTTCAGAGACTCTGTAGACTCTTGAAGTTACATACAGAAACATGAATGTGTGTATGTGAATGTTTCTGGAAATCAGATCCATAACTTTTATCAGATTAGCTATCAAAGGATTGCAATGAGTCAGAAAACACTAAGAATCATCAACATAAAATACTAGAGGCCCGGTGCATGAAATTTGTTCACTGTGGGGGGGGGGGAGGTTGTCCCTCAGCCCAGCCTGCACCCTCTCCAATCTGGGACCCCTTGGGGGGATGTCCCTGTGGGATCAGGCCTAAACCAGCAGAACATCCCTCTCACAATACAGGACTGTTGGCTCCCAACCGCTCACCTTCCTGCCTAATGGCCCTATAACCACTTCTGCCTGCCAGCCTGATCAACCCCTAACCACTCCCCTGCCAGCCTGATTGACACCTAACTGCTCCCCTGCTGACCCGATTGCCCCCAACTGCCCTCCCCTGCTGGCCCGGTTGCCCCCAACTGCCCTCCCCTGCCGGCCCGGTCACCCCTAACTGCCCTCTCCTGCAGGCCAGGTCCCCCCCAACTGCCCTCTCCTGCAGGACTGGTCGCCCCCAAATGCCCTCCCCTGCTGGCCCTGTCACCCGTAACTGCCCTCCCCTGCAGGCCTGGTCCCCCCCAACTGCCCTCCCTCCCCTGCTGGCCTCGTCACCCCTAACTGCCCTCCCCTGCTGGCCTGGTTGCCCACAACTGCCCTCCCCTGCCAGCCATCTTTGGTGGCCCTCTTGTGACCACATGGGGGCGGCCATCTTGTGATTACATGGGGACAGCCATCTTGTGCAAGGGTGTGATGGTCAATTTGCATATTACCGCTTTATTATATAGGATAGACAAGTTTTGCTACCTGAACATTTTTTAGAGTCTTCATTAACATAAAATAAAAAACTCCAGTAATCAAAATTAAAAAGCAAATGACAGGTAATCGATTTTTTTCACCCCTGGCTAAAATAGAACAAAAGGACCAGATATGCCCTCCTGCTTTAAACTACCAAAAATGGGCAACACACAGAGGGAACAAAGCTTTCTTTCCTTATAGATATGATTGTCTATGCAGAGATAAGACTATGCTGAGGCAAGTAAGAAATGTAAGGAAGAAAACTGAAGGAGGTATTCATTCTCAGGTCTTGGCCCCACATTTGTGTAAAAACTCTGAATGGAATCTTAAAAATAAGTCACTGGAACTAATAATTGACTTTAGCAAGATTTCAATATACATGAGAAATATACAAAAATTAATTGCATTTCCACATACAAGAAGCAAAGAAACAAATAGAATTTTTTTTAAATGCCATTTATGGCATAAAAATATGACATATTTTGGGAAATATCTGATGAAACACGTGAAAGATATGCACACTGAAGACTACAGAATGCTACTGAGCAAAACTGAAGAACCTAAATATAAAGAGATATATTGTGTTCATGGTTGGAATAGTCAATACTGTTAAGATGTCAATTCTCTCCAAAGGATCCGTATATTCAATGTAATCCCACTGAAAATTTCAGCAGGTTATTTTTTGAGGAATTGTCAAATTCTAAAAATCCAACAAAAAACCTAGAATAGCTAAAACAACTTTGAAAAAAATCAAAGGGAACTTATACAACCTGACTTCAAGTATTATTGTAAAGCTATAGTAATCAAAACACTTTGTATTCATTTAATGAAAGGAAATTCAGCTACTAAAAGTATGTATAGAAATATAATTATAATGATGGGAAAATTGTTCATAATGTATTATTCATTGGAAGAAAAAATAGTTTATAAAACAATATCAATATACAACAACAAAAATATAATATACAAAAGGGTGATTTTTAATTAATTTTTAATTATCAATGTTGGTTTTACCAACCATGAATTTGAGATAGCACATATAAAACATTTTAGGGTTTGTATTTTTATATTCATGTTCTTCTTCATTCACACACTCTAAATGAAGACTAGCTTAATAATTAGTGTTTTCTCCATACTGATCTTGATGGTGGTATTAGAGAACATTATTGAGGGAGAAGACCTGTTTATAATCACCTTTCAATGATGCACATTCCTTAATACCAATTACTGTTCTTAGATGGAAGTGTAGCTGTTTCTACACTTAAAGACTTTTGTGGATCTGACTACTATTTTCCAGCATGCTCAGAAAATTAATCAGAAAATTAATTTTGCCCTAGCTGGTTTGGCTCAGTGGATAGAGCGTCGGCCTGCAGACTGAAGTGTATCAGGTTCGATTCCGGTCAAGGGCACATGCCCGGGTTGTGGGCTCGATCCCCAGAAGGGGGCGTGCAGGAGGCAGCCAATCAATGATTCTCTCTCATCATTGATGTTTCTATCTCTCTCTCCCTCTCCCTTCCTCTCTGAAATCAATAAATATATATTTTTTAAAAAGAAAATTAATTTTATTCTCAAATATTCAAAGATAGTTTAAAGAACAAGAGAAACTTTAAATATATAAAAGTGACCTATGGTTTAGAATTTGGAAGGCTTAACACTAGTAGATGGGTCAGGGATGAATGAATCAATACGTGAAAATCATGTTCCATGATCTTTATTTGCTGTACAAAATTGTCCTTTTAACATTTCATTGATTTCTGCTTCTATGAATGGAAAGTAAAGCTGAGTTTAACTATTTAGTGGCATTTTCCCCTCCCTGTTTTTGTATTTGCCAGACACATATTAGCCATGATTTCACTTTAAGCTCTGAGTGAGAAAGCATGCACAGAAGTATATATACTGATGTAAGCAATAGTTATACAGAATAGCAAGCTTTGGGTATTTATTTTACTCTTTTTGCCAAACTGTATTTCTAAGTATTATGCTATGCTAAGCATGATTTATTTATTTTATTAAGGTTTTATTAACTAGTAAAAAATAACAAAAGGCTTTTCCTAAATATTTATGTTCCTTTATTTTTCCAGGCAATAAGATGGTTTTCACAAAGGATTAAAATGATCTAAGTGGATGTAGATACATAATAAACCCCAAATTATGAATATTTGTTTCCACTGTCTAAAGGGAATTTTCTATACAAAAGACATCTGACTGGATTTAAAGGAGTCAAATTAACACCCTACTCTGTCTTCAGCACCTCTCATTTCTGTGACTGTGCCAAGAGAGATAAAAAAAAAAAATCTGCAGAAATATTCACAAAGACCTAGTTTCTCAGATACTAGAAACAAAAAGAAGCTGCTTGCTTCTGTTCTTTCATTCTCCCCCCTCCCCTGACATTACACAAATTATTCATCTATTTGTATAAGATCATACAGATTGAAAAAATAGGTTTTGATAGATGACTTTGGAAATTCCTTCAAGCTCTATGCATCTAACATTTCAAAGGTTTCCAAAACACTTTTACATAGGCCATGATTGGAGTATAATGTTGCAACTAAATAACTGTATTTCTTCACTATTTTCTTTTCTTTGTTCTAACTTAACTTTGTACATTTAAAACTTAGCCCTAATCTAACCTGATATGTTTAAAAATCACAATTTTTACAGTCTCACCCCGCCTTGTGGAAGTGCACTAGAGCAGGCTCTGAGAATGCAAGGATACCAAGCCCCGCTTGGGGTCTGAATCTTTGGAGGTCAATAAGAAATAACTGCTATGTGCTTAGCAGCACTGCAGAGAAATGGACATGATGCTGAGAACAAAGAGGTGGCAACTACATTTGCTTAAAGGAATGTTTTATCAATCAAAATACTTCTAAAATTATCTCCATCAGCTATAATTTGGGATTTTAAATTTTACAAAATTAAAAAAAAATCTTAAAATGTCTTCAGAATTGACAATCCTTTGATTTATGTAAGTTCAGTGCTTTTGTATATCTCCTGGATTTTAAATAATTATAAATAATAACATGGTTTTCTCAGGAGATTTTTATCTTTATAAGAGGAAGAATGGAGGAAATAAGATATTTTAATCCAGTGCCCTTTGCATTTGGATTGAATCCAAGGTTTGTTATTATTACTATCTATGTGTACTTACGTTATTAACTTTAAAATAAAGTACAACTAAAAAACAGCATATTATTTCACTTACACTACATTAACAGTAAGATTTCCATCTAGTTCAACGTTTAATTCCTTTGTTCAAGACCTATTATTATATACTAGAAGCCCGGTACACAAATTCGTGCATGGGTGGGGTCAAGTCGGCCACCCCGATTGGGGGCAGGACCAGCTGGCCAACCTTCCTCATTCCCTCTCCCTGGCCGGCCTGATCGGCCCCAATCAGGGTGGCTGGCCGGACCCCACCCATGCACAACTTCATGCACTGGGCCTCTAGTATGAAATAAAATTCTATTGTTTAAGCTGTCTGAATGAACTAAAACAAGAATGATCAAGGGCTTACAATGTTTCATATTGTATTTTACTGGGCTTGACTTGTTCCTGCTTCAGCTAATCTTAAAATACTATGTGGATGAATCCAATAAGTTCTATTGAGTAGCACTTTAATTCTAGTAGCCTAGGTAATTTCAGGGCCTGTTAGTAATCTTGTATTTCCCTGACACATTTTATATATCAAGTAGAAATAATGATGTCATTAAAAATAACTGTTCAAAAAATTATGAAAGAAAGTGTAACAGATTCATGTCTCATAGCCAACCAAATGGGAGAGCAACTAACATCATTTGTTAAATCCATTAGTTAAACACCAACATATACTAAACTAGAGGCCTGATGCACAAAGATTCGTGCAAGAATGGGCCTTCCTTCCCCTGGCTGCCGGCACCGCCTTACTCTGGCCCGGAGCCGCCTTTCCACCTTCCCACACTGCCCAGAGGCCCGGAGCGGCTGGGGCAGTGTGGAATGCCTGCGTCGTCGCCATAGCGACAATGCAAGTGTCCTGCCCCTGGCCGCTCGGCGCCTGTGTATGCAAATTAACCCACCATGTTTGTTGGGTTAATTTGCATACTCATTCCTGATTGGCTGGTGGGTGTCGCAAAGGTACGGTCAATTTGTATTTCTCTTTAATTAGTGTAGATTCCCTGAAGTACATGCTATTGTTCTTTTGTTGGTTTCCTTTTCCATTATCAACTCATTATCACACATCATGCTATTCCACTGAAAATGTGTAATGCATCTATTGCTACAGAAAATAGCTAGAATTTCTCAACTGCAACCTCATTCATGAACTCTAACATATCTAAACTTCGTCATGCTTTGTACTTTCATTTTATCCTTTGACAAAATAGTGAGGTCAAATAGAACAGGTATTATTTAAACTCAACAGGTGAATAAAACAGATGCAGAAACACTAAATTAGTTGACCAGGATCAAACAAAATGTGATGGCATTTTGTCTAGAATCCCAATACTCTAACTCCTACTCAGGCCTTTCCCACCACACTGCTGTTTATTTTTGCACCACACAATGTTTCTTTCCTTGTGCACATTAAAAAGCACCAATGGAAGCATAAAAAAATGCCTGGGTAAAGAATTCAGGGCTATGGTTTATTCTCAAAGCCATTCAATTGACTAAGTTTTCCATGTCTTCAATCCTTAAATGACATAAGCTTTCAAATCAAAGTATCCATTAGTGAAGAATATTAAAATAGACGCTTCAAGACATGATCAAGAAATAGGTAGTACAGCATGTCTTAAAATATGGCATTTTATTTTTTAATTTATCCTACTAGGCTAATAATAGATATTTAAAACTCTAACCTACAATCAATTACTTTTATTACTGCATGATCTTATACAAGTATGACAATTATAATATCTGAGTTTGTTTTCTAATCATTCATCATTAGAACTTTAAGAATATCATTGTTATACATAAAACTATGGATATCAAATTTATTTCAACTAGACATTATCTTATTGCAAAAATGTTGTTATAGTAGTTACAAATTAAAATTTAATGCTTCATAATAAAGAACATTTGTATTTTGGACTACATTGAGAATGGCTTAATACATTACAATTATCCCGCAAATTTGTAAAGCAGTAAACCATTAATAATAATACTAGAGTAGCAAAGTTCCTTTTAATCTTAAGGGGTTCTCCTAAATATTAAAAATGAAAACAAACAACACATTTCACCAGAGGAATATTTGGCTGCATTCTTAAATTACTTCAGGATACTGGAAATGCAAAGATTACACGAGTAGCTGTGACAGACAGCTTAACGGTTAAGAGCATGGGCTCTAGAGTTGAAGAGCCTAGAATCAAATGGTAGCCCAATCACCAACTGTGTGGCCTGAGGCAAATTAATTCATTCTCCCTGTACCTCAGTTTCATCATCTGCAAAATGAGGACAGTTAATAGTATCTACCTCATGGGAGTTGGGGAGTTCTGTATTAGATAATATATGTAAAATGCTCGTAAGAATAGGGGACATATAATAAATGCTTGATAGATGTTAGCTACTACTACCACTATTATTATTAGCCCCAAATCTATTAACTACACATGCCTTTCATTCTATATTTTTATACAATTTAAGGAAATAATTCTATTTTACAGAATCTGTAATTCTTATTTCCTACATTTATTGCACATCAGTAATATATCAGGTACTGTGTTACACATAGGGCATTATAAACACCATGGACTTTTGGACAAAGAGTAAGTTAATAGAACAAAATTTTTTATAGGTGCCTGAAGGTATACATTGCCCTAAACGCTAGTAAAGCATGTCACAATGTGAAAAATAAAGCTATCAACAATGAAAATATAGGTGGTCATTAATGAATATGAATTCTATAACGAAAATAATTTTAGTGTCAATGGAAGAGAGTGCTTTTCAGTTTAAAGTTTTCCCAGAGGTTTAATCAACTACTTAGGAAACACAAAGGATTGGAATAGAGCATGAAAACCTGAGTGTGATTCTTGGCATATTACAGGTGCTCAATAAAGATTTGTCTTGTCTAAGACTAGGACTGAAAAGTATCCTAGACTTAATGCTGACTCAGGAGATATTGCCACCTAGTGAAATATTAGGCTCATTACCTGAAATTATCAAGTAATGCTGAGAACTTCCCTAATTTGATCTTACTTAAAATACTTACATGTACATTCATCACAAGTCAGTATTCAGACTAGGTAATGCACTGGTAATAAAAAGACAAATAAGCTGCTATGTCTGCTTCCTACAAACTATAGATGATACAAAGAAATCACATACTCCACAGAGAGATATAAAGTAAATGGTATTGTAGGGAAAACGGGTTTGCTTAATAGATAATCAAAAGCTAACATTTCAGAAAATCTGCTCAAAAAGGCAGTTCAGTGTAGCAAATAAAATCATGGTCTTCAAATACAGACTGTATGGATCCAAGTCCTGGCTCCTGTAAAGTGGGGTAATTATAGAACCTATCTCATAAGATTATTGTGACAAATTAAATATGTGTAAAGTGCTTAAAACAGGACCAGAAATACAGAAAGTGCTTTGTAAGTATTAGCTGTGATTATGATTAAATGTAGAGCAGGATCCTAGAGACTGAGGTAGATAAATATTGATTAATAACATAACATTATTGCTAAAATCTAGCCTTGTAAATGTAATTCAGTAGAAGCCGTTTCTGTGACTAGTACTCTGTTATTATGGGAATCCTTAAAGTACATTATTTGTGGTATTCTGTGACTAAATTTTGTATTACTAGATGATTAACCCTTTCAACATCAGGCAAATAAAACTGCCTTCTGAAAGTAAAAATCATATTTCTTACCAAAAAAAGCTAAAAGTCAGTAGAATGAAAGACCCAAAAGACCACAACTGAACATATGCTTAACAGGGAAAGATGCTTGCTGACTCTTCACAGATTCTGCTAGAACTGAAAGATGGATGATACATTTTGCTACTATTGTGGTCTCATTCGCAGCTTATTTAACTTGTAAAAAAAAACAATCTTGCTCCATTTTCCTTGAAAATTACCTGAACATATCAGCAGCTCTGATAAATACTATTTAAAAGCCATGTAACTGTTCTATATCCTTCAAATTTTGTACCACCAATACGTTTATGTAAAGCTACATGTAAATTTTATTTTCAGGCCAGAAAGTCTGGGCAAAATATATATATTAGAGGCCCGATGCACGAAATTCATCCGGGGGTGCTCAGCCCAGCCTGCACCCTCTCGCAATCCCAACCACCTGCCTGCTGGCTCCTTACCACTTGGCTCACCACTTCTTAGCGCTGTCTCGGAGGCGGGAGAGGCTCCCACCACCGCCACTGCAGCTGCACTCACCAGCCGTGAGTCTGGCTTCTGGCTGAGCAGAGCTCACTCTGTGGGAGCACAACGACCACCAGAGAAAAGCTCCTGCGTTGAGCATCTGCACCCTGGTGGTCAGTGCACGTCATAGCGACTGGTCATTAGTCAGTCTGCAGTAACGATCGTTGGGCTTTTATTACATAGATACACACACACACACACACACTATATTTTCAATAAAATATTTAAAGACTATTTGACTTGATGATTCTGGCCTGTATTTAATGAGTAAAATCTTTTAGTCTGAAAACTTTCATTTTCTAATGGATATATGCCATGCACAAGAACTGTGCTAAAACTTGGATTGCTTGAGATTATGTAACTTCTTCCTAAGCTTCCTCTTTTCAAAGATAAGCAGCAAAGAGTTGGGAAAATATGTTAAAAACATTTTAAGTTTTCATTTGTTTTTAAAGGTTAGAATGTAAAAAATCATGTTCTAAATACACTGCACAAATTTTAATTTCATATGCATTATTAATCATTTAGAACTCCTTCCTCTTCCATGTTAAGATAGTGTGGATGTAACACAATGTTCTTAACTTCACACATTTATTTTCTATTACATCTGAGCTAAAAATTTACACACTCTAATAATTAAAAGGCTACCAAAAAAGCTTGTAAGAGAGGGGAAAATAAAACCCTTTTCAATTCTATTCAATATATAGATGCTTATCAGTATATGAAAACATAAGTTGCCATAAAGTCAAGTATATGTTGTTTGGATGAGTTTGATAACAACCCACTTTACCTTTCTTAGTTTGTTTTAATCTAGTGCTTATTAATTTACAAAGCACTTTCCCAGTCCCTGTCTTATAGTATCTTCACAAATAACAGGTAGCACAGGTATTAATAGCAGGAGTACCATTTACTAGATAAGAAAATGGAGCTTTAGGAAGGCAAGAGCCTTGTGCAAGGTCACTAAAGAAACAGAACTGAGCCCAGCCAGCATGGCTTGGTGGTTGAGCGTCCACCTATGAAGCAGGAGGTCACAGTTCAATTCCTGGTCAGGGCACATGCCTGGGTTGCGACTGGATCACAAGGGCGTGCAGGAGGTAGCCGATCAATGATTCTCTCTCATCATTGATGTTTCTCTCTCCCTCTCCCTTCCTCTCTGAAATCAATAAAAAAAAATTAAAAAAAGAAACAGAACTGAACCTTAAACCCTGCTCTTTCTATTGGCATTTCTAGAATGAACCTCTTAGTTGGAAACATATTGTCTAAAAGCCATATGGGCAAGCCTGACTGGGCTAATCTAATGATGAAATCCTTCTATCAATGAAAAAAATAAATAACTGAAGGAAAAAAAGAGTGGAACTTTAACTTGCATTTGTAGTGAAAATTTCAAAAGCCTAAAAAAAAAAAAAATTGAATGAAGACTGTTGTGAAACCTCTTGAGTCTGAGGAAATAACTGTGGAGTCTATTTCCTATATAACAGTTCTAATTATAAAGTCCTTAGGTAGAGTTATTCTCCTTTATGTGGAGATTTGGGAGAGCACATAGAATGACCTGTTTCAGGATACAAGTTTTAACCAGACACCAGTTTTAGACACTGGCTGACTTGAGAAAGCCATTTGTCTTTTCCTATAATCAGGCAGTGTTTATTTTTGCTAATATTTGCTTGTAATAGTAGATGGTATTATGTTGTTTAACAATTCTACTACTAGTAACAGTGTTCCATAAATCCGAACATGTTAGAGAAATTCATTATTAATTCTCTGCAAAGTAATTTAAAATAAGTCTCAATTTTACACATTATTTTCTTATATAATTTGCCTGAGAAGACATATGAAAATCCATACTATGATCAAGAACTTCAGGTTTAGAACTAAGTTATTAAACAAAATAATTGTTTAATAACTTAGGACTTATCACAACCATTACCAATTCAATCTGTATTAATGCAAATAACTTAACCATTCACATTTCATTAATTTAAAACACTTTGTCCCAATAGTGCCGCATTAATGTGTAAGCTATCCCAGTTTGGCATAAACAGTGAATGATGATACATGACATCTTAAAAAAAAATCAAAGAAATGAAGAAAGTTTTTAATATATAGAAAAATGAATTTTGAGAGTGACAGCACTGTCAGTACAATGCAGAACAATGACATCCTAAAATTAGGACATAAATTAAAGAAATGTATAAAAAATAGCATAAATCCATATATTCTAAGAATGCCTTGCTATTCCTGAAAAAATGTGTCTAGTCTTTATTTCCTTATCTCAGAATGATAGAACAGTGTAATTTTAGAGTAGCAAAGATATCAGATTTATAATTCTGGATCTTGTTTTCACTGACATTAGTTTTTTTGTCTTCTTTTCATGTTAAGAAACTCTACAACTTATTAAAACTATGTGCTTTAGTGAAAAAACAAAAACAGAGAATAAGAAATTAACTCAATATTCAATGGAACACATTAAAGATCTATATTTCCTAAATGTTACTTATTTATTTATTTGTTTGTTTATTTATTTCCTCACCTGAGGATATGTTTTCATTGATTTTAAAAAGAGAGGAAGGGAAAGAGAGAGGGAAAGGTACAGGGAGAAGAAGAGGGAGAGAGCGAGAGAAAAGGAAGGAAGGAAGGGAGAGAGGGAAGGAGGGAAGGAGGGAAGGAGGGAAGAGGGAAGGAGGGAGGGAGGGAGGGATTGGTTGCCTCTCACACCCTGACCAGGGATCAAGCCTGCAATCTGGGTATGTGCCCTGACTGGGAATCGAATCTATGACCTTTCAGTGTACAAGATGATGCTCAACCAACTGAGCCACACCAGCCAGGGCTACCTTTTAAATTTAGTTACCATTCCTAAATAATTTTAGATGCCTCTTGCTTATTTAAATTGACTTATAAAGAAAAGTGATGATTACTTTTCTGAGATTCCAATGTAAGGGCACAACTATTATGTGTACTTTTGCTGATATTTAAACTCCAGAATAATAGTGCTTATGGACAAATAAAATGCTATAATACAATAATAACATAATCTATTTATGTGCATGGCTCTTACAATATGTTCAAGAGAACTTTGTTAATACAAAGAATGACAGTTGTCAGAATTCACA
This sequence comes from Eptesicus fuscus, assembly GCF_027574615.1. NCBI lineage: Eukaryota > Metazoa > Chordata > Mammalia > Chiroptera > Vespertilionidae > Eptesicus > Eptesicus fuscus. The sequence continues at coordinate 74,633,321 of NC_072482.1, read as the reverse complement.
ATTCCTGGTTCAGTATAAATGTAAAGGTTAGTTTAAATATTCTTTACTTATCAAGCAGTGGACTTACCATGGAAATCATAAATATACAGAAGAACTGGCTCATTCTGCCCAAATGCACAAAACGCAACCATATTTTCAAGTGGATGATAAGAAATGTCTCGAATGGGTGACTTGAATGGCAGGTCAGAATACATTGCTACTTGTTCTCCTAAATAAGAAAAGATTCAATAATGTGTATTGCTATTTCTTATTAGAAGATTATTCTGCAACTTATTGAAAATATTTAAAGAAAGTAATATGAAGCTCATGTTTTCTACATGAAAACCTCATATACTTATAAATATTTGAGCACTACTGAATTTCATAATTATATTTATTTTTCATTCTGTTGGCCCTCCTCCTTCTACTTCTCAATCCAAACTCTTCAACAAGGTTTTCAAGGCACAAAATAGACCGAGTTTGGAGGTACCTGACTGAGTTTTGACAGGGCTGAGCAAATGCCAGCTAACAAAGAACTCCAGAGAGAACTAGGGAGGAACTGCAGGACTCTAAAACTGAAGAAACTCTCTGGTTGGGGAAGGCTTGGTGGGAATTAATTTTTTTCCAGAGGCTGTTTGAGGTACCATCTCCTTTAAAAATATATGTGATTACTACTGGCTAAAAGAGGCCTACAGCAGACGTCTAAGAAACCTCTGAAAAGCAGAACTCAAAAAGCAAAAACTCTAGATCCATTTATTTAAGGGGAAAAGAGATTTAACATTAAAACACACACACACACACACACACACACACACACACACACACACTTTATGGATTTCAGAGAGGAAGGGAAAGGGAGAGAGAGAGAAAGACCAGTGATGAGAGAGAATCATCAATTGACTGCCTCCTGCACACCCCACTTTGGGGATCGAGCCCGCAACCTGGGCATGTGCCCAGACTGGGAATCGAACCGCGACCCTATGGTTCATAAGTCAATGACCAACCACTGGGCCATGCCGGCCAGGCTTAACATTTTTGAATTTATGTTAAAATATAAAAATGCAGTAAGAAAAAAACCTAAGGAAACTGACTAGTCAAAAATGCCTAAAGGAAACACCAACAGAATAAACAAGGGAAAATTTAATACTGTTCTTAAGAAATTATACAGTGAATTTTATAAAATTCTCTCAATTTATTACTAAAAATGTTTATGTAGTTATAGCTTTTTTTAAATAGCAAAGGTAAGACACAAATATCCCAATGTAATAGTTTATTTTATTGGAAAAGAAGTGAATTATAGTAATTCAGGTAAATTGCTACTGAGTTTCATACATCAAAAGGTTTAACAGGAATGTTTCTAATGAAAATATATTGTAGATGTTTCATCACTCTATACCTATTTATATTCCAAATTCAGCTTGTAACACTTGTTGTATTTTATATTACAGTCCTCATTAAATACTTTTATAAGATCCACCATATCTCATTACAGACAAGGAAATAATAAACCTTAAATCATAATGTGGAATTCAAAATCCATGCATATATCAAAACAATAAAGAACAGAATTTAATGTAAATTTAGACTGCAGCTGATTTCTATTATCAGCATTCCAATTCTAGAAAACATAATGGAGAACCTGCAATCAGAACTCCCTTGAAAATTATTCCATAAAATGGTAGTTTTCACACTTCTTCAAAAATAAAAAATAAAAATTTAATTAAATATTTACCTGTTTCTGGGTTCCAAACATATACTATACCATCCTCACTTCCAGCAAAGAGAAAAGTCCCACAAGGTGTCAAAGTACTGTGAATCTTCTCCCGATAATTTGCTGCTCCTACAAATTTCCTTGCTGCTAATCTTTAAACAAAAAAGATTTTACAAATGTAAAATCTGGGTGGTAAAAAGTTTTAAATACTTGATTTGCACTCGAACAGACAATTTTTAAAAATCTGCTAAGTAGGAAACATTCTATGATGGATGCAGACTAAAGAACAGAGTACCGCGCTCAGGGAGTTTAGAATTAGTAGGAGAAAGAAGGAATGCATCAATGTAATACAGTAAGTGGATATAGGAAGTGCCACATGAGAAGAAAAGAAAGAGTACTTTGTAGATTTGGGTAAGAAAAATTATTTCTAGCTATGAAAAGAAACTACATTATGGAAGTAGCATTTTAGTTGGTTACTAAAAAAAGGAACAGAATTTTTCTATTTTTCACTTGTGATGAATTTTAAAAATTACACTTGATCCTTACAGAAACATTAGACAGCCATATTATTAAATCATCTATTAAGTATGACATACAGGCTTGTAGGCTTTTTTGCTTATGAAAAATAGCTAACACAGTTTTAATTTAATGCTTGCTATGTGCCAGTCAGGTGCTATTATCATCCCTGGTTTACAGAGAGGATATTACATACACTGCTCTGTTATCTGCTTTTGTTCTGTCAGCAGAAACTCACAAGTAATGGCCCTCCATGTCAGAATATATAGATTATACATTATCTTTTTAATAGGTATATGTTATATCATTGTCTAAGTGTATCTTAAGACATTTTCTATTGTTGGACAACACATGCTGTTTCCAGCTTTCACCTACCACGAACATGATTCCTATAATAAATATTATATATATAGTACTATTTTATTTTTATTAAATTTATTGGCGTGACACTGATTAATAACATTACATAAGGTTCAAGCATACAATTCTATAACAAATCATCTGTATATTCCATTGTGTGCTCACCAGCCAAAGTCTAGTCATACCAGTATATTTGACCTCCTCTTTATCCCCCACCCCATTCCTGGTAACCTTCATACTGGTAACCTTCATACTACTGTCTAATTTTTTGCACTGTTTTATATTATCTTAACATAAATTCTGAGACTTGAGGTTACAAAGTCAAACATTTCTGCAGTCCTTGCCATCCTATATAATGAAAGCCTAATATGCGAAGTGTTCGACCTTTCCTATGACCGTTCGACCAATCCCTATGACGCACACTGACCACCAGGGAGCAGACGCTCTGACTGGTAGGTTAGCTTGCTACTGGAGTCCAGCTGATCGGGACTGGGTGAGATGGGCCAGACATGCCCTGGAGCCCTCTTGCGGTCCCTCCCCGGCCCCTATCGTGCACTGGTGGGGTCCCTTGGCCTGGCCTGCACCCTCTAGCAACCCAGGACCCCTTGTGGGATGTCGGACTGCTGGTTTCAACCCGATCCCCACAGGCCAGGCTGAGGGACCCCACCAGTGCACGAATCCGTTCACCAGGCCTCTAGTATGTTATATTTTAAGTACTTTACATATATAAACTAGTTTATCCCCCCCCCCCCCAAAATCTAATGAGTATATGTACAGGCAGTCCTCAGGTTACGTCGGACTCAATGTATGTCAGTACGTCATATCATGGTTACATCGCCATTTCCCATTTATTTATAAAAAAAAAGTTCCGTCATTTTGACGTATGTACATATGTGCTTTATGTTTTTTATTATTTATTTACCACAAGTAAAGGTCAGGAATTGTTATCTTTCTTTTAAATTTTTTTTACTGTTTCACTTCATTACTGCTGTGTATGTGCTCCATGTGAGCGACGTAGGTGCTTACTTAGATGGGTTCCGACTCACGGCAAAAATCGCGTTATGTCGCAAAGTAGGAACGGATCTCTGATGTAACCCGAGGACCTACTGTATTATCTTTCCCATTTGAGTGATGAGAAAAGAGACACACACAGGCAAATCAGCTAGCAAGGGGTGGAAAAGGCCATTATTTTATTCTAAGTTTGCCTCCGAGACCAAGCATAATCTTAATGCTGAAAACTATACTGCTTAAAAAGAGAATAACAAAATCATACAGACAAACTCCTTCTGCCTAGAATACAACTTATATTATCCCACCTCTAACTTTATTCCAGGCTTTTCATGTTTTCCTACTGAATACACTTCCACCTTATCTAAATTCTATCTCTTCTTCAAGATTGAGCTCAAAGGCCTGCCTCTCCATAAAGCCTATATTATAGCCACCACCTTTATTGTTAGAAAGACTGTATTATAGTCACCACCTTTATTGTCATGAAAAATGTAATCCTTATATTATATATTTATATTCATTAAAAATACATACTGAGGCCCCTAGCCGATGTTGTACAGTGGTGAGAGCATCGACCCTATAACTGAAGGGTCTCAGGTTCGATTCCAGTCAAGGGCACAAACCTTGGTTGCAGGCTCGATTCCTGGCCCATGTGCCAGAGGCAACCAATCGATGTGTCTCTCTCACATTGATGTTTCTCTCTCTGTGTCTCCCCCCGCTCCCTTCCACTCTCTAAAAAAAAAAAAAAAAAAAATCAATGGAAAAAATATCCTCAGGTGAGGATTAACGAAAAACAACAACATACTGAGTATTTGCTATCTGACAGGCATAGCATGGGTGCTACGTATAGAAAAAAGAATAAGCAGATTCCAGTCCTAGAAGATTTCAGTTTAACCTAATTAAATGTTTTGTGTGTCATTCTGGAGGCAGTACACCCCGAATGTAAACTCCTGATGAGCTACTTCTGCTAATCATGCTCCAGCAGCACCCATGCCAGTGTCTTGGACAATTCTACATAAATATTTAAGGGCTTACCTGTTAGCCCTAAAAGGATAACTGCAAAATAAACTAATATAGATCACCACATTTGTCTTTCTAAAAGCAATAATGAAATCTGATAACAGAGCTTCCTCTCCTCTGTTTTGCTGGAACTCAATACTGAAACAAAGCACACCAGAAGTCCATGCTGACTTTCCCAGAACTCTACTTCTGCCTCTTACATTAAAGGTATTTCCCTTCATTGGCCTTTTTCAGAAATAAAACAAACAAACAAAAAACAAGGATGAATTATTCAAAAGCCCTCTCATTCAGTTATGACATTGTATCATAATACTACGCTATATCTGTATCATAGAGATAAAAGATGTTCCATGACAGAAGTTCTTTTAAATTGTGAAAATAAAAACCAATTAACTACATTTCAACATCAAAACTATTCACATTTTGGGCCAGAGAATTCTTTGTTGCTGGGGGCCATCTTATGAACTATAGGATGCTTAGCAGTATCTCTGGTCTCCATCCATTAGATAAAAAACATTCAAAAATGTCCCCAGACACTACCAGATGTCCCCTGAGGGACAAAATTGTCTAGGTGAGAATCACAGCTGCATTTCATATATATGAATTAATTCATTACTTATTCTATGAGTGCTTAACCTGTCAATAGTGAAATATACTTACATTCGAAGATCCATAATTCTCAATGTACTGTCTTTAGTATGGATTAACAAACGTTTTCCATTGGGATGAACCTCCAAATAATTTATTGGAATCCCCTTAAACTCACTTTCTTTAATTTCCTAAAATGATACAAAGTACAAATAAAACTGTATAACAAATGCTAGGTACAAATTCGAGAAAAGTGCTGGCAGACTTCGTGTTTATAATATTTTCTTCTTTCTTTCTTTCTTTCTTTCTTTCTTTCTTTCTTTCTTTCTTTCTTTCTTTCTTTCTTTCTTTATTTCTTTCTTTCTTTTATTGTTTAAAGTATTACATATAGTATTACGCATGTCTCCTTTTTTCCTCATTGGCCACCCCCAGCCCCCGCACATATTTTTCTTTATCATATTCTTGCTTAAACTAGAAGAGGCCTAACTGTGAAGTCCAGGTTCTGTATCAAGGCGCACAGACACTTCATCTTAAAGGACAGAGGAACACAGCTTAGCATCCCTCACACTGCTGGTTGAAGAGAACCAGTAAGAAACTGCAGTCCCTGTCTCGTCCTGGGGCATTAAGTACAAAAAAAGTCCAGCTCATTTCCTAACTTTTGACTGTCTCAAATAACCATACCAGGCTGCAGATTTTCAAGGTAAATTTTCATTTTGGTTAATACGCTGAGGTAAAGAAACACATGCTTTTTAACACAAATAACAGACTCTGCATTGTAGACTCAGATGATTGGAACTGGTGCCTTCAAAGACTGGCCAATCCCGCAGATATATAAGTAATTAGAATTATTTTCAAATTGTGTGAAATTAAACTACATCATGAATCCCGAGCCATCATTCATTAATCTGATGATTTAAAATAGAATAGATGGTTTCTTAAACAGATCTGATAGACTGAAGAAACTTAACTAAAGTTCATGAAAATTCTTTTACATGTACAGTGTCTTTTTATCACACAAGGACAATTGTTATAATCTATTATAAGGAATAATAAATTGAAACATAAATTACTACTTATAGATGGTAATGTAATATAACATACACCTCATTTAAGCATAAATTTCAGTAATGAAGCACTGAATGCCACAGTGCAAATTAGAGCTCAAGAAAATTAAAGGAAAGCCTGGCCAAAATAAAGAAAATTTTCACTAAGTTACTATATCATCAATTAGCCATCAAAAAGACATGGTAATTAATCAGTGATAACAGACTTTTCGGGGACTGAGAAAACCTTAATTTTTTTTGAAAAGAGAGAACAGAATGTCCTGATGCGTTATTTTAAGGCTGTGTTGTTCAATGTTTTTTCTAATTTCTTTAATTAATGAAATGTGGTTTTCTACCTTATTTACACTCCAGAGGCGCACCGAATGCTGCAAATCATTAACTTTGATGTAGGTATTCCAAACAACAATCACCCCCGTGCAGTCTCCCGAATACATGTGGTGACCTATTTAAGAAAATAAAATTACTCACTGATTGTTATGCAGAGGTGTAGAGAGAAATAGCATGAAGTTGGGAAAAAGCATTCCAGTAAAACAGTCAAAGAATCCTAGGACTACCAGAAGGTATTTCAATTTAAAGAGCCAGAAAACCAAACACAACAAACACTCAAATCCCAATTATCTTTAAATGAACTTTTCACTTCAATTATTTTTGATGACTTCTTTCCCTTTGGATTTCCCTGATTTTAATACAAAAAGAAATGAGCATCACAGTACATATGTATATTCCAAAGCTAAACAAATTATCTGAATTATCTAATACATATCTGTATTGCTCACTTTTATCAACTTACATAATCAGTTTTATATTCCTAGAAAAGCACCTTTACTCTAATATATAATGTTAGCATAATGCCCAAAACCCAGCAGGTATTCAATGATCAGAGAATAAATAAAATAAATAACAGGTGTTCCAATTTCACATTAATTCTTTTTAAAATTATTTATTTATTTATTTATTTTAGAGAGAGAGAGAAAAAAAGAGGGGTGGGGGGAGTCAGGAGAGAGACGGATAGATATTGATGTGTTGTTCCACTTATTCATGCATTCATTGGCTGATTCTTTAAAATATATTTTTATTGATTTCAGAGAGGAAGGGAGAGGGAGAGAGGGAAACATCAATGATGATAGAGAATCATTGATCGGCTGCCTCCTGCACGGCCCCCACTGGGGATCAAGCCTGCAACACGGGCATGTACCCTTCAGTCCACAGGCCAACGCTCTATCTACTGAGCAAAACTGGCCAGGGCCATTGGCTGATTCTTGCATGTGTCCTTAGAGGGGATCACACCCACAATCAATGGTGCACTGGGATGATGCTCTAACCAACTGAGCTGCCTGCCCAGGGCAACATTAATTCTTAAAGTCAACCTATCTTAAAGTTGAATGGAACATTAGAGACCATCAAGTTCAACTTCATGCCCACTCAGAAATATTTTACACACCATTATGAACAGATAGCCATTCAGAAACTGAATTTCATATTTTAAAAAGTAGCTTATTCAAATGATAAACTGCTCTATGTATTAGGATGCTTTTTTTTTTTTTTTTCCAATTCTGAGCAAAGAAAATCTGTCTTCTGTAGCTTTGGCTTTATCTTTATCCACTGAAGCAACACAACTTAGCCAAGTAGTGAAGAAATTCTTCATCTCCCTTTTATAATCTGAGCTACTTCTATAATAACACAGTTTTCAGATACCTTTCTATCGTTGGCTGACTTTTCTGAATGTGTTCCAATGTATTAGCAGCCTGAGAGTTGAACAGAGTACATTAGTATAACTTTAATCTGGGCCCATACTAATTAATTATAGCTATAGTCTACATATCTAGTGTCTTAAATAATGTAAAAAATTGACTATTTGATAGATATAACACATTTCTCTATTTTTTCAGTTAATAAAATAATCTATATTTCATATCTGTAAATCACCATCTACACTATTCATATACTAAGATAAACCTTTAAATAATTGCAAATTTCCCTTCTATATGCTTCTGAATTTAAAAAAATAATAATGTTGGTACATTTAAAATTTATATTTTCAATATTCTTTTGGGATTTTCTCTTCATCTTCTTTCTACCATTTAACTTAAAAGGCCATTTTTTAAAAAGTACTGAGGGGATAATCACCAACCCAATAAAATATAGTTATGAAATTTGGAACATGACTGGTTGTTACAGCAAAGATTAGTTAAATCTAAATGTTTAGGAACTTAATGACTTCAAAATTACAAACACGTATAAATTTTTAATATGTATAAATTTCAGTATACACAAACAATCATCAATACATAAACTCCCTCTCATGCTTAAATATTTATTATCCTAGTAAGATAAAGCAAATTTTAATTCTTCATACAACTAGCTTTATTTGGAATATGTTCACTGACATACCTTCAGTATCAAAACAGAGAGAGTTGATGAAACTCTTATGAGTGTCAAACTGCCGGATCAATATGGCAGGATCCTCTTTCATATCAACTTTCCATATCCGTACCACAGCATCGTAACATCCTGTAACCACCAGCTCTTTTGCAGCTGGGTGGAACTTAGCCGTGTAGACAAAACAAGGATGAGGTAAAAGTTTGAAAGTATTTGTATTGTTTATTTCATTTTTCCATATCCTGGAAAAGGATAAAAAGTTATATATTGCTTCTAAAAGATACAAGTTTCTTTAAAAGTTTCTCTAGGAACCAGTATAGCCAATGGGATGTACGTAAGCAAGTGACAATGACAAACTAAATTTAAATTTTGTAACTAAAAATTAATCTAATCACATTTTTGATGGCTGGGATTCTTTACATTTGACAAAGCTATTTCTTACAGTTATTATAAAGTGTAATGGTGAATTTGTTTACTAACTATAATCTATACTATCAAGTTAAAAACTGTATTTGTCTTTTTAAAATCTATCTACTTTTGACACTGACTAAACAAATACACATCAAATAATTGGTAAAATATTGCATTTAATACAATATACATAAAAATAAGATACAGGGAGAAACTTTAATGATTTCTCATTTAGGTTATGATTATGCTTTTGCAAAATACTTACTAGTGGAGGGTTAGATAATAGGATACTCTATTAACTTTATATTAGTAATATAGATGATAAACATGAAGATCTCAAAGACCTATAAGCCATAATTAAATTACTATATAAATACTTTAGTAAAATAAGTTAAAATACCAGAAAACAGACAATTCAATATTAAGCACTCTCATTATCTCTACCTATAAATAATGGATAATTAAAAATATTAACATTATTATCATTGCTATAGTCTTGACAAAAGAGTAAACTCTATGGGTTAAGCTGTTATGTCAATTCTAATCAATGTGTAAAAACAGGTAAAATCTACCAACAGACAGGCGCTATATGAGTGTGGAATATTGCATTTTTAAAAGATTAAGTTATAGAATTTGAAGAATACATTAACCTTTTAATATGGGGATTTACAATACATCCTTTTAATTACTGCCTAAGAACTAATGAAAATTAAGTCAATAAAAGAAAAAAAATACAGTTGCTATTCAAGAATAACATTCTATGAATATTCTCAGCATCTACTTAAATACAGAATATGATCTTCAATTACTAGGAATCCAAACTAATGATGAAGGAAGTGAAAGAACATGTTTTCAAGTATAAACAAAATACATGTGTCAGAATAGAAACACTTTAACCATAGGAATACTTTCAGTGAACTTACGTTACATGAAATATATCACCTCCCCCTGCTCCTGAGGGGCGATCAGAGCCAGCAGCCACCTCTCACACTGCTGCCGGTGCCATCAGCGCATGGGAGCGGCAGCAGCGGGAGCGGGGCTGCTGACAGATAGGGGACCGGGGGCCTCGGTGGGAGGGGCCAGGCAGGGGCACGGAGGATGGGCCTAGACCCACCCCTGTGCCCATCACAGCCTTGTGGCCCACAGTTCCTTTCAAGGTGCATGAATTTGTGTACTGGGCCCCTACTTTTAAAATAAAAATGAAGCTTTTTATGGGAAAACAAAGCTGGTATCAAGGGTAGCTTTAGTCACCCAATCAATGGTAGAATCCAAGATCAAAGCAAATATATTAATAGGTTTGGGGAAAAAATCAGGCTCATCATAGACAGAAAAGAAGGATACAGTAGGTCTTCGGGTTACATCAGAGATCCGTTCCTACTTCGTGACATAACGCAATTTTCACCTTTAGTCGGAACCCACCTACATAAGCACCTACGTCACTCACATGGAGCACATACACAGCAGTAATGAAGTGAAACAGTAAAAAAAATTTAAAGGAAAGATAATTCCTGACCTTTACTTGTGGTAAATAAATAATAAAAAACATAAAGCACATATATACATACGTCAAAATGATGGAACTTTTTTTTTTTTTAATAAATGGGAGATGGCAATGTAACCACGAAACGACATACGTCGAGTCCGATGTAACTTGAGGACTGCCTATACATAAATTTGTAAAGACCAGATGTCTGTAACAAAAAAGTTACTACAATTGGAAAAGAAAAACCATACCAAAATTAAAACAGTATATGGAGAGAGAGAGGGCGGGCCTATTTGGGACCATTATACATGGAAAAGTCTTTGATGATTAAAGATAACTAAAAAAGGAGATTTAGATTAAATCCTTATGGCCCAAGCTATCCAGTAGGAAACAGTTACTAAAGAAATATGACTGATGACAAGTGACAGTGATCCCGAGGAAGACAAAGTAGAAGACAAGGGCAGAGTGACCCATACTGCTGCCACTTTCAAGCATCGCAACTCTAATACTCTTCCTTTCAACTTGGGCCTACCCATTGTCTGTATTCCTTCCCTCTTTCAGAACCTCACTGCCTTTTTTACTCTAGCCACCATGTTTCTTTCTTCACTAAGTTAAACCTTTACAATATTTTTATGATGTAAGGAGTCCTAAATTAGTATCACTTTCAAAAGCTACATAAAGAAAAAAGCTTACTTTATTATAATATATTACATGTTGTGTGGGGAAACCAAGATGGCTTCAAGAAATGGTGAAATCTGACCTGGGTTTTGAAGGATGACTATGAGCACACAATGGCTCACAAAAGGCACAGAAATATTTATTGTGTGAGTTGGGCAGGAAGGGCATTTAAGCATAGGAAGAATAGGTAAAGTAACAGGGCATGGAGATGCCAAAGAAGATGTCAATGATATTTCAAAAGATTGTGTGGATAAGGCAGAGCATAAATGGGAAGTGCACAAGAGAGGAATGTAAAGCCAATGAGGGACAGCCTGTCATGCTATGCTAAGTAAGGAACTAGAACGTTTTCTAAAGGGCAGTGGTAATCAGAGATTTTTTTAAAATCAAGACATCATGGAAGCTGATTTTGGAGGAGGGTAAGGTAACAAGGGCTTGAATTAAGGTCACAGCAGTGAGGATAAAAAGGATGATAGAATGGTGAGCCTTTTAGGAGAAAGAATTGACAGACTTTAGTACTACTTAGATGTAGAAATAATTGGTGGAAAGAAAAGAAAAGATGAGGACTACTCTTGAGTCCCAGCCTGGGAGACAGGGTGGATAAGGCTATCATTAAAAATATCTATATCTATATCTATATCTATATCTATATCTATATCTATATCTATATCTATATCTATATCTATATCTATATATAGTGAATATGCAAAGTGTCCCCTTGGGAGTTCGACTGGGAGAGCAGGAGTTTGATCACTCGCTATGACATGTGCTGACCACAAGGGGGCAGCGCGGAATGAAGGAAGGCCCCACCAGCAGCCGGAAGGCCCCGGTTGGCCCTGATTACCAGCCAGTCCTAGGAACCCTACCCATGAACGAATTCTGTGCACTGGGCCTCTAGTATAGCATAAAAGGACTAAAAGAGGAAGACAGAGTTTGGTAAGTTTGGTTTTGGACTTGAGGTGCCACTGGACACAATGCAGACAGAAGTGTGTAATAGAAAGTCAATCTCAGAAAAAAGTGGGAGGTAAAGGTCATTAGCATATAAGTGGATTCAAAGCCAGGGAAGACAAGAGAGGCCAGGATAAGCACACCAAACCAGGGAAGACAATCAAGCAAAGAATCTTGAAGATAAACATCTATAAAGAATAGGCAGAGGAAAGGAACTAAAGAAAGAGAATGAGAATTAGTCGGAGTCCTAAAAAGAAAAAAAAGAAACTGTCAATAAAAGCCATAAATTGAAAATATTTCAAGACTGGTCAATAATTAAATACTGTAGTGAAGGCAAGAGAGTAAGAACTAAAACTGGCCAACAGATCTGGAAATTAGCAAGTGACCTCCTGAAGAAGGTTTCCATAGCATGGTGGGAGTAAAAGCCAGACTAACTGGGCTGAAGTAAAGAGATAATTGTGTGTAGGGTGCTCTTGATGTTGTAGAAAGAAAAATGATGTGGTATTTGGAAGGCATAAAGAGTTGAGAAAAAGATTTTTTAAAGATCAGGAGATTTGAGCATTCAGTTGACACTAGAACAACGTGAAGTTTGAACTACCATGGTCCACTTACTTATACACACATTTTTAACATATTTTAAAACTGCATTTTTGATCCATGATTGGAGATCGTGTATGTGCCGTATTTCTAAGGTGAGAGTACAAAATCAATATAGAGAAAAGATACTAAAGAGTCAAGAGGTGTAGGAAATAGAAGTTAACAGAATTGCAGATTAAAGGACTGAGATTAAAGGCACCCATACCTCTTTGCTAAGAGAGATGGACAGAGTAAAGGTGGGTACATTTATAGATGTTAGATGGGAAACCAGAGGGAAATATAGGAAGTTCATGTCTGGCTATTCACTGTAAATTGAAGGCAGTCATCTAATGAAAATAGGAAGATTATGGTTTGTGTAGAGAACTTGAAGCATGGTAAGGTTTAGATCTGCTACCAGAGAAAGGATAGCTGAATAAAGATGAGTAAAAGGACTGCTTGGGAGAGATGAAAACTCAAGTGATTTTCAGATTGACAAATCCAGTAAGGTCTTAGTAAGATTACATGTTTTTCTCTGGCATAAACTGGCATCTGACAGAACAGCTATGCCATTCTTGAGGATATTATTAAGAGTGACTAATAGTAGTAGAGTCCCAGCTAGGCAGAGAGGTAAAAATCCATTGTCACCAGTTGTCATCTATTTCATCTTTCTATATAAAAGCCTAAGCGACCATCACAACCGAACCAGGGAAGACAACTGAACAGGCTGCGTGGGCGACCAGGCAGGCAGGGGGGTTAGTGAGGGGCGACCAAATGACCGAGCAGCAGGCTGTGTGGGGCAACCAGGCCGGCGGGGGGGCAGTGAGGGGCGACCAAACGACCGTGGGGCGACCAGGTTGGCAGGGGGGGCAGTTGGGGGCAACCAGGCCAGCAGGGGCGGGGCAGTTGGGGGCGATCAGGCTGGCAGGCAGAGGCAGTTAGGGGTGATCAAGCCAGCAGGGGGGCAGTTAGAAGCGATCAGGCTGGCAGGCAGAGGCAGTTAAGAGTGATCAGGCAGGCAGGCAGGTAAGGGGTTAGGAGCCAGTGGTCCAGGACTGCGAGAGCGATGTCCAACTGCTAGTTTAGGCCCGATCCCGGGGAGGCTGCAGGCTGGGCTGAGAGGACCCTCCCCCTCCCCCATGCACAAATTTCATGCACCAGGCCTCTAGTTTAAATATAAACAAACAGTAATGATAACATCTTAATCAATTAGACATTTTATATTGAGAAGAAAGCCAATAAGATTAGTAGAAAAAGGGACCCAGATACTAGAAGTATCTGTAAAGAGTGTATTTAAAGGAATAGGAATCTTAAGTAAGTGTGAAATCAGAGTGGATCTCAAACTGCACTATATGTCAATTTTCTAGTCTGTAGAGATAATAAATGCCATTTGTTGGAATCAAATTTAAAGGACATAATTAAGCCCTAACCAATTTGGCTCTGTGGTTAGAGTGTCAGCCTGCAGATTGAAGGGCCGCGGGTTCGATCCTGGTCAAGGGCACATACCTCGGTTGCAGGCACAATCCCCACTCCGGTAGGAGTGTGAGGGAGGCAACCAATCAATGTGTCTCTCTTATAATCATGTTTCTCTCTCTCTTTCCCCCTCCCTTCCACTCTCTCTAAAATCAATGGGGGAAAAATATCCTCAAGTGAGGATTAACAACAACAACAACAAAAAAGACATTTATAAAGGACATATTTAAAAGCATCTTAAACAGCTGCCTAACAATATTTTTAGATACATCCAAGGCAGATCAAGCAGGTACAAAAAATGTAAATGTAACTTTAAAAAAATAGCTATTAAAATATTCTATTGTGAAACTTATTAAATTGAAAAGGGTTATTTTAAGACTCACATTTGGAAAAATACAAATATCTGACAAACTATATAAAGTTTTTAAAACATAGGTGATATTCATTTATCTACCCTACTCTATATACTGAGCACCACTGTGTCCTGGGCTCTGTATCCAGCTAAGAGTGAACATGGAATCCCTACCATCAAGAGCTTATATTCTAGGAAATATTTCAGTTGTTTAATAACTTCATCTCAAAGCATTAATTGAAATCATTTAAAGACAGTGAGGACTAGAAATATTACATATCACATAAATAAAATGTATTTTGCAAATATGTCTTCAAGAAAAAAGTTTTCACTACTACTTATTTAATTAATCAACAATCCTGATAATCCCTTGATAAACAAACATGTTTGAAGCATAAGAGTAGTTCTATCACTTTATATTCTCTTTGCTTTTCTTGATGGCAAACAGCGTACACATTGAATACTACACAAATATACTAACCTGGCAGTGCCATCAGATGATGCAGTAAGGATATAGTGATCATCCTTTGACCAGCAGAGATCATAAATGATATTGAGGTGGCCATACAATTTTCTCATGAAACGTCCAGAAGGAATTTCGTATACTAATGAAAATATTAAAAAATTAGTAGGTTTCCAGATGGAGGATCCTTAATACAGTAATATACAAATTCATAATTTATAATAATTTGTAAAATAAGCACTGTCTCTAAGAATATGACCAAAGATTTTCAGCATAAAACATTTCAAAATCTACTCACAAATAGTTTTTCACTTGCTTTAAACACAAGAATTTACACATAAAATTTTATATATACTACAATTAACAATTATTCTCATTTCTCCAAAGCAATTTTCCTAATAATCTTTGATAGTCAATTAATCATATAATAAATAACATTTAAATTACAATTCAGTTAAAAGATTCTATAATTTGGGCTTTCATTAAAGAGGTATTATTTTACCTGAAAATTGATTAAATTTTATTTGAAGTAACAAATAATTTAAATTGTATTATTGTCAGAAAAAAAATCTAACACTAAAATTTTAGATTTAGTAAAGGAATTAATAGGCAACCAATTTGATAAACAGTATAGTATTGCTATATTAATGTACACAATAACATCATCTAAGACAGCAATTTTCAACCTTTTTAATCTCATGGCACAGAGAAACTAATTGCTAAAATTCTGCAGCACACCAAAAAAAGTATATTTTTTGCCTATCTGACCAAAATAATAGGTATACTTTTGATTCATTCACATTGGACTGCTATTGATGTATGGGCTGGTGTCATTTTTAAATTTCACAATCTAAAGGTAGAGAGGTCAATGCCCCTAACTAAATAGTTAGGTATTACATGTTTTAAAAATTCTATCGGCACACTCAAGTTGAAAAATCACTGATCTCAGATAATGACTTAACAGAACAACAAAGTTTCCAAGTCTCTACTTCCGCCTAGTGGTCAAACTAATTGCACTTAAGATACTAAGCAGTACAGAGTACTTCTGGTATAAGCAAAGGCTGTGTGTGTGGAGGCTAAGGCTGACTATTGAAAGTATATTCCAATACCATACTTTCAGAACCTCTCAGCAGACACTGTGAGACCTATAAACTCAAGGCATTTTAAAAAATCTCCCTTTAACCATTAGCTGACTACTAAACTAACCAAACAGAGACTTCAGTGGCAACACATGACAAAGGCAAAAGACTACAGAATTAATCCAGGAAGGTCATAAACAAAACAACATATCCTGATTGACTAGAGAGAGTGGGGGAATATGAATTTCAGAGCTGCCACACTTCAAAATTTAAAGTACCCAGTTTTTGACAAAAAAATTAAGGGGGTGTGAAAAGATAAAGAAAACAGAAAAGTATGACCATACACAGACAAAAAGCAGTCAATAGAAACTGTTCATGAGGAAGCCTTAGTCTTCCCTTTAAATCCATGCTTATAAAGATGTTTAAAGATCTAAAGAAAACAATGTCTAAAGAATTAAGGTGTGAGAATTTCTTATTAATAAAGAAAAAGAAATTATAAAAACAGAACAAACAGTAATTATAGAGTTGGAAAGAACAATAACTAAAATAATTCACTGAGGGGCTCACAGCAGATTTGAACTGGCAGAAGAATCAGGACTTAAAGACAGGTCAATCGAGAGATTATGTAGTTTAAGGAACAGAAAGAAAAAGAATAAAGAAAAACAAATGAAAATGCAGAGGCTGTGGGACACCATCAAGTGTACCAATACAGAAATTACAGGAGTCCCTGAAGAAGAGAAGAAATATAAAGAGGCAGAAAGAACACTTAAGAAATAAAGACAAAAATATTCCTAAATTTGTGAAGAACATTAATTTGCATATTCTATAAGCTAAACAAATTTTAAGGAGACATCATAATCAATCAAAAATAAAAAAAAGATTCTTCTTCTGTATTTTAAGATTTAAACAGTAAGTAAAGCTAAATTTATATAGCATTTTGAACAAGATTTTTTAAGCATAAGTAGCACATATTTATCACAGAAATGTTGAAAACATATAAATCAAAATGAAAATAATTCTTCCATTACCACAAAGAATGAAATCACTATTAATATTCTGGAGTATGTTTCCTAAGAATCTTTTTTCCCCCTATGCATAAGTTTTGGTGAATTTTTAAAATAGCATAGCTGTAATCAGACTACACAAATAATTTTGTATTTTTTAAAACTAACATTATTTCATAAGGAAGAATATTTATTTAATAAATGCTAATCAAGCTGATTATAAGTCCCTGCTTAAAAAAAGCAAATCAACAAAGAAATAACTGTGTGAAGCTGAGGAATGTTCAACAGGATGTAGTGCTTAGAACAGACACCCATGAGGAGCTGAGGTAAGCTGGTTTTCATTACTAAGCAAGAAGTAAGGGAAAGTAGCAATGTCTCTAAGTCTAGAAGAGTATGATAATGCTCATTTATATATATACTAGAGGCCTGGTGCACAAAATTTGTGCACGGGGGGAGTAGGGGGAAGTGTCCCTCAGCCCAGTCTGCACCCTCTCCAATCTGGGACCCCTCGAGGGATGTCCGACTGCCTGTTTAGGCCCGATCCCAGTGGGCCTAAACGGGCAGTCGGACATCCCTCTCACAATCCAGGACTGCTGGCTCCCAACTGCTCACCTGCCTGCCTTCCTGATTGACCCTAACTGCTTCTGCCTGCCAGCCTGATCACCTTCTAACCACTCCCCTCCCAGCCTAATTGATGCCTAACTGCTCCCCTGCCAGCTTGTTTGCCCCCAACTTCCCTCCTCTGCCAGCCTGGTCACCCCTAACTGCCCTCCCCTGCAGGGCTGATCACCTCCAACTGCCCTCCCTTGCAGGCCTGGTCCCTCTCAACTGCCCTCCCTTGCAGGCCTGCTGCCTCCTAACTGCCCTCCCCTGCTGGCCATCTTGTGGTGGCCATCTTGTGTCCACATAGGGGCAGGATCTTTGACCACATGGGGGCAGCCATAGTGTGTGTTGGAGTGATGGTCAATCTGCATATTACTCTTTTATTAGATAGGATAGAGGCCTGGTGCATGGGTGGGGGCCAACTGGTTTGCCCTGAAGGGTGTCCCAGATCAGGGTCGGGGTTCCCTTGGGGCATGGGGCAGCCTGAGCGAGGGGCCTGTGGTGGTTTGCAGGCCAGCCACGCCCCCTGGCGACCCAAGCAGAGGCCCTGGTATCTGGAATTTATTTACCTTCTACAATTGAAACTTTGTAGCCTGGAGCAGAGACAAGCCTCCTGCTCACTCCGTGGCCAGCAGCCATTTCTGTTGGGGTTTATTTACCTTCTATAATTGAAACTTTGTAGCCTGGAGTGAAGGCCTGAGCCGGCCAGGGTGTGCGGAAAGCTTTGTTTCCTCCATTGCTGGGGGCAACCCTAGCCTCTTGCTCTTTCCAGCTCCGTGGCTGCCGTCATTTCTGTTTGGATTTGTTTACCTTCTATAATTGAAACTTTGTAGCCTTGAGTGGAGGCTTAAGCCAGCAAGGGCAGGCAGAAAGCTTGGCTTCCTCCATTGCCTGGGAAACGTAAGCCTCCCTCCTGCTCTCTGTGGCTGTAGCCATCTTGGTTGGGTTTATTTGCATAATCGCTCTGATTGGCTGGTGGGTGTAATGGAGTGATGGTTAATTTGCATATTACTCTTTTATTAGGTAGGATAAAAAATCTCTGGATATAGATATTTCTTAACACAGTTTCCTATAGTTTTTAAAGGCAAATTGAGAATGGGTTTTGGCCTTTCTGCTGACTTCTCTATCATAATAAGAAGTCTTAATTCAGGTCCTCTGAGCCAATTATTATTATTCTAATGCATTACAAATTTGAAGACTTTCATAATTCAAATTATTACTGCTATTGACTGACTATACTAGACTAAAATTCCTCCTGAAATTTATTATCCTTCTGGTTCTAAATTTGTATATTTAAAATATAAAATGCTTACAAAAATCCTCTTGCATGTTTTAAAAATAATTTACCATCCTTCAGTATACATCTGAAAACATATTGTATAGAAAAGTGTAAAATTCTACTTCTGAAAACATACTGTAGAGAAAAGTGTAAAACTCTACTTCTGAAAACATATTGTCTAGGAAAGTGTAAAATTATTAAAGAGAACTGTTACTTTACTTGAAGAAATCTATTTAATTTAGTAGTGCTGGGAGATTATTCAAATTAAAGTTTCAATGAGTTTCAAAAACCAAAGACCAATAAAGACCAATAAAATTAAGCAAATAGAATTATTACTCACAAATAATTTGATATCCATCTCGGCTGGCACAAGCTGCTGCTAATATTCTTCCATTGTGAGAGAAAGAAAGACAAAAACATCCTCGTTCTCCTGCATTTAGTGAGAAGAGGTGCTTGTTTGGGATACGGCAAGCCTAAAAAACATACATTTAAAAAACAAATTAAGAAACGTTAAAATATGAAGGCTAGTTGTTAATTACAATGACTGTAGTTGGTTTTAAGTCCCTTTACAGTGATGAAGAGGAAGAGAAAAGCAAGTAATCAGAATGATGAAAAACCACAGTAATTTATTTTACTGTCTAAAGAGAAAAATTAATTCTCCATAAAATTAACTGAATTTATACTCCATATCTAACTAGTACTTAATTCACCTAAAATGAGTAGAAAATTTCAATATCTGACACTCCAAAGTGGTCACTACCCTATAGCTTTTATATAACCACACAAAAAATGTATTTCACACTTATTCCATGACAGCAACTAATACGTGATATTTGCTGAGCCATAAACTTGTTCTGAGACCATAAATGCCTTTAGGACCTAGCTAAAACCCAGGATGTGTAACATTCATTCTCTCTCTTTTTATCTCTTAAAATAACCATCATTTGTGGCTACCTTCCAAAATGTATTTCCAAAGTAATGAATCACTTCCTATTGGTTTCTGATTCACTAATTTATTAAAATTTCTTCAGTAATTTTTGTCTTCATTCCCTATTAGCAGATGAAACCAAAAATTTTCATGTATTAATACCTATTGTTCTAATTCTGCCTTTTCCAAACTTCAGTGAGTCTTAGTTCCTATATTTCTTATTATTCTAAAAGTTTAATTAAACATATTAGTATATTGGGCCCTTACTATATGTCAAGAATGTGGTACTTTATTACACATCTGTTTTCTTATATTCATCACAGCAACCCTATGAGTGACCATTATTACTATATATTACAAATAAGGATTATTCAGAGGGTCAAGACGGGCTTAATGAGCCTCATCAAAGACTAATAGTTCAAGCTTAAATACTGCTCTACAAAGACTATTAGTTCAAGACTATGCATTCAAGATAGGTACCAGGTTTTTCACAAGTAGTATCAAGATTTAGCAGCATTATTAGGAGGTAGCATTATGAGTAGCTACCTGGAAGGTGAAAAATTCAGTAAACATTTATTAGGTGCCTATAATGTACCAGGCACCATGCTACCCATTTCCCCCTCCATTCTCCATTTGAAAAGATGAGGTTAAAAGAGGAAAAAACTGAAGGAAAAGTCAGGAGGTTTTACAATCAGATGCTGCTGCTCCCAGGAAAACTGCCTAATCACCTAAGCTAAAATCACTAAAAGCCACTATCATTTTCTTTGTATTCCCAGGGTTTAACACTGTATTTAGAAAAGCCAATGAAAGTTTCATAGCAATAAAGGGCCTCAACATCTTTGACTCTTTCCCCTTCTTTACTATCTTGTCAGTCACTACATTATGCTGCTCCATTCTTTCTTTCTTATATTCATTTCTTATTTTTCATTTTTGTCACCATTATCCCAAGGTTAGACTCTTTCATCTCACATCAATGATTGCAACTGCCTGCCATCTGGTAGGTTTCTCTCTTTTTGATGTATCCTACTTCAAGATCTCCTCTATGCCACTGCCAGCACTAATCTGTCCTAAAACATGATTGAGACAATGCTTCTCTCCCACCCAAAAATCTTCCATTAATTTCTCACATCCCACACTATCATATATTAGGCTATCATTCAACACACTCCACAACATGGGCCTGCCTAATCTATCATACAGCCCTATTTCTTATACAAACTCTCATTTCCAGCCAGCCAAGTTTTTGAGTGCCTGATGAATATCTCAGTCCTTTCCCATCTATTTACAACTTTGCTCCCAGATGAAATACCTTTCCCTAGCCTTCTTCACCCACCCCTAATTTGGCCATCCTTTAAAGTCTACCTCAAGCCCGGCCAGTGTTGCTCAGTGGTTGAGCATCAACCCATGAACCAAAAGGTCCCAGGTTCAATTCCCATTCAGGGCACATGCCTGGGTTGCAAGCTTGATCCCCATTGGAGGGTGTATGATGGGGCTCGATCCCCAGTGGAGGTGTACTCCTTTAAAATCAATAATAAAACACCAAAACAAACACCAAAAATAACATATCTTTTATCTTTAAAAATTAAAAAAAATGATTCTCTCTCATTGATGTTTCTATCTCTTTCTCCCTCTCCCTAAAATCAATAAAAAGAAAAGAATGCCAAAAGTGATGCAAAAAACAGACAACGAGAAGGTCTGGGAAAACAATCATCCTTATGTATATACTGAATGTTTGCATAAGTTAAGATTTTACATAAACTGCAATTGTATTGGCTCAGACTTAAAATAAACCACTCCACTCTTTGTGGAAACAAGTGATTTACAAAACTGTATCAGCAATGCTTCTTGCTACTGCAAAATATACTAACCAAAGTAAGAAAAATTTAGTACAAGCTTAAATACTGCTCTACTTGTGGTAGAAGAATATACATGTACATATCTCCACCAAAATATGATTAAGGAAGGAGCCAGGGACTGCAAAAAAATTTTATGAATCCATTAAAAAACATTTTAAAATAATAAAATCCATTAGGAGACATACCTCTTATAGACATAAAAAATGTATGCTTTTTACTTGTTATGGGCTGAAATGTGTACCCCAAAATTCATTTGTTAAAGCCTTAACCCCAGTACCTCAGAATGTAACGTATTTGGAGATAAGGTCTTTAACTAGCTCAGGAGTGAGGAACGTCCAGCCCAAAGGCCATAGAAGGCCTGTGAAGTCATTTTGTTTGGCCCTGCCAAGGCATTGGGATGAGTTAATTAAATGTTTGACCAAATATAGGCTAATTTTTAAGTTGATAATTTTGCCCATATTTGTTATAAATATGCAAATGGCCCTTGACAGAAAAAAGGTTCCTCACCCCCTGAACTAGCTGATTAAGTTAAAATATAGCAGGCTAATTTTTAAGTTGATAATTTTGCCCATATTTGTTATAAATATGCAAATGGCCCTTGACAGAAAAAAGGTTCCTCACCCCCTGAACTAGCTGATTAAGTTAAAATAAAGTTGTTAGGGAGGGTCCTGGTTAGAAGAGGAAGAGACACAGGGATATACAGGCAAGGGGAAAAGACCATGAAAGGGCAGCAAGATGGCAGCCATCTGCCAGGCAAGAATAAGGCTTCAGAGTAAACGAACCCTGCCAATCCTCAATCTTGGGACTTCCAGTCCACAGAACTCTGAGTAAATACATTTCTGTTGTATAAGTCAAGCAGTCTGTACGTTTTTTGTGTGTTGTGTTTTTTTTTTTTTTTTTTATGGCAGCTCTAGCAAACTAATAAAACTGCCCAGTTCCTAAACAAATAACCTAGATAGTGTTTTTATGCAAATGATAAACACTCTATCATTACTTGTCAAATGAATTATTGGAAAGACAATATGTGATTATAAATAAGGATAATCTGAGAGTTTTAAATAGCAACCTAATTACCCTAGGAGCAGTTGGAGTGTTTACTAGTAAAGAAGTAAATATCTAAATGAACTCAACATTAAACACTTCACCTGCCCAGGCAGTCGTTTCCACTTCACTACTTCCTTTGAATCTTCTAGTCCAGGTTCTGTGTCTACTGAACTTGACTCACGCTGCTGCTCACAATACACTGGTTTACCTTTTTCCTCCTGAAGAGCCATCACAGAGCGGTAAGATGGCTTTACCTAAATATGTATAGAAAAATATATATCATGTTAATTTTTTTCTCTTTTCTAGCATAGATGGTTTTTAAAATATTGAAACAGACAATATGGAAATGTTTTCAAAATGTAATCCAGAAAAAATTCGACTTTTATTTGCACATTATTCTAAATAAAGTGAAAGTTGCTTGAAATTATTGTCCTATAAACAAAAAGCCTTAAAAGCTGGGAGAAGAGAGAAAAAAAACAGAACTCAAGTGGTAACATGATACTGTTTGAATAATGCTGTTCCTTTGTTTCTGCCTCTTCACCAACACCTATCAGATGTTATGTCATGGCTCTGGTATAAGATGGTATCTCTGGCTTTAATAACACAAAATTGATATCATTAAGATCTAAAGTTTTTTAAATCTTTCATTTCTTAAAAAATAGATTTAACTCAAATCAATGCAAACTAACTCTGTAATCACAGTTTATAATATTAACTACAGAATATGCAACTGTCCTGAAATATGTTACAGCAAGTAAGACAAAAGCAAAAGTTTCAGCTCCTTTTAGGACATATTCTTTGCTAAGATCATTATAATTTTTTAAATTAAATGTATTGGGGGTGACATTGATTAACCAGGTTTCAGGTATGGGTTTCTATGTTACAAGACCTGTATATTACACCATGTGCCCACCACCTAAAGTTAAATCCCACCATATATATTAGGACCCCATATATAATGTCACCATATATTAGGACCCCCTATATATATAAAAGCCTAAACGACCGGCCTACCGGCCGACCAGACCAGCCAACAGCTATGACGCACACTGACCACGAGGGGGCAGACGCTCAACGCAGGAGCAGAAACCACAGGCATGGAAACATGGAACAGACTGATGAATCTCAGAGGGAAGAGGGGAGAGGGGAGGGTGGGAAGAGATTAACCAAAGATCTTATATACATACTAGAGGCCCGGTGCACAGATTCATGCACCAGTGGAGTCCCTCGGCCTGGCCTGTGGGGATCGGGCCAGAACTGGCTCTCCGACATCCCCGAGGGGTCCCGGATTGCAAGAGGGCGCAGGCCAGGCAGAGGGACCCCACCGGTGCACGAATCTGGGCCTCTAGGAATTTTAATATATGGAAAACAGCAGCAGAAATACTGTTTACTAACTATTTAAATAATATTGTGAAAAATGTGCCTGTAAATCATGTCTGCAAACTATGGCCCAGGTCAAATCTATCCTGCTGACTCTTTTTATAAATAAAGTTTTATTGGAACACATTTTCAAATTGTTTTGTTATCACTTACATATGTCTATGTAGCTACTTTCATGCTACAAAGGCAAAGCTGAGTAATTGCAGCACAGACTATAAAGTCTGAAAAGCTTAAAATATTATCTGGTCCTCTATGAATAATATTTGTCAACTCCTGCTTTACGTGATTCTCTTATCTTTAATTTTTAAAAAACAGTATTATTGCCATGGCCGGCCGGGTGGCTCAGTTGGTTGGAGTACCATCCTGTACACCAAAAGGTTGCGGGTTTGATCCCTGGTTGGAACACATATGGGAGGCAACCAATTTATGTTTCTCACACCAATGTTTCTTTCTCTCTCCCTTCTACTCTCTCTAAAATCAATAAAAAGACATCAAAACAAACACCAAAAATAACATAGACTCGGGTGAGGTTTAAAAACAAACAAACAAAAACACCACAGTTTTAAAAAAACAACACATTTTTCCTAACAATGAAATCTATATTTATTATTTAAAACTCATTTAAGTATCTTTTAAGTATAGCTATTACAGGATGAATACATTATCTCTGAAGGTAACTTTCTATTCTATAAATTCATTAAAATAATTCTAGAGATCTTATCTTTTTAGAAATGGAAAACATGCTACCACTTAATCTCAACAAGAGGACATACGCTTGATTACATGTGCTATTAACTTACACATTCTGGAACTTTCAATCCTCTTACAGTCACATACAATGTTGACGGATAATGATTTCTTGGACATTTTAACCACCATTCGAAAACCTCAACGACATTTACATGGGGTCGAGGCTTAGGAGGTGGATAGTACAGCTGCAAGCGAAGTTTTGAATTGATGTTTACATTTCCATTGGCTCCTAGAAGCTTAAAATAAGAATTGAAATAACACTTTATGTTCATTGACAATAAATGAATCAGATAAAACAATAGTATACAGTCACAAACTCATTTTAAAAAGATGAATATGGCATACAGACATTCCTTAAGGTTTACAAAGCAAAGGAAACATTGACACAGTTGGCTAACCACAGTTCCAAATCACTTTGACAAAAGGTAATCCAAATAAAGGACTTTTAAATTAAAATATTTTCCTGACAGTTATCTTTTTGCCTATACAACTTCAGATGGTTGGTAAAAAAATTTATATTTATATGCAGAACATTACTTTCCACATAGAAGGTGGTCAATATACCTTTGAGATAACAATGATAAAAATCAAATACATATTATTTAAACACAGAAAGAAATTTTCCATTTGTTTAGTATCAGTATTTTTAATGGTAAAATCTTATGGTTTTAATTTTTAAAAATTCAAAACCATTTTCAAATAGTAATTAACATGGTTAAACTTATTAAATCCATTCATTACATTTAAAAAATGTTTTAGTCTACCTTCTTCAAAAGGATCTAGTTAGCCCTGGCCAGCATGACTAGAACAGTGACTGGCACACAGAAAGAGTTTAATAAATATTTGTTAAGTTGAATAAATGACAACAGAGCTGTGTGTTTCTTTTTTATGCTGTATTCTTTTACAGCCCAATCATGTACCTGGAACAAACTAAACACTCAATGAATGTTTAAGAATCTGAATGAACATCACCCAAGCTTGAATTAGTAACTCTACCACTGCAATCTTACCTTAGATCATAACTCCTTATATGAAACCAAAGTAACTTGGGGAAAAGCAACCAATCAGATTAGAAGATTATTTTAAAGTGTTTGAAACAGAATAAAAACATACCTTGAGAAATGCCCAGGCAATTTTCCGAAAGCCACATTCTTGGTTTTGAATTTCAGAGTTATTCCTAATTTCATCCATGCTTAAGAAATCAAGAATCTATAAATAAGTATTTAAAAATTACTTCACAGAAGCCTAGGCTACCTAAAGTTTAATATTTTCTAATAATATATTATGAAAATGGAAAAATCATTTGTTCATTTTAAAGTTTTCCTTATAGGGAGAAAAAATATTTTCATCTAATTTCATTAACCTTTAAATTAATTCATACTGTTAGTGAGGTCCATTTTTTGACCACTTTCTTTTATTAATAAACTAGAGGCCCAGTGCATGAAATTCGTGCACTCGGGGGGGCGAGGGGAATGGTCCCTCAGCCTGGCCTGCAACCTCTCGCAGTCGGGGGGCCCTCAGGGGACGTCTGACAGTTGAGGAGGCGGGAGAGGCTCCTGCCACTGCCACTGTGATCACCAGCCATGAGCCCGGCTCAGGGCTTCTGGCTGAGTGGTGGTCCCCCTGTGGGAGTACACTGACCATCAGGGAGCAGCTCCTGCGTTGAGTGTCTGCCCCTTGGTGGTCAGTGCGCGTCACAGCGACCGGTCGTTCTGCCGTTCGATTTGCATATTAGCTTTTTATTATATAGGATCTTTAATTAAGATTTATTTAAAATCCAAGACAAAATACTAGTTACCTTAAATATAGTCTAGGCACAAATACTAGTACACAAGGTTTAGAATACTTAAACTTTGATCATTTTTTAATGTATGAGAGCAGACTTCGAAGAACTGTTTATTCAAAAACGCATGGTCTTATTTGTCTCTGGGTCCTTCCTTGGATCATCTTCCTGAAATTGGGAATTTTCTCTATGTATAAATGTTTTAGTTAGGCTTCTCAAGAAAATTTCTTTCACATATCTCCATCCTGTCTGGATGCCGAAGCTCATAGAATTATTACCAACCTGCCACAGAGACTATCTATATTCTAGGTACTTGTCAAAATTATCACTTTGAACTTACTGGTATTTATCAAAAGTTCAGCTGAAGTAACAAATCTTTATAGAAGAATGCTTTAAAAAATAATATGGACTCCACTCATCCCTGTTTTTTATATTCTTAAACCTGTCTTCAGATGTAATACATGCTCAATGAAAAAAATACTGACAATATTTAAAAAATTACAAAGTAAAAACAACTTATAATCCAGATTCAGAGATGATCAACATTAACATCTACATATTTATGGGTTTACACATATTTAAACCTTTTTCTGTGCATTCCTAAATACTTCTATATTACTACTACGAATCAAATGCTATTTCATAAACTATTTTGATATGCTTTATAGTGGATATCTCTTCAAGTCAATATGTACATATACCATATTACTACTAATAATCCAATGCTATTTCACAAACTATTTTGATATGGTTTATAGTGGATATCTCTTCAAGTCAATATGTACATATACCATGTATTACAAATACCATAAATTAAATAAAAAACCATAATTTATTTAAACAAACCTCTTACTGATTGAAAAGACATATCTAAAATTTTTGCTATTATAAACAGTGCTTAAGTAAATACCCTTGCACATACATCTTTGTATAGTTGTCATTTTTTCCTTAGTAGAAATACCTAGAAGTGCAATAAATTTTAAATACTTCTGGTAGATATTATCAAGTTGTCCTCAAAACACCCTTAAAAAGTGGAAATAAAAAATTAGTTTTGGCCCTAGCTGGTTTGGCTCAGTGGATAAAGTGTTGGCCTGCAGACTGAAGGGTCCTGGGTTTGATTCCAGTCAAGGGCACATGCCTGGGTTGCAGGCTCGATCCCTGGTGGTGGTGGGGGGGGGGGGGTGTAGGAGGAAGCCGATCAATGATTCTCTCTCATCACTGATGTTTCCATTTCTCTCTCTCCCTTTCCCTTCCTCTCTGAAATCAATAAAAATATATTTAGGAAAAAAAATTAATAAAAATGTCCTTGACATACAAATTATATCACTTAAAAAAATCACAGCTTTGCATAAATCATACATAATCAGATGTAAATGGTGGAATATTTGCTTCCTAAACACACATAGATCACCTAAAAGTAAAAGATCATAAAAACAAGTAACTACAAAAGCAATCATTGGTTCTGGTCATGCCTTGCTCTTCCCATGCTAAAATTCCCCATCTTGCTTAAACTGGAAAATAGGTTTTCTTTCTCAGCTTCCTTTTGCTTATGGAGAGATAACATGAATTAGTTAAAAGAAATGTGGTATTTAGGTTTAAACTAGCTTCAAATACAAATTACCTGCACTTAAAATTGGAATAATTGAGAAAAATCACACACTTCAAAAAAATCTCTTTACACTCTTTGATTTCCTTTGCAGTAAAAAATTAGAATAGCATGTCAGCTCAAAGGCCATTTACTCCATTAAGCTTTCCCTAACAGATCAGACCCTCCACTAACCTTCACATCTAAGAAGTTCTACTTCATTTGGTTATATATGACATTGTATTAGGCAAGTGATATGTGTATGTTCACCTTTTTCTCTTAGTAGTATACAAACTCTTAGGAGTCTGGTATTAAGTGAGTTTACACTCTGTGAAATAAGTTAAGAATGTAGAATTACATAGCTATAGATTAGATTCAACACTTCAGTTAACAGTCATGGCATTGTTGTAAGGATTAAATAACAGAGTAAATCCAATGGCTAAATACTTGCACTAGTAAATAAATGCTCAACAAATATGCTATTACTTATATCTCTTACATGTATCTCCACTGCATGTTATAACACTAAATAATAGAAACTAAATTCTCACACTACTTGGTTGTATATTAAACTACTAAAAACAATAGCTAACATTTTTGCTATGCAATTGGCCCTCTGTATCTGTGGGTTCCACATCTGAAGATTCAACTAAACGCACAATCACAAATATTAAGAAAAAAATCCCAGAAATTTCCCAAAAGCAAAACTTGAATTTGCCATGCGCTGAGCACTATGCTGAATCAATGTGAATGAAGTGATGTGTAGGCATACCCTGCTGCAGCCTATATGCAAATATAGGTTGTATGCAAATACTGCAACATTTAATACTATAAGGGACTTCAGCACCCACAGATTTTGGTACCTGCAGAGGATCCTGAAACCAATCTCCTGTGGATACTGAGGGACGATTGTAATAACTAAAATTTAGTTTAAATTGCTCTATTCAATTCATACCTCAAAGAACAGGATGACTTTAGGGCTCTCATCAAAATCTCGAAGCAAATAGGGAAAGTTTTCATTAAATATAATTTGTTCTTCCCACTCTGGAAGCCTTGATTTTAACTGTTTAAAATCATATGGCTGGGTCATAATAGGAAGAATATAATCCACATTGTCTTTTTCAAAGTAAGATGAAACAGGCCGTTCACTGTTCAAAAAAAGATATTTCTATTAACACAATTCTTTATAAACTTGAGAATGTGAGAAAAAATAAAAAATATGGTATTCAAAGTGAGGCAACTAGAAATAATGAATAGCCATGATTCATAAGGAAAAATTACTTTGATTGTCCATCTAGAAAATTATAAATTTTATGAGACTCAAAAGTGGTAGTACTTCATTTTGCACTTACATACTATCAGTTGGTTTCACAGAATAATTTTATTATAGAAATATAAAGTGAGAGGTATGACTATACCTTCAGCATTCAAAGCTGGAATAAAGGACCTCCTTCAGAATCTTAAATGAGTTTATCATAAATAAAATAGTACAGTACATTTAAATTAAAAAATGAACACAATAGGGTTGTAAACCTTTCAAGGTTTATATGCCCTAAGACAACTGAATAAGTGAATGACCTTTTTGATAATCCTCATGTTTCTCATCCTTGCCATCTTTCCAAGCAGATAGCTTTTTAAATTCTAGTATAATTGTTTATTTTATTGTATTTTTTATTTGGTTCTTCAAGCACACATTAACCATGGAAGTAATAGTAGGAATAAACTTAAAGTCAAGATTCATTTATCTCACCTGAGATCCAGGTAATATAACTTCAAAACAAAAGTATGAAGTTAGAAAACGAATGCATTTACAGTGCAAGGTAAAAAGATTTACAATGCTAGTTTAATGCCATAAATTAGTCATTAAGCTTGGCAGAAACTCTCTCAACTCTCCTCCACTTAAAATGAATCACTAAATTAACAGATGCTCTCCATTTCTTCTATAAAACATACTGATCGTTGTGAATTGTTGGTGAACACCTACAACTGGTAAACTGTTCTACAATACAAATCCATAGCCCTACTCACATTGACTTTCAATGGCAGAAAAGAGGACTTCTACTTATAGACATTTTCAATTCAATGGGTTGGCTGTACAATAAAAATAAAAATAAAAAAATTACCGATTATCTTTCTTGACATACTGACCAGTAATCTCATCAACCACATGAATTTTTACCATGGGGCGAGAAATCTTAAAATCTGACTTAAGTCGATCAGTTCGGTGAATGTAAACTCCCAGGACAAGGTCATCATCAAGCAAACATTTGGGATAAACTGGACTATCTCGACTTGTTATTTCATGAACACCATCATCACCATCAGTGTCTTCATTATCATCTGAAACTACAAGTATGGAAGAAAATCAACACTGCAATTCATTTTTCCCACAACAATATACTCAACAATGTAAGTTGAATTTTCATATAGCCTAATCTTAATGATTCATGGTTATTTGTCTTTGTTAATAAAGAAACTTCAAGGAAAAATCTAGACAAGCCCAGCCAGTGTGGCTTAGTTGGTTGAGCACTGTCCCATGTACCAAGAGGTCATCAGTTTGATTCCCGGTCAAGGCACATGCCCGGGTTGCAGGTTTGATCCCCAATAGGAAGCATGCAGGAGGCAGCTGATTGATATTTCTATCTCCCTCTCCCTTCTTCTCTCTCTAAAAATCAATAAAAATATATTTAAACAACAACAAAAGAAAAAGCCAGACAATATCAGACAACACTCTAAGAATAAAACACTGCATTTCTTAATATATTAAAATAAGGAATCTTTATTTTCCCTAACAAGGACCAACAACAAAAAAGAAAAAGAGAGCAAAGATAAAAAATAATTTTATCTAGGACTTTTCCAAGTGGAATATATATCACTCAATTCATTTATAACTATAACTAGAGGCCCGGTGCACAAAATTCGTGCACAGAGGGGGGTTGTCCCTCAGCCCAGCCTGTACCCTCTCCAATCTGGGACCCCTCGAGGGATGTCCGACTGTCCGTTTAGGGATCGGGCCTAAACGGGCAGTCGGACATCCCTCTCACAACTGGCTCCCAACTGCTGGCTCCCAACTGCTTGCCTGCCTGCCTTCCTGATTGCCCCTAACCGCTTCTGCCTGCCAGCCTGATCACCCCCTAACCACTCCGCTGCCAGCCTGTTTGCCCCCAACTTCCCTCCTCTGCCGGCCTGGTCACTCCTAACTGCCCTCTCCTTCAGGGTTGATCACCTCTCAACTTCCCTCCCTTGCAGGCCTGGTCCTTCTCAACGGCCCTCTCTTGCAGGCTGGGTGCCTCCCAACTGCCCTCTCTTGCTGGCCATCTGTGGTGGCCATCTTGTGTCCACATGGGGACAGGATCTTTGACCACATGGGGGCAGCCATAGTGTGTGTTGCAGTGATGATCAATCTGCATATTACTCTTTTATTAGATAGGATAGAGGCCTAGTACAGGGGTGGGGGCCAGCTGGTTTGCCCTGAAGGGTGTCCCAGATCAGGTGGGGGTTCCCTTGGGGTGTGGGGCGGCCTGAGCGAGAGGCCTGTGGTGGTTTGCATGCTGGCCACGCCCCCTGGCAACGCAAGCAGAGGCCCTGGTATCTGGAATTTATTTTCCTTCTACAATTGAAACTTTGTAGCCTGGAGCAGAGCCAAGCCTGGGGCTCCCTCCGAGGCCGGTAGCCATTTGTGTTGGGGTTATAATTGAAACTTTGTTGCCTTAAGCGGGTGAGCCCAGCCAGGGTGTGCGGAAAGCTTTGCTTCCCCTGTTGCCGGCAGCAACCCTGGCCTGCTCTCTCAAGCTCCATTTTGCTGCCATTTGTTTGAATTTGTTTACCTTCTATAATTGAAACTTTGTAGCTTGAGTGGAGGCTTAGGCCTGGCAAGGGCAGGCGGAAAGCTTGGCTTCCTCTGTTACCTAGGAAACCTTGCTCTCTGTGGCTGTAGCCATCTTGGTTTGGGTTAATTTGCATACTCACTCTGATTGGATGGTGGGCGTGGCTTGTGGGCGTGGCTTGTGGGTGTGTCGGAGGTATGGTCAATTTGCCTATTTGTCTATTATTAAATAGGATTTATGCTTCTGAGCAGGATGTAGTAGGTCAATGCTTCTGGTAATAAAAAGCCAAATGAATTAAAAAGACTTTATTTTTAAAGGCATCAGAAAAGTATTTTTTAAAGGCATGAGAAAAGTACAGAAACAATGTGTGGACTAACATTCCAGGAAAGGAGAACCATTCATAGGTAAGCTGAAGGATTTGTAGCTATCCTATATAATAAAGATGGAATATGCTAATTGACTCTCATGCCATCACAAAGATGGCAGCCCCCACAGCCAATTAGGAGGGAATATGCTAATTGACTGCCCACCCTCAAAGATGGCGGTGCCCAGTCCCCTCAGCCCTGCTGGGGTGGCAGGCATGCGGCAAGGCTGGGCCCTCCCCCAGGTGGGCCTGGCCTTGCCGCACGCCTGCCTCCGAAGTCCCCCAGTCCCATCAGCCCCCTAGCCGCCCAGGGCTGGCCAGAGGTGCAGGCAAGCCTCGGATGGCAGCTGCCCAGCTGCCCAGGGCTGGTCCAAGGTGCAAGCAAGCCTTGGATAGTGGCTGCCCAGGGCCAGCCTGACGTGCAGGCAAGCCTCGGATGGTGGCTGCCCAGATGCCCAGGGCTGGTCCGAGGTGCAAACAAGCCTTGGATGGTGGCTGCCCAGCTGCCCAGGGCCAGCCTGAGGTGCAGGCAAGACTTGGATGGCAGCTGCCCAGCCACCCAGGGCTGCCCGAAGCTCAGGTAACCAGGACCGGCTGAGACTTGCACTGCCAGCAGTGGCAGCAGCAGAGGGGTGATGGGGCGTTGCCTTCCACTGATGGCTCCCGGATTGTGAGAGGGGGAATGCCAGCTGAGGGACCCCCTTCCAGTGCATGAATTTTCATGCACTGGGCCTCTAGTATTTTTATATAAGTAAACACTAATGTCTAGCTATATAAATTATTCTCACAAATTAATAAAAAAGACAGACAATTCCATTAAAAAATACATTGAAGACTTGAACAAATTTACCAATGAAGAAATCCAAGTTGTCAAACATGAAGAAGATGCTCAACTTCAGTAGTTATCATGGAAATCAAATTAAAGTCAAGATGAAATATACACAACTAAAAATGGCTAATGTTTCAAAATACTAACACCAATGTTAGTGAAGATGTAGAGCAATGGAGGCTCAAATACTGCCTGTATCAATTGGTAAACCAAGTCTGGAAAAATGGGACCTACCTATTAAAGTGAAAAGTCCACATAATCTATGACATAGTAACTCTACTCCTAAGAATATGCTCAATAAAAATGTATACATATGCTTGCCAAAAGACATGACTAGAATATTCATTACAGCTTTATTTATAACCTCCTAAAACAATCTCAAGTGTCCATCAATACAATAGGTAAATTAATTGTGCTATATTTATACAATGGATATCTATAATGTACAAAAACAGAACTGATGATGAATAAGCTTAACTACATGCAACAACAGTATAAATCTCACAAAAATAATTTTGAGTGAAAAAAGCCAGACACAAAAGAGCATAGTATTTATGATTCTATTTATTTGAAAGTAGAAAAGCAGGCAAAAATAAACTATGTGTTTATTTTTTATGTCAAGACAGTGTTTATATGCCAAGATAGTGTTTACTCCAAAAGGGCAACGAACTGGAAAGGGACTTGAGAGGACTTCTAGGTGCCAATGATGTTCTGTTTTTTATTTGGATGATGATTCTATAGACATGTTCAGTCTGTAAACATTCACTAAGCAGTGTATTTATAATATGTACACTTTTCCAAAATTTAATTACAGAAACCAAAAAAACATCATCAATTGCATAATCCAAAAAATAAGTACCATAAAGTCTTAAATTGCCTATTATAGTGCCAGGTTTTTTTGGCAATTAAATAGAAACTGAAAACAACAACAACAAAAGGATGCAGGAAAAAGGAAAGAGTAATAAGTAAAGAAAATAAGAGGAAAGATATGAGTAAAGAGGAAGATCGAAAGCAAGGGGGGAAAAGGAACAATGAGAAGGACATAAGCTAACTTAGGCTGAGGAACTGGGAAGACCCCATGTTTGACAGAAGCATGCAGCCTCAACATCTGAAATGTTTACTGGTTGTTGACCATTTATAGCTTTCAACTATGAGTCTAAATTATTTGGGGTTCTAAACTCAATGGTAGAAAGAAGAAATCTTCTATGCTATAATAGCAACTACAAAGTTAATGTCATTCTAGAGTTGAATTAAATTAAGTCAGGAATTAGAGATGACTAAGATACTAACTTATCACAGAGACACACAGTCACAGATAATTAACTGTTTTAATCTACATGAATCCAAGAACAAGTACCAAATATTCTATATTGGATTTTTTCAATTATATCTTTATAAGATTTTTAGTTTTAAGGACTGAAAGTTCTAAAATCAAGTTATTTCTACCAAGGAACACATTTTTCAATTAATCAGGATAACAAACCTGCTTTAGGCTTCTTTTTCTTTTTCCTTGGTTTGAATTTTGTCTCATCTTGCATGCTATCTTCCATATTTTGTTCCACAGTGGTTATTTCATCATCTTGATGATTATCTGAAGTAACTTTTCCAACTAGACTTTCCTTCTTTTGTTCACCTTGAATTGTGTCATCAAAGGGCAATGTCCTATAAGTATAACCCAAGTATATGTCATTACCTATATATTATCATTATTCATACTGAAGCAAAGTGAACAGTGACTAGAGGCAAGGATAATCCTAAAATCAATATTATTTCCAACTAGGAGATACATATGCTTTCTTTTGCACTAAAATGGTTAGCTGTCAAACTGGGCATATGGATATTCCCCAGGAGTCAAATTAAACTGAGCTCTAAACTCCAGGGGAAAATAAAATTGTATTTTATGAGCAATGGATCTGTTTTTACACAGGAATGATCAAAGCATCCTCACCTTGCTGTCAAATAAAAGACCACATTTCTAAATTACTTTATTTAAAAGCAAAACATGTGTTCTAAGTTAGTTCTGTTTTCAAAAGGCTTCAGCTATTCAACCTTTGATTTCTAGTAAAAAATTGCTCTTTTTCTAGTTGCTGGTGTGCCACTACATTTTCAGAAGGCTGAAAATGATAATGTGCATCATATTAACTAATAAATAGTAAAAGGTTAGCATCCCAGAAGTAAATATTGTTGTAGTGAGAAACCAGTCAGTAAAGTTTGTAATTTATCGGGTAAAAAATCTGCATCTAAATAATCAAAAATTGACTTCCGTTATATATAAAATTATATTTCAAAAAAGAGGTTGAGAAATAAAAAAATTAGAGAATATTTCAATTAGTCATCTCAGAAAGCCATGATATTTTAGTACATTATCAAATACTATTACTTAAAGAGAACAATACCCTTTGCATGTCACTGTCATATCAACCATGGTTTTATTTAAAATTCATGAACTAAATTTATTTACTTATTTTATTTATTTAAAAAATATTTTTATTGATTTTTAGAAAGAGGAAGGGAGAAGGAGAGAGGGAGAGAAACACCAATGTGAGAACAAACATCAATCAGCTGCCTCCTGCACGCCCCCTACCGGGGATCAAACTGGCAACCTCTCAGTGTGCAGGACGACACCCAACCAACTGAGCCTCACCGGCCAGGGCCATGAACTAAACTTATCTAATAGTGAATATGGCTTCCCGATTCATATGGTAGCTATGAGAAGAAAATTTGTAATATACTGTGGTAACAGCCAATGAGATGGCCCCCAGTAATCCCTACCTCCTAATATTCATAGCTTTGTGTAATCCCCTTCCTTTGATACTTCTACGTAGACAAGTGTATGACAAAAGTAATAGATGTTATGCATAGCACTAGATTCCAAAAAGACTGTGAATTCTCTCTCTGGAGAAGCAAATGCCCACTGTTGTGAGTAGCCCACATTAATAGGTCTGAATAGCAAGCCAGTCAGGACCTGAGACCTGCCAGCAGTCACATGAGTGAGCTGAGAAGTGGATCTTCCAAGCCTTCCAACAGCAATGTCATTTGGCAGATCCTCTCAGACCCAGTCAAGACTTGAGATAACTGCAGCACCAGCTGATCCTGCCTGCAGCCTGTGAGAGACCCTGAGTCAGAGACACCCAGTTAAGCCACACCCAGATTCCTAATTCACAAAACTGATGAGACAATAAATGCTTGATGTTTTAAAGTGCTAAATTCTGGAGTAGTTTTTTTTTTTGTTTTAAATGCAGCAACTGATAACTAATAAATAATACTAACATGTCTCTCTAGCAACTCTATTTGCCCTCTCTTTGTTACCACTTGTTATCTAGCTTTTGATAAGAGGAGAATTATTTTTAGATGAGGACATTAGGAAAAATTGCCTCTGTATGCCAGGCAATAGTTGAATTCTGAATGCTCCCACTTCAAGGTGTTTACCTAAATATGGATTTACAGAAAACAAATTATGGTAGTTAAAGGACATTTTTTATTTTGTTTTCCCCAAGCAGAGACATATTTATATGAATACTAGAGGCTTGGTGCACAAAATTCGTGCACAGGAGGGGGGGTGTCCCTCAGCCCAGCCTGCATCCTCTCCAATCTGGGACCCTTCAACAGATGTCCAATTGCCCGTTTAGGCCCCATCCCACTGGGCAGTCGGACATCCCTCTCACAATCCAGGACTGCTGGCTCCCAACTGCTCACGAACCTGCCTGCCTGACTGTCCCTAACTGCTTCTGCCTGCCAGCCTGATCAACCTCTAACCACTCCCCTGACAGCCTCATCGACGCCTAACTGCTCCCCTGCTGGCCCAATTGCCCCTAACTGCCCTCCCCTGCTGGCCTGGTCCCCCAAACTGCCCTTCCTTGCAGGCCTGGTTTCCCCAACTGCCCTCCCCTGCAGGCCTGTTTGCCCCCAACTGCCCTCCCCTGCAGGCCTGGTCACCCCTAATTGCCCTCCCCTGCCAGCCTGGTCACCCCTAACTGTCCTCCCCTACAGGCCTGGTCCCCCCTAACTGCCCTTCCCTGCAGGCCTGGTCACTCCTAACTTCGCCCCACTGCTGGCATAGTCCCCCAAACTGCCCTCCCCTGCAGGCCTGGTCCCCCCCAACTGCCTTCCCCTGCTGGCCTGATTGCCCACAACTGCCCTCTCCTGCTGGCCATCTTGCGGCGGCCATCTTGTGTCCACATGGGGGCTGCCATCTTGTGTGTTGGAGTGACAGTAATTTGCATATTACTCTTTTATTAGATAGGAGGATAGGCACAACTCACACTGTATATGTAAGCAAACATATATAAGCATCATATACAGAAAAAGAGTAGAATACCAAATTGCTCATAGTGATCATCTCTGGATGATTGGATTGCTTTTATTTTCTTCTTTTTTTCTGTATGTCCTACAAGGAGCAAATGCTGTTTGTATACTAAGGGGAAAATGCTATATTCACATATCCAAACAGGCATTTATAACTCAAAACAAGGGGGAGTAATCCAGTTTGTATTATTTAAAAAGCAGATGTAAGTGTGTAGGTAAGGGTAGTCTTTGGAGCAACACTGCTAAGGTTTTGACTCAGCTTCTTACTGGTTCTGTGACTTAAACCCTTTAGTTTTCTCATCTACAAAAGATAATATTACTATTCCCTATAGGGTTGTTATAAGGAATAAATGAGTTAACTTCTGTAAAATATTTAGCATACGTGTACTGGCAATGTGTCCAAATGAAAGTCTTAAGAATTTTCTTTGTAAAACTACAGATATCATTTAAAGCTGAAAATAATAGGTGTGTTTTTTTTAAGAAGACATTTTATATTTATGACTATAAAGTACCTTGTTTCAGCTTCAGGCAGGATTGGAGATTTCTTTTTTTTCTTTCTTTTTTTTTCACTACTCAATTTGTCATCATGCAAGTAGGTATCCGAGGGAAAGTCAGTCAACTGTTCTTTAAGTTTCTTTCTTATTTTCTTCTTAATCTCCTTTGCCATTTCTTCAGCTACCTGGAGCTGGTATACTTGCTTCAGTTGTTCTTCCTCATCTAAATTATTTCCTTTTTCTTCATTTGCCTTCTCACTTCTGTGATAAGCAAAACCTGGTTCTAACCTCATCTGAACTTTCTGATGTAGAAAGTCCACCTTCTTCTCAGAAGTTTCCTGTTCCATTTCTTGTGTGGTCACCTGGCACACTGCTTTTGTAGTCTTATTATTTGCCTGTTCTTGCTTGTCTTCCTGTACACTCCCATCATCATCTGGGTTTTCAGTTGATGACTGTGGATTGCTTGGTCTGTTTTTAATGACTCGCATGCTCTTCTTTGTGTTATTAGTGTCAGCAGCAATTACTTCATCACTTTTAGTTTCTTTAATTTTCCGAGGATTGCTTCTAACAGTGTCAAGCTAGGGGAAGACACAATAACAAAGTTTCAGCTGAGCATAGTTTAGTTATGTAAAGATAAAACACAATGATTAGTGCTCAATAATGTGTAATACTTGGAAAAATTATATAATATTTTTACTTGAACAGTGACATTCTAGAGCACCTGATAAGCACTCTTCTAGTTCATTCTCCCAACATTAGATTGGCAATCTCTGAGGGTAGCTTCTGATCAAATGAGTTAACATGTGAAAAAGTCCTTAACAACTTTTAAGAAGTTAATTGCTCAAATTTCAAATGCTATCTCCTCTTTGGCAGAATGATCCATACCCTAAGGAAGAGAAGTTGGTAAAAGAACCACTGAGCTTACTTCAGGTTCCCCATCAGAAAACATGCATAGGTCATTTATCTTGCTTCATAATCACGTTCTAAAACCAACAGTGTATAGCTCTAGGATCAACCTGCAATTAGTCCAAATGTATCACTGAAAATACTGCAAAGATTAAATATTACCAAGTTAAATCAAATGACAAACTAAGCACACACCAGTACCTCTTTCCCCAGTCAGAAACCTTTCGGTGCTCAACCAACTGAACCATTCTGGCCGGGCTGAAGGATATTATTAATAGCTAGAGAATCTAGAATATTTTCTACCCTTTAAAGTTAATTTAACATACAAAATAAACTTTTTAGAAATTGTCATTCATAGAAGCAGATATCACCTCAATGAAATAAGTTATAAGAATAAAATGAGATAGGAGAAACTCAAGATGATTTAGGCTAAACAGTGATAATGAACAAAACATAATTTAAATTTCCCTAAGGAATATTCCCTTTCTTTTGACCAGAAAAATATTTCTAAATATTTTTCCTAGGCTACTTATCTACGAATGAAAAGATACCTTGAATGGCCTGGCATTTGCCAAAAGAGACTGAGTAGATTATGCTTAGTCACCTCACAATTGTCTGTCCCTCCCCAACATCTAAATTGAACTTTAGGTAAATGAACTATCCTCTGCCCATTTCCTGAGTATCCATTTAATTTAGCATATCTGGCCTGAAATGCAAAAGCCAAGTTCTGACAGTGAGAGAAAATATGAGGCTCTACTTTGACTGAGTCCATAAAAATATCCTGCAGACAATTGTTTCCGGCATTCTTTCTGTTTTTGACCAATGTACACCACCTTGCCCAAGGGAAGGGCATATACCAATATGCAATGCTCCATCCCCTGAATGTTACTATTCCCTACCATCCTGTATATGGGTACCACCAGAGGAAGCACCTTCTATTTTAGGACCTCGTCTTGCCCATTCTGCCAGTAATTCTAAATTGGTGTGCAGGAGAACACTGGTGTACTATGAACCTCTCACTATGTGCGGCTGGTTTCTAGCCAATGTTAGCACTTATTGTTGCCTCACTTGAGAATATACAATGCTAGTGTACGCTGATGTCCACCAGACAGAATCCTATCTAATAATAGAGTAACATGTAAATTACCATCACTCCGCTACACCCACGATTGGGCGGCGGGAGGCTGGGGGGGGGACTCGGGGTGGCCTATCCGGCCATTGAGAGGCACGGATCCGCTGCCACTGAGGGGGGCTACCCTGCTGTTGAGAGGCACAGATCTCAACGGCCAGATCCGAGGCCGCTGAGGGGGCCTGCCGTGGACACCCAGCTGCGCCTCTCAACGGCAGGGTAGCCAGGTGTCCGCGGCAGCCCCCCTCAGCGGCCGCGGACCATCAAAAGTGGGGGAGCTGGGTGCCTGTCTGCTCTGGCACCAGGCCTTTCCGCTGAGCCAGAGGCTTCTGAAAGGCCTAATGCACCAGCGGACAGGCACCCAGCTCTACCGCGAAAAGTGAAAGCATGTAGGGGACCCTACACGTGCATGATTCAATCATGCACTGGGCCTCTAGTATTAAAATAAACAAGTCACATGACAATACAGAATAGGGTAAATTTGCTATAAGTGAAATATAGGATGTCTACAACTCATCATTAAACTACTGTCCCCCTCCAAAAAAAAAAAAACTACATACCAATTATCAGAACATGCATGAAGTGTTTATATGTCTGTGCACATAAGAGACTATAGTCAAAGAAGTAAAAGGTGCAAATGAAATAATGAGATAGGTTTGAAGACTAAATAGATCTGCACTAATTATGGATACTATTATAGACTACTAGAGGCCTGGTGCACAAAAATTCGTGCACTCAGGAGGGGGGGCGTCCCTCAGCCCCCGGCCTGCACCCTCTCACAATCCAGGACCCCTCGGGTAGGGTCCCTAGGCCTGGCCTGAGATCAGGGCCTATCAGGGCTTTCCTACCCTGGGCTGCAGGCAGCTGGCCCCACCCCCGTCAGTGCTTGCCATCTGTGCAGCACTGTCTCCCCTCCCCTGCCACCAGTGGCCTCCCTCTGCAGGTGACAGGCTGGGGTGCAATGGCTTGGCTGGCGTGGGCCTCCCTCTTTCTTTGCTGGGGGGTGGGGCCAGCCCTTCGAGGGGCCTACCTGATCACCTCTAACCGTTCGCTTACCTACCTGATCACCCCTAACCACTCTGCCTGCCTGCCTGATTGCCCCTATCCGATTGCTTGGGGGTGGGGCCAGCCCGGCAAGGGGCCAACTGCCTACCTGATCACTCTTAACCACTGGTCTGCCTACCTGATCACCCCTAACCCCTCTGCCTGCCTGCCTGCCTGATTGCCCCTTAACACTTGCTTGGGGGCGGGGCCAGCACTGACTTCCAGTTGGTCAACCTCCGGTCGTTACTGGTTGTTACAATCCAGGGTTTTTATATATTAGGATTGTACCCTGGGAATCGGGTTGTAGCTAATTGCTGGTTTGTTTAGTATTGCTTTGAGTTCTGTATTTTTAATCCTTCCAACTGTGCTGCCAAAAATTCTATCATTTGAAGTGTACCTCAAGTACAAAAGGATAATTAGTGCCTTAAGTTTCCATGGATTTCTCCCGGTTCTGCAGCATAAAACTACACATATAAGTCTAAACAGAGATAAACCATTGAATACATGAAGTAAGATATTATATTCTAAGTTGTTCTGGGTTAAAGATTTTTATTTTCTTCCAATATGTATAATATGGCTAGTTTTGATTTTCCTCATTACCCCCTTGTCACTCTCACCGGTTTGTCTATGTTATTCTTGTAGGACAGCACTCAAGGCTGAACTCAATATTCCAACAGTGATGTTGATTCTAATGTAAATTTCATTTTACCACGTATTATTGCCCATGATATAAATTTACTGTTTTTAATTTCCAAAGTTCCTTAGCGTTTTAATATGAAAAGTCATAACTTTATGCAGATACATAAGTCACCATTACCAAATAATCAATTACTCACTGAGATTTTTTCTCCAGATGTGCCAACATTTTTCTTCAGTTTTTTTCTTTCGTATAGTTGATTATTTTGAGTCTTAAGCAATTCCTCAAAATGAACTTCGGTTTTTACCTTGGCTTCACTCTCAACTACAAATAATAAAGACTCATGTCATTTTCTAAATAACTCTACTG
Organism: Eptesicus fuscus; assembly: GCF_027574615.1. NCBI lineage: Eukaryota > Metazoa > Chordata > Mammalia > Chiroptera > Vespertilionidae > Eptesicus > Eptesicus fuscus. Next base: position 74,591,123 of record NC_072482.1, on the reverse strand, counting down.
TAACATACCTACATTATTAATATGTTAAAGAATACAGTCTTATAAGTACCCGCGTGCGTTCTCTAGCTACATTAGAACAACTAACCAGTCCTTTCTTCTTAAAAAAGCTTTCCTTTTGGCTTTGATGACACCACTCTCATCTGTATCCCTCTTACCTTTTGGTTTACAACCTCTAAAAGTTTCCTTTGATAAGTTACCTTTTTATTTATGATGCACAGTAGCACCTACTACTCTTAGTTATATGGCCTTAGATAAATTAGTTAACAGTTCTAAATGTCTTCCTTACCTGTAATATCAGAATACTCTTATGCCAAAGATCATTTTCCATGAAAAACGGCTAACACTTGCCTAGTCAATAATCAACATTCAACAAATATTAAAAGTTGAAAGTTGCTTTTTCCTTTAAAATATAAATCAAATCCTGTTCTTCCCTTACTTAGGACCCTGTGAGTTTCCCATTTCACTTAAGACAGAAATAAAACAAGTCCTCCCTATGTGCTGCAGGATTCATACGTCCTGGCCTACCCACCTCTACAGCTTCAAATCAAGACAAATGTCCCCTGAGATCCCTACATTCTGGCCATACTGCCCTTCTAGATCCTCTGTCAGAACCAGCTCCTCCCCATGTGAAGCTGTTTCTTGGTGGTGGACGCGTCTCACTCCCTGCACGGCTGGTATTAAGCTGCCTGTTTAATGATACCTCTAAAGTACAACTGTTAACTGACTTCATCTAATTTCTCCACTTCTCAAGCAAGCAGACGATTCTTTTCCTTCACAGCACTTAACACAACTTGAATCTGTGTAATTATTTGTGTATACCTATAAATAAATATACCATCTGTGTCTTCCACTATACTGTGTGGTTTACAACTACATCCTTAGCTACTATTATGGGGTCTGGCATGGAATAAATACTCAATCATGTATTAAATAAATGCTGAATGAATGAATGTCCCAGAGGAGATGTTGGCAAACAAAGCCTGCATGCCAGTCACCTGTTTATGTAAATAAAGTTTTACTGGAACAAAGCCATGCCCACTCTGTTAAGAATTGTTATGGCTGCTTTAGTACTTCAATGGCAGTGTTCAGTAGTTGTAGCAGAGACCAAGCTTAAAATATCTACTGGCTTGCATTTTAAGAGAAAGTTTGCCTCTGACTGTTTAGAATAAAACATCCACTTTGATGATTAAAAACGAAATCTAACCATCTGTTTTAATTATTATTTACTTTGTCCAGTTGAGTCCTAAACTGCCATCCATTGAATACATGCTAACCTTAATTACCAACATCAAGTAGAAAATAGAATATCAAACTCTCAAATATCTCTAAATGTTAATATTTGGTTGATAACATCTATCTTATTCATTAATCTGTTAAAGCACCCATTAAAGTAATCCAAACTTTAAAATAAATAAATTGTACTGTATACATACATTTTATAAAAGTCTCACCAGTGGGCATAATCTCAGTTTTATGGAGAGCACTGAGTTGCAATGTAAAGTTTTAACTCACTCAGGATCCTATTAAAACAAAGAGGATTTATTTGGAATATGGAAGTTCAAAATAAAAATAATAATATACCCTTTAGGCAAAATGATGTCATCATGTTTATACCAATCTCTCTTACCTCAATCTTATGTAAATAACTTGAATACATTTGAATCAGTTTAGAGTCCAACATAAAGTGAAGCAAACTGGATCACATTTGAATAAAATAGTCACATATTTGAAATAAAAATTTAAAAAAATTGAAAGGCAATAAACATGTAACTTAGATGTTACACTTTTTATACACTTTTAATAAAGTGTTTCAAGTAAAAAATGAACATTTCAATGCACCTTTAAGAAACCAAATTCCATCTCAGGACTGACTTTCCCAAGAGCACACACTCTTGTTAGTCACATATGCTTGTGGGGAGCACATGCACAGATAACGAATTTAAAAATCGCTGAACCTGCCACTGAAAATGCTGCTACAACAGAGGTGAGCACAAGCATTCATCCCATCTTTCTCAAATAAGTATGTGGGTGTGTGATATTGTGTATCAAAACTATGGGTAAATTCAGTATATATATATTTTTTCCTGAATTGCCAACTTTACTTAAAGATGGGAGTGTGTCCAAAACAAACATTAATTCCTACATTAGAACATAATATGTGCAATAGTTTTATTGATTGTTTAGAGAGAGAAGGGAGAAGAGAGAAACATCGATGTGAGAACATAACATCAGTCAGCTGCCTCCTGCCAGCCTCCTACTGTGGACCGAGCCCAAAACCTGGGCATGTGCCCTGACTGCAATGGAACCAGCAACCTTTTGGTGCACGGGATGACACTGGGCCACACCAGCCAGGGCCAAGATGCAGATGTTTCTAAGAATAAAACTAAACACGCTTAAAAGAAAAGGAAAACATTACTTGAGTTGGCTCAGCAATTATCATTTTCTTCTGGTATTACGGTACTTTGGACAGAAAACTCTTGAGAAGGAATGCTTACAAAAGAAAAGAGTGATTATATAAATACACCTAATTATGTGAGTTAGGTAACAACTAAGTAGTACACAGGCAAAACAAGTATCCCTATATCCACATAGTAAAAACTCCTATACTTTGGTGATAAGACCCTATATTTACTTTTTAGTAAATACAGATTTAAAAGCCTCGTCATCTACTTTCCAATTGACCCCAAATTAGAAAAGAGAAAGGCTGCAAAGGCAAGTGAAATAACAAATCAGTAACTGAAACCCAACAGCACAGAGACAGGAAAAATATAAAGCAGAGAATTATTTAATATTTATAAAATTCCATGATCATTTAATATATAGGAAAAGAGCTGAACTATGACTATGAGTCAGCAAAGCTTACTTATATTCAACTTAACCTGTGTTCTTTTCCCTTGAGCAGAAAATGTATGACATTTTAGAAAGACTAAATAAAAGCAAATGAAGAGGCAGGACAGAGATTCAAGGATGATTCTTATGTTTCTGGAAATAGAATAGTTAGAAAATAGTACCATTAAATGGAATACAGTGCATTATAGGAGAAGTATAGTGGAGTAGTTTAAAACCTTAGGCCTGGAATTTGTCTCCAATAACTGGAATGGTTACTTGTGATCTTAGGTAATCTGTTTCCTCATCTGTAAAATCAGTTCAGCATGCCTATTCAAAGGGTTACTGTAAGGGTTGAATGATTTAGAACAGTGTCCAGAACAAGCATCAATAAACATTAGCTACAACTGTAATTGATACTTCTTATGGGGACACTTAGTGAGCTCAGTGGGCATGTTAAGATGGATATCTGAGAGGCACTAAGCGGCTATAAGCACTTGCTACACCGTCAGATCTCTGGATTCAAATGTTAGTTCTGCCAGTAAATTAGTCTCTGTGGACTTCCATTTCCTAATCTTTCAAATAATAGTAAACCACTGATAGTGTTTCCGTAAAGATTAAATAAAAATGTGAAAGTAAAACACTTAGCACAATGCCTAGAGCATGGCAAGCCTTTAAAAAATGATAGCTATTGCCCTAACCGGTTTGGCTCAGTGGATAGAGTGTTGACCTGCGGACTGAAGGGTCCCAGGTTCGATTCCAGTCAAGGGCATGTACCTTGGTTGTGGGCACATCCCCAGTAGGGGGTGTTGCAGGAGGCAGCTGATCAATGTTTCCCTCTCATCGATGTTTCTAACTCTCTATCACTCTCCCTTCCTCTCTGTAAAAAATCAATAAAATACATTTTTTAAAAAATGATAGCTATTATTACCGTGTGTGTGTGTGTGTGTGTGTGTGTGTGTGTGTGTACATGTATACTATATTCAGATTATGCTTGGTAGGCAACAGAATACAGGCATACCTTGTTTTATTGCGTTTTCATTTACTGCGCTTCACAGATGTGTTTTTTAACAAATTAAAGACAAGACCCTCCACCAGCAAAAAGATACAACTTACTTTATTACAATGGTTGCTTTATTGTGGTGGTCTGACTGAACCTCCAAAATCTCCAAAGTATGCATGTATACTTTGTATCTAGCAAGGAGATCTAGGATAAAGTTTTGGGCATCATTTATATCTGTGATGATTGCAAGAAAAAAAGTGCCAAATACAGAACACTGTGAGCCCACAAAAAAAGTAAAAAGACAGTCTCTCTCTAAAATCATAGAAACAGGAGGACCAAGATGGCAGCATAGGTAAACGCCAGTACTTGCCGCCTCCCACAACCACATCAAAATTACAACTAAAATACAAAACAACCATCATAAGCATATATTTATTACCTATGGACACAGACAACAGGATGGTGAAGGACTGGGACGGGGCAGGAACTGGGTGGAGGGGAGCAATGGGGGGGTAAAGAGGGACATCTATAATACTCTCAATAATCCTATATAATAAAGAGGTAATATGCAAACTGACCATCACACCCTCACACAAGATGGCCGCCCCCATGTGATCAGAAGATGGCTGGCAGAGGAGGGCAGCTGTGGGCAATCAGGCAAGCAGGGGAGGGCAGTTAGGGGCAACCAGGTCTGCAGGGGAGGGCAGTTGGGGGAGAACAGACCTGCAAGGGAGGGCAATTGGGGGGGAACAGGCCTGCAGGGAGGGTAGTTGGGGGTGACCGGGCCAACAGGGGAGGGCAGTTGGGGGCGACCAGGCCGGCAGGGGAGGGCAGTTGGGGGCAATCGGGCCAGCAGGGGAGGACAGTTGGGGGGACGAGGCTGGCAGGGGAGGGCAGTTAGGGGTGACCAGGACTGCAGGGCAGGCAGTTAGGGGCAATCGGGCCGGCAGGGGAGGGCAGTTGGGGGCAATCAGGCTGGCAGGGGAGCAGTTAGGCATCGATCAGGCTGGCAGGGGAGTGGTAAGGGGGTGATCAGGCTGGCAAGGATTGGGCCTAAACCGGCAGTCAGACATCCCCCAAGGGGTCCCAGATTGGAGAGGGTGCAGGCTGGGCTGAGGGACAACCCCCTCTCCAGTGCACGAATTTCATGCACCCGGCCTCTGGTAAAGATATAAAAAATAAATGAAATAAATTAAAACATATTTTAAAAAGTAAAAAGACGTAAGAGAGATAGGTGACAGATTGGGAGAGGTAAGTAACCAAAGGGAAAAGAGTCGATCTACATTTTATGGTGCCAAGAGTTGCAGCAAGTTTTGAAGTGACTTCACTGGATCTGCAATCAGAAAGTCACATGTGCAAAGCTGTTCATGAAGGGGAGGAAACCTGACAGCCACAGGTGAGGAATGATGGAGGGTGAGACCTATAGAAGAAACATGTAAATCATTGTTTCAGCAATTCTGCTTCCCTCTGTCTTCCCTGCTCCTCACCCCCAAAGGCAGTGACAGGTGGCAGTAGCTTTGAGACAAAGACAATGGAAATGACCCCTTGCCTTTCTTCACCTCCACTTTCTTCACTACACACATTCTGTGCTCTAGCCATGTGAAACTACTTGCAGCCCTCAAATGTGCCAAACTCTTGCTTTTGTACCATTCATTACACATAAACCTCTCTCTCATGAGAAATGCCCTATCTCCCTGTCCATCTAACAAATGTGTAGGTATCCTTTGACGCTAAATGCAATTGGTATCTCTGTAGGAGAGCACTCTAACGTTGAGGAGCGATTAAATGCTTCTCTGTGCCCCCACAGTGCCGTGATCTTCATACCTCCCTCTAGCTGGTAAAATGTTCTGTTAGCCTTTTGGAGGGCTAGACCTATGTTCTCTTCATCTTATGTATTCTCATTTTAAAAATAGGGCAGAGGTGTCAGTAAGAATGGTTCTAGGGTCAAAAAGACTCAGGCTTAAGCTCTTGTTCTGCCACTTACAGAATGTGCCTTGAGCAAGCTACTTAATATCACTAAAGCTAGCTTCTTAGTTGTTGTTTTTTTTTTTGTTTTTGTTTTTTGCCTGAGAAATTAAAATGGCACCAACTTTATTGTAAGGAGAAAAGGAAATACTGAAAAGCAAAGTGATCGGCACAGTAGCTGACACATTGTAGGTGCTCAAGAAAATTACTTTATGATCATTACTACAGTATTAAAATAATTATGTGACAGGTAGAATACATTAAGTAAATTACATATTTACATTATTTACTATTTAGTGTGTTAATGCACAACTGGTAAACATTAGTTAACAATGCATCAGATACATTACAGAAACAATCTAAGGGTTAACGTATACTACAGCAAATACATTATAGAATGACCAATATTTGACTAGTAACATCAATGGCAAAAATTAAAGTCAGACTTAAAAGGACATTCCTGAAGCTCACATATGCTATTATTTTAAATCTTCTCCCTCACAACCCCTTTAACGGGTGCTATTAAGAGATACGGTATAGGAAAATTAACTGCATTATGTTTCATCTCATTGTACTTTTTCTCAAACCACCTGATTATTAGCCAATATATGACTAAAGATTAAGGGGAGAAAAAGTTGTGAGGTTTGGATAACTCTTTAAAGAATTTTATAGCATAGGGGGGAAAAATAAACAAAAACCCTTTATACAAAATTCAATTAATAAATCAATGATAGTCTACCCAAATAAACAAGATTCTAAACATGGTTTACAAATACTCTTGGTATTTGAATGATCTCAAATATCTTTTTAAAATATACCATCGTCTTAAAAATATCTGATCTTCTTCCTGAAAGCTCAAGCAGTGACAGCAATCATTAATGCAACAGGTGAAGAGAGAGAGAGAGGCCACACACTCCAATCAGCAGATGTTTCACAGCAGAGATTCTTAGTCTACTTTTTTGCCTATATTTATACATATCGAAAAGACCCTACTAATTAATTTGACTTTTCCCTTAAAACTGAAACGCCTCAATCACCTTTCCTCAGGTGTCATAAAAGGCATTCACAGGTTCAATATGAGCACCAGGGCGACATCCGAAAAGGGATTAAACGTACTTATTTTGAAAGCGTTTACCATAAACCAGAACCGGGGGCAGGAAAAGCAAAGACTGCATTCACCCCGCTGAACCCTCCAGATCCCTGGAGCCCAGGAAGGAAGGGAGCGGGAAAGCGCGTCTCTGTCCCAAAACCACACCCGTCCGCTGGGCGGCGCCCCTGCGCCCACGGCCCCGAGCAGCCTCGGACCGCCGCTCCCGGGGCGGCACAGCCCAGGCCCGCCGCGTACTCACGCAGGGGAGAGGCAGGGCGGCCGGCCGCCCGCCCCACTGCATCCGACGCCGGGACGGTGCGAAGCGGCCCCGCGCGCCAGGAGGGGCGGGCTGGCAGTTTAGCGGCCACACAGGCAGCGCAGCCGCCAGAAACCCGGGCGCCGAGAGCGGGCCCGGGGCCTCCGAGCGGGCATCGCGCAGCCGACTGACGTCAGCACTACTTCCCCGCGGTTCCCAGGACAACGGACGCGGCCGGGCCCGGACCGCCGCCCGGCGGGGGCGCCCTCACGGCCCCGCCCCCGCGCCTCCCACGGCCGCGCCCCAAGGTCCTGCGCGGGGGCGCGCGCCCGCCGGTCCGCGCGTCCGGAGACGGCGGCCGGGTACGCGCTCCGAGGGCCGCGCGCCGCCCCCCTGGAGCCCGCGCGGTCCTGCGGGGGAGACGTATCCGCACCCCGAAAGGCGTCGGTGCCCCGAGAGCCTGCACTCAGCCCCCCAAAAAAGCACCTCTGCGGCTCAGCTCTGTAGCCAGCGCTGGGAGAAACGGGGCAGGGCCGAGCGAGCCGGGGAGGCTGTCGCGGACCCCGCGGAAGATGAGAAACCCGAATGGGGGAAAGAAACAGGCCCGCCACGGCCCCCCGCGATCGCACCCACCTGCCGGCGGGCAGAAGCAGAGCTGCGCTGCAGACCAAATGTTAAGGAACAGATTACCCACGAATCGTTTTGGCGCCGAGTTATCCGTGTGTGTGTGAAGTAGAACAAAAAGGAAGACGCCCTCTTTTTCTACGCCCAGTGCCCCCGCCCACTCTGTACGTTCTGCCACCGGCGCCATCTTTAGCTCTGAGTCACCCCGGGCTGGAAAAATACCGGACCAGTCGCCCCTGCCCTTCAGTGTGCTGCAGCTGTAGTCACGCGGTGTGGCCTGTTGCTTCGTTTGCACGGTGGGAGCGTTGAGCGTATCTCTTTGGGAGGCTGGCTTTTCCCGTTTCCATTGGCATCGCCGTCCCTTACAGAGCCCATCTCCTTTGCTTCTCAAAGAGTCCTGTGAGGAGGCAGAAATTACCGATCCAATGGGTCTCAAACCGAACTGTTTCCCCTTCCACGCAAACACTTTCTGGGTTTCTATCGTGGTTTAAGCCGCCACCATCCTCCCAGTATTTGTAGCCAATCACCTGTTGAGCGTCCTAAATACACCCCACACCAAAACCATGTGCATTCTACCTTTGTAACACCCCCGTGTACAGCTTATCCATCTCAACGCCCACTGCCTGATGCCAGCCTTCTCGGCATCTCCCAAGGATGGTTGTAAGAGGGGCCTCTTTTGGAGTCCCCCTGACTCAAGTTTTGACCCCTGGAGTTCCATCTCCACGTCACTAACCAGAATGACTTCACTGAAAATGTAAATCTGATCATGCCACGCTCCTGAAAATGTTCCATGATATGAGAAGAAAACTAGTTGTTTTGCCTAGTCCCTCTGCCTGACTCGTTTCATTTCTCGTTGCCTCATTGCAATGTTGTGCTTCAGCAATGTGGAAGCAGGTGCACCACCACAGTTGATATCTTTTCGTGCCCTAATTCTTGCACACTTTGTCCCCTCTCTCTGAAAATCCCTCCTTGTAAACTTCTACTGTTGCATATCTCAGCCCAAATGTTGTCCATCCTTTCACTCTTAACTAGGTTGACTAATTCCTCTAAACACTCCTGCTGTGTGTGTGTGTGTGTGCGCGCGTGTGTGTGTGTGTGTGTATACATATATCCTGTTAAGCTTTGGACACTCATTCTATAAAATGTTTTAATTGTTTGCATTGTACTTTAATTTTTTAGCCCCAGCATCAACCATAGTATCTATCAAATAATTGGTGCTACTTCATGAACATTTGTGAATGGGTATAGATGACATATACAGGGGTGGGCAAAAGTAGGTATACAGTTGTGATTACACAAAACAGTTTATTTTTGTATTATTTATTTATTTATTGTATTACAACTGTAAACCTGTTTTCCCACCCCTATATTGAGCTCCTCCTAGGAGCTATGCATTATAGGTGTTTAATGTGTTTTTCATCTGTCATAACTGTGATGTAAGTACCTACTTTTACCAAGAGAGGTTATAACTCTGGTGGTGCATTCTGATTCGGGTATCCTATATAATAAAAGGGTAATATGCAAACAGACCAAACGGCAAAACAACCGAACAACCAATCAAAGCATGATATGCTAATGATATGCTAAGGCTGCTCAACCACTCGCTATGATGTGCACTGACCACGAGGGGGCAGACAGTCAACCAGTCGACCAGTAGCTATGACGTGCACTGACCACCAGGAGGCAGCTGCTCCAACTGGTAGGTTAGCTTGCTGCTGGGGTCCAGCTGATCGGGACTGAGGGAGATGGGCCAGACACGCCCTGGAGCCCTCCTGCAGTCCCTCCCCAGCCTGATGGTGCACTAGTGGGGTCCCTCAGCCTGGCCTGTGCCCTCTAGCAATCCGGGACCCCTCGGGAGATGTCAGCCGGTTTCAGCCGGATCCTGCAGGCCACTCCCCTTGGGAGGGCACCAGATGCAGGGGTCATGGCTGGTGAGCGCTGCTGCTACGGCAGCGAGAACCTCTCCCAATCGGGACTGATTGGGCATAAGCCTGCGGCAGGCACAGTGGGGCCGGGATGACTGGGAGCGTTAGGTAGGAGCTGCAGGCGGTGTTGGACTGAGGGTTTTGGCCTGATCCCTGCAGGCCACCTAGAGGGACCCCACCCATGCACAAATTTGTGCACTGAGCCCCTAGTTATTTTAATAATACATTCCCCAGTTTATCGGACTGGCTGAGATATACACCTGTTATCATCTCTTGCCTAGACCTTTACAGCAGCTTGCAGAAGTGTAGTTGGGGTGAGGAGGTAGGGAATATTTCATAACAGGAGTGACATTTAAAAATACATGGAGTTGTCCAGGTCGGGAAGGGTTTCTGGGTAGAAAACTTGCGATTTAGTGCTGAGTGAAAGAAAGCTTGACATAATCTAAGAACTGAAATAAATTCAGCATGACAAAAAGTCAAGAATAAGGCTAGGGGCACTGAGAGAAAGTAAGATAAGATAAGCAAGTTATGAAGAGGGCCAGACAGTATTATCGGGTCAATGAGGTACCATTAAGGGGTTTTAATCATGGAGTAAACTGGTTAAATTTTAATTTCCGAAAGAAACTCTGGCTGCAGTGTGGAAAGTGGATGGGAAGAAAGCAAATTTAGATACAGGGACATGAGGTAAGATGCTGTTGTTGTAAACCATGTAAGAGAAGTCCAAGACTAAGGTGTCAGCAGGGTTGGTTTCTTCTGAGGCCTCTCTCTTTGGCTCTTATGTGGCTGCCTTCTCCCTCGTCTTCACACAGTCTTCCCTCAGTCCTTGTCTGTGTCCTAATCTCCTCTTAGCTGGACAATAGCCATGCTGGATTAGGGCCCACCCTAACGACCTAATTTTAACTAATTACCTCTTCAAGGGCATTATCTCCAAATACTACTGTCTCATTCTGAAGCACTGGGGTTAGGATTTCAACCTATGAATTTTGGGGGTACAGCTCAGCCCATAACACTGCTGGAGTAGGTTTTTGAAGGCAAAACAGAATGTAGCCAGGGGTTCTTGTTTTGAGTCTCATTCTTCACAAACCAACTACATAAAGACATGTTGTAGGCACAGATTTCTCAGTATGGGCTATGTATTAGATATTAAGGAATCTTTGTTAATTTCTTAATAGATGAAATAATGGTATTGTGATGATGTAAAAATATGACTTTTTAAAATACATAGAATAGATTCACAAGATATCTGCGATTTGCTTTAAAATACCCCCCCCCCCCAAAAACAACAAAACAACAAAACAAAAAACCCACACAGATTGTGGAAAGATGACACATGCATATCTAAAATTTGGTGGTGGTTGAAGCTGATTGTAGATATCTGGTATTTTATTATACTTTTTTCTTTATATCCTTAGAAATTTTCAAGGTAAACAGGAATAATAAAAGTAGGAATACTCACATTATAGAGAATTTGAAAGATATAGCACCAGGGGAAAAGGAAAAAGTACTCAGTACCAATACCCCTATTCTAAGAGAATCTCAATCAGCCATTCTGGGGAACTTGACAGTCTTTTTTTTCATGCATATTCTAATATTGGTCATATTATATGTAAGATGTTTATTTTTGCTTTCTTGAATTAATATTATGTTATATTTTATTTCCATGTAATTATGTATGCCATATAAATTTCATTAAAATTCTAACTTTGTTAATAATGTTCATATGTGCTCAGACTAAAAATTCCATCATCCAGATGTTTATAAATTAGAAACTGAAAGCCTGCCACATGTTAATCACTGATAAGAATCTTTTATACATTCTTCCAGACTTTCTTTCATATATACTAAACATACTAAATTATAAAGACAGTTTCATACTCTAGTTTTTGTCTCACCACCTTTTTTTGTTTTCATCAAATGTTATTATTCTAAAAGGTTTTTTATGTTAGTAATATGTATCTATCTTAATCATTATAATGGCTTCATTCTACAGCATTTCTATTCCAGGGCTTCTTTATCAATGATAATAAAAATGTCAAAAGGTGTTATGGTGGGTTTTTTAAAATTGAGAGTTTTCATATACGTCTCTCATAGTATTATTAAACTTATAATAATACTTCAACTGCTTGCTAGACATTTCCACTTAGAAGTCTGATAGGCATCTCAAACTCAGCTTTTTTGATACTGAACTCCTAATCTTGGCCTCCGCACACAAATCCCACTTGAAGCTTTCTCTATCTCACATAGTGACCATTCTGTTTTTCTAGCTACTCAAGCCAGACATCAAACATCTTGGAGTAATCTTTGACCTTTTTCCTTTCTTAAATCCCATATACAAACTATCAGGTTAGTTTAGATCTGAACCCAAGTCACATATAAGAGAAGCTATGTTTATAATTTGGAGGGGAGATATTTTTTCCTCTACCCAAACTTTAGCCCAGATATTCAAGCCTCCTTGCATCCTTTTGCTGGTGTAGTCTTCTGAAGGTTCCAGTTTGAGGTGAAGATCTTAGTACCCACACTGAACAAGGACTCATATCCTGTACGTTGGGAGGCCATTACATTCTAGGACTACATTTGTTATAGAAGACCGGAGAAAAACCAAGCAATGCTTTAGAGAAATGGAGTTGCACAATTTATTACGCTGGCGGACTCAGTGGAATAACTTCCCAAGTCTCAGCAAAGTAACATGCAGGGAGCTTCTCTTTTATATTTTTCTGGGGTCTTTGTCCACCAAATATGGATTATGCTTCTGGTCCTTTCGTGGGCTTTGCAATAAAGCCCCCAGGTGTTGGGGGTCTTATCTAATGGTCTGGCCTGGCACCAGTGCTAATACCGCCCACCCCCTCCGGGGCTGTGCACTGTTCATAGTTTATGGCCTCTGAAAAATGTGAGCATTTAGGTAACGGGTCTTGCAAGACCAGTTTCTGGGAAAGAGGCAGTGACTTAATTATAGGTTGTCAAAAATGTACAACCTATTGCTGGCACAGATTCAGATTGCTAGACCCCCCAAATATCAGGGTTACACTGGAATTAGTCTTTTAGCCTTCTCCCATTTAGGGTATTAGCAAATGCCTCCAGTACCTGTTTATCACTTCTTGTTTAAGTTCTCTCTTGCCTTTTGGGTGCCTGGAAATTTCTTTTACTTTTCAGTAAGCTCAATGATGCAATTTAGTCAGCTAAATTTTAGCTAATTTTCTGGGGAAATTTTTTTTCTGCAGAGTATCTCTTTCACATATGGCATAAAGAAGAATTTCTTCTCTTTCATGTTGTTAACATAAAAACAAAACAAAACATTGAAACCTGTAAAGAATTTTTGTGAGTTTATTTGAGCCAAACTGTTGACATATGCTGGGAAGTAGAACCTCAACTGATTGAGGTAATGCTCTGGAGAATGGCAGGTTACATCTGTATTTATACATTGCAATCAAAGGAAAGGGACATAGGTGGGTTACATGAAATCCATTGGTGATAGACTAGAGAGGTGGGATAAAGCAAAGCAGGGAAACCCCTGGGATTGAATAAAAAGTAAAATGATAGACATATACTTAGGTGGGTACAGGAACAATTAACATGATAATGAAGAAATTTGTGGTATCTGTCCTGGTGCCCCAAACATTAGGTTGTGCCCCAAGGGGTCCAGAAAAAGGGAAGTTACAAGTCACCCAGACATTTCAAAGGTTATGTTATTATAGATGCAAAAAGACAGATAGGCTCAGTTAAGGTAAAGGTTGACCTTGTCAGTGGAGATACTAGCCTAGGATGTAACTACCCACCATAACTGCTTTTAGTTAAAGTTTAATTTCAGACCATCCTTTGTGGTTACTTTAGGTCTCTGAGTTTGCAAGACTGCCATGCAGGCCTCCCTGAGCTTCTCAGGTCAGCATGTGGCCCCTTTCATCCACAAAGTCTTAATACTTGTTTCCAGGAATTTTATGAGTTAATAGTAATTGCCTTCACATTCAAATTTAGCAGATGACTTACTGAAATGGTTAAGCCTTCCTTATAAATTTTCTGTGGGATGACATACTAAGATACCTCAAACCTATAGATATGGATTAGGTCAGAGTTCACTGAACTTTCCACAGTGTATAAAGCTATTTATAAATTTGTCTATATGAATACCATTTTATTAGGAAAATATTTTTATTTAAGTCTCAGAAGTCTCCATAAAACAGACAAACAAACAAACAAACAAAAAACAGGAACTGCTGCAGAGACTAAGGAATGAATTTTTAAAATTTCATTTCAACTATGCTCATTCTGGATCTTTACAGCAATGAACACTAGATGGCAGCAAATCAATATATATATCATTATGGGTCCTAGACTGTCACAGTTCAAAGGTATGTAAGGCCTATTAATACAATGTGTTATGTACCCATTTGTTATCTAAACCATTTAATTTACTGATGCTTAATCTACTAGTTCAAATTTATAATATTCTCTGAGCACATTTATTATTATTTTGTTTCTATTTGCATCAGAGTGAGATGCATTAAATCCCAGGACTGAAAAATACAGTTTCTACATTAATAAATACAGCATAAAATGGTGCCTGTACCACCAGAGTTTATATAGAGCACTCACAAGAATCTAGAGCCGTTTTCTGTCCTTAAATACTACTCTCTAGACAGCTCATCTGTCGTCTATGATGAGAGGCCCTCTGATTGAACAAAAGGCATGTTTCGGGTGCTCATTGCTGTTCCTGAGTTGTAAGGCCTTTTGTGGCTGCTAATGCTTACATTTTCATCTTATTGTTCAAATGGTATGCATTTGCTAGCTTGAGAATCAGCTTCATCTCTCTTGTGAAGTGTGAGAAGAGGGGCTTCCCAAACCCTGCTATGGGTAACAACCAGGCCTACGTGTGTCTGAGGGATGCAGGCCAGATATCTCTACCACAAGTGAGAAGGGACTTTCCTTGTTTTCACATATAACATTACCTTTATGTAATGAGTATGTAAAATTAAAAATACATGATTTTTTGTGTATAATTTAGCTTCACGATTCCATTTTTTTCTTCTCCTAACCTGGCATAATTTATAATTTTATGTCTTTTTAAATGTTTAGAATAAATTATTATTAAAGTGAGACATTAATAGTACAGAAAGACTTGTAAGGGAAAATGATTAAGTCCCTGTTCACCACTTCCTTCCCAACGTGCTGCTCCTGAGAGTAAGAGAGTAATCTTCTTTAAACAGTTTCTGCTTTTGTTTCTTCTGGTGATTACTTAAAGACAAAACCACAGGCCTACAGGCCCAAAATGGTGTCACTTGTGCCAAGGCTCATGATAACAAATCTAGATTTAATACCTGACCTAACTGCTATTTTAATCTTTTTTAGAAATATAATCTTAAACAAACAATCTGGGATTTTCTGGTCAAGCACCAGTAAGGTAATTAGGAACTTGGGACCTCTCCATCCCTCATAGAAAAAAGAAGCAATCTGCATGATAAAAAAACCCACACAAAAAACCTAGCCTTCCCCCAAGAAAAAAATGATATCGTGGTCTAAAAATAATCCATTCTTTTCTTTTAATAACCGTTAATAGCCCGGTTCATGAATCACCTAATAAAGTCAATTAGATCTTTAAAAAAATTTACTCAGCTAAATTTTGTTTTTATCACTATTTCTTAATTTATCACTTAAATATTGCCTTAGTCTACTGCTAAGAGATACAGTTTAACTCATTTGCATCACTCCTACCTTCCTTACCCATCTCTTCCCAATAAAGTCATATAAGGAGACAACAGAGCATAATAAACAAGAGCACACACTCTGGAATCCCACTTCCTCATTTACTAGCTGTGTGACCTTAGGCAAGTTACTCAATCTCTCTGAAATTTCTTTGTAATCTGTAAAATGGGGATAGTAATAGTCCATTCCTTAGAGCAGTGGTCAGCAAACTGCGGCTCGCAAGCCACATGCGGCTCTTTGGCCCCTTGAGTGTGGCTCTTCCACAAAATACCACGGCCTGGGCGAGTCTATTTTGAAGAAGTGGCGTTAGAAGAAGTTTAAGTTTAAAAAATTTGGCTCTCAAAAGAAATTTCAATCGTTGTACTGTTGATATTTGGCTCTGTTGACTAATGAGTTTGCCGATCACTGCCTTAGGGGATTATTATGAAGACTAGAGGCCCGGGGCATGAAATTTGTGCATGGGAGGGGGGTGTCCCTAAGCTCAGCCTGCACCCTCTCCAATCTGGGACCCCTCAAGGGATGTCCGACTGCCCGTTTAGGCCTGATCCCGGTAGGATCGGGCCTAAACGGGCAGTCGGACATCCCTCTCACAATCCAGGACTGCTGGCTCCCAACTGCTCGCCTGCCTGCCTTCCTGATTGCCCCTAACCGCTTCTGCCTGCCAGCCTGATCACCCCCTAACCACTCCCCTGCCAGCCTGATTGGTGCCTAACTGCTCCCCTGTCAGCCTGTTTGCCCCTAAGTGCCCTCTCCTGCAGGCCTGGTCACTCCTAACTGCCTTCCCCTGCAGGCCTGGTCACCCCCAACTGCTCTCCCCTGCAGGCCTGGGTACCCCCCAACTGCCCTTCCCTGAAGGCCTGGTTGCCCCCAACTTCCCTCCTCTGCCAGCCTGGTCACCCCTAACTGCCCTCCCCTGCAGGCTTGATCACCCCCAACTGCCCTCCCTTGCAGGCCTGGTCCCTCCCAACTGCCCTCCCCTTGCGGGCCTGATCACCCACAACTGCCCTCCCTTGCAGACCTGATCTCTCCCAACTGCCCTCCCCTGCTGGCCATCTTGTGGTGGCACTCTTGTGTCGACATGGGGTCAGTCATCTTTGACCACATGGGAGCAGCCATCTTGTGTTGGAGTGATGGTCAATTTGCCTATTATTCTTTTATTAGATAGGAGGATTAGATAGGATAGAGGCCTGGTGCACAGGTGGGGACCGGCTGGTTTGCCCTGAAGAGTGTCCTGGATCAGGGTGGGGGTTCCCTTGGGGTGTGGGGTGGCCTGGGTGAGGGGTCTGTGGTGGTTTGCAGGCCGGCCAAGCCCCCCGTCAACCCAAGCGGAGTCCCTGGTATCTGGGATTTATTTATCTTCTATAATTGAAACTTTGTAGCCTTAAGTGGAGGCCATGGCAGGCCAGGGCTGCGGAAACTTGGCTTCCTCCATCACTGGGGGCAACTCAAGCCTCCTGCTCTCTCCAGCTTCGTGGCTGCTGCCATTTATGTTGGGATTTATTTATCTTCTATAATTGAAACTTTGTAGCCTTAAGCGCAGGCCAAGGCAGGCCAGGGCAGGCAGAAAACTTGGCTTCCTCCATTGCCAGGGAAACCCAAGCCTCCTGCTCTCTCCGTGGCTGCAGCCATCTTGGTTGGGTTAATTTGCATACTCGCTCCTGATTGGCTGGTGGGCGTGGCTTGTGGGTGCAGCAGAGGTATGGTCAATTTGCATATTACTCTTTTATTAGATAGGATAAGTGGGTCAATATATTTAAAGCACTAAACAAGTATTACATTTACTGTAGTTAATATCTCTTTTGGTTATAAGTTTATATAATATATTCACCCCTCCATTTCTGATCAACTATATATTGCATCTCTTGTCACCCCACTTTTTAGGATGAAGATATTGGCAATCTTACAATTCCCTTTCACTCTCCCGCTTTCCACACCTCAACCTCACCCCCTATATTTTCCATTTCTTAACTGGTTGTTCCATTTTCTGGGAGATTTCCTCAACTTTATCTTCTAACCAGTCATTGAACATTTTACTTTTGCAATCTGAGAGTTTTACCTGATGTCTAGTGTTTATTTTTATAGAATTTTAAAGGTTCAAATTTTTATTGACTATTGTGTTATCCAGGGTCTTGTCAGAGACAAAAATGACCCCACCAGTAATTTGAATGGAGAAAATAATTGTGAACTAAGTAAAAGATGTATTAGCTACTAAAATTGGTAAAAGAGAACTCTAAGGTATACAGAGATAGTAACTGCAGAATTGAAGGAAAAGTGAATAAGAAACTAGGAACCTCCCAGGAAGGATGCCCAGAGGGGGAGATTCAGACTTCTAAGCAGTGGGCATGGTTGCCATACTAGCACAAAGCATTGCTGCTGAGAGAAACACCAGCAGGACCCCCCTGCTGGACCACAGGAGGAAAACACCACCAGAACAAAACATGCCTCCCTTTTCAAACTTGCAGAGCCCTCTCAGTGTCCTCTGTCAGCACAGCCTACATCTAGCCAGCCATCAACGTTGATGGCAAAGCCCACTTTCAGTATCACTAGCAGGGGAAAGAGGGATGAGTTAAGTGTTTATGTTCAACATTTGCCTTGGGCACAGTAGAGATCTACAAACATTTGGTGAAAAAAACATCAATAAAAAATCTAGTAATAATGCTATGATATATAGTAATCATTATTTTTTTTTTACTTTTTACAGGTTAACTAGGGCCACCAATGCTACATAACTGAACAGGGGGTTATTTTTCAACTCATTATTTTCTGGTGTTTTTAGCAAGGTTACTTATTCTCCTGTCCACTTTTTCTGTGGGTACAAATCCTCTTAGTTAAAAAACTCTTACCAAATAATCAAGATGCATTTTTTACTGAAATTAAATTTCCCCCCAAGTGAACTAATTTAAACAGATTTCTCTGAATGAAAATCTAGCTAAATTTTTTATATAATACTAGAGGCCCAGCGCGCACGAAATCGTGCATGAGTAGCTCGCTTCCGCTTGCCTCAGCTGGCCACCCCGCCCATCGCCGCTCATAGCTCTCTGCAGCTCGTAGCCCACTGCCGCTCGTAGCTCTCCTCTGCTAGTAGCTCCTGCCTCGCCCCACCTGTCGGAAGAGCCACTGCTCATTTGGTCATGACAGCATTACGGCGTTATGGCCACAGGCCTTTTATTAATACAGATTATTCATTCATACTGGTCAATATTTACCAGGTATCTCTATGTGTTTTTTATTAGGCACTAAATTACAACATACAAATATATACAAATGATGCAGAATATGTAGACTAGGACAATATAATAACAGTAATGCTTCCTTGCCTGCCATGTGGTTATGTTACATTAAAATCTTTAACATGAAAAATAATCTATTAACAGAAATCTAAAAAAATAAACTCAGAAGTAAAGCAGAATTCTGAAATTCTGAAAACCAATATCTTTATTAATGGTCGTTGTTTTTTAATGTGGCTACTTTATAAAGGTAACAAATAGGTTAAATAGTAACTGGCAGAAAAACCAAATTTGACTTATTCTTTGAATTTGCCATATGAAGTGTTTGCTAATCAGAAAAGACAAAATAATTGCTATAGTGATTACTCTACTAGCTAGAACTCTGGTTCATCAGCTTAGGATCCTATCCGTGTGTGTGTGTGTGTGTGTGTGTGTGTGTGTGTGTGTGTGTGTGTGTGTGTGTGTGATGCCAATGGACACTTTCTAGATGAGTAAATTTGTTCTCATCAACCAGCAATCTAGCTGGAAGATGTCCCGATTTATTTTATTACTCATTATAGATCTAAAGATATTAATGTTAACTATTAAGTAGGAAGATAATTCTTCTTATTTACTTTTTCTATGAATTCATTTATTGAACACATACCATACCTAAGGGTTTAGCTTTGATTAACCTATAATCTCTTCCCAAACTCCCTTGTGATTGGGCCCCTCACAGAGGATTACCAAATATTTGATGGGTGGTTGGAAGGTCCCTATGGACAGAAGATTCTAGGATGCCTTAGTATATTTAATACTTTATTTACATCACTCCTGATGTGTATTTATATGCAGATAAGCTCTTTTGAATATATATAACCTGATGCAATTATTAATACTTAATTGATAACTTTATGTAGTATAGGTATTTCTAGGTTGTAATAGGCCCATTGGGTCTCAGCAGGCCCATAGTATACTTACTAGACCTACAAAGACAATGCCTTAGATTCCATTCTGGAACTGTTTTATTATGGACTATTAATAAATTACCCCACAAGAGGTCACCAAAGCTCCAATATTTTGGGAGTGTGATTTTCAGACTTTTAATCCTTCTTGCAAAGGAATTGTCAAGGTTTTGTGTCCTGTTTTTTCCCCTACTCAGTAGAAAGATCTTCCAGTCTGCTCCAGCTAGACATGAAGATAAGTAACTGAAAAGCGGGGTTTATTTAGTGCCAAGGAAATTTATGGACATTTGTAGCCATATGTTGTATGGGCCATCCCATCCTGTAGATAGATATCCATTGTATGAACTTAAAAGAATGGGAAACACACACAGGCACCTTCTGACCTCAATAACTAAGCTCCTTTTGCCAGAAATTAGACCCTTTTTAAAGGCACAGTAACACTCCTCAGGCCCTGGGTTGACAATTCCAGGTGTCGCACATTCCAGAATAATAAAACAGGGACCTAAAAGGGGCTGCACTCAATAACTACCTGCTTGGGGAAGGTTGAAGAAAGAAATACCACAAGTACTCGGTGATGGGAGGATTTTTATAGTAGTCAGATGCCTGTAAAGAACCGGGCTTGCAACAAAGTGTTCTTTAAGGAACACCCTCTATTTTCTTTACAGCAAATGCGAATATTAAAAGAAAAAGAGTTAAATTATGTTTTATAAAAAAGGTAGCTTAAAATTTGAGGATATTTGCCACATCTTTATAAGCATTTCCCTCACCCTTACAAATACATTTACCCTAATATAAAAATGGAATTTGTCTTTGCTTTCTCATTCTGTAGATGTTACAAGAAATAATGTTACTTCTAGTACCCTTGAGTAGTAACATTATTGGGTGTATATCTTTCTAGCCTTGGTCATTGGTTGCATTTTTTAATGGGTTCTATTGTATAGGGGTACAGGGTGCAGGCAGAACCTTCTCTAGTGATCTTTTCACTTCCTTTCCCTAAATGGGGAATATTTAACTTAAAATATTTATGAAGTGAAACATACATATTAAAAAAAAGTTTTATTGTGAATCAAGTGTTTGACAAATCTTACATTTTCATATGAATAAAGAGTGTTAAGATTATAAAGAAAATTAGAATTGTAAGGATGGAAAGACCTTTAAAGATCCCAACCCTATAAACATGAAGGAATTTCAACAAGATGATTTCTATGGTCCTTTCCAGCCCCCAGATGTAAATTCTCTATTTAAATTCTCATGCTTTTGGACTGTAAACATCCATTTCTATCTCAAAGAGATTGCTTTAGGTGGAGGGCTTTTCTTATTTGAATATCTATCTTGTTATGAACCATGGTTTGGGAGTTAAAAATCAGGTCCTGAAAATCTAACTAATTTTCTGTAGTTACCAAGATTTTACATGATTTCCTCAGCATTATTTCATGCATATTTCCAACTTGTGTTAATGAACATACTGTTACATGAAATGCTTTTGTAATATGCTAAATATAATTTCCCCCTCATTTCCTTTTGTCAGTGGGAGACTGACATACTTGTATCAGAGATGCTCATGAACTAAAAGGCCCAAGTGAATAATAATATAGGGACAATGAATTTCTATTTGACTTGAACCATCACCCAGAAAAACACAGGTTATTCAGGACAGTGGGATTGAAGGAGTAAACCAATCATAATGTATGAAAAGGCAAATTATACCCCCAGAATCTCAAGGAATTACACAATAAATCTTTTTTTTTTTGGTGAACATAACTGAATTTTTAATGTTTAAATTGTTGGGATTAGTTTAAATGTGAAATCTCGACCAACTGAACTATGACTCAAACTTCATATTGTAAGCAAGACCTTGATTTCATACATTAAGTCACACATGAAAATCTGTGCGTTGTCCAATTGCCATACTCTGCCTTAAATGACTGGATGAAGTCTGCCCAAATTCAAAAAATAATTCAGTCACTCAAATGCTAATTAATCTGTTTTGATAACAGAAAACCCTTTGGTACAACTACAATGGGACATCTATTTACTATCAGTGTGGTTAATATTTATAGTTGGAGGGTTGACCCCATTTCTTATTTTCTTACAAATTAATAAAATGCTTTATGAGTCTTAAGAAAGGAAAATACTTGCAAATTGTGTAAGGTGTTGTGGCAGATATATGCAAAAGCTTGGCTATCACCTTGCTAAACTATGTGTGGTCTCTGGACCAAGAGCATCAGCATCACTTAGGAACTTGCTAGAAATGAAGAATTTCAGGCCCCATCCCAGACTTACAAAATCAGAATCTGCATTTTAAGAAAATGCCCTGGTGACAAAAATGCATATTCAAGTCTGAGAAATATTATTATCACATGCAAGCAATTCAACTAAAGGCAGGAGAAATTGCCTAATCCTTTTGAAGACATAAAAGACATTTCAAAACAAAAAGGAGTTGATGTGACCAATTCATCACGCAGAACTATCATTTGCATGTCAATCACCAATATCAGAAACTTCCTTCTCAGTTTGAGCAGCAGTTGCTTTACTTTCTGTGACAGGAGATTCAACTGAAGAAAAATTGAGACTATTAGTTGGTTAAATAAGAAGTGCTAACAAAACCCTGGGCTCTTTGATATATCTCAAAACTGCACTAAAAGAATTCTTTCAATATGTATGAAAGGAAAAGTTTTGTCTTAAGAAAGCATTGCTATAATTTTGTTGACAGCTTTTTGTTGTTGTTGTTCCTTAGCATTCTATGAAATAATAGTGTATCTCATCATTGATAGTGTCTTAGACTTAATGTAAAGAAGTATCACATAATGTGCTAAGTGCTATAATAGCAAAAAAGCAGGGAACTGTAAAAATTTGTAGAGCAAATAGATGGTCATTTCTTGTAATCAGGGAAGGTTTATTGCCTTGAGCAAAAGTTAGTAAGGTAACAAAGGGAAAGGAGTAAAGTGTAAAATAGAGATTTTCAACTTTGCACACTATGATCACCCCAAGGGATGCATTCCAAGGAGGAGCAATTACAAGGGCAAAGGCAACAAGACTGCTTGTCAAGAAGCAGACAGAGAAACTAAATCAATTTTTTTTATTCTAGGGGCTGGGGAGTGGGGAATAGGCAAGGGATGCTGGGTTTATAGCTTTGCTTTAGCTGCAGTGTTGCAGAGCAAAGGCAAAGGGAAGAACCTCCATACCTCCAAGGAGAACCGGCCTTGCCTGGGACCAGTTTTCTGTTGAATTAAGTTCAGGGACAAAGGTTGCTCTGTCCTTGAATTTTCTTGAATGAGTGCAGCTCCCACTTAAGAAACAGGAACATTAATTTCGATAACTAAGGGTGACATTTTCAACTTTTCACACTATGATCACCCCAAGGGATGCTTGGACCCCCACCCCCCCCCTTTACATAAATTCCTTGTTAACTCTTTGGGAGAAGCACAGGCATTGGTAATTTATTTTACCCTCCCTCTCCCCCCCCCCCTATGATACTACTGTTCATCTTATTTTAAAAACATGGGATTAGGGTTAGGGTAGATGAGCAGCTGGCCAGCTGTAAGCATGAACTTCGGTCATAAAGAGAGCATCATTCAAATCCTTGCCTTGTTTGGGTAAAGATGGTTATTTGGGCAGATAATGTGGGGGAAATGAGGAATGACTTTCTGCCACTATCTCTGAGCCCCAGGATTTACCAAATATCTTTGGTCATCTTGAAACCCTTTCATTGTAGAATGATAGATCTCTTTTCTAGCATCGTACGGTGGTTTGGGATATAAAAACTTCACAGGCAGGCTCTCAGATATGCACTTCTCAGAGTAGCCCCCAGGTGGCGCTGCGAACTGGTGGTTTATCATGGCTTGGACAGAGGGGTAGAGGCCTGGTGCTGTCTTTGACAAAGAATACGGGGCCAAAAAAAATAGGCTAACGTTGGTATCTGGTGACATCTCTGCTACCTCTTGGCACAAATATTATCCCTATTGCTCAATCCCAGCAGTGAGAAAGGCAGCTGAGTGAGGAACTTAAGCGAACGTGCGCAGTGCTGGCACTAGACCTTTCAGCCAAAGGGTAGGATGGACGTATTCCAGAAGGAAAGAAGCATGGTAATTGGTGTGCAGAGGCAGAGTGTAACATTAGGCCGCAGGTCACAGACAGCACTGTTCTCTCAACAACTTTTGTGCAGTGCTAGGGGGCGTCAGCTGGCCGCCTCTGATGATGTCTGCTTACACAGGAGTCAGCTTGGGGCAGGTGATATGTGACCTAACCATTCTTGCATTTGTTCGGCAAAGCTATTTGATGCCTTAGTTTATTATAGGCTATACTTGGAGGCTTGTTGTTTTGAAGACAGATTTGTAGTTCAACCAGTGAAATGTCCTGTGCTTGAGAGTGGAGGCCAAGACACCTAGTTTTTTAGAGAAGACATGATTTGACTCAGTCTCTTAGGTCAGTGGTCGGCAAACTCATTATTAGTCAACAGAGTCAAATATCAACAGTACAAGGATTGAAATTTCTTCTGAGAGCCAAATTTTTTAAACTTAAACTTCTTCTAACACCACTTCTTCAAAATAGACTCACCCAGGCCGTGGTATTTTGTGGAAGAGCCACACTCAAGGGGCCAAAGAGCCGCATGTGGCTCGCGAGCCTCAGTTTGCTGACCATGGTCTTAAGTGATCATTTACCACTACTCAGAGTAAAAATCAAAGTTGGTACAATGGCCTCCAAGGCCCTTTGTGATTTGTGACCCCTTCCTTGCTACTTCTCTGACTTCCTCTCCTCTTACTTGCCTGCTCCCTCACTCTGCTCCAGCTAACCTCATCTCCTTAAATATGTCACACTCCTGCCCCAGGGCCCTTGCACTTGCTAGTCTCTTTGCTTAAAATAACTCTTACCCCAGATGTTTAGAGAGCTCACTCCCTCTTCTCCTTCAAACCTTTGCTTGAATGTCATCTCTGCAGTAAGGCTTTGCTTGACCACCTATTTAAAATGATACCCAACACTCCCTAACTCCTTTCTCTGTTTTATTTTTCTGTTTTCTCTATTTACTTTTAATATATCTATATAAAAGCCTAAGCAATGGTTACAACCGGATGACCAGATGACCAGATGACCGGCCGGTAGCTATGATGTGCACTGACCACCAGAGGGCAGACGCTCAACACAGGAGCGGCCTCCTGGTGGTCAGTGTGCTCCCACAGCCAACCTCCCATGGCCCCTGTCCCCAGTTGGCTGGCCCCGATGGCCCCAATCAGCCCTGATCACCAGCCAGGCCAAGGGACCCCACCTGTGCACAAATTTGTGCACCAGGCCTCTCGTTAATTAATAAGTTTCATGGCTTTTTAAAAAACTTTTGTTCTCTGCTTATCCCCAGAGCCTAGAATGATGGATGGTGATCAATAACTAGTTCTTTGTTGAGTAAATGAAAGGACACAAGGATTTCCCCCAAAACATATAATTACTTGGTGTCAATACTGGGGCTGAGCACTGACCAAGTGACCCACATTCAGATGTGCAGAGCTATCCTGATTGGGGACTTGTGTTGCTGATGCTACAGAAAATAAGTAAACAGTTATATGGGCTCGACCTCCTGGACAACGCTAGTGGTGAGTGGTATGGGGTAGGAGCAGCAACGAGGAGCTGAAGGTGGGCCATTCATTATACTTCTAGCTTCAGGATGAGTTCTACAAGTTCACTGGGCTATATCCTCTCAAGCCCTCATGGCCTAAAATTGTGAAGCATCACAGTGCTGGGGGGAACATTTATAATGTTTGTTGCTCAGCACTCACTACCCTAATTTGCTTTGAGGGACCCACTTGGCCCTCAGTCTCAATCTATATGTTTCAAGTGAAGTGGGTCCCCTAGAGTAGGCTTTGCAAACTACTGCCCATAGACCAAATCTTGCATGCCACCTGTTTCATAAAGTCTGCGAGCAAAGAATGGATTTTACATCATTAAATGGCTGCAAAAAAATAAAAATAAAAATCCGAAGAACAACGGCATCTCATGATATGTGAAAATTATGTAAAATTTTTACTTCAGTGTCCATAAATGAATTTTTATGGTAACATAGCTATGCTCATTCATTTATATACTAGAGGCCCAGTGCATGAATTCATGCATGGGTGGCGTCTGGCCAGCCCGGCCCTGATGGGGGCTGATGGGGGCAGGGCTGGCCGGGGGAGGAGCAGTGGGAGGTTATCGGGAGGGAGGCGATTGGGGCCCTGATCGGGCCACTTGGCCACCGCAGTGCACGTCATAGCAACCAGTTGTTCGGTCATTCCGGTGTTCCAGTCGCTTGGCTTTTATATATATAGATGGCTGTTTTGTGCCACAATAACAGAGTTGAGTAGTTGTGGCCAAGGCCACATGGCTGGCAAAGCCAGAAATATTTACTCTCTGGCTCTTTACAGAAAAAGTGTGCTGACCACTGCCCTAGACTATCAGTGTGTAATTCTATTTCCATGATTGCAGTGCATAGTTCAGCAAAAGGCCCAGGATCAAATGTCTGGACCAGCGAGCAATTGAGGAAGCTGCCTATTCCCTCTGCTGCTGCCGGGGAGAGCCTGTGATGTCAGGAACCATCTCGCAGCCCCTAAGGATGAGGTTCTGATCAAGTTTGTATGAAGTCATTCTAGCTCTGGGATTTCCAGCTATGGGAATCAGTGCATTCTTCGTAATCTTAAGTGAGTTACAATTGGTTTCTGTTGCTTGCAGCCAAAGAAACTTCACTGTTAAAGTTGCTCAGAAGAAATCCTACTCCAGGTGTGGGGAACAGGATTAATTAGTTCCCAAGATTTTAGCCTTATGGTAGAAAAAGGAGCCGCCTGGCAGGAGACAGGAAATCTGTCTTAATAGTACCCTCTATGACCCAAATTTGTCTTGTTTGGGGAGAAATCTTAGGTGCTCAGAGATGCAATTGGTGTCTAGGACTAACTTTATAATACATGTCCTATATGTTCTTTAGGTATAAATACTGAGAGACTTCAGGACTTGTGATTTTATATCCACTTATTGGAATCACCTACATAATATATGATTTATCTCTTATAAACTCTTCAATTTCTATGTACACAGTAGCAGCACTAATGAATATTTTAATTTAGATGAAATGCACAAAGGTGTTCAGGTGGGAAAAGTATCATCATATGTTTTATTATTCTATTTGGATTGAATTTTCAAAACATCAGACATCAAATATAGACTCATTATCAAATAAGAATATAAAAATACATGTAGTATTTTGATTATAATATTTTTAGGAATATAAATCTTATTGATTAATCCCACTCCCAGCCATTTTAAAACTGTGAAGTTGCTTTCTGCTTGGTGTCTCAGAAAAAGGATGTAACATGGAAAAAAACAGAAAAACAAAACAAAACAAAAAAACAACAATCCCAAATCCAAGAAACTTTCTGGCAAAAGCTCACACCTTTAAGACAATGGAGAATCTCTGTGTTTAGACAAATTATTTGAGAGAAATATCATGGGTGAGTGTTGTTTCCCCTTCTGGAGAGGAAAATATTCTCCGAGTATATGTAGGAGACAAGAGTAAAGGAAAACAATAGGATGTGATGACAATCCTAATGGGTGGGCCTCAGTCCCACCTCAGACCACGGAACCCCTGGAGGCCTTGCTAGAGCCTCTCCTTTGGATTCTGCCAGGCCCACCTGTCCCACCCAGAATCCCTGCTGGCGGGGCTGCACAAGCTGACTGGGACAACTGGGGAAAGGATGCAGGAGAGGAGGCAGACTGCAGCCCCAGGGCCTCCATTTGTACCTCCCCTTCTCCCTCAGTGTTACAGACTAGCCTGAGGGCCCTTTCTTGGCAGAAACCCAGGGAAATGGCAAAATTCCCAGATAGTGTTGGGAGAGAAGAGAGTCCTAAATGTACTGAATAGAATTTTCACAACCTCCTAACCCTGCCTTCAGCATCAGGGCTTGACATAGAAATTAGGTTGAGTCATAAAAATAAATTTCTCATACACTTGAGATTATGGATGGAGATTGATGACCTTCTAGGTCAGATATATTTGTCTCCATTAGCGTGGAAAATCAAGAGTTGATTTCACTCCTCAGTCATTCCAAATGCGACAGCTAAATTTTGGCTGCACACCAGCAGCCAACGGCAGGCAAGTATTAGAACAGGTTATTTGTGTTTTGTGTTGCTAGATTTTGCTTCATTACAAGGTATTGTTGTTCATTTAGAAGAACTGCTTTTTTTTTTCATTTGATTGTGAAGCCTATTCTTGAGAAATGGTGAATCACTGGGTTCCATTAGGAAGCCCTTGAGAGAGATTTTCATTTTCTTTAACATATAACCAATGAAATAATAGAACAAGAACACATTTATCTTTTATAGTTGTTTCCCTTCTCTAATAAATACCAAGTTTTGTTGAAATGTTAACAACAACTGTGCTGAATAATTCTCTGTCAACCAAACAGAGCACAATATGATTATTCTGTTTCTAAAATCTCCATTTTTTTCTGATACTGTTTTTCTCATCCTTCATGTGGGGAAAAAGCGAGGTGGGAAAATAAAGTGAACGATGATAAAAGCTTTTCACTGGCAACACAGAATGAAGCCCTTGATGTTATTATGGCCCAAGGGAATGTGTGAATGCTTTATAGGTCAGTGGTTCCCAACCAGGGGCTATTTTGCACACTAGGGGATATTTGGAAATTTTTGGAAACATATTGGCTGTCACCACTGGTGGTGTGAGGAAAGGAGGAAGGTGTGCTACCAGAATCTAATGGGAAGAGAGCAGATGTGCATCTTAGAATGCAGAGGAGCATCTTTACCCCCTAGCAAATAATTATCTGGCCAAAAATGTCAACAATAATGCCAAGGTTGAGAAACACTAATCTATACTAATAAAAGGGTAATATGCTAATTAGACCAGACGTCTTCTGGACATCCTTCTGGACAAAGCCATGGTGGCGGGGGCCAAGGCTGAGGTGGTTAGAGGCGATCAGCCTACAGGGAAGAGCAGTTAGGGGCAATCAGGCAGACAGAGGCAGTTAGGGGTGATCAGGCAGGCAGGCAGAGTGGTTAGGGGCAATCAGGCAGGTAGGCAGGTAGGCAGGTGAGCGATTAGGAGCTAGCGGTCCTGGATTGTGAGAGGGATGTCCGACTGCCAGTTTAGGCCTGATCCCTGTGACATCCCCCATGGGGTCCCGGATTGGAGGGGGTGCAGGCTGGGCTGAGGGCCTCTAGTATTAAGATAATCAGGAGAGGTAGTAAGATTTTAGCAACTTAGGAAGATGAGCACAATTTTTATAGATTGAGAAGAGATATGTGGACATTTGTTGAAAATGGAGGAAAAAAGAGGGAAGTATCTGAAGAGTTAGATAAATCTTTAATATTTGAGGCAAATTTTAAAGGCAGACTGTCTTAACAAAGTGTGTTGTTACTAAATTTTTAAGGTAAGGATAAAGTTCCATGAAATCAGTATTATGGTTATTATAATAACAAAAACAAGACCATGATTATGTTTTACAATTTGTGTTGCTAATTTTATATACTATAATGTTTTTTATGTATGGAGTAGAGAGAGATAATGTGTAAACAAAAATATGGAAGTGAGAAAGAATGGGATATTTCCATCTGGAAAGATTGTATAGGCCAGTGAATGCCAGGGGAAAGGTAAGAAAGGTCTTCAATGGTGGATTATGGAGTTTGAATCCACTTTGTGTGTGTGTGTGTGTGTGTGTGTGTGTGTGTGTGTGTGTGTGTCCAAACTTCCCCTAGTCATATTGCGTTAGAGCCCATCCTATTGACCTCATATGAACATAACTAATTACATCTTCAATGACCCTATTTCCAAATAAGTTCACAATCTGTGGTACTCAGGGTTAGGACTTCAAAGTAGAAAATTTTGAAATACAATAATTAACAGAAGGTTTGAAAAGAGGAGTGACATTTTCTGAATTGTTATTGTACTGGCAGCATTGCACAGGTTTTCCAGGAAACTCAGTTATAAAAAATGCTGCAGTAAGGGCAAATGGAACAGAGTCTTAAAATATATATGAATCTTTATTTTTCTTATTGTAGTAATAAATGTGAAAAAAAACCCACAACATTGCAAAACACAGAAAGCAGAATTCTTTTTGTATTGTTCCACAGAAAGAACCTATTTTAGCAGTAATAAATATATCTTTATTTAAATATCTATATAGGAATGTGTATTTTTAATAAAAATAGAAATCATACTCTACATACTGTTCTCCAATTAGGCCTCTTTTTTCTTTTTCCTTTGAAGTACATTTTGAGCATTTTTAGATCAGTACATAAAGAGCTACTAATTCTTTTTTATTGATTGCCAGTGTATTCCACTGAGCGAGTATGCCATATTTATTTAACCAATCTCTATGAGGACCATTTGAGTGATATCCATATTTTTAGTTTTACAAGAAATGCTACCATGGATGTCATTGAATATGCATCTTTGTACACTGCTACAAGTGTTTCCTGTTGAACATGTTTCTAGAAGTAGAATTATTGAGCCAAAAACAAAGGGTATGACCATTTTAAATTATAATAGACATTTTTAAATGCCACACAAAAATGTTTCAAATTTTTTTCCACTAAAAACATAGGAATCTTATTAATAATCCTACTAATTAATAATCCTACATAGTAAAAAGTAAGTAGGTATAGTGATACTGTTTTTAATGATTCCTATATTAGTAAAATAATAGTTACCATTGTTTTATTAATATGTACTTATTTGTCCTTCATAGAGCTTTTGGCATGCTAGAATCCACCAACGGCAAACATTTCATTTAAAACTATGAGACTAAGTATCTTTAAACCCTGAGAAATACAGATTGAAATCCTATAATAATTCAAATTGACTGCTGTTCAGAGGACATGGAGGGAGGGAAGGACATTTCCTTATTGGGCTGTGGTCTGGTCATCCAGTGGTTGTTCGAATGGCAGATAGGACATCAAGAGGCCTGGCAATGCCAAACTGGTTTCCACCAAGTTTTTCACTGGCAAAAAGGAAACACATGGGAACCTGCTGAAACTCCACCTGTAATGTGCTTTGGACATAAAACTTTTCTTCTTGATTTTGTTCTGAGAGTGACAGCTCATTTACAAAATATGGAAGTGACTGGAGAACTCTGGAACTCCCAGGGGAGTCTGTAAAGAACTCTCTCACTCTTTAGCTGAGACAGGAAATGGGGAAGGAGTGGTGAGAGAAGGGAGTTCCCTGCTTTTGCAACTCTTCTCCCTAATTTGCCACCCCACACAACTTTTGTTCATTTTCTCTATGCAGTCCTCTGTGGTAATATGATCAAGATGCATTATCTGCAAACAGGAATCAGACGTTGCATGCATTTGTTCTGATATGATACTAACTTCTTTATAACCATTACATAAAATAAAAGTGCTTCTCAGCCAATTTGCATCTTTCATATTTCTTTGTTTAGAATATAGTCAGTGGAACAAAATCTTTCACTTCTGCTCTAGACTCCTTTTATTTTCTTAGATATTTTTTACTGCTACTTGATACTTAGTCTCACACATACATAGTGATAAAAGCATCACAACCATATAATTTGTGAAGATTTCATTTGCTCTTGTGGAAAATTACATAGCCAGAACCATCCCATTAGTATCTGGGATAAAATAATGTAAACTTCAAGCCTCATTCAAGAGATATGGCTAGAAATTGAATGAGCTTGAAAACCCATTGTATTTGCACACATTCGAGACTTCCATTAGGCAATACACTATAAAACAGCTGGTTTAGCAGACTAAATGCAGTAAAAGCATTAGGTGTTTAGATTGTTTGAGATAATCTTAGGTTAGTTCCAAATTAGAAAAATAATCCATATGCATTAAAAAGCAACTACAATTATTATGTATAACATAATATGTATTCATAATCACTGTAAAGCCATTTTAATAATTTTGCATGGCTATCTGATGCTAACCATTTAAAAATGCCAGACACTTTTTGTTATAAAAATAATGCAAAAATGTTAGAAACTACTCAAATAGAGGCAAAAGCACAGTGCCGCTACCTTAACCCACTGTTGGGCAAATTTTGCTATTCATCCTCACAGGTTTTTGTATTATGCAGATTTTTACATAGTTACAGTTGTATTTATCTGTATTTAGTTCTATAGTGCATTTTTGCATTTACTGTGTTTCACAACCTTATTTATAATGCTAGACATAGTAATAGTCCAAGTATTTGTATTGTAATTTGCTTAAACATTGCTCATTTGTTGGATAGTCTCTCATTTTTTATTAAAACATCACTACTGCAAATATATATTTATATATGTATATATACACATTCACCTTTTATTCATTTTGTATTATACTAGAGGCCCGGTGCACGAAATTCATGCATGGGTAGGGTCCCTAGGCTTGGCTGGCAATCAGGGCCGATCTGTGGAGTGACCAGCAGGGCAATCGGGGGGCCCCCGGCTGGCACCTGCCTTGGCTGGCCTGCGGCCTGCAGGCTGGGGGCAGCTCCTGCATTGAGCATTTGACCCCTGGTGGTCAGTGCACATCATAGCGACCAGTCATTCCTCTGGTTGTTCTGCTGTTTGGTCAATTTGCATATTAGGCTTTTATTATATAGGACTATTAGGAAGTAAAATTACTAAGTTGAAGTATGTAACTTTCTGATGGTTCTTCACATATATAGCCAAATGGTTTTAGAAAAGAATGACACACTTTTAGAGTGGAATTAATAATGCATGCAATTGTCAGCTTCACTGAACCACCACAAAAATATAATTTATTAAAGAAACTAATTTAATAGATTTACTAGTATTTTTCTGTGTTTTGTTTTATATTAATGGCCTTGGCAGAGTAGCTCCAGTGCTGTTGTGGAAATACAGTGGTGGTTAGAGAGAATGGAACAAGAGATTGAAGGTTTTGGGGGTGAGGTTTATAGTAAAGGTAAGGAGAGTGTGAGACATAAAGTCTTTCAATGGGGTGTGGAGAAAAGTGTGTAAGGATTTCTAATTAAAAAAAACCCAAGGGTGCCCTGGCTGGTTTGGCTCAGTGGGTAGAGAGTCAGCCTGCAGACTGAGGGGTCCCGGGTTCGATTCCTGGTCAGGGCACATGCCCGGGTTGCAGGCAGGATCCCCAGTGGGGGGCGTGCAGGAGGCAGCCGGTCCATGATTCTCTCTCCTCATGGATGTTTCTCTCTCTCTCTCTCTCCCTCTCCCTTCCTCTCTGAAATCAATAAAATTATATATAAAAAAACAAACAAACAAAACCCAGGGGTTTCTCCTACTTTTTGGATTTGGGCTTTAAAATTTGGCTTGTTCATCTATGATCTTATTATGATTTTGTTGAAAGTAAAGAAACACTCTCTATCACCTGCCACTTTAATAAGAGATTTATCCTTTCATCCCCAAATACTGTTTTACATGCAGTAGCTGGCCATAGGGTCTCATCTGAGTTCAATCTTGACCTGCCTTTCACTCCACTGCCACAGCTCTTCAGCCAGGGGGAGTAAGCACACGATTTGTGAGCATGTCTGGTGAGGATACAACTACTGAATTAAAATCTGACTTTGGACACTCCAGTGGGTTTTTTCGAAGCATGGTTTATGCATTTTGGTTCTTGGAAGGCCTGAGACTTCAACCAGCCTCAGGCCATTTGGCCATTGGTCAATTTGAGCAAGTGATTCAACTGCTTCTGCAATTGGCAGCAGGCAGGGCAAAGGGACCTGGCCAGGGATTTGTGCTTTAGGCACGAGCGAAAGTCTGAAACAGGCTGCCACTTTGAAAGGTGTGTGTGTGTGTGTGTGTGTGTGTGTGTGTGTGTGTGTGTGTACGGGGGGTGCAGGGTGTGTGTGTGTGTGCATGTCCACACAAGCACACGCATGTATATATGCATGTGTGTGTCACTGAAAAGCGAAGTATTTGTTTGGAAGTATTACATGTTATATTATTACATGTTATCTAAGTAATAAAGGGGTGAGGAAAATAACACAGCCCTGTTTTTAATCTTGAGCTGAAAGACCTCTTATTTTCTGTCTCAGTTGAAAACTAGGACTGTTTCCCTAGTTATTGGATCTACTAATTAGGGTAAAATGTAAGGTGAACACCCCATCCCGCTCATTAATTAGAACAAAGGCCAAGTGTGTGTGTGTGCATGTGTGCATGCAGGAACCTATGTTTAGCATTTGAAATAGGTTTGGTGGACCATTAAAAGAAGAAATGTAGGCTGGGCCAGCATGGCTCAGTGGTTGAGTGTCAACCTATGAACCAGGAGGTCATGGATCGATTCCTGGTCGGGGCACATGCCCAGGTTGCGAGCTTGATCCCCAGTATGGGGTGTGCAGGAAGCAGCCAACCAATGATTCTCTCTCATCACTAATATTTCTGTCTCTCTCTCCCACTCTCCCTTCCTCTCTGAAATCAATAGAAATATATATTTTTTAAAAGAAGAAACATGGGCTTCAGTGGTTTTGCTTTCAAATATAGCAGGAGTTTCTGTTTTTAAACAGAGTTACAGCCTCTGAGGAAAGAGCTGATGGAACCAGGGAGGTCGAAGATCCAGGGGAGAGAGGAAATGGCTAATGGAACAATGCTCCTGGGAAATAGCTTATTCATTCACAAAGATATGGCTCATCAGACAACAGAAATTGGAGGAGATAGTCCAGGGCTTGAAGGTGAATTTGGAAACTATGAGCAAGAGAAAATAACTGAAGTAACGGGAATGGTGAACTTGTCAAGGGAGAGCACATTGAAAATGGAAAAAACAAACAAAACCTAAATGTAGAGAGAGACCTGGAAGAAAAGAGCCACAAGAGAAAAGTCACAAATCTGAGGTCAGTCTTACACTTGTCACTTTAAAAAATCAGCATGAAAATTCTCAGGTATAATACAAATAGACATTCCTTTATCTTATTAAGAGTATTTTAAGAATTATAGCAATTTCATTCTGGCCACATATCCAAAAGAATTGGAAGCAGAGATTTGAACAGATAGTTGTGTATTCAGGTTCATAGCAGTATAACGCACAATAGTCCAAAGGTGGAAGCAACCCAGGTGTCCATCAATGGATTAATGGATAAACAAAATGTGATATATATAACAATGGAATATTATCCTGCCTTAAAAAAGGACATTTTGACATATACTACAACATGAAGGGACATTGAAGACATAATGCTGAGTGGAAAAAAAACAGTCACAAAGGACAAATACTCTTTGATTCCACTTAAATGAGGTACCTAGAGTAGACAGACTCACAGAGACAGAAAGTAGAATGGTGGTTGCCAGGGCATGGAGGGATGGGAGAGAATGGAGAGTTGGTGTTTAATGGGTAAATATTTCAGTTAGGGAAGATGAAAAGTCCTAAAAATGGATGGTGGGGATGGTCACACAACAATGTGAATGTACTGAAGGCCCCTAAACTATATATTTAAAATGGTAAACTTTGTTAGTATATTTTACCACTATAACAAAAAGCAGAGGGCTCTATATATAAAATTATATCTCATAAAATTATAGTAACATCTTGCCAACCACAATTTTTGGAACTCTAGGGTATACTTATAGTGATTTGAGTTTTTATAACAAATTTTTAATATCTGAAATCTTTTACATATGTAAGTTTTTGTTCTGTCCTTTACACATGCTCCCAAATCTGGATATCAAAATCACTTATTAAGCTTTGTAGATATACGAAATACTAATTTCTGGGTCCTGCCCCAGACCCACTGACTCAAAATCATCAGGGATTGCAGCCAAAAATTAGTATTTTAACAGGTGCTTCAATGATCTTTATGCAGAAAAATAATGCTAAATCCTCTTTTCTCTTTCAGACATGTAGGGCTATGGAGGTATGCTGTGAGGAAAGCTCTTTAAAATTTTATCCTTTCAACAAATGTATGGAAGACTAATCTGGGAAAATAATACTTCTTAATCATCTTGATAACATAAAAAGGCACAAGCATTTTTGTAAAAGGGAGTGAGTGAGCACTAATAATAACTAATATACAAATTATTGCCATCCTTGGTGAGGGGGGTTCAGTCAGACATTATCCCATTTAGAAGAATAAGGAAATTTGACACTTCTATCCTACTTCTTCTTTTAATTGCCTTTCATGCCTGTGTAGAGAAGGGCTTTTGGGTTTATATATAGGAAGAATACAAATGCAAGACCTTAAGTTTCAAGCAAGTAGGTGATAATTGCTCAATCTTTTTAAAAATATATTTTTATTGACTTCAGAGAGGAAGGGAGAGGGAGAGAGATATAGAAACATCAATAATGAGAGAGAATCATCCATCGGCCACCTTGTGCACACCCCACACTGGAGATCAAGCCCCCAACCTGTGCATGTGCCTCAACTGGGAATCAACTGTGATCCTGGTTCATAGGTTGACACTCAACCATTGAGCCAACTGGCTGAGCAGTTCCTCAATCTTTTTAACCAGCTTATGAGTACATATTCCTCAACAGATCACAGGGCAGTGGTGGTTCTAAAACAGTGGTTCTCAACCTTTCTAATGCCGCTAGTTCCTCATGTTGTGGTGACCCCCAACCATAAAATTATTTTCGTTGCTACTTCATAACTGTAATTTTGCTACTGTTATGAATCGTAATGTAAATATCTGTGTTTTCCGATGGTCTTAGGTGACCCTGCTAGCGGTTCTCAACCTGTGGGTTCTGACCCACAGGTTGAAAAACCGCTGCTATAGAGCCTAAGACCATTACGATTCATAACAGTAGCAAAATTACAGTTATGAAGTAGCAACGAAAATAATTTTATGGTTGGGGGTCACCACAACATGAGGAACTGTATTAGAGGGTCACGGCATTAGAAAGATTGAGAACCACTGTTCTAAAACAACTGAAAGAAGCTCATGAAGATATCCTACCAGAACATGTTTTTAATAATAAATATGATTTGTTTTGGGCAATACTTTATTTTACTCTGCCCTTGAATATTACATATATTTAGCCATTTTAACTTTTTTTTTTTTCCTGTCCAACCTTTTATTTTATATGAAAAAGTATTGCCAACCATTTTGACAGTCCCAAAACTGTTCATGAGCATGGTTGGCAAGGGATTACTGTAATTATTTCAAGCACGAAAATAAGTATTCATACATGCACTCTTTATTACCATAAGGAAAATTGGACAAGCAACCGAAACATTTTAATAACTGTGACAGGAGAAGGTATTAATAATTTAATGGAGCAGTTTCCTCCATGCCCCACCTCTTCCCTGCTCTAGTGGAGCAGACTTATCCAAAAAAAACAAAAAGGGAAAACAAATGGGAGCTGACTGTTCCCATGGAGAATTATCACGAAGGCATTTGTGAAGGTGAAATCTTAGAAATTGCTGCCTTGTGGGCAGCATCAGAGTTCCTGTTCCTGGGGTGATGCCCCTCGAAAGGCTCGGGAAGGGACTGCCTTGCCATCTCTAGGCTGCTCATCAGCAGTGCCTGATGATGGGGAAGGAGAAGCATGCTGTGGCGGACGCTGTGCTCAAAGAAAGACAATAAGATGACAACCACCATGGAATAAGAACCTGGGTCCTCCCCATTTCCTCTTTCCTTGTCAGCCCTGAGGTCTTTGTTCAGCCCCTTGAAAGGAGAGGGAAAAAATACCAATGACCGATACTGATTAGCTGCTTCCTTACTCAGGTGGGTGAGGACTCAGATCCAGGAATAATCCTATATAATAAAAGGGTAATATGCAAATTGACCATCACTCCAACACATAAGATGGCTGCCCCCATGTGGACACAAGATGGCCACCACAAGATGGCCGGCAGGGGAGGGCAGTTCCGGGGGACCAGGCCAGCAGGGGAGGATAGTTGGGGAGACCAGACCAGCAGGGGAGGGCAGTTGGGAGGGACCAGGACAGCAGGGGAGGGCAGTTGGGGGTGACCAGACCAGCAGGGGAGGGCAGTTGGGGAGACCAGGACTACAGGGGAGGGCAGTTAGGGGTGACCAGGCCTTGAGGGGAGGGCATTTAGGGGTGACCAGGCCTGGAGGGGAGAGCAGTTGGGGGGAACCTGGCCAGCATGGGAGGACAGTTGCGGTGGGGGGACCCAGGCCTGCAGGGGAGGGCAATTGGCAGGGACCAGGCCTGTAGGGGAGGGCAGTTAAGGGGGACCAGGCCTGCAGGGGAGGGCAATTGGCGGGGACCAGGCCTGCAGGGGAGGGCAGTTTGGGGCAACCAGGCCAGCAGGGGAGGGCAGTTATGGGGGACCCAGGCCTGCAGGGGAAGGCAGTTGGCGGGGACCAGGCCAGAAGGGTAGGGCAGTTGGGAGGGACCAGGTCTGCAGGGCTGGGCAGTTGGGGGCAACCAGGCCAGTAGGGGGGAGAAATTGGGGGGAACCAGGCCAGCAAGGGAGGGCAGTTGGGGGGACCAGGCCAGCAGGGGAAGGCAGTTAGGGGTTACCAAGCTGGCAGGGGAGGGCAGTTGGGGGCAATCGAGCCGGCAGGGGAGCAGTTAGGTGTCAATCAGGCTGGCAGGGGAGTGATTATAGGGTGATCAGGCTGGCAGGCAGAAGCAGTTAGGGGCAATCAGGCAGGCAGGCAGGCAAGCAGTTGGGAGCCAGCAGTCCTGGATTGTGAGAGGGATGTCCGACTGACCGTTTAGTCCCGATCCCAGTAAATGGGCAGTTGGGCATCCCTCAAGGAGTCCCAGATTGGAGACAGTGCAGACTAGGCTGAGGGACACACACACACACACACACACACACACACACACACTCTCTCTCTCTCTCTCTCTCTCTCACACACACACACACACACACACACACACACACACACACACACACATACACGATAGTGTAACCAAAAGTGTGACACTATTGTGGAAAAGGTCAATGCAAATTTTGGGACTAGAGGATTTTTCAGAATTATTGACATCATACAAATTCTCTTTTTAAGGCTGTATTAGCAGCTATCAGAATTCATATAAATTTTATTTTGTTTTGCACTTAAAAATTTGCTATAATAGGCATGCTGTGTGAAAATACCAGTGAGGGAGCAGACTTTTTATAAAATTGATTAAAATGTGTGGAGCTGCTGTGATGATTTCCTGTGTGTTTCCTTTGGCCTCAGATAATACCACAAAGTGAACTCAGTGACGCACACAGGCAGCTGATAACAGCTGACACATGTGGATCTTAAGCCAAGTGTGTATTATCAGAAAACGAGCTAAAAAGCCCATAAAACTCCCCACTGCCTGACTGAAAAACATTAAAAAATCCCTTAACACCATGAGATGATATTTTAAAGTTTGCATTCTAAAACACTTCTAGTAAAATACGAAATTAGAGTAAAAGCATTAATGAATGAGCTATGTATACAACATAAATATTAATGTACTTTTCAATGGCAGAATATCTGAGAAATGCTTGAATCATTCATTAGAATTTACAATTAAGTATTGGAAGTCTCTATTTCCTTTTAAAATTTAATTTAAATATTTTAACCAAAGGTAAACATGAGAGAGTTTTAAAAAGTGAAGTAATATCATAGGCTTAAGTTTAAAAGGGAAAAGAGCAGAGAAAAATAAAGAAAAAGAGCAGTCCTCTGCTAAACCTCTTTTCACCATAGATTTCTGCTTCCGAGTGATACCACTCTCAATCATTTCAGTTGTTGCTGCTATTATTTATCTTAATATTTTAAAGTAACCGCTTATACAGTTAGTTCTTAATTATTAATTTCTAGAAATTGTCTAGTGATGTTTTATATGGAAAATATGAATTTTGGTCTCTTCTATTCCCCACTTCTCTGTTTTCACATTCCCATCCTTCCAACATAGTTTTTGACTAAATCCTTTTAGTACATTTTTCTTGGTTAAATTATCTTCTTATTATAATTATTCAGCTATAATTCACCACTGAACCATAGTGATCATATTTCTTTTTTGTACAGCTTTTCATTTTCTCTATTGTCTTTATCACATTTAGTTTTCTATATGCTCATCAATTTATTCTCAAAGTCCTCAAGAGGACTGAAGATCACCTGCCATTTCTCTTTTTTTAATTTATTTTAAATTTTTTAATTTTTTAATTTCTTTATTGATTAAGGTATCACATATTTGTCCTCATCCCCCCATTCCCATCCCACACCCCTCCCCACACATGCCCCCACCCCCCTGTTGTCCTTAACCGCTGGTTAGGCTCATATGCTTGCACACAAGTCCTTTGGTTGATCTCTCCCCTTTACTCCCACCCTCCCCTACCGTCCCTCTGAGGCCTGACAGTCTGATCCATGCCTCCTTGTTTCTGGGTCTGTTCTTGTTCATCAGTCTATGTTGTTCATTATTTCCCCTAGATGAGTGAGATCATGTGCTATTAGAAATACACTTATAAGAACCGAAAATGAGACAAGCAATCATGGTTATGGTGACAGGCAAATGAATCAGTCTGTAGTGAGTTTCTTTCTGGGCCAACAGTTCTTTTGAGACCCAATTTCAATGTCCAACAGTTCCTTATGTGTACATGTCAGCACTGACATTACAGTTCTGGATGGTGGACAAATGGTGGTAATGCAGGTCCGACTCTCTGGTTTGGTCCTGGGCAACCTGCAGTGATGCACAGCTGCTAACTGCTAGTATGGGAAGGCCACATCAGCGTCTTCCGTCTCTGGACTGCTTCTCTTCTGTTTTCATGGCTGGAGTAGTCCTGTCGATTCCTCTCTGTTGCTGGAATCCACATGGTCTCGGAGTTGTTTTATGAAAATATACAAACATATTCTTGACCAAAAGTTAATAAAGGAATTTTTTCTATAAATTTGACTTGGGATCCTATTTCATTTTTTGCCCAAATGATTTTCCTCTGGCTTGTTTTGTCACCTTGTGTGTTTTTCATGGGTGTCTTGCTTTTAGCCTTACAATTAATTTTCTAAACTATTTATTTTCTAGATGTAATTTACTTACAAGATATTTTTCCTTACATGATATTCCTCTACTATCCCCTCCTTTTTCGATTTAAATGTTAGGAGGCTTTTGAAAATTTTATAATGTAGTCTTGATGGCTTTTAAGTTTTAATTTTTGCACTATAATTTTACTGTTTTAGGTTCATTACATGGTGCACAATTTTATCATGAGGTGAAGTACCAATAAAAATTTTAGTTAACATTTTAGGAACACCTTTTTGTCCAGTATAATTAATTTTTCTAGAATATTCGCTTGTTTCAGCTAGCCAATTTAAATTTGCCTGAAAACTTGACTACTATTTTACTGTCAAACACACCAAGTGTGGCGGCCACAGACATGCACTGCTCTGAGCTCCTTTGAGAACACCAGCTATAGGGAGCATGGGGGTCGCCTTCAGTGACTGTTCCTGTGAATGCTTAGGCCACAGATCTGCCAGGCTGCTCCCAGCCAATGACTGAGCATCAGAGAGGCTTTGGGGCAGCTTACAAATAAGACATTGTCTTCTATAGTGGAGGGCCATACCCAGCCAAGGAGCAGACACAAGAATTTGGAAAGTCACAGAGCCTCAGAGGTGCTTAAATGCTTAGCCAAAGCAGGTCCTGGGACCCTGCGACAGGGAATGGAGACATCTGGGAGAATGTCCCTGGCGATTTGGGGTCCACAGGTCCTCAGAATGCTCAGAACTTACAGAGATGGCTCCTTTCTCCACATCAAGGACTATCACTTCTCATTGTTGGAGGATGATGCAAAAGCCTCTCCCCAATAGCAACAAGTGTTCCCTTCAGGAATGCGCCCACCTTCTGACCAGATTATCAAGCTGGTAACTGAGGTTAAATCCTAATGCAACCCTACTGTGCTGATACGTGTTGGGCCTGATAAGAGGGAAAAGAAATAACGCACCTACAGAGTGGCAAGAATTACTTAACATGTACTGCTGGGAGCTCAGGGTGTACAGTTGTGATTGGATTTTGACGAGGCTTAATCTATGGAGCCCAGAAGTTAGACTGTAAACAAACAAACAAACAAACATACAAACAAACAAAAAATCTTACTGACTTGGGGTGCTCTCTTGGAGCATAGGATTTAACACTCTGGCAACATCCCAGGCAATGGAACAAACTTGCTGCTTGGGAGGATCTTAGACCCTAATTAGAGAAATCGTCTGAGTGATATGGAAATGGCAGATGGAAAGGAAGGAATACAAAGGCTAAGGGAAATGGGCCTTCACAAGGAGTGAAGTTTTTTATCAGATGCTGGTGCTACCAGAAAGCATACACCATGGCAGAGGCACTCATCAACAATTTTATTCTCCTATTTACTCTGAGAAATAATTAATATTGCCTCAATTTCATGGAAAAGACATGGTATGTTAATTGCCCAGTTCATTCTTTTACTCATTGTACATATATTTACTGAGCTCTAATTACATGCCAAGCATCATTCTCAGCAAAATAATATCAGTAAAGAAACCAAGGACTGTCTGATTTTAAAATCCAGTCACTTTACAGTAGGTCAATAAAATGACCCAACAATGCAAACATGTTTGCCCTATGAACCTTCTACTTGGTTCCCCTATTCTGATGAAACAGAGAGCAACTGCTTTATATAATTTAAGCAAATAAATTGTTTCACCACTTTTTAAAGTATTTTAAGTGCATTTCACCTATTAGTAAGATTACTACTAATTCATATTTCATAATTTAAGATACCTCACTTTGATTTAAGTTTACATTGACACTCACTTTGAAGAAATAATTTGATAATCACTGTAATAATTTACATAAAATTATAAGAAAGCTTTTGAATTTGAGGAGTGATGGTGGTTGTATTTAACTCATCTTTTAAAGCAAACTATTTTATTGATGCATATTTCTTTGTTAATTGCTTTTGTCATTTATTGAAGCAGACTTGAATTATATTTACTTGTATAAAACAATTAGGGTTATACTACTCGATTTCCTTATAAAAATTGTGGTTTAAGATTTCCATTATGCTGAGCTTAGTTTTTGGTAATCCATACAATTTTTCTGTGTTCACATCTTCTAATTTTTACTTTTGAGAGACAAGCATTCTTTT
The DNA here is from genome assembly GCF_027574615.1 of Eptesicus fuscus. Lineage (NCBI taxonomy): Eukaryota > Metazoa > Chordata > Mammalia > Chiroptera > Vespertilionidae > Eptesicus > Eptesicus fuscus. The sequence goes on along the minus strand of NC_072482.1, from coordinate 74,548,624 downwards.
GTTTTTATTTTTCTACTAGAGGCCCAGTGCATGAATTCATGCACATTGAAAGGAAATTAATTAGAAGAAATATTTTAAAGGCTGGGGAGGGATCGTGGGAGGTTGGCTCCAGGGTGTGTCCAGCCCATCTTGCCCAAACCTGATCATCTGGACCCCAGCAGGAAGCTAACCTACTGGTCAGAGTGTCTGCCCCCTGGTGGTCAGTGCACATCATAGCGACTGGTCGAGCAGTCAACTAAATGGTTGAAGGAATGGTTGGACATTTGGCATATTAGGCTTTTATATATATAGATTGGTTACAATTGAAGAGGGACAAACATTATTGGCCATCTTGTGCATGTGGGATTTTTGTGTGAAAAATGAATTGCTCTGGCACATTTAAAACCATACTGAAAAGCAACAATGAGGCCACTAGGGTAAGTGCTATCCCACATTGGTTACTGCTAAACCATCAGTATGGCACTATTTTTGCCAACAGACTTATAGAGCTGAGCACCTCTCAAAGCATCTCTTATCTTGGAACAAATATAGAGGTGGATCAGCAGAGTGATGAGTACATCAAAAACTTGGCGAGAAGGATGAGTTACTAGGAGCAAATGCTGGTGAGTTTAATGACTCTTTGGGGATATGTAGGCACTTAAGAGTCTCTGGGGTGTAAATTTGGGTAATTCACAAGTATGAAATTTCCAGTCTGGTTGAAAGAGGCACAAATTATGCAATGCTTTTAGAAAGCAATTTTAATATGAGAGGAGCACTGAAGACTAGACAGGACATAGAAATATTATGTTAATGACATTTCTTTTGTCATTGTGGAACAGTTAATTGATTCTGTGAGGAAGATGGCACAAAAGTGACTTCCTAGAAAACTCCTTCTCCTTCTAGGAGAAGAAAATAAAATCAGGGCAGGATTTATTATTTTAAGTCTCTTTGAAATAATTGTTTTTCCTGATTAAAAATGACTGCCCTAATTAGTAGGGATTCAGAGTTTGGAAAAGTATCATTTGACTAAAGAGAAAAAGAGTTCTAGGAAATATCCTCATTCCCTTAAACAACTAAAATTAGATCCAACACACCCAGATATGTTTTTTTCTAGATGCTAGGATGTTTGAAGGGATGATTTAAAAAGCATAACATTGTTTCTTGTTTCAGTGTATTTCACTTTCCTGGCCTTCAAATATTGTGCCTTTTACTATTCCTACATTTCACCATTGAAATGGAGCCAATGCAAATACAAAGTTTTTGAACACAATTTTAATGCTTTTTATGTGTCCCTTCCCTCCCATCCAAGATGGAGTAAAAGGGATATTCCACCAGAAGCAAATAGAAAACCAGGCCATTCTATCTAATAAAGAGGGAATATGCAAATTGACCGTTACTCTGCCACAAATATGGCGGCGCTCATAGCCACAAGATGGCGGCGCTCAGTCTTCTCAGCCCTGCCAGAGTCCCCCAGTCCTGGGGGGATGGCTGCTAAGAGCAGGCAGCGTGAGCGGCCTGGCGGAATGCTTGCTTTGTCACTGTGGCAATGATGCAAGTGTTCCGCGCCCGGCTGCGGAGAGCCTCTGCCCAGGCTGGGCGTGGAACGCTTGCGTTGTTGCAGGCTGGGCTGAGGAAACCCCCTACTGCACGAATTTTGTGCACTGGGCTTCTAGTCTATAATAATAAAAGCGTAATATGCTAATTAGACCGGACAACCTTCTGGACGAAGCCAGGGCTGCGAAGGCCGAGGCAAGCCTCCACGGCTGCGAGGGCCAAGCCCCTTGCATGAATTTCATGCATCAGGTCTCTAGTATACTAATAAAACAATGGACAAAAGATAACAGGATTGTGAGCCCCTAAAGAAAAAAATATGAGGTCTCCAATTGCATAGTTTACTGCTTAGCTTAGGGAGCGTGCAATCAGAGACCAGGGGGCTTGCTAAATTGAGGAGAAAGAGGTGTAAATGCACAAAGGCCAAGTCAGCTAGAATTTGTAGGATGGTGGACCAGTGAGGAGGCGGCAGAATAAGGACAGGGCTCTGGAGATCTGCAGAGATCTCCCACAAATCTTTGGTTAAATATTGATCTCCGTAAAGCTAACTGAAATGGGGGTAAAGGGTGGGAACACATCACATAGAGAATAGGCAGAATAAGTTCTCAGAGCTCAAACTGGCTGTTCATGTTTTCACTATCCAAGTGGAAATAATTTGTAATACAAAGGGCATGAGGTAATACGCTCAGAAGAGTTTCACCTTAGTTGTAGGGATAAATTGGCTGTATGCAAAAGGCTGATATTGACATGCACCCCAATAAGACTTGAAAACAAGCCACAAAATGATTTGCCTGATTCAATGGAACTTAACTGCATATCAGAAAAAAATCCAATGTTATTTAAAGGAATACAACAGAACCCAGCAGAGAACAACATAAAATTCATAAAGATGACATCAAACACAAAACTAAGCAGGCATGCAAAGAAGCAGAAAATGTGATTATAATCAGATGAAAAGAAAAAACAGATCCAGAAATTAGATGAAATTATCAGACAAGAATGTTAAAACAGTAATTGTAAGAGTGCTCCATACAAAAGTACAGGAAAACCTAAACACGATGAGGGTGTCAAGAGGAAACCCAGGTTATTTTAAATTTCATTTGAAAGTCCATTTGGAAATCAGTAAGTACTATTTTGCAAGAATAGGAACATCTCTAGCATTTTTAATTGATATATTTTTTTCCTGGTTTGGCCTGAGGCATAAGAACCACAGGGTCAAGTTTTAATAGTTGTGGCTGAAACACTCCTTTCCTCCTATGAGAAATAGATGAAAAAGAACAACAAAATAGAAATAAACTTATTCTAATCTAAATAGAGCTAACACAGCAGATTTTATAAATGCCTAGATTTTAATGTTAAAACAAGTTATTCTACCTGACCACAGCTTTCTCATTGTAGATTAATTTTCACATTTGACACATGAGATTATTAGATACTCCTAACAGTTTATTCCTTTGGCTGTCATGGCTCATTCTTTGAATAATAATTCAAAGCCTTGATAGGCCAAGCTCTCTTTTGGTCCTAGGACTATAGTTGGTCACAAGATAGACAAGGTTTGTTGCAAACAATCTCCTGGGGAGAACTAGCCAGTAATCAAAATTATATATATATATATTTATATTTCTGTTCGTGATGAACGCTTTGAAGGAAATAAAGCCCAGCCCTATGACAGGGAGGGACACCCGGGGCACCTTTGGAGTAGGTAGAGAAGATCCAAATGTCCAACAGCACCCACTTGTGCAAAATCAGTGAAAGAGGATTCCGAGCCGGGGAACTGGCAGATCCACCCACCAGAAACAAAGAAGCAGGCTGTGCAAGAAAGAGATCGTACAAAACAGACTACGTTATCTAGACCAAATAACCAGGAAATAACCCTTCTGGTTAGGCTCCGATTCCATCCTCACGTGTGGGTCCACTACATACTGCTTGGTAACACTGGTTTTTATTAGCTACTCACAAAGATGGCAGAGACAACAGAATTGCCATTCTTGCACAGTGAACAGGAGATGAGTCTATAGGCGACCTGGTTGGTAATATAGATATGGCCAGTCTCATAGTTAATAGGTTAATGCTATTAATTTCAGTTAAGAGTTCATAGTTAATCCTCTATTAAAACCCTGCAGGAGAAAAAAATATATAGTACAGGTGACAGGAAGCTCAGCTTTTTGTTATCACTTGTGGCTGAGAAAACATGCTAGCTAACATACAGGTTAAATGCTGTTCATGAGGCTTTATTTGGAGGGCCATGCTTTTGGATGTTTCTATCACAATTACAGTTCATCGGGACTGACCCAAGCCTGTTATTTCCACCTTGTAGCCTATGTGGTCTTATTATGGTGCTGATGTGCGTAAATGTGTGTGTTTTTTTCTGTGGTTTTCTTACAGGTTCTGGAGAGTTACAGATAGTGCAAAAGGTCTTAGGTCAGTTTATCTTTCCAGATACAGAACAAAGTAAAAGTGCTCTAATATGCTGGTGCTTAAAGTAATATTATAAGTTTAGTTTGCCTTGCCACGAGTAAAAACAAAACAAACAAATAAACAAAAACTTAAAGATAAAATCAGAAATCATTAGCACAGAATAATACTCTGGAGCCTACGGAGAAAACACACACACACTATCCCTCAACTATGCCAGTTGCTGTTATCTATCTCTTTTTGTAGTATTTCTCAGCTGTGCTTGTCAGAGTGTTTTGTGGTATTTTTGATAGGAGAAAGGTTAATGTAAAACACTATAGGTTTTTAATTCATAGTAACTGGTGGAAAAGAGAAAGATAATTGAGTCCTAGGACTATAGTTGGTCACAAGATAGACAAGGTTTGTTGCAAACATCTCCTGGGGAGAACTAGCCAGTAATCAAGGATAAGTGATCCAGGTTGTAAATCTATTAGGTAATTCAAGAATTTTTAGAAATATCTCCTTATAAACTTAATTAAGGGAGTAGCCTAGTAGATATAGTAAATTAGTTGTTTCCAACATTAAAGTTTCCTTTTAATATTTTAAAAGAAATTAAGATTTTAATGGAAAATGTTCCCCTTTTGAGGACTTCCTCAAACTTCATTTGTTTCTTTATGGTAAATTCTTTCTAAAGGAGTAAGGTGACTCTCCATTCTATTCTATTTCATTATTTAAATTGAGTTTGTTAGAGGTCTAAAGTTTAACTTTTTAAATCTTCACTCGAGGATATGCTTGTGTGTTTTTTAAAATTTTTTCACTCATCAAACATTTATTGTATTTTTTAAATTTAAATTCTTTATTGTTGAAAGTATTACATATATCTCCTTTTTCCCCCATTGACCTCTCCCCGACCAGCTCTGCCCCGCTCCCCCGCCCCCCGCTCTCTCTCTCTCTCTCTCTCTCTCTCACACACACACACACACACACACACACACACACACACACACACACACTACTATGTGTGCCCTTTGGTTATGCTTATATGCATACATACAAGTTCTTTGGTTGATCTCTAACATTCCCCCCGCCACACACACACACACACACACACACACACACACACACACCTTCCCTCCGAGGCTATCTCTGGATCTATTTTTGTTCATCAGTTTATGTTGTTCATGATATTCCACAAATGAGTGAGATCATGTGATATTTATCTTTCTCCTTCTGGCTTATTTCGTTTAGTATAAAAAATATGGAATGCTTCATGAATTTGTGTGTCATCCTTGCACAGGGGCCATGCTAATCTCTGTATTGTTCCAATTTTAGTATATGTGCTACCAGAGTGAGCATGGATATGTTTTTACTGATTTTTAGAGAGAGAGAGAGAAACATTGATGTGAGTGAAACATTGACCAGTTGCCTCCCGTATGTGCCCTGACCAGGGATTGAACCTGCAACCTAGGTATGTGTCCTGAAATATTCTAAATTTCATTGGTATGAAATTATAAAATAATATATGTTGCTATGTCCACATAATAGGTTACTAGTGGACCATTAAGATAATTATGCTTATATCTATTGTCATGAAAGAAATTCATGCTCTATTGACTAAGTGAAAATTAGGGGCCTGTTTTAATAATTCATATAATTATATGTGCATTAAATATATGAAAATATATTTACCAAGGTATTTCAAAGTAGAGGATTGTGGGTGATTTTATATTTTTACTGTTTTAAAATATATTTTATCTGTACTTTCATGTATTATAACTGGTATTTTTATAACCATAAAAAGACTAAAAATCTATTCCTATTTTTTAAAAGTGATATTGAATATTTCATTATAATTAGATTGAGGGAAAAGATATGGGTAATAATACTTCATGTCATGAAATCCAAACAACCCATGGAAAATAGCTACAGTTTTTAAAGGAATGACTTGTCCAGTCACATCACAAATGATAGCTTGTTTCCTTTCAAGCAAAGGGACCTGGCTCAATAAAATGAAATGGAGAAATTCAAATATATAGAAAGTAGAGTGTTAATAAGGAAGGCATGGATACTTTTATACTGTTATATACACATACACAGCCAGCCATGGTTTTCATAAAACTAGTGCTTGCTTGGTTCTGTAAAAAGAGGAAATATTTCAGGTTTTATGGTAAAGACATTTTGGAGGTAGAGAAGGCTGGTTTGGAAAGGATTCCACATTTGTCATGCTTTCTTTCATGCTTAATAAAAAAATGAGTCTGACCTGATGAATGGAACATTGTTAGAAGTTAGAAAACATTCATGCTTCTCATTATACTTTCATTTGTCACATGACTTTGATGAAGGACCCTCCTCTTAGTAGGAGAGTCATTAATCAACCAAAGGTATGCAGAACATTTCCCTTTTAATACAGACATTTAATAAACTAAACCAAAATAATGAATACCAGTTAAAAATTAAACTCTAAGAATCATTTTGTTTATTATATACTTTGCAAATCCACTGAATATTTTCTGCTTTTTAGTACAAAGTAAGAGAATTAATTTAGAGTTTAACTAGCCATAATATTCTTTTTAAGCAAAGCAGCAGCAGCTAATTTTATTTTATTTTTTGAAGCAATAAGAGACTATTGGGGTGGAGGCAGGCATGAAAGTAATGAAGAATTCTTTTCTTTTTTTTTCCGACCCACTCTGGGTGTGAGAGAGACACACAATCTCCTGCACACCTGCAACTGAGATACATGCCCTTGACCAGAATCAAACCCCGGACCCTTTAGTCCACAGGCTGATGCTCTATCCACTGAGCCAAACCAGCTAGGACAAAGCATTTGAATGTTGTTATTGTATTTTGGTCTTCAGATATTTGTAAGTTCTCTTGAATCTAGAGCTTAGCAATATGTTTGCCAATATCAATAAGCAAAAGGTGGGGTATTTTATTTTTTCTTTTGATTAAAGATTAATTAACTTCTTTCATGTTTTCTTTTTATTTGCTGATAAAGGAGAAAAACAAGGGGATAACAGATGTGGACGCTTAGTCATGTTGCTTATTATTATAGAGTGACATTGAAACATGGTTTGCTTTATCTAGACAGATGTGGTTTTAATCTTTTTTGGTTGACTTGAAGAATAATTATGCACACATCTGGAATTTACTTTCTGGAAAGGTCAATTTGACTTCCAGTGGATATCATTAGGCATTTATGATTTTCACTTCCAGATTAATGTGCTGTAGGTTGAGATATAGTTAACTCTATTTTGCTGTAAAGGAAAATGTTTAGTGGAATTAGGTAGTTGCCTAGACGTTGAGTTGTAGTTACCTGCAATAATTACTAATAAGTCTTCTGAATTCTGCTTTTAAAATCTGTAGCTCATTCTTTCTTCTTTGTGTTTTCCGGTATCAAGAAATAGGGATTTCCAATGCATTTAGCTTATGCCCAATAGTGGCTAAAGGAATTAATTTATTTAGTATGTCTATGATAACACTATATTAACACAATGTTCTGATCACAAAGCCTACTAACTTTATAATTCAGGGTAGTTAAAATTTCAGCAAGTGCTGAATTAATCCAGGGAACAGTTTCAATCCAGGGAATTGTTTGGAATGGGTGGTCCATCATTAAACAGTAATTAATCACCAAATACTTATAAAAGCTCATCACAGACTTGAGAATATACATTTTATATAGTAATTACATGATGATAAGTACTTTAATATTTCATTATTTATGAACTCACACACATTTTGTACTTTTATACACTGGCTATGTAGAAGGGTCTACTGTGTAACGACAAATAGTAGGATACTTTTTATTGGTTTGTTTTCTTTAAATCCCTATACAGGATAAACATTTAATATGGATTTTTCTATAACACAGTTGAAAAGATTACTTTTTAAAATCATGGAAATATTGAAAATAGCTGAGATTTTCAAACCCAAATAAGATATTTGTTATAATAGGTTTGTTCTCAGTCATCTGAAGCCATAATATTTGGTCCTTAGGGTATGTAGACATGCATAATGCATGCAAGGAAGAATATTTTGACTTGTATGTCAAATTGTCAAACCTTGTATCTTTAGTATACGGCAGGTGAGGAGAACTGGAAAAGTAATCAGATTTATTAAGATAGTGGTGCATCATGATGTATGGGTCAACCAGTGCAAGTAGCATAGCATTTGGGATTGATCCATATGCCACCAGTACATCTCTTCCCAGATCAAATATGAATAACTCAGGAATTAAGATAACTAAATTTATCACTGGCTAATTATGTGTCAGGCATAGTTCTAAGTGTTTAAGGTGTATTATATCATTAATCCTCATAAAACCCTTCTGAAATAGGTACTGGTATTAATTAGACACCAGTAGATACAAGTACCTTATAGACACAGGATACCGAGGTAAGGAGTGGTTAGTAACTTGCTATATAACTAGAAAGTGGTGTGGCTGGAACTGAACCTTGGCAGTTTGGCTAACCATCAGTACTCTTAACTCTTTTATTAAATAAACTAGAGGCCCAGTGCATGAAATTCGTGCAAGTGGCTCTGCCCTCACAGCCCCAGCTTCATCTAGAAGGTCATCCGGAAGGACATCCAGTCTAATTAGCATATTATGCTTTTACTAGAGGCCTGGTGCACGAATTCGTGCATGCTTGGGGTCCCTCGGCCTTCCCCCTTCCCTGGCCGGCCGGGGAAATGGACTGAGGGGGTAGGGACGGTGGGAGGTTGGCTGTGGGAGTGCACTGACCACCAGGGGCAGCTCCTGTGTTGAGTGTCTTCCCCCTGGTGGTCAATGCATATCATAGCGACTGGTCGGCCAGTCTTTCAGTTGTTTAGGATTTATATATATATAGATTATTATAGATGTCTCCCTTAGGACTTAGATTTAAATCTAACTCATAGAAATTGTTTCTTGACCTTTTTCTTAAGATGTAAGCTTCCTATCCTGCATGTCTAATTTAGCTGGAACTGGTATCTTAAGGATATTCAAGTCCTAGAGTTTGTTTTATTACCCCAGTGGTCAGTCTAATGTGAGTTTAAGTCATTTCTGAATTCAGCCCTTTTGTTTGTTTTTAAATAGATACAGAAAATGTTTTATGGCTTTCTTATGGTTTACTCCCAAGTCCTCCAAGATGTCTTTCCTATCTTTCTCTTTTTCCATGCTTACAGCCACCATTCTAGTTTAGGCTCTCTTTAGCTTCCTTAGTAATAGTCCTAACTCTAGTCTCCTTACAGTTTAGTTGCTAGATTAGTTTAAGCAATGTTCTGATCACAAAACCTACTAATATCTCTCAATTTTTTACTATATACAACCCAGACCCCTCTTTGGATGTTCAAGGCCTTGGTGCTCTGGATTTACCTTTCTTGCATAACCTAAAAATTCATTATGTTCATGGAAGCTAATGTTTATTGAGCATGTACTATGTTTCAGGCATTGTGCTTTCTTCTTGTCATATAAAGATGAATTCACATACTTTCTGCCTTTGTGATCACCACAGGGATTATCTCAGTTTTCACAGAAATCATATAAGATATAAGGTACTATTATTAACTATATTTTACTGAAGAGGAAATGGAGACTTGATGAATTTATACAATTTATTCAAGATTACACAAGATTACTAAGTGATAGAGCTGGGATTCACATTGACTTTCAAGTTCAATACTTCTCTCTTTGTCATTTTTCTGACCCTAACCCATCTTTTATATTGGCCACTCATTGCTCTCTTTTCTTTACAGCTTCATTAAGACACAATTGACACATAACATTGTGTGACTCACAGTTCCCTTTTTATATCACACTTTTTCTACTTCATGATCTTGTCTTACTGGCATCCTACCCTCCTTGAATTTTCTTTTCCAATCCTCTTCCCCATCTCTGTCTGTTAAATAACAATTGCCATTTAAGGCAAAGGAAATAATTGACCTCTCCAACTACAGAACCAAAGTTTCTTTTTTGGTGAATTCACGTAGTACTGTAACCTTGTATTTTGGTTATACAAACTATATCTCTCTACTATATCTTGAGTGTTTTTTGAGTTTTGAGATTTATCTTTTCAATCCAAAAGACCATAGCAAAATTCAATGGTTAACCAATAATTTTGCATAAACTCATGCTTTTATATTACTAGAGGCTCGGTGCATGAAATTCTTGCACTGGGAGGGGGCAGGGCATCCCTCAGCCTGACCTGAGCCCTCTTGCAGTCCAGAACCCCTAACTCCTTACTGCCTGCCTGCTGGCTCCTTACCGCTCGGCTAGCTGCTCCTTAGTGCTGCCGCGGAGGAGGGAGAGGCTCCCGCCACCACCACTGTGCTCACCAGCCGTGATCCCAGCTTCTGGCTGAGTGGCACTCCCCCTATGGAAGCATGCTTACCACCAGGGGGCAGCCCCTGCTTTGAGCGTCTTCCCCCTGGTGGTCAGTGAGTATCATAGCAACCAGTCGTTCTGGTTGTTCTGCCGTAACAGTTGCTTAGGCTTTTATTATATAGACTAGTGGCCCAGTACATGAAATTGGTGCACGAAAGGGGTGGTTCCTTCAGCCCAGCCTGCACCCTCTCCAATCGGGGACCCTTTGGGGGATGGCCAACTGCCGGTTTAGGCCCAATCCCTGTGGAGCCATGGGAGGTTGGCTGTGGGAGTGCACTGACCACCAGGGGGCAGTCCTGCATTTAGGCCCACAGGGATCAGGCCTAAACCGGCAGTCGGATATCCCTCTCGCAATCTGGGATTGCTAGCTCCTAACTGCTCACCTGCCTGCCTGCCTGATCACCCCTAACTGCCCTTCCCTGCTGGCCTGATCTCGCCCCCAACTTCCCTCCCCTGTCGGCCTGATCGCCCCCAACTGCCCTCCCCTGTTGGCCTGATCTCACCCCCAACTGCCCTCCTCTGCCAGCCTGGTTGCTCCCAACTGCCCTCCCTGCCAACCTGATCTTGCCCCCAATGGCCCTCCCCTGCTGGCCTGATCTCGCCCTAACTGCCTCTGCCTGCCTGTTCACCCCTAACTGCCCTCCCCTGCTGGCTTGATCTTGCCCCCAACTGCCCTGCTTTGCTGTCCAATTTGGTTCTGATTGGTCAGTTTCTATGCTAGTCTGCATCAAAAGCTCGACCTCCTAGGCAGCCATTGGCTCCTCACAGTTGACCCAGATTTGGTTCTGATTGGTCAGTTTCTATATCAGTCAGCGTCTCTGGGTCTATCAACGGGGCCTGATCAGAAAGGCAGGGCTGATTAGCAGCCCCAGTGGAGGCCTGGAGAAAAATGGACATTTGGCTGTTGGTCAGGCCCAGAAAGAAAGAGAGAGGAAAGTGTTGATCAAGAGCTGCCACAGAGGCTATGGATCAGACCCTGCTTCTCTCTTCAGGCCTCTCTCCAGGCCTGATTTGCAACCCCCTCAGCAGTCAGTGCTGCGTCACCATGCCTGCAGCTGCAGCAGCTAGTGCTGGGTCGCCACTGCAACCCAGCGCTGACTGCAAGACTGACTTCCAGTTGATCGAGCCTCCAGTCGTTGTGGATGTGACAGACCCAGGGTTTTTATATATTAGGATTGTCCCTTATAAGAAAGAAACAAGAATAGATTCTAACTCATTATTCTATTGACAGTTTCAGGATTTAAAGAATTTTCATTAGCAGCCTTTTAGATCATACTAATGATTTATTTGACCATTTAGGTATCAAGCTGGGCTTTATCAAGAGTGCTACATTTATTTTATTTTACTTCATTTTATTTTTTAGCAATAAATGCTTCTAATTCTGAGATAATAAAGAAAGTTCTCTGAGGAGCTGATTCAGACTTTCCACCAAGGGTCTGTGCTGGGCATAGAATGCATAAACATCAACCACATTTTAGCACAACCTTCATCATTCTCTGTGGTTTGACTTTTCTGATCATGTCTAAACTTAAACATAAAAGGAAACCCCACCTTATATGGATGACTTGGAATGGAAAAGAAGCTCCACGGCTTTCCTGTTTGGCTGGTGGGTTTGACATTTCTCACACGTGCATTTGCTTTGAACTTCTCCTAAGTTAGGTGCTATGTAAATACAAGTTATAATTAGTTTGCTTTCTTTGGGTTCCTTGAACAAAACACTCTCCCTCATGATGTACTGTGCACATTGACTTTGAATGAATATGAGTTTCGAATTTAGATTTAGAAAGCCAATAACATGACTGAGATTCATGTCTTTTCTTTGCCTTTAATCTGGGGCTGCAGGATTGGGCCCAAATGTGAAGGGAAGAAAACATGGGAGAACTTTTCGGTTTAGTCATGAAATAATCAGGGATAAGAAGAAGTTGAGCTTATAGGCTCTAATTGAATGTGCTATTTTTCATTTTCGTGAAAACTGGCCCATGTTATTACTGTATAGCTCCTAAACCAATGTTCCTTTCTATTGTGCTTCTGTGAGTCCTCTGTTTTAAATTTATATATCACTTGGGATCCTGAGGGCTGAAATAATACTCGTAAGATTCAAGGTAGTGATTGGGATTTTGTTTGTTTTTAGATTTTTAATGTAATCCAACGTGTTTAAAATGTTTTTTCTTAATTGCTATTATGAGAATGTGAATGTTTGTTTAAGCCTGCAGAATGGCCTCCATGCTCAAGTGAGGAAAATTATTGAAGCATTAAAGGGCTAATTAAAACCTTAAAACCATGTTCTCACTACTCTCACCTGCCCTTCAATATTCTTCCAAGCTTGTGTGATTGCCTCAGTTTCCCAACTGGAGTTGTAGACTTGGGCCCTGAGAGCAGAGACATTTATATGCCTACATGTTTACACATAATAATAAACATTATGTTCATGTAACTGCAGCTTTAATCATTTTATGCCTACACTGGCTTGATGGCAGAGTTTCACCAACAGGAGAAAATCCTTCGGTTTGTCACATTGGGAATGGTCTGGGAATGGTCATTTTATTATAATGTCACATGATTATAATAAAAACAAATTCATGTGCTAATGTCTGATTATGATGAATTTTTATGGCAAACTTTCTAGTTATTTTTTGATTAACAAAAAATAAAATGAAGTAACCAGAAGTAAAATAAAGAGTTGTCAAAACTCAGACAAATCTATCTAGATCTAAGTAAGATAAGTTCTCACCAACTCTCTGCCCCCTTATCCTTCACAAGTGCTTGTCTCAGCACATGTCTTTCCCATCTAATCCTGCCTTGGCACTTGCTTCTTGGAGGGTCTAAACTAACACAGTAATAAAAGTGCAATAAATATTAGCTATTTTATTTAACTTTTAGCTATATTTCTCTTTTCTCTATGGCTCCAAATTTATTTGTTTTCTTTCTGTTTTCTAGTAGAAAAATGGAAATAATCTTTCTGATAGTTGTAAAATAATTCATTATTTTAGGAGGACAGTAATGATTTAATATGGAAGAATTTTAAAAAGAAATGAATATTTTAAGTGGAAGTATTTAATATCTCTTGATATTAGGCTTCACATCTAAATGGACTAGTAAAATTTATATGAGTGCGTTATAAGGTCACTATTAAGGTGTAGATATGACTTTGAACAGGAACAGCAGGAGGAAGTGAAGGATGTGAAGAAAGTCACCTGGCCTGGCAAAGTCCCCCCACTGTCTGGATGTGGTGGGAGCTCCTCCTCTGCCTCTTCTGCTGGCATTTTCAGCCAATAGATCCTGGATGAGCCAAAGCCAGGCATTTCCTGCAAGGTAGCAGGAGGGACAGGAAACACCATGTGCTTCCTGGTTTTGGAGGTGGCACAGGGCTGTGGGGCGGCCAGTAAAAGCAAACACTCAAGGCAGGAAAGGATTTGGTGACCTTGTCAACTGAGTTTTGTTTTTCAGCACAATGACACAATCACTTGTCAAATTTCAGTCTGGACTCAATAACTACTGGAAACACACTTACTGCAGAACCTTTACTTTCAGGGCTGCAATTTAATAATGTAGAGAGAACAAATACCAACTCAGTCAGGGGAGAGAAACAGACAGGCTCCCCCTCAGCAGCCTCAGAGCTTGGCAATGCTCTCGACAGTGATAAGCAAATATTTTTGCCCTGGAGTGAGGTGTGGCCATTTAGGAATCACTTCACTGAGAAGAAGAGTCCTGAGCAGAGTTGAGAAGTAAAGGTATAAAGTTATGTCTTTGATAGGGAGAAGGGTGCAGTCATTCTAGTTAAGGCCACAGCGCCAAGACACAGAATGATTTGTGAATGGGGGCCAGGATCTTGAGGAAACCCTTTACGTTCTTAAACATGGTATAAAACTCCATATTTGACCTCGGGACCTCCCCACCCCAAAGGGCCACCTTGCTGCTCCTTTAGTCCCCGGAACTCACGGCATGAGGACTCATTTGCCAGTATTTAGTGCTGAGCCTGGAATTTTTATGGGAGCTCAGATTAAAAAGTGACTAACTAGGGGAGCTACTGAGGCATCTTGCTTGCTTGGGTACATGTGGCTTTTCAAATATTTGATTCAAATTTAGTAATTTATTATGGCTTCATCAAAATACATGGCCGATATAATTGGCTTTCATTACATAACTAGAGGCCAGGTGCACAGATTCGTGCACAGGTGGGGTCCCTCGGCCAGGCCTGTGCCCTCTCACAATCCGGGACCCCTCGGGGGATGTCAGAGAGCTGGTTGCAGTCCAATCCCCACAAGCCAGGCTGAGGGACCCCACTGGTGCATGAATCTGTGCTGGGCCTCTAGATCTTTGGTTAATCTCTTCTTGCCCTCTCCTCCCCTCTTCCCTCTGAGATTCATCAGTGTGTTCCATGTTTCCTGGTAGTCAGTGCGCAACATAGCTACTGGCCGAACAGTCAAAAGGTCGAACAGTCACTTAGGCTTTTTATATATATAGATACAATTTATATTTTCAATACATGAGATCAAAAGGATGACAATATTTTCTGGATCCTGAATTAGAGCTATCGTCTGCTAAGAAAGTTTTATGATTAAGAAACAGATAATTAAGTATTTTTACATGATGGGGGCTTAATAAATATTTTTAAAATGGATAAACTCACCCATTTATTCAACACACATTTATTTTAAATAGTGATCCTTGCTATAAGAAATAGGGTGATGTGATAGTGAGTGGGCTGTATGTGTATAGGAGGGATGGTGCTCTGTGATTTAGATTGGGAACTAGTTCAAGGTCTAAATTCCATAATTGTTTGAAAACTGAAATTCCTATTTGGTATGGCTAACTTAGAAATTGCCAGAAGGTGTGTAATAATATTCAAATTTAAATTCAACATTTCCTTGGGGAAAGTTAAATTTTGTTTATTTCGGGTTCACACTTTCCCTGGGGTTTTATTTTCATTCTGGTTGAAAAGAACCTGGGGAAAAAAACAATGTTACTTTCAATAATTGAAGGTAAATCCTGAAGTGTGGATTTTTCTCCCTTTGGCTGATGTTTCATTGACTTCTGCAACGCTGGCATTTCTAGAATGCTAACAAAGTGATTATTCTGGACTCTCTCCAGTTGACTTCCATTGATACTATCAGAAACTGTCAACAACTCTTGGTAATTATACATTTTTTGTTTGTACAGTAATTAATTTGGAGTCATACACTGTTTTGTTGAATATTTCAAGCTGATTTGTTGATGACATCCTTTCCTGTCATGCATTTCCCAGATAGAGAGGGATTCATACCTGAATTGTGAGGTTCATCATTCATTTGGTAAGAGTCTATCAAGTACCTATCATGTGATAAGTGCTTGTGATAATAAGTTGAATCCTATGCAACTATTGATATCCCATCCTTTTTAGCCTGAAAAATAAAAATTTGATACAATTCAACTTACTAAAAAACAAGTTCTCCTTTAAAGAGCATTCAATTGAATATAAAGTTTTAGACATATAAACAAATAAGTGCCTTTAAAATTTTATTTGTGCATAATTAGACATTTTGTGGTCATGAAAATATAAAATTGTATAGGACAAAAATATTTCTGTATAATGAAACTGTTTCCCTGATACACAGTCTCATCTAGAGGAATTTGTTTTCTATACAAAGCATTCCAGAGTAACAAATGGTTTGGTTATCCTTATACTGTACTATAAAGAATTACTGGTTTGTCCACTTTGTTATAATTTTAAAAGCTAGAATTAAAATGAAAGGAAATTAAGGTGAGAGTTGAACAGTAGCTCAGGCTTTGCTCCTGCTTGGAAGAAGTAATTAATCCTTTAAAATTTTTTATTTTAATTATTGAGACTATTACAGATGTCCCCCACTTCCCCCTTTTTGTCCCCCTCCACCCATCCCCACCCCACCTCAGGCCTTCACCTGTCTATTGTTGGTGTCATCTTGAGGGTATAAGCAAACTTCAGCTCCAAGTTATTTCTTCTCTCTTCAAGTCAAGTTCTCATGCTGAGAAAGAAATAGAGAGAGAGTCCCTCAGACAGCCATACATTTGGATGGAAAGGGAAAATACTTTCAATGTTATTCTGAAATTCTCTTACAGGGTTTTCAATATAACTTGATACTTGTTCCCTCTCAACCCCAAGTAGCAGTTGAAATATTTTAAAATTTTCTTTTGCAATACATTTTTTCTAAAGATTTGATTTATTTTAAATTCAGGAATCTTGTCACTTGAAGTAAAAAAAATGTCCTGGATAATGTGATGAGAAATGTCTGTTCAATAGGCTAGTTTCTGCAGACATTCTTCACCTACAAAGCATTCAGCAAAATCCGACCTGCTAATATCTGGAAGGTGGTCCTGTAATTCTCTTCAGTTCATACATGCTGTGGGGAACGGTCTCTCTGTTAAGCCACTGGATTTCTGTATGTAGAAGGTGTAGGTGCTCCTTTTCTAGATTGTCATGCTGTCTTAAAATTATCTTCAATGAACTGGTCTTTGTTTGTTAATAATTTTTAAAAATGTTTTTATTGATTTTTAGAGAGAGAGGGAAGTAGAGGGATAGAGAGATAGAAACATTAATGAGAAATATCATTGATAGGCTGCCTCCTGCATGCCTTCTACTGGGGATCAAGCCCGCAACCTAGGCATGTGCCCTGATCGGGAATCAAACTGGTGACCTCTTAGTTCCTGGGTCAACACTCAACCACTGTGCCACACCGGCCGGGCGATAATAATTTTTATAGTATCATCCAGGCTTTTTATTTCATTTTTCCATTTTGTACTCAAGAGTTTTTGACATCAGTAGCTCTCTGGAAAGAAAGCAGTGTATTGTGATTTCAATGTGGATGCAGATTTTCTAGGGGCACCATCAACACGATGTCAATGCAATTTTTGCAAAATAGAACTTCAGTTTTCAGATATGAATATAAACCTCTAATGTAGCTTGTCTTTTCCTTGTTTTGAGCAGCATTTGTGTAGAAAATATTTTCTTAACTTTCACTGTCATTTAGAAATCTTACAAATTCTTTAGCATGGCATTTAT